>NC_136261.1:395536489-396266007 GCF_964187855.1 Myxine glutinosa
ATTTTACCCAATAGTGTCCCTTCTTTTCTATAGTTTGCCACATGGCACATACCCTCATATAAAGGGGCATTTTCTATGCCCCTGTAATTTACCCAACAATGCCCCTTCTTTTCTATAATTTCTCACATGGCACATACACTTACATAAAGGGGCCGTTGCTATTCCCCTGGCATACCCAATAATATCCCTTCTTTTCTATAATGTGCCACATGTCACATACACTTATATAAAGGGGCCTTTTATATGCCCCTGGCATTTTACCCAATAATGTCCCTGCTTTTCTATAATTTTCTACATGGCACATACCCTTATGTAAAAGGGGCCTTTTCTATGCCCCTGGAATTTTACCCAATAATGTCCCTTCTTTTCTATAGTTTGCCACATGGCACATACCCTCATATAAAGGGGAATTTTCCCCAATCATGCCCCTTCTTTTCTATAATTTGCCACATGGCACATCCCCTTATATAAAGGGGCCTTTTCTATTCCCTTGGCATTTTACCCAATAATGCCCCTTGTTTTCTATAATTTGCCACATGGCACATACCCTTATATAAAGGGGCCTTTTCCATTCCCCTGGCATTTTACCCAATAGTGTCCCTTCTTTTCTATAGTTTGCCACATGGCACATACCCTCATATAAAGGGGCATTTTCTATGCCCCTGGAATTTACCCAACAATGCCCCTTCTTTTCTATAATTTCTCACATGGCACATACACTTACATAAAGGGGCCTTTGCTATTCCCCTGGCATACCCAATAATATCCCTTCTTTTCTATAATGTGCCACATGTCACATACACTTATATAAAGGGGCCTTTTATATGCCCCTGGCATTTTACCCAATAATGTCCCTTCTTTTCTATAATTTTCTACATGGCACATACCCTTATGTAAAAGGGGCCTTTTCTATGCTCCTGGAATTTTACCCAATAATGTCCCTGCTTTTCGATAGTTTGCCACATGGCACATACCCTCATATAAAGGGGCATTTTCGATGCCCCTGGAATTTTACCCAATCATGCCCCTTCTTTTCTATAATTTGCCACATGTCAAATACCCTTATATAAAGGGGCCTTTTATATGCCCCTGGCATTTTACCCAATAATGCCCTTTCTTTTCTATAATTTGCGACATGGCAAATACCCTTACATAAAGGGGCCATTTCTATGCCCCTGGAATTTTACCCAATAATGTCCCTTCTTTTCTATAGTTTGCCACATGGCACATACCCTCATATAAAGGGGCATTTTCTATGCCCCTGGAATTTTACACAATAATGCCCCTTCTTTTCTATAATTTGCCACATGTCACATACCCTTATATAAAGGGGCCTTTTATATGCCCCCAGGCATTTTACCCAATAATGCCCCTCCATTTCTATAATTTGACACATGGGACATACCCTTATGTAAAAGGGGCCTTTTCTATGCTCCTGGAATTTTACCCAATAATGTCCCTTCTTTTCTATAGTTTGCCACATGGCACATACCCTCATATAAAGGGGCATTTTCTATGCCCCTGGCATTTTACCCAATAATGCCCCTTCTTTTCTATAATTTGCCATGTGGCACATACCCTTATATAAAGGGGCCTTTTCCATTCCCCTGGCATTTTCCCAATAATATCCCTTCTTTTCGATAATTTGCCACATGTCACATACCCTTATATAAAGGGGCCTTTTATATGCCCCTGGCATTTTACCCAATAATGCCCTTTCTTTTCTATAATTTGCGACATGGCAAATACCCTTACATAAAGGGGCCATTTCTATGCCCCTGGAATTTTACCCAATAATGTCCCTTCTTTTCTATAGTTTGCCACATGGCACACACCCTCATATAAAGGGGCATTTTCTATGCCCCTGGAATTTTACCCAATAATGCCCCTTCTTTTCTATAATTTGCCACATGTCACATACCCTTATATAAAGGGGCCTTTTATATGCCCCCAGGCATTTTACCCAATAATGCCCCTCCATTTCTATAATTTGACACATGGCACATACCCTTATATAAAGGGGCCTTTTCTATTCCCCTGGCATTTTACCCAATAATGTCCCTTATTTTCTATAATTTGCCACATGGCACATCCCCGTGTATAAAGGGGCCTTTCCTATGCTCCTGGCATTTTACCCAATAATGTCCCTTATTTTCTATAATTTGCCACATGGCACATCCCCTTTTATAAAGGGGCCTTTTCTATGCCACTGGCATTTTACCCAATAATGCCTCTTCTTTTCTATAATTTGCCACATGGCACATACCCTCATATAAAGGGGCATTTTCGATGCCCCTGGAATTTTACCCAATCATGCCCCTTCTTTTCTATAATTTGCCACATGTCAAATACCCTTAGATAAAGGGGCCTTTTATATGCCTCTGGCATTTTACCCAATAATGCCCCTTCTTTTCTATAATTTGCCACATGGCACATACCCTTATATAAAGAGGCCTTTTCTATGCCCCTGGCATTTTACCCCATAATATCCCTTCTTTTCTATAATTTGCCACCTGGCACATACCCGAATATAAAGGGGCATTTTCTATGCCCCTGGAATTTACCCAAAAATGCCCCTTCTTTTCTATAATTTGCCACATGGCACATACCCTTACATAAAGGGGCCTTTTCTATGCCCCTGGCATTTTACCCCATAATATCCGTTCTTTTCTATAATTTGCCACGTGGCACATACCCTTATATAAAGGGGCCTTTTCTATTCCCCTGGCATTTTACCCAATAATATCCCTTCTTTTCGATAATTTGCCACATGTCACATACCCTTATATAAAGGGGCCTTTTATATGCCCCTGGCATTTTACACAATAATGCCCTTTCTTTTCTATAATTTGCGACATGGCACATACCCTTACATAAAGGGGCCTTTTCTATGCCCCTGGAATTTTACCCAATAATGTCCCTTCTTTTCTATAGTTTGCCACATGGCACATACCCTCATATAAAGGGGCATTTTCTATGCCCCTGGAATTTTACCCAATAATGCCCCTTCTTTTCTATAATTTGCCACATGTCACATACCCTTATATAAAGGGGCCTTTTATATGCCCCCAGGCATTTTACCCAATAATGCCCCTCCATTTCTATAATTTGACACATGGCACATACCCTTATATAAAGGGGCCTTTTCTATTCCCCTGGCATTTTACCCAATAATGTCCCTTATTTTCTATAATTTGCCACATGGCACATCCCCGTGTATAAAGGGGCCTTTCCTATGCCCCTGGCATTTTACCCAATAATGTCCCTTATTTTCTATAATTTGCCACATGGCACATCCCCTTTTATAAAGGGGCCTTTTCTATGCCCCTGGCATTTTACCCAATAATGCCTCTTCTTTTCTATAATTTGCCACATGGCACATGCCCTTATATAAAGGGGCCTTTTCTATGCCCCTGGCATTTTACCCAATAATGTCCCTTCTTCTCTATAGTTTGCCTCCTGGTACATCCGATAATAAGGGGCCTTTTCTATGCCCCTGGCATTTTACCCCATAATATCCCTTCTTTTCTATAAATTGCCACCTGGCACATCCCCTTATATAAAGGGGCCTTTTCTATTCCCCTGGCATTTTACCCAACAATGCCCCTTCTTTTCTATAATTTGCCACGTGGCACATACCCTTATATAAGGGGGCCTTTTCCATTCCCCTGGCATTTTACCCAATAATATCCCTTCTTTTCGATAATTTGCCACATGTCACATACCCTTATATAAAGGGGCCTTTTATATGCCCCTGGCATTTTACCCAATAATGCCCCTTCTTTTCTATAATTTGCGACATGGCACATACCCTTACATAAAGGGGCCTTTTCTATGCCCCTGGAATTTTACCCAATAATGTCCCTTCTTTTCTATAGTTTGCCACATGGTACATACCCTCATATAAAGGGGCATTTTATATGCCCCTGGAATTTTACCCAATAATGCTTCTTCTTTTCTATAATTTGCCACATGGCACATACCCTTATATAAAGGGGCCTTTTCTATGCCCCTGGCATTTTACCCAATAATGTCCCTTCTTCTCTATAGTTTGCCTGCTGGTACATCCGATAATAAGGGGCCTTTTCTATGCCCCTGGCATTTTACCCCATAATATCCCTTCTTTTCTATAATTTGCCACCTGGCACATCCCCTTATATAAAGGGGCCTTTTCTATTCCCCTGGCATTTTACCCAATAATATCCCTTCTTTTCTATAATTTGCCACATGGCACATCCCCTTATATGAAGGGGCCTTTTCTATTCCCCTGGCATTTTACCCAATAATGTCCCTTCTTTTCTATAATTTGCCAAATGTCACATCCCATATAAAGGGGCCTTTTATATTCCCCTGGCATTTTACCCAATAATGCCCCTTGTTTTCTATAATTTGCCACATGGCACATACCCTTATATAAAGGGGCCTTTTCCATTCCCCTGGCATTTTACCCAATAGTGTCCCTTCTTTTCTATAGTTTGCCACATGGCACATACCCTCATATAAAGGGGCATTTTCTATGCCCCTGGAATTTACCCAACAATGCCCCTTCTTTTCTATAATTTCTCACATGGCACATACACTTACATAAAGGGGCCTTTGCTATTCCCCTGGCATACCCAATAATATCCCTTCTTTTCTATAATGTGCCACATGTCACATACACTTATATAAAGGGGCCTTTTATATGCCCCTGGCATTTTACCCAATAATGTCCCTTCTTTTCTATAATTTTCTACATGGCACATACCCTAATGTAAAAGGGGCCTTTTCTATGCTCCTGGAATTTTACCCAATAATGTCCCTTCTTTTCTATAGTTTGCCACATGGCACATACCCTCATATAAAGGGGCATTTTCGATGCCCCTGGAATTTTACCCAATCATGCCCCTTCTGTTCTATAATTTGCCACATGTCAAATACCCTTATATAAAGGGGCCTTTTATATGCCCCTGGCATTTTACCCAATAATGCCCCTTCTTTTCTATAATTTGCCACGTGGCACATACCCTTATATAAAGGGGCCTTTTCCATTCCCCTGGCATTTTACCCAATAATATCCCTTCTTTTCGATAATTTGCCACATGTCACATACCCTTATATAAAGGGGCCTTTTATATGCCCCTGGCATTTTACCCAATAATGCCCTTTCTTTTCTATAGTTTGCCACATGGCACATACCCTCATATAAAGGGGCATTTTCTATGCCCCTAGAATTTTACCCAATAATGCCCCTTCTTTTCTATAATTTGCCACATGTCACATACCCTTATATAAACGGGCCTTTTATATGCCCCCAGGCATTTTACCCAATAATGCCCCTCCATCTATCTATAATTTGACACATGGCACATACCCTTATATAAAGGGGCCTTTTATATGCCCCCAGGCATTTTACCCAATAATGCCCCTCCATTTCTATAATTTGACACATGGCACATACCCTTATATAAAGGGGCCTTTTCTATTCCCCTGGCATTTTACCCAATAATGTCCCTTATTTTCTATAATTTGCCACATGGCACATCCCCGTGTATAAAGGGGCCTTTCCTATGCCCCTGGCATTTTACCCAATAATGTCCCTTATTTTCTATAATTTGCCACATGGCACATCCCCTTTTATAAAGGGGCCTTTTCTATGCCCCTGGCATTTTACTCAATAATGCCTCTTCTTTTCTATAATTTGCCACATGGCACATGCCCTTATATAAAGGGGCCTTTTCTATGCCCCTGGCATTTTACCCAATAATGTCCCTTATTTTCTATAATTTGCCACATGGCACATCCCCGTGTATAAAGGGGCCTGTCCTATGCTCCTGGCATTTTACCCAATAATGTCCCTTATTTTCTATAATTTGCCACATGGCACATCCCCTTTTATAAAGGGGCCTTTTCTATGCCACTGGCATTTTACCCAATAATGCCTCTTCTTTTCTATAATTTGCCACATGGCACATACCCTCATATAAAGGGGCATTTTCGATGCCCCTGGAATTTTACCCAATAATGCCCCTTCTTTTCTATAATTTGCCACATGTCACATGCCCTTATATAAAGGGGCCTTTTCTATTCCCCTGGCATTTTACCCAATAATGTCCCTTATTTTCTATAATTTGCCACATTGCACATCCCCGTGTATAAAGGGGCCTTTTCTATTCCCCTGGCATTTTACCCAACAATGCCCCTTCTTTTCTATAATTTGTGACATGGCACATACCTTTACATAAAGGGGCCTTTTCTATGCCCCTGGAATTTTACCCAATAATGTCCCTTCTTTTCTGTAGTTTGCCACATGGCACATACTCTCATATAAAGGTGCATTTTCTATGCCCCTGGAATTTTACCCAATAATGCCCCTTCTTTTCTATAATTTGCCACATGTCACATGCCCTTATATAAAGGGGCCTTTTCTATTCCCCTGGCATTTTACCCAATAATGTCCCTTATTTTCTATAATTTGCCACATTGCACATCCCCGTGTATAAAGGGGCCTTTTCTATTCCCCTGGCATTTTACCCAATAATGTCCCTTATTTTCTATAATTTGCCACAAGGCACATCCCCTTTTATAAAGGGGCCTTTTCTATGCCCCTGGCATTTTACCCAATAATGTCCCTTCTTCACTATAGTTTGCCTCCTGGTACATCCGATAATAAGGGGCCTTTTCTATGCCCCTGGCATTTTACCCCATAATATCCCTTCTTTTCTATAATTTGCCACCTGGCACATCCCCTTATATAAAGGGGCCTTTTCTATTCCCCTGGCATTTTACCCAATAATATCCCTTCTTTTCTATAATTTTCCACATGGCACATCCCCTTATATAAAGGGGCCTTTTCTATTCCCCTGGCATTTTACCCAATAATGTCCCTTCTTTTCTATAATTTGCCACATGTCACATCCCATATAAAGGGGCCTTTTATATTCCCCTGGCATTTTACCCAATAATGCCCCTTGTTTTCTATAATTTGCCACATGGCACATACCCTTATATAAAGGGGCCTTTTCCATTCCCCTGGCATTTTACCCAATAGTGTCCCTTCTTTTCTATAGTTTGCCACATGGCACATACCCTCATATAAAGGGGCATTTTCTATGCCCCTGTAATTTACCCAACAATGCCCCTTCTTTTCTATAATTTCTCACATGGCACATACACTTACATAAAGGGGCCGTTGCTATTCCCCTGGCATACCCAATAATATCCCTTCTTTTCTATAATGTGCCACATGTCACATACACTTATATAAAGGGGCCTTTTATATGCCCCTGGCATTTTACCCAATAATGTCCCTGCTTTTCTATAATTTTCTACATGGCACATACCCTTATGTAAAAGGGGCCTTTTCTATGCCCCTGGAATTTTACCCAATAATGTCCCTTCTTTTCTATAGTTTGGCACATGGCACATACCCTCATATAAAGGGGAATTTTCCCCAATCATGCCCCTTCTTTTCTATAATTTGCCACATGGCACATCCCCTTATATAAAGGGGCCTTTTCTATTCCCTTGGCATTTTACCCAATAATGCCCCTTGTTTTCTATAATTTGCCACATGGCACATACCCTTATATAAAGGGGCCTTTTCCATTCCCCTGGCATTTTACCCAATAGTGTCCCTTCTTTTCTATAGTTTGCCACATGGCACATACCCTCATATAAAGGGGCATTTTCTATGCCCCTGGAATTTACCCAACAATGCCCCTTCTTTTCTATAATTTCTCACATGGCACATACACTTACATAAAGGGGCCTTTGCTATTCCCCTGGCATACCCAATAATATCCCTTCTTTTCTATAATGTGCCACATGTCACATACACTTATATAAAGGGGCCTTTTATATGCCCCTGGCATTTTACCCAATAATGTCCCTTCTTTTCTATAATTTTCTACATGGCACATACCCTTATGTAAAAGGGGCCTTTTCTATGCTCCTGGAATTTTACCCAATAATGTCCCTGCTTTTCGATAGTTTGCCACATGGCACATACCCTCATATAAAGGGGCATTTTCGATGCCCCTGGAATTTTACCCAATCATGCCCCTTCTTTTCTATAATTTGCCACATGTCAAATACCCTTATATAAAGGGGCCTTTTATATGCCCCTGGCATTTTACCCAATAATGCCCTTTCTTTTCTATAATTTGCGACATGGCAAATACCCTTACATAAAGGGGCCATTTCTATGCCCCTGGAATTTTACCCAATAATGTCCCTTCTTTTCTATAGTTTGCCACATGGCACATACCCTCATATAAAGGGGCATTTTCTATGCCCCTGGAATTTTACACAATAATGCCCCTTCTTTTCTATAATTTGCCACATGTCACATACCCTTATATAAAGGGGCCTTTTATATGCCCCCAGGCATTTTACCCAATAATGCCCCTCCATTTCTATAATTTGACACATGGGACATACCCTTATGTAAAAGGGGCCTTTTCTATGCTCCTGGAATTTTACCCAATAATGTCCCTTCTTTTCTATAGTTTGCCACATGGCACATACCCTCATATAAAGGGGCATTTTCTATGCCCCTGGCATTTTACCCAATAATGCCCCTTCTTTTCTATAATTTGCCATGTGGCACATACCCTTATATAAAGGGGCCTTTTCCATTCCCCTGGCATTTTCCCAATAATATCCCTTCTTTTCGATAATTTGCCACATGTCACATACCCTTATATAAAGGGGCCTTTTATATGCCCCTGGCATTTTACCCAATAATGCCCTTTCTTTTCTATAATTTGCGACATGGCAAATACCCTTACATAAAGGGGCCATTTCTATGCCCCTGGAATTTTACCCAATAATGTCCCTTCTTTTCTATAGTTTGCCACATGGCACACACCCTCATATAAAGGGGCATTTTCTATGCCCCTGGAATTTTACCCAATAATGCCCCTTCTTTTCTATAATTTGCCACATGTCACATACCCTTATATAAAGGGGCCTTTTATATGCCCCCAGGCATTTTACCCAATAATGCCCCTCCATTTCTATAATTTGACACATGGCACATACCCTTATATAAAGGGGCCTTTTCTATTCCCCTGGCATTTTACCCAATAATGTCCCTTATTTTCTATAATTTGCCACATGGCACATCCCCGTGTATAAAGGGGCCTTTCCTATGCTCCTGGCATTTTACCCAATAATGTCCCTTATTTTCTATAATTTGCCACATGGCACATCCCCTTTTATAAAGGGGCCTTTTCTATGCCACTGGCATTTTACCCAATAATGCCTCTTCTTTTCTATAATTTGCCACATGGCACATACCCTCATATAAAGGGGCATTTTCGATGCCCCTGGAATTTTACCCAATCATGCCCCTTCTTTTCTATAATTTGCCACATGTCAAATACCCTTAGATAAAGGGGCCTTTTATATGCCTCTGGCATTTTACCCAATAATGCCCCTTCTTTTCTATAATTTGCCACATGGCACATACCCTTATATAAAGAGGCCTTTTCTATGCCCCTGGCATTTTACCCCATAATATCCCTTCTTTTCTATAATTTGCCACCTGGCACATACCCGAATATAAAGGGGCATTTTCTATGCCCCTGGAATTTACCCAAAAATGCCCCTTCTTTTCTATAATTTGCCACATGGCACATACCCTTACATAAAGGGGCCTTTTCTATGCCCCTGGCATTTTACCCCATAATATCCGTTCTTTTCTATAATTTGCCACGTGGCACATACCCTTATATAAAGGGGCCTTTTCTATTCCCCTGGCATTTTACCCAATAATATCCCTTCTTTTCGATAATTTGCCACATGTCACATACCCTTATATAAAGGGGCCTTTTATATGCCCCTGGCATTTTACACAATAATGCCCTTTCTTTTCTATAATTTGCGACATGGCACATACCCTTACATAAAGGGGCCTTTTCTATGCCCCTGGAATTTTACCCAATAATGTCCCTTCTTTTCTATAGTTTGCCACATGGCACATACCCTCATATAAAGGGGCATTTTCTATGCCCCTGGAATTTTACCCAATAATGCCCCTTCTTTTCTATAATTTGCCACATGTCACATACCCTTATATAAAGGGGCCTTTTATATGCCCCCAGGCATTTTACCCAATAATGCCCCTCCATTTCTATAATTTGACACATGGCACATACCCTTATATAAAGGGGCCTTTTCTATTCCCCTGGCATTTTACCCAATAATGTCCCTTATTTTCTATAATTTGCCACATGGCACATCCCCGTGTATAAAGGGGCCTTTCCTATGCCCCTGGCATTTTACCCAATAATGTCCCTTATTTTCTATAATTTGCCACATGGCACATCCCCTTTTATAAAGGGGCCTTTTCTATGCCCCTGGCATTTTACCCAATAATGCCTCTTCTTTTCTATAATTTGCCACATGGCACATGCCCTTATATAAAGGGGCCTTTTCTATGCCCCTGGCATTTTACCCAATAATGTCCCTTCTTCTCTATAGTTTGCCTCCTGGTACATCCGATAATAAGGGGCCTTTTCTATGCCCCTGGCATTTTACCCCATAATATCCCTTCTTTTCTATAAATTGCCACCTGGCACATCCCCTTATATAAAGGGGCCTTTTCTATTCCCCTGGCATTTTACCCAACAATGCCCCTTCTTTTCTATAATTTGCCACGTGGCACATACCCTTATATAAGGGGGCCTTTTCCATTCCCCTGGCATTTTACCCAATAATATCCCTTCTTTTCGATAATTTGCCACATGTCACATACCCTTATATAAAGGGGCCTTTTATATGCCCCTGGCATTTTACCCAATAATGCCCCTTCTTTTCTATAATTTGCGACATGGCACATACCCTTACATAAAGGGGCCTTTTCTATGCCCCTGGAATTTTACCCAATAATGTCCCTTCTTTTCTATAGTTTGCCACATGGTACATACCCTCATATAAAGGGGCATTTTATATGCCCCTGGAATTTTACCCAATAATGCTTCTTCTTTTCTATAATTTGCCACATGGCACATACCCTTATATAAAGGGGCCTTTTCTATGCCCCTGGCATTTTACCCAATAATGTCCCTTCTTCTCTATAGTTTGCCTGCTGGTACATCCGATAATAAGGGGCCTTTTCTATGCCCCTGGCATTTTACCCCATAATATCCCTTCTTTTCTATAATTTGCCACCTGGCACATCCCCTTATATAAAGGGGCCTTTTCTATTCCCCTGGCATTTTACCCAATAATATCCCTTCTTTTCTATAATTTGCCACATGGCACATCCCCTTATATGAAGGGGCCTTTTCTATTCCCCTGGCATTTTACCCAATAATGTCCCTTCTTTTCTATAATTTGCCAAATGTCACATCCCATATAAAGGGGCCTTTTATATTCCCCTGGCATTTTACCCAATAATGCCCCTTGTTTTCTATAATTTGCCACATGGCACATACCCTTATATAAAGGGGCCTTTTCCATTCCCCTGGCATTTTACCCAATAGTGTCCCTTCTTTTCTATAGTTTGCCACATGGCACATACCCTCATATAAAGGGGCATTTTCTATGCCCCTGGAATTTACCCAACAATGCCCCTTCTTTTCTATAATTTCTCACAT
The DNA here is from genome assembly GCF_964187855.1 of Myxine glutinosa. NCBI lineage: Eukaryota > Metazoa > Chordata > Myxini > Myxiniformes > Myxinidae > Myxine > Myxine glutinosa. The sequence continues at coordinate 395,548,075 of NC_136261.1, forward strand.
GGCACATACACTTACATAAAGGGGCCTTTGCTATTCCCCTGGCATACCCAATAATATCCCTTCTTTTCTATAATGTGCCACATGTCACATACACTTATATAAAGGGGCCTTTTATATGCCCCTGGCATTTTACCCAATAATGTCCCTTCTTTTCTATAATTTTCTACATGGCACATACCCTAATGTAAAAGGGGCCTTTTCTATGCTCCTGGAATTTTACCCAATAATGTCCCTTCTTTTCTATAGTTTGCCACATGGCACATACCCTCATATAAAGGGGCATTTTCGATGCCCCTGGAATTTTACCCAATCATGCCCCTTCTGTTCTATAATTTGCCACATGTCAAATACCCTTATATAAAGGGGCCTTTTATATGCCCCTGGCATTTTACCCAATAATGCCCCTTCTTTTCTATAATTTGCCACGTGGCACATACCCTTATATAAAGGGGCCTTTTCCATTCCCCTGGCATTTTACCCAATAATATCCCTTCTTTTCGATAATTTGCCACATGTCACATACCCTTATATAAAGGGGCCTTTTATATGCCCCTGGCATTTTACCCAATAATGCCCTTTCTTTTCTATAGTTTGCCACATGGCACATACCCTCATATAAAGGGGCATTTTCTATGCCCCTAGAATTTTACCCAATAATGCCCCTTCTTTTCTATAATTTGCCACATGTCACATACCCTTATATAAACGGGCCTTTTATATGCCCCCAGGCATTTTACCCAATAATGCCCCTCCATCTATCTATAATTTGACACATGGCACATACCCTTATATAAAGGGGCCTTTTATATGCCCCCAGGCATTTTACCCAATAATGCCCCTCCATTTCTATAATTTGACACATGGCACATACCCTTATATAAAGGGGCCTTTTCTATTCCCCTGGCATTTTACCCAATAATGTCCCTTATTTTCTATAATTTGCCACATGGCACATCCCCGTGTATAAAGGGGCCTTTCCTATGCCCCTGGCATTTTACCCAATAATGTCCCTTATTTTCTATAATTTGCCACATGGCACATCCCCTTTTATAAAGGGGCCTTTTCTATGCCCCTGGCATTTTACTCAATAATGCCTCTTCTTTTCTATAATTTGCCACATGGCACATGCCCTTATATAAAGGGGCCTTTTCTATGCCCCTGGCATTTTACCCAATAATGTCCCTTATTTTCTATAATTTGCCACATGGCACATCCCCGTGTATAAAGGGGCCTTTCCTATGCTCCTGGCATTTTACCCAATAATGTCCCTTATTTTCTATAATTTGCCACATGGCACATCCCCTTTTATAAAGGGGCCTTTTCTATGCCACTGGCATTTTACCCAATAATGCCTCTTCTTTTCTATAATTTGCCACATGGCACATACCCTCATATAAAGGGGCATTTTCGATGCCCCTGGAATTTTACCCAATCATGCCCCTTCTTTTCTATAATTTGCCACATGTCAAATACCCTTAGATAAAGGGGCCTTTTATATGCCTCTGGCATTTTACCCAATAATGCCCCTTCTTTTCTATAATTTGCCACATGGCACATACCCTTATATAAAGAGGCCTTTTCTATGCCCCTGGCATTTTACCCCATAATATCCCTTCTTTTCTATAATTTGCCACCTGGCACATACCCGAATATAAAGGGGCATTTTCTATGCCCCTGGAATTTACCCAAAAATGCCCCTTCTTTTCTATAATTTGCCACATGGCACATACCCTTACATAAAGGGGCCTTTTCTATGCCCCTGGCATTTTACCCCATAATATCCGTTCTTTTCTATAATTTGCCACGTGGCACATACCCTTATATAAAGGGGCCTTTTCTATTCCCCTGGCATTTTACCCAATAATATCCCTTCTTTTCGATAATTTGCCACATGTCACATACCCTTATATAAAGGGGCCTTTTATATGCCCCTGGCATTTTACCCAATAATGCCCTTTCTTTTCTATAATTTGCGACATGGCACATACCCTTACATAAAGGGGCCTTTTCTATGCCCCTGGAATTTTACCCAATAATGTCCCTTCTTTTCTATAGTTTGCCACATGGCACATACCCTCATATAAAGGGGCATTTTCTATGCCCCTGGAATTTTACCCAATAATGCCCCTTCTTTTCTATAATTTGCCACATGTCACATACCCTTATATAAAGGGGCCTTTTATATGCCCCCAGGCATTTTACCCAATAATGCCCCTCCATTTCTATAATTTGACACATGGCACATACCCTTATATAAAGGGGCCTTTTCTATTCCCCTGGCATTTTACCCAATAATGTCCCTTATTTTCTATAATTTGCCACATGGCACATCCCCGTGTATAAAGGGGCCTTTCCTATGCCCCTGGCATTTTACCCAATAATGTCCCTTATTTTCTATAATTTGCCACATGGCACATCCCCTTTTATAAAGGGGCCTTTTCTATGCCCCTGGCATTTTACCCAATAATGCCTCTTCTTTTCTATAATTTGCCACATGGCACATGCCCTTATATAAATGGGCCTTTTCTATGCCCCTGGCATTTTACCCAATAATGTCCCTTCTTCTCTATAGTTTGCCTCCTGGTACATCCGATAATAAGGGGCCTTTTCTATGCCCCTGGCATTTTACCCCATAATATCCCTTCTTTTCTATAAATTGCCACCTGGCACATCCCCTTATATAAAGGGGCCTTTTCTATTCCCCTGGCATTTTACCCAACAATGCCCCTTCTTTTCTATAATTTGCCACGTGGCACATACCCTTATATAAGGGGGCCTTTTCCATTCCCCTGGCATTTTACCCAATAATATCCCTTCTTTTCGATAATTTGCCACATGTCACATACCCTTATATAAAGGGGCCTTTTATATGCCCCTGGCATTTTACCCAATAATGCCCCTTCTTTTCTATAATTTGCGACATGGCACATACCCTTACCTAAAGGGGCCTTTTCTATGCCCCTGGAATTTTACCCAATAATGTCCCTTCTTTTCTATAGTTTGCCACATGGCACATACCCTCATATAAAGGGGCATTTTCTATGCCCCTGGAATTTTACCCAATAATGCCTCTTCTTTTCTATAATTTGCCACATGGCACATACCCTTATATAAAGGGGCCTTTTCTATGCCCCTGGCATTTTACCCAATAATGTCCCTTCTTCTCTATAGTTTGCCTGCTGGTACATCCGATAATAAGGGGCCTTTTCTATGCCCCTGGCATTTTACCCCATAATATCCCTTCTTTTCTATAATTTGCCACCTGGCACATCCCCTTATATAAAGGGGCCTTTTCTATTCCCCTGGCATTTTACCCAATAATATCCCTTCTTTTCTATAATTTGCCACATGGCACATCCCCTTATATGAAGGGGCCTTTTCTATTCCCCTGGCATTTTACCCAATAATGTCCCTTCTTTTCTATCATTTGCCAAATGTCACATCCCATATAAAGGGGCCTTTTATATTCCCCTGGCATTTTACCCAATAATGCCCCTTGTTTTCTATAATTTGCCACATGGCACATACCCTTATATAAAGGGGCCTTTCCCATTCCCCTGGCATTTTACCCAATAGTGTCCCTTCTTTTCTATAGTTTGCCACATGGCACATACCCTCATATAAAGGGGCATTTTCTATGCCCCTGGAATTTACCCAACAATGCCCCTTCTTTTCTATAATTTCTCACATGGCACATACACTTACATAAAGGGGCCTTTGCTATTCCCCTGGCATACCCAATAATATCCCTTCTTTTCTATAATGTGCCACATGTCACATACACTTATATAAAGGGGCCTTTTATATGCCCCTGGCATTTTACCCAATAATGTCCCTTCTTTTCTATAATTTTCTACATGGCACATACCCTAATGTACAAGGGGCCTTTTCTATGCTCCTGGAATTTTACCCAATAATGTCCCTTCTTTTCTATAGTTTGCCACATGGCACATACCCTCATATAAAGGGGCATTTTCGATGCCCCTGGAATTTTACCCAATCATGCCCCTTCTTTTCTATAATTTGCCACATGTCAAATACCCTTATATAAAGGGGCCTTTTATATGCCCCTGGCATTTTACCCAATAATGCCCCTTCTTTTCTATAATTTGCCATGTGGCACATACCCTTATATAAAGGGGCCTTTTCCATTCCCCTGGCATTTTACCCAATAATATCCCTTCTTTTCGATAATTTGCCACATGTCACATACCCTTATATAAAGGGGCCTTTTATATGCCCCTGCCATTTTACCCAATAATGCCCTTTCTTTTCTATAGTTTGCCACATGGCACATACCCTCATATAAAGGGGCATTTTCTATGCCCCTAGAATTTTACCCAATAATGCCCCTTCTTTTCTATAATTTGCCACATGTCACATACCCTTATATAAACGGGCCTTTTATATGCCCCCAGGCATTTTACCCAATAATGCCCCTCCATCTATCTATAATTTGACACATGGCACATACCCTTATATAAAGGGGCCTTTTATATGCCCCCAGGCATTTTACCCAATAATGCCCCTCCATTTCTATAATTTGACACATGGCACATACCCTTATATAAAGGGGCCTTTTCTATTCCCCTGGCATTTTACCCAATAATGTCCCTTATTTTCTATAATTTGCCACATGGCACATCCCCGTGTATAAAGGGGCCTTTCCTATGCCCCTGGCATTTTACCCAATAATGTCCCTTATTTTCTATAATTTGCCACATGGCACATCCCCTTTTATAAAGGGGCCTTTTCTATGCCCCTGGCATTTTACTCAATAATGCCTCTTCTTTTCTATAATTTGCCACATGGCACATGCCCTTATATAAAGGGGCCTTTTCTATGCCCCTGGCATTTTACCCAATAATGTCCCTTCTTCTCTATAGTTTGCCTCCTGGTACATCCGATAATAAGGGGCCTTTTCTATGCCCCTGGCATTTTACCCCATAAAATCCCTTCTTTTCTATAAATTGCCACCTGGCACATCCCCTTATATAAAGGGGCCTTTTCTATTCCCCTGGCATTTTACCCAACAATGCCCCTTCTTTTCTATAATTTGCCACATGGCACATACCCTTACATAAAGGGGCCTTTTCCATTCCCCTGGCATTTTACCCCATAATATCCGTTCTTTTATATAATTTGCCACGTGGCACATACCCTTATATAAGGGGGGCTTTTCCATTCCCCTGGCATTTTACCCAATAATATCCCTTCTTTTCGATAATTTGCCACATGTCACATACCCTTATATAAAGGGGCCTTTTATATGCCCCTGCCATTTTACCCAACTAGGGCATGCCCGTACTATATATATATCTAAAATTATATCCCCCCCCTCTATATACATGAAATGGTTTGGTCCATTCGCAAAGCCAAAGCGAACGGCTTGCGAGTACGGTGACAATCCCCCCCCTCTATTTACATGAAATGGTTTGGTCCATTCGCAAAGCCAAAGCGAACGGCTTGCGAGTACGGTGACAATCCCCCCCCCTCTATTTACATGAAATGGTTTGGTCCATTCGCAAAGCCAAAGCGAACGGCTTGCGAGTACGGTAGAACCCCCCCCCCCCCTCTATTTACATGAAATGGTTTGGTCCATTCGCAAAGCCAAAGCGAACGGCGAACGGCTAAATCGCCATAGCTCGGTAACTACTTGTCCGATTAATATGAAACCTTGAAAAGGCACATCCTCAGGTCCCCAGCAATATACCTGGCAAGTTTCAAGTATATCGGACCCGTGGTTGTCGAGAAACAGTGGTCACAGACAAACAAACACACAGACACACAGACACACAGACACACAGACACACACACACACAGAGATTACTGGAATTATAGATAGACTAGGGCATGCCCGTACTATATATATGCCCGTACTATATATATATCTAAAATTATATCCCCCCCCTCTATTTACATGAAATGGTTTGGTCCATTCGCAACGCCAAAGCGAACGGCGAACGGCTTGCGAGTACAGTGACAATCCCCCCCTCTATTTACATGAAATGGTTTGGTCCATTCGCAACGACCACAGAACCCCCCCCTCTATTTACATGAAATGGTTTGGTCCATTCGCAACGCCAAAGCGAACGGCGAACGGCTAAATCGCCATAGCTCGGTAAGTACTTGTCCGATTAATTTCAAACCTTGAAAAGGCACATCCTCGGGTCCCCAGCAATATACCTGGCAAGTTTCAAGTATATCGGACCGGTAGTTGTCGAGAAATCGTTGTCGCATACACACACACACACACAGACATACATACACACAGAGATTAATGGAATTATAGATAGATAATGCCCCTTCTTTTCTATAATTTGCGACATGGCACATACCCTTACATAAAGGGGCCTTTTCTATTCCCCTGGCATTTTACCCCATAATATACATTCTTTTCTATAATTTGCCACATGGCACATACCCTTATATAAAGGGGCCTTTTATATGCCCCTGGCATTTTACCCAATAATGCCCCTTCTTTTCTATAATTTGTGACATGGCACATACCTTTACATAAAGGGGCCTTTTCTATGCCCCTGGAATTTTACCCAATAATGTCCCTTCTTTTCTATAGTTTGCCACATGGCACATACTCTCATATAAAGGTGCATTTTCTATGCCCCTGGAATTTTACCCAATAATGCCCCTTCTTTTCTATAATTTGCCACATGTCACATACCCTTATATAAAGGGGCCTTTTATATGCCCCTGGCATTTTACCCAATAATGCCCCTCCATTTTTATAATTTGACACATGGCACATACCCTTATATAAAGGGGCCTTTTCTATTCCCCTGGCATTTTACCCAATAATGTCCCTTATTTTCTATAATTTGCCACATTGCACATCCCCGTGTATAAAGGGGCCTTTTCTATTCCCCTGGCATTTTACCCAATAATGTCCCTTATTTTCTATAATTTGCCACATGGCACATCTCCTTTTATAAAGGGGCCTTTTCTATGCCCCTGGCATTTTACCCAATAATGCCCCTTGTTTTCTATAATTTGCCACATGGCACATACCCTTATATAAAGGGGCCTTTTCCATTCCCCTGGCATTTTACCCAATAGTGTCCCTTCTTTTCTATAGTTTGCCACATGGCACATACCCTCATATAAAGGGGCATTTTCTATGCCCCTGGAATTTACCCAACAATGCCCCTTCTTTTCTATAATTTCTCACATGGCACATACACTTACATAAAGGGGCCTTTGCTATTCCCCTGGCATACCCAATAATATCCCTTCTTTTCTATAATGTGCCACATGTCACATACACTTATATAAAGGGGCCTTTTATATACCCCTGGCATTTTACCCAATAATGTCCCTTATTTTCTATAATTTGCCACATGGCACATACCCTCATATAAAGGGGCCTTTTCTATGCCCCTGGAATTTTACCCAATAATGTCCCTTCTTCTCTATAGTTTGCCTCCTGGTACATCCGATAATAAGGGGCCTTTTCTATGCCCCTGGCATTTTACCCCATAATATCCCTTCTTTTCTATAATTTGCCACCTGGCACATCCCCTTATATAAAGGGGCCTTTTCTATTCCCCTGGCATTTTACCCAATAATATCCCTTCTTTTCTATAATTTGCCACATGTCACATCCCATATAAAGGGGCCTTTTATATTCCCCTGGCATTTTACCCAATAATGCCCCTTGTTTTCTATAATTTGCCACATGGCACATACCCTTATATAAAGGGGCCTTTTCCATTCCCCTGGCATTTTACCCAATAGTGTCCCTTCTTTTCTATAGTTTGCCACATGGCACATACCCTCATATAAAGGGGCATTTTCTATGCCCCTGGAATTTACCCAACAATGCCCCTTCTTTTCTATAATTTCTCACATGGCACATACACTTACATAAAGGGGCCTTTGCTATTCCCCTGGCATACCCAATAATATCCCTTCTTTTCTATAATGTGCCACATGTCACATACACTTATATAAAGGGGCCTTTTATATGCCCCTGGCATTTTACCCAATAATGTCCCTTCTTTTCTATAATTTTCTACATGGCACATACCCTTATGTAAAAGGGGCCTTTTCTATGCCCCTGGAATTTTACCCAATAATGTCCCTTCTTTTCTATAGTTTGCCACATGGCACATACCCTCATATAAAGGGGCATTTTTGATGCCCCTGGAATTTTACCCAATCATGCCCCTTCTTTTCTATAATTTGCCACATGTCAAATACCCTTATATAAAGGGGCCTTTTAAATGCCCCTGGCATTTTACCCAATAATGCCCCTTCTTTTCTATAATTTGCCACGTGGCACATACCCTTATATAAAGGGGCCTTTTCCATTCCCCTGGCATTTTACCCAATAATATCCCTTCTTTTCGATAATTTGCCACATGTCACATACCCTTATATAAAGGGGCCTTTTATATGCCCCTGGCATTTTACCCAATAATGCCCTTTCTTTTCTATAATTTGCGACATGGCAAATACCCTTACATAAAGGGGCCTTTTCTATGCCCCTGGAATTTTACCCAATAATGCCCCTTCTTTTCTATAATTTGCCACATGGCACATACCCTTATATAAAGGGGCCTTTTCTATTCCCCTGGCATTTTACCCAATAATGTCCCTTATTTTCTATAATTTGCCACATGGCACATCCCCTTTTATAAAGGGGCCTTTTCTATGCCCCTGGCATTTTACCCAATAATGCCTCTTCTTTTCTATAATTTGCCACATGGCACATACCCTTATATAAAGGGGCCTTTTATATTCCCCTGGCATTTTACCCAATAATGTCCCTTATTTTCTATAATTTGCCACATGGCACATCCCCGTGTATAAAGGGGCCTTTCCTATGCCCCTGGCATTTTACCCAATAATGTCCCTTATTTTCTATAATTTGCCACATGGCACATCCCCTTTTATAAAGGGGCCTTTTCTATGCCCCTGGCATTTTACCCAATAAAGTCCCTTCTTCTCTATAGTTTGCCTCCTGGTACATCCGATAATAAGGGGCCTTTTCTATGCCCCTGGCATTTTACCCCATAATATCCCTTCTTTTCTATAAATTGCCACCTGGCACATCCCCTTATATAATGGGGCCTTTTCTATTCCCCTGGCATTTTACCCAACAATGCCCCTTCTTTTCTATAATTTGCCACATGGCACATACCCTTACATAAAGGGGCCTTTTCTATTCCCCTGGCATTTTACCCCATAATATCCGTTCTTTTATATAATTTGCCATGTGGCACATACCCTTAAATAAAGGGGCCTTTTCTATTCCCCTGGCATTTTACCCAATAATGTCCCTTATTTTCTATAATTTGCCACATGGCACATCCCCGTGTATAAAGGGGCCTTTTCTATGCCCCTGGCATTTTACCCAATAATGTCCCTTATTTCCTATAATTTGCCACATGGCACATCCCCTTTTATAAAGGGGCCTTTTCTATGCCCCTGGCATTTTACCCAATAATGCCTCTTCTTTTCTATAATTTGCCACATGGCACATACCCTTATATAAAGGGGCCTTTTCTATGCCCCTGGCATTTTACCCAATAATGTCCCTTCTTCTCTATAGTTTGCCTCCTGGTACATCCGATAATAAGGGGCCTTTTCTATGCCCCTGGCATTTTACCCCATAATATCCCTTCTTTTCTATAATTTGCCACCTGGCACATCCCCTTATATAAAGGGGCCTTTTCTATTCCCCTGGCATTTTACCCAATAATATCCCTTCTTTTCTATAATTTGCCACATGGCACATCCCCTTATATAAAGGGGCCTTTTCTATTCCCCTGGCATTTTACCCAATAATGTCCCTTCTTTTCTATAATTTGCCACATGTCACATCCCATATAAAGGGGCCTTTTATATTCCCCTGGCATTTTACCCAATAATGCCCCTTGTTTTCTATAATTTGCCACATGGCACATACCCTTATATAAAGGGGCCTTTTCCATTCACCTGGCATTTTACCCAATAGTGTCCCTTCTTTTCTATAGTTTGCCACATGGCACATACCCTCATATAAAGGGGCATTTTCGATGCCCCTGGAATTTTACCCAATCATGCCCCTGCTTTTCTATAATTTGCCACATGTCAAATACCCTTATATAAAGGGGTCTTTTATATGCCCCTGGCATTTTACCCAATAATGCCCCTTCTTTTCTATAATTTGCCATGTGGCACATACCCTTATATAAAGGGGCCTTTTCCATTCCCCTGGCATTTTACCCAATAATATCCCTTCTTTTCTATAATTTGCCACATGGCACATCCCCTTATATAAAGGGGCCTTTTCTATTCCCCTGGCATTTTACCCAATAATGTCCCTTCTTTTCTATAATTTGCCACATGTCACATCCCATATAAAGGGGCCTTTTATATTCCCCTGTCATTTTACCCAATAATGCCCCTTGTTTTCTATAATTTGCCACATGGCACATACCCTTATATAAAGGGGCCTTTTCCATTCCCCTGGCATTTTACCCAATAGTGTCCCTTCTTTTCTATAGTTTGCCACATGGCACATACCCTCATATAAAGGGGCATTTTCGATGCCCCTGGAATTTTACCCAATCATGCCCCTTCTTTTCTATAATTTGCCACATGTCAAATACCCTTATATAAAGGGGTCTTTTATATGCCCCTGGAATTTTACCCAATCATGCCCCTTCTTTTCGATAATTTGCCACATGTCACATACCCTTATATAAAGGGGCCTTTTATATGCCCCTGGCATTTTACCCAATAATATCCCTTCTTTTCTATAATTTGCGACATGGCAAATACCCTTACATAAAGGGGCCTTTTCTATGCCCCTGGAATTTTACCCAATAATGTCCCTTCTTTTCTATAGTTTGCCACATGGCACATACCCTCATATAAAGGGGCATTTTCTATGCCCCTGGAATTTTACCCAATAATGCCCCTTCTTTTCTATAATTTGCCACATGTCACATACCCTTATATAAAGGGGCCTTTTATATGCCCCCAGGCATTTTACCCAATAATGCCCCTCCATTTATATAATTTGACACATGGCACATACCCTTATATAAAGGGGCCTTTTCTATTCCCCTGGCATTTTACCCAATAATGTCCCTTATTTTCTATAATTTGCCACATGGCACATCCCCGTGTATTAAGGGGCCTTTCCTATGCCCCTGGCATTTTACCCAATAATGTCCCTTATTTTCTATAATTTGCCACATGGCACATCCCCTTTTATAAAGGGGCCTTTTCTATGCCCCTGGCATTTTACCCAATAATGCCTCTTCTTTTCTATAATTTGCCACATGGCACATGCCTTTATATAAAGGGGCCTTTTCTATGCCCCTGGCATTTTACCCAATAATGTCCCTTCTTCTCTATAGTTTGCCTCCTGGTACATCCGATAATAAGGGGCCTTTTCTATGCCCCTGGCATTTTACCCCATAATATCCCTTCTTTTCTATAAATTGCCACCTGGCACATCCCCTTATATAAAGGGGCCTTTTCTATTCCCCTGGCATTTTACCCAACAATGCCCCTTCTTTTCTATAATTTGCGACATGGCACATACCCTTACATAAAGGGGCCTTTTCTATTCCCCTGGCATTTTACCCCATAATATCCGTTCTTTTCTATAATTTGCCACGTGGCACATACCCTTATATAAAGGGGCCTTTTCCATTCCCCTGGCATTTTACCCAATAATATCCCTTCTTTTCGATAATTTGCCACATGTCACATACCCTTATATAAAGGGGCCTTTTATATGCCCCTGGCATTTTACCCAATAATGCCCCTTCTTTTCTATAATTTGTGACATGGCACATACCTTTACATAAAGGGGCCTTTTCTATGCCCCTGGAATTTTACCCAATAATGTCCCTTCTTTTCTATAGTTTGCCACATGGCACATACTCTCATATAAAGGTGCATTTTCTATGCCCCTGGAATTTTACCCAATAATGCCCCTTCTTTTCTATAATTTGCCACATGTCACATGCCCTTATATAAAGGGGCCTTTTATATTCCCCTGCATTTTACCCAATAATGCCCCTCCATTTTTATAATTTGACACATGGCACATACCCTTATATAAAGGGGCCTTTTCTATTCCCCTGGCATTTTACCCAATAATGTCCCTTATTTTCTATAATTTGCCACATTGCACATCCCCGTGTATAAAGGGGCCTTTTCTATTCCCCTGGCATTTTACCCAATAATGTCCCTTATTTTCTATAATTTGCCACATGGCACATCCCCTTTTATAAAGGGGCCTTTTATATGCCCCTGGCATTTTACCCAATAATGCCCCTCCATTTCTATAATTTGACACATGGCACATACCCTTATATGAAGGGGCCTTTTCTATTCCCCTGGCATTTTACCCAATAATATCCCTTATTTTCTATAATTTGCCACATTGCACATCCCCGTGTATAAAGGGGCCTTTTCTATTCCCCTGGCATTTTACCCAATAATGTCCCTTCTTTTCTATAATTTGCCACATGTCACATCCCATATAAAGGGGCCTTTTATATTCCCCTGGCATTTTACCCAATAATGCCCCTTGTTTTCTATAATTTGCCACATGGCACATACCCTTATATAAAGGGGCCTTTTCCATTCCCCTGACATTTTACCCAATAGTGTCCCTTCTTTTCTATAGTTTGCCACATGGCACATACCCTCATATAAAGGGGCATTTTCTATGCCCCTGGAATTTACCCAACAATGCCCCTTCTTTTCTATAATTTCTCACATGGCACATACACTTACATAAAGGGGCCTTTGCTATTCCCCTGGCATACCCAATAATATCCCTTCTTTTCTATAATGTGCCACATGTCACATACACTTATATAAAGGGGCCTTTTATATGCCCCTGGCATTTTACCCCATAATGTCCCTTCTTTTCTATAATTTTCTACATGGCACATACCCTCATTTAAGGGGCCTTTTCTATGCCCCTGGAATTTTACCCAATCATGCCCCTTCTTTTCTATAATTTGCCACATGTCAAATACCCTTATATAAAGGGGCCTTTTATATGCCCCTGGCATTTTACCCAATAATGCCCCTTCTTTTCTATAATTTGCCACATGGCACATACCCTTATATAAAGAGGCCTTTTCTATGCCCCTGGCATTTTACCCCATAATATCCCTTCTTTTCTATAATTTGCCACCTGGCACATACCCGAATATAAAGGGGCATTTTCTATGCCCCTGGAATTTACCCAAAAATGCCCCTTCTTTTCTATAATTTGCCACATGGCACATACCCTTACATAAAGGGGCCTTTTCTATTCCCCTGGCATTTTACCCCATAATATCCGTTCTTTTCTATAATTTGCCACGTGGCACATACCCTGATATAAAGGGGCCTTTTCTATTCCCCTGGCATTTTACCCAATAATGCCTCTTCTTTTCTATAATTTGCCACATGGCACATACACTTATATAAAGGGGCCTTTTCTATGCCCCTGGCATTTTACCCAATAATGTCGCTTCTTCTCTATAGTTTGCCTCCTGGTACATCCGATAATAAGGGGCCTTTTCTATGCCCCTGGCATTTTACCCCATAATATCCCTTCTTTTCTATAATTTGCCACCTGGCACATCCCCTTATATAAAGGGGCCTTTTCTATTCCCCTGGCATTTTACCCAATAATATCCCTTCTTTTCTATAATTTGCCACATGGCACATCCCCTTATATAAAGGGGCCTTTTCTATGCCCCTGGCATTTTACCCAATAATGTCCCTTCTTTTCTATAATTTTCTACATGGCACATACCCTTATGTAAAAGGGGCCTTTTCTATGCCCCTGGAATTTTACCCAATAATGTCCCTTCTTTTCTATAGTTTGCCACATGGCACATACCCTTATATAAAGGGGCCTTTTCCATTCCCCTGGCATTTTACCCAATAATATCCCTTCTTTTCGATAATTTGCCACATGTCACATACCCTTATATACAGGGGCCTTTTATATGCCCCCAGGCATTTTACCTAATAATGCCCCTCCATTTCTATAATTTGACACATGGCACATACCCTTATATAAAGGGGCCTTTTCTATTCCCCTGGCATTTTACCCAATAATGTCCCTTATTTTCTATAATTTGCCACATGGCACATCCCCGTGTATAAAGGGGCCTTTTCTATGCCCCTGGCATTTTACCCAATAATGTCCCTTCTTCTCTATAGTTTGCCTCCTGGTACATCCGATAATAAGGGGCCTTTTCTATGCCCCTGGCATTTTACCCCATAATATCCCTTCTTTTCTATAATTTGCCACCTGGCACATCCCCTTATATAAAGGGGCCTTTGCTATTCCCCTGGCATACCCAATAATATCCCTTCTTTTCTATAATGTGCCACATGTCACATACACTTATATAAAGGGGCCTTTTATATGCCCCTGGCATTTTACCCAATAATGTCCCTTCTTTTCTATAATTTTCTACATGGCACATACCCTTATGTAAAAGGGGCCTTTTCTATGCCCCTGGAATTTTACCCAATAATGTCCCTTCTTTTCTATAGTTTGCCACATGGCACATACCCTCATATAAAGGGGCATTTTCGATGCCCCTGGAATTTTACCCAATCATGCCCCTTCTTTTCTATAATTTGCCACATGTCAAATACCCTTATATAAAGGGGCCTTTTATATGCCCCTGGCATTTTACCCAATAATGCACTTTCTTTTCTATAATTTGCGACATGGCAAATACCCTTATATAAAGGGGCCTTTTCTATGCCCCTGGCATTTTACCCAATAATGTCCCTTCTTCTCTATAGTTTGCCTCCTGGTACATCCGATAATAAGGGGCCTTTTCTATGCCCCTGGAATTTTACCCAATCATGCCCCTTCTTTTCTATAATTTGCCACATGTCAAATACCCTTATATAAAGGGGTCTTTTATATGCCCCTGGAATTTTACCCAATCATGCCCCTTCTTTTCGATAATTTGCCACATGTCACATACCCTTATATAAAGGGGCCTTTTATATGCCCCTGGCATTTTACCCAATAATATCCCTTCTTTTCTATAATTTGCGACATGGCAAATACCCTTACATAAAGGGGCCTTTTCTATGCCCCTGGAATTTTACCCAATAATGTCCCTTCTTTTCTATAGTTTGCCACATGGCACATACCCTCATATAAAGGGGCATTTTCTATGCCCCTGGAATTTTACCCAATAATGCCCCTTCTTTTCTATAATTTGCCACATGTCACATACCCTTATATAAAGGGGCCTTTTATATGCCCCCAGGCATTTTACCCAATAATGCCCCTCCATTTCTATAATTTGACACATGGCACATACCCTTATATAAAGGGGCCTTTTCTATTCCCCTGGCATTTTACCCAATAATGTCCCTTATTATCTATAATTTGCCACATGGCACATCCCCGTGTATAAAGGGGCCTTTCCTATGCCCCTGGCATTTTACCCAATAATGTCCCTTATTTTCTATAATTTGCCACATGGCACATCCCCTTTTATAAAGGGGCCTTTTCTATGCCCCTGGCATTTTACCCAATAATGCCTCTTCTTTTCTATAATTTGCCACATGGCACATGCCTTTATATAAAGGGGCCTTTTCTATGCCCCTGGCATTTTACCCAATAATGTCCCTTCTTCTCTATAGTTTGCCTCCTGGTACATCCGATAATAAGGGGCCTTTTCTATGCCCCTGGCATTTTACCCCATAATATCCCTTCTTTTCTATAAATTGCCACCTGGCACATCCCCTTATATAAAGGGGCCTTTTCTATTCCCCTGGCATTTTACCCAACAATGCCCCTTCTTTTCTATAATTTGCAACATGGCACATACCCTTACATAAAGGGGCCTTTTCTATTCCCCTGGCATTTTACCCCATAATATCCGTTCTTTTCTATAATTTGCCACGTGGCACATACCCTTATATAAAGGGGCCTTTTCCATTCCCCTGGCATTTTACCCAATAATATCCCTTCTTTTCGATAATTTGCCACATGTCACATACCCTTATATAAAGGGGCCTTTTATATGCCCCTGGCATTTTACCCAATAATGCCCCTTCTTTTCTATAATTTGTGACATGGCACATACCTTTACATAAAGGGGCCTTTTCTATGCCCCTGGAATTTTACCCAATAATGTCCCTTCTTTTCTATAGTTTGCCACATGGCACATACTCTCATATAAAGGTGCATTTTCTATGCCCCTGGAATTTTACCCAATAATGCCCCTTCTTTTCTATAATTTGCCACATGTCACATGCCCTTATATAAAGGGGCCTTTTATATTCCCCTGCATTTTACCCAATAATGCCCCTCCATTTTTATAATTTGACACATGGCACATACCCTTATATAAAGGGGCCTTTTCTATTCCCCTGGCATTTTACCCAATAATGTCCCTTATTTTCTATAATTTGCCACATTGCACATCCCCGTGTATAAAGGGGCCTTTTCTATTCCCCTGGCATTTTACCCAATAATGTCCCTTATTTTCTATAATTTGCCACATGGCACATTCCCTTTTATAAAGGGGCCTTTTATATGCCCCTGGCATTTTACCCAATAATGCCCCTCCATTTCTATAATTTGACACATGGCACATACCCTTATATGAAGGGGCCTTTTCTATTCCCCTGGCATTTTACCCAATAATATCCCTTATTTTCTATAATTTGCCACATTGCACATCCCCGTGTATAAAGGGGCCTTTTCTATTCCCCTGGCATTTTACCCAATAATGTCCCTTCTTTTCTATAATTTGCCACATGTCACATCCCATATAAAGGGGCCTTTTATATTCCCCTGGCATTTTACCCAATAATGCCCCTTGTTTTCTATAATTTGCCACATGGCACATACCCTTATATAAAGGGGCCTTTTCCATTCCCCTGACATTTTACCCAATAGTGTCCCTTCTTTTCTATAGTTTGCCACATGGCACATACCCTCATATAAAGGGGCATTTTCTATGCCCCTGGAATTTACCCAACAATGCCCCTTCTTTTCTATAATTTCTCACATGGCACATACACTTACATAAAGGGGCCTTTGCTATTCCCCTGGCATACCCAATAATATCCCTTCTTTTCTATAATGTGCCACATGTCACATACACTTATATAAAGGGGCCTTTTATATGCCCCTGGCATTTTACCCAATAATGTCCCTTCTTTTCTATAATTTTCTACATGGCACATACCCTCATTTAAGGGGCCTTTTCTATGCCCCTGGAATTTTACCCAATCATGCCCCTTCTTTTCTATAATTTGCCACATGTCAAATACCCTTATATAAAGGGGCCTTTTATATGCCCCTCGCATTTTACCCAATAATGCCCCTTCTTTTCTATAATTTGCCACATGGCACATACCCTTATATAAAGAGGCCTTTTCTATGCCCCTGGCATTTTACCCCATAATATCCCTTCTTTTCTATAATTTGCCACCTGGCACATACCCGAATATAAAGGGGCATTTTCTATGCCCCTGGAATTTACCCAAAAATGCCCCTTCTTTTCTATAATTTGCCACATGGCACATACCCTTACATAAAGGGGCCTTTTCTATTCCCCTGGCATTTTACCCCATAATATCCGTTCTTTTCTATAATTTGCCACGTGGCACATACCCTGATATAAAGGGGCCTTTTCTATTCCCCTGGCATTTTACCCAATAATGCCTCTTCTTTTCTATAATTTGCCACATGGCACATACACTTATATAAAGGGGCCTTTTCTATGCCCCTGGCATTTTACCCAATAATGTCGCTTCTTCTCTATAGTTTGCCTCCTGGTACATCCGATAATAAGGGGCCTTTTCTATGCCCCTGGCATTTTACCCCATAATATCCCTTCTTTTCTATAATTTGCCACCTGGAACATCCCCTTATATAAAGGGGCCTTTTCTATTCCCCTGGCATTTTACCCAATAATATCCCTTCTTTTCTATAATTTGCCACATGGCACATCCCCTTATATAAAGGGGCCTTTTCTATGCCCCTGGCATTTTACCCAATAATGTCCCTTATTTTCTATAATTTTCTACACGGCACATACCCTTATGTAAAAGGGGCCTTTTCTATGCCCCTGGAATTTTACCCAATAATGTCCCTTCTTTTCTATAGTTTGCCACATGGCACATACCCTTATATAAAGGGGCCTTTTCCATTCCCCTGGCATTTTACCCAATAATATCCCTTCTTTTCGATAATTTGCCACATGTCACATACCCTTATATACAGGGGCCTTTTATATGCCCCCAGGCATTTTACCCAATAATGCCCCTCCATTTCTATAATTTGACACATGGCACATACCCTTATATAAAGGGGCCTTTTCTATTCCCCTGGCATTTTACCCAATAATGTCCCTTATTTTCTATAATTTGCCACATGGCACATCCCCGTGTATAAAGGGGCCTTTTCTATGCCCCTGGCATTTTACCCAATAATGTCCCTTCTTCTCTATAGTTTGCCTCCTGGTACATCCGATAATAAGGGGCCTTTTCTATGCCCCTGGCATTTTACCCCATAATATCCCTTCTTTTCTATAATTTGCCACCTGGCACATCCCCTTATATAAAGGGGCCTTTGCTATTCCCCTGGCATACCCAATAATATCCCTTCTTTTCTATAATGTGCCACATGTCACATACACTTATATAAAGGGGCCTTTTATATGCCCCTGGCATTTTACCCAATAATGTCCCTTCTTTTCTATAATTTTCTACATGGCACATACCCTTATGTAAAAGGGGCCTTTTCTATGCCCCTGGAATTTTACCCAATAATGTCCCTTCTTTTCTATAGTTTGCCACATGGCACATACCCTCATATAAAGGGGCATTTTCGATGCCCCTGGAATTTTACCCAATCATGCCCCTTCTTTTCTATAATTTGCCACATGTCAAATACCCTTATATAAAGGGGCCTTTTATATGCCCCTGGCATTTTACCCAATAATGCCCCTTCTTTTCTATAATTTGCCACGTGGCACATACCCTTATATAAAGGGGCCTTTTCCATTCCCCTGGCATTTTACCCAATAATATCCCTTCTTTTCGATAATTTGCCACATGTCACATACCCTTATATAAAGGGGCCTTTTATATGCCCCTGGCATTTTACCCAATAATGCCCTTTCTTTTCTATAATTTGCGACATGGCAAATACCCTTACATAAAGGGGCCTTTTCTATGCCCCTGGAATTTTACCCAATAATGTCCCTTCTTTTCTATAGTTTGCCACATGGCACATACCCTCATATAAAGGGGCATTTTCTATGCCCCTGGAATTTTACCCAATAATGCCCCTTCTTTTCTATAATTTGCCACATGTCACATACCCTTATATAAAGGGGCCTTTTATATGCCCCCAGGAATTTTACCCAATAATGCCCCTCCATTTCTATAATTTGACACATGGCACATACCCTTATATAAAGGAGCCTTTTCTATTCCCCTGGCATTTTACCCAATAATGTCCCTTATTTTCTATAATTTGCCACATGCCACATCCCCGTGTATAAAGGGGCCTTTCCTATGCCCCTGGCATTTTACCCAATAATGTCCCTTATTTTCTATAATTTGCCACATGGTACATCCCCTTTTATAAAGGGGCCTTTTCTATGCCCCTGGCATTTTATCCAATAATGCCTCTTCTTTTCTATAATTTGCCACATGGCACATGCCCTTATATAAAGGGGCCTTTTCTATGCCCCTGGCATTTTACCCAATAATGTCCCTTCTTCTCTATAGTTTGCCTCCTGGTACATCCGATAATAAGGGGCCTTTTCTATGCCCCTGGCATTTTACCCCATAATATCCCTTCTTTTCTATAAATTGCCACCTGGCACATCCCCTTATATAAAGGGGCCTTTTCAATTCCCCTGGAATTTTACCCAACAATGCCCCTTCTTTTCTATAATTTGCCACATGGCAAATACCCTTACATAAAGGGGCCTTTTCTATTCCCCTGGCATTTTACCCCATAATATCCGTTCTTTTATATAATTTGCCACATGGCACATACCCTTATATAAGGGGGCCTTTTCCATTCCCCTGGCATTTTACCCAATAATATCCCTTCTTTTCGATAATTTGCCACATGTCACATACCCTTATATAAAGGGGCCTTTTATATGCCCCTGGCATTTTACCCAATAATGCCCCTTCTTTTCTATAATTTGCGACATGGCACATACCCTTACATAAAGGGGCCTTTTCTATTCCCCTGGCATTTTACCCCATAATATACATTCTTTTCTATAATTTGCCACATGGCACATACCCTTATATAAAGGGGCCTTTTCCATTCCCCTGGCATTTTACCCAATAATATCCCTTCTTTTCGATAATTTGCCACATGTCACATACCCTTATATACAGGGGCCTTTTATATGCCCCCAGGCATTTTACCCAATAATGCCCCTCCATTTCTATAATTTGACACATGGCACATACCCTTATATAAAGGGGCCTTTTCTATTCCCCTGGCATTTTACCCAATAATGTCCCTTATTTTCTATAATTTGCCACATGGCACATCCCCGTGTATAAAGGGGCCTTTTCTATGCCCCTGGCATTTTACCCAATAATGTCCCTTCTTCTCTATAGTTTGCCTCCTGGTACATCCGATAATAAGGGGCCTTTTCTATGCCCCTGGCATTTTACCCCATAATATCCCTTCTTTTCTATAATTTGCCACCTGGCACATCCCCTTATATAAAGGGGCCTTTGCTATTCCCCTGGCATACCCAATAATATCCCTTCTTTTCTATAATGTGCCACATGTCACATACACTTATATAAAGGGGCCTTTTATATGCTCCTGGCATTTTACCCAATAATGTCCCTTCTTTTCTATAATTTTCTACATGGCACATACCCTTATGTAAAAGGGGCCTTTTCTATGCCCCTGGAATTTTACCCAATAATGTCCCTTCTTTTCTATAGTTTGCCACATGGCACATACCCTCATATAAAGGGGCATTTTCGATGCCCCTGGAATTTTACCCAATCATGCCCCTTCTTTTCTATAATTTGCCACATGTCAAATACCCTTATATAAAGGGGCCTTTTCCATTCCCCTGGCATTTTACCCAATAATATCCCTTCTTTTCTATAGTTTGCCACATGGCACATACTCTCATATAAAGGTGCATTTTCTATGCCCCTGGAATTTTACCCAATAATGCCCCTCCATTTTTATAATTTGACACATGGCACATACCCTTATATAAAGGGGCCTTTTCTATTCCCCTGGCATTTTACCCAATAATGTCCCTTATTTTCTATAATTTGCCACATTGCACATCCCCGTGTATAAAGGGGCCTTTTCTATGCCCCTGGCATTTTACCCAATAATGTCCCTTCTTCTCTATAGTTTGCCTCCTGGTACATCCGATAATAAGGGGCCTTTTCTATGCCCCTGGAATTTTACCCAATAATGCCCCTTCTTTTCTATAATTTGCCACATGTCACATACCCTTAAATAAAGGGGCCTTTTCTATTCCCCTGGCATTTTACCCAATAATGTCCCTTATTTTCTATAATTTGCCACATGGCACATCCCCGTGTATAAAGGGGCCTTTTCTATGCCCCTGGCATTTTACCCAATAATGTCCCTTATTTTCTATAATTTGCCACATGGCACATCCCCGTGTATAAAGGGGCCTTTTCTATGCCCCTGGCATTTTACCAATAATGCCCCTTCTTTTCTATAATTTGCCACATGTCACATACCCTTAAATAAAGGGGCCTTTTCTATGCCCCTGGCATTTTACCCAATAATGCCTCTTCTTTTCCATAATTTGCCACATGGCACATACCCTTATATAAAGGGGCCTTTTCTATGCCCCTGGCATTTTACCCAATAATGTCCCTTCTTCTCTATAGTTTGCCTCCTGGTACATCCGATGATAAGGGGCCTTTTCTATGCCCCTGGCATTTTACCCCATAATATCCCTTCTTTTCTATAATTTGACACCTGGCACATCCCCTTATATAAAGGGGCCTTTTCTATTCCCCTGGCATTTTACCCAATAATGTCCCTTATTTTCTATAATTTGCCACATGGCACATCCCCGTGTATAAAGGGGCCTTTTCTATGCCCCTGGCATTTTACCCAATAATGTCCCTTCTTCTCTATAGTTTGCCTCCTGGTACATCCGATAATAAGGGGCCTTTTCTATGCCCCTGGCATTTTACCCCATAATATCCCTTCTTTTCTATAATTTGCCACCTGGCACATCCCCTTATATAAAGGGGCCTTTGCTATTCCCCTGGCATACCCAATAATATCCCTTCTTTTCTATAATGTGCCACATGTCACATACACTTATATAAAGGGGCCTTTTATATGCTCCTGGCATTTTACCCAATAATGTCCCTTCTTTTCTATAATTTTCTACATGGCACATACCCTTATGTAAAAGGGGCCTTTTCTATGCCCCTGGAATTTTACCCAATAATGTCCCTTCTTTTCTATAGTTTGCCACATGGCACATACCCTCATATAAAGGGGCATTTTCGATGCCCCTGGAATTTTACCCAATCATGCCCCTTCTTTTCTATAATTTGCCACATGTCAAATACCCTTATATAAAGGGGCCTTTTATATGCCCCTGGCATTTTACCCAATAATGCCCCTTCTTTTCTATAATTTGCCACGTGGCACATACCCTTATATAAAGGGGCCTTTTCCATTCCCCTGGCATTTTACCCAATAATATCCCTTCTTTTCGATAATTTGCCACATGTCACATACCCTTATATAAAGGGGCCTTTTATATGCCCCTGGCATTTTACCCAATAATGCCCTTTCTTTTCTATAATTTGCGACATGGCAAATACCCTTACATAAAGGGGCCTTTTCTATGCCCCTGGAATTTTACCCAATAATGTCCCTTCTTTTCTATAGTTTGCCACATGGCACATACCCTCATATAAAGGGGCATTTTCTATGCCCCTGGAATTTTACCCAATAATGCCCCTTCTTTTCTATAATTTGCCACATGTCACATACCCTTATATAAAGGGGCCTTTTATATGCCCCCAGGAATTTTACCCAATAATGCCCCTCCATTTCTATAATTTGACACATGGCACATACCCTTATATAAAGGAGCCTTTTCTATTCCCCTGGCATTTTACCCAATAATGTCCCTTATTTTCTATAATTTGCCACATGGCACATCCCCGTGTATAAAGGGGCCTTTCCTATGCCCCTGGCATTTTACCCAATAATGTCCCTTATTTTCTATAATTTGCCACATGGTACATCCCCTTTTATAAAGGGGCCTTTTCTATGCCCCTGGCATTTTATCCAATAATGCCTCTTCTTTTCTATAATTTGCCACATGGCATATGCCCTTATATAAAGGGGCCTTTTCTATGCCCCTGGCATTTTACCCAATAATGTCCCTTCTTCTCTATAGTTTGCCTCCTGGTACATCCGATAATAAGGGGCCTTTTCTATGCCCCTAGCATTTTACCCCATAATATCCCTTCTTTTCTATAAATTGCCACCTGGCACATCCCCTTATATAAAGGGGCCTTTTCAATTCCCCTGGAATTTTACCCAACAATGCCCCTTCTTTTCTATAATTTGCCACATGGCACATACCCTTACATAAAGGGGCCTTTTCTATTCCCCTGGCATTTTACCCCATAATATCCGTTCTTTTATATAATTTGCCACATGGCACATACCCTTATATAAGGGGGCCTTTTCCATTCCCCTGGCATTTTACCCAATAATATCCCTTCTTTTCGATAATTTGCCACATGTCACATACCCTTATATAAAGGGGCCTTTTATATGCCCCTGGCATTTTACCCAATAATGCCCCTTCTTTTCTATAATTTGCGACATGGCACATACCCTTACATAAAGGGGCCTTTTCTATTCCCCTGGCATTTTACCCCATAATATACATTCTTTTCTATAATTTGCCACATGGCACATACCGTTATATAAAGGGGCCTTTTCCATTCCCCTGGCATTTTACCCAATAATATCCCTTCTTTTCTATAGTTTGCCACATGGCACATACTCTCATATAAAGGTGCATTTTCTATGCCCCTGGAATTTTACCCAATAATGCCCCTCCATTTTTATAATTTGACACATGGCACATACCCTTATATAAAGGGGCCTTTTCTATTCCCCTGGCATTTTACCCAATAATGTCCCTTATTTTCTATAATTTGCCACATTGCACATCCCCGTGTATAAAGGGGCCTTTTCTATGCCCCTGGCATTTTACCCAATAATGTCCCTTCTTCTCTATAGTTTGCCTCCTGGTACATCCGATAATAAGGGGCCTTTTCTATGCCCCTGGAATTTTACCCAATAATGCCCCTTCTTTTCTATAATTTGCCACATGTCACATACCCTTAAATAAAGGGGCCTTTTCTATTCCCCTGGCATTTTACCCAATAATGTCCCTTATTTTCTATAATTTGCCACATGGCACATCCCCGTGTATAAAGGGGCCTTTTCTATGCCCCTGGCATTTTACCCAATAATGTCCCTTATTTTCTATAATTTGCCACATGGCACATCCCCGTGTATAAAGGGGCCTTTTCTATGCCCCTGGCATTTTACCCAATAATGCCTCTTCTTTTCCATAATTTGCCACATGGCACATACCCTTATATAAAGGGGCCTTTTCTATGCCCCTGGCATTTTACCCAATAATGTCCCTTCTTCTCTATAGTTTGCCTCCTGGTACATCCGATAATAAGGGGCCTTTTCTATGCCCCTGGCATTTTACCCCATAATATCCCTTCTTTTCTATAATTTGACACCTGGCACATCCCCTTATATAAAGGGGCCTTTTCTATTCCCCTGGCATTTTACCCAATAATGTCCCTTATTTTCTATAATTTGCCACATGGCACATCCCCATGTATAAAGGGGCCTTTTCTATGCCCCTGGCATTTTACCCAATAATGTCCCTTCTTCTCTATAGTTTGCCTCCTGGTACATCCGATAATAAGGGGCCTTTTCTATGCCCCTGGCATTTTACCCCATAATATCCCTTCTTTTCTATAATTTGCCACCTGGCACATCCCCTTATATAAAGGGGCCTTTGCTATTCCCCTGGCATACCCAATAATATCCCTTCTTTTCTATAATGTGCCACATGTCACATACACTTATATAAAGGGGCCTTTTATATGCTCCTGGCATTTTACCCAATAATGTCCCTTCTTTTCTATAATTTTCTACATGGCACATACCCTTATGTAAAAGGGGCCTTTTCTATGCCCCTGGAATTTTACCCAATAATGTCCCTTCTTTTCTATAGTTTGCCACATGGCACATACCCTCATATAAAGGGGCATTTTCGATGCCCCTGGAATTTTACCCAATCATGCCCCTTCTTTTCTATAATTTGCCACATGTCAAATACCCTTATATAAAGGGGCCTTTTATATGCCCCTGGCATTTTACCCAATAATGCCCCTTCTTTTCTATAATTTGCCACGTGGCACATACCCTTATATAAAGGGGCCTTTTCCATTCCCCTGGCATTTTACCCAATAATATCCCTTCTTTTCGATAATTTGCCACATGTCACATACCCTTATATAAAGGGGCCTTTTATATGCCCCTGGCATTTTACCCAATAATGTCCCTTATTTTCTATAATTTGCCACATGGTACATCCCCTTTTATAAAGGGGCCTTTTCTATGCCCCTGGCATTTTATCCAATAATGCCTCTTCTTTTCTATAATTTGCCACATGGCACATGCCCTTATATAAAGGGGCCTTTTCTATGCCCCTGGCATTTTACCCAATAATGTCCCTTCTTCTCTATAGTTTGCCTCCTGGTACATCCGATAATAAGGGGCCTTTTCTATGCCCCTGGCATTTTACCCCATAATATCCCTTCTTTTCTATAAATTGCCACCTGGCACATCCCCTTATATAAAGGGGCCTTTTCAATTCCCCTGGAATTTTACCCAACAATGCCCCTTCTTTTCTATAATTTGCCACATGGCACATACCCTTACATAAAGGGGCCTTATCTATTCCCCTGGCATTTTACCCCATAATATCCGTTCTTTTATATAATTTGCCACATGGCACATACCCTTATATAAGGGGGCCTTTTCCATTCCCCTGGCATTTTACCCAATAATATCCCTTCTTTTCGATAATTTGCCACATGTCACATACCCTTATATAAAGGGGCCTTTTATATGCCCCTGGCATTTTACCCAATAATGCCCCTTCTTTTCTATAATTTGCGACATGGCACATACCCTTACATAAAGGGGCCTTTTCTATTCCCCTGGCATTTTACCCCATAATATACATTCTTTTCTATAATTTGCCACATGGCACATACCCTTATATAAAGGGGCCTTTTCCATTCCCCTGGCATTTTACCCAATAATATCCCTTCTTTTCGATAATTTGCCACATGTCACATACCCTTATATACAGGGGCCTTTTATATGCCCCCAGGCATTTTACCCAATAATGCCCCTCCATTTCTATAATTTGACACATGGCACATACCCTTATATAAAGGGGCCTTTTCTATTCCCCTGGCATTTTACCCAATAATGTCCCTTATTTTCTATAATTTGCCACATGGCACATCCCCGTGTATAAAGGGGCCTTTTCTATGCCCCTGGCATTTTACCCAATAATGTCCCTTCTTCTCTATAGTTTGCCTCCTGGTACATCCGATAATAAGGGGCCTTTTCTATGCCCCTGGCATTTTACCCCATAATATCCCTTCTTTTCTATAATTTGCCACCTGGCACATCCCCTTATATAAAGGGGCCTTTGCTATTCCCCTGGCATACCCAATAATATCCCTTCTTTTCTATAATGTGCCACATGTCACATACACTTATATAAAGGGGCCTTTTATATGCTCCTGGCATTTTACCCAATAATGTCCCTTCTTTTCTATAATTTTCTACATGGCACATACCCTTATGTAAAAGGGGCCTTTTCTATGCCCCTGGAATTTTACCCAATAATGTCCCTTCTTTTCTATAGTTTGCCACATGGCACATACCCTCATATAAAGGGGCATTTTCGATGCCCCTGGAATTTTACCCAATCATGCCCCTTCTTTTCTATAATTTGCCACATGTCAAATACCCTTATATAAAGGGGCCTTTTATATGCCCCTGGCATTTTACCCAATAATGCCCCTTCTTTTCTATAATTTGCCACGTGGCACATACCCTTATATAAAGGGGCCTTTTCCATTCCCCTGGCATTTTACCCAATAATATCCCTTCTTTTCGATAATTTGCCACATGTCACATACCCTTATATAAAGGGGCCTTTTATATGCCCCTGGCATTTTACCCAATAATGCCCTTTCTTTTCTATAATTTGCGACATGGCAAATACCCTTACATAAAGGGGCCTTTTCTATGCCCCTGGAATTTTACCCAATAATGTCCCTTCTTTTCTATAGTTTGCCACATGGCACATACCCTCATATAAAGGGGCATTTTCTATGCCCCTGGAATTTTACCCAATAATGCCCCTTCTTTTCTATAATTTGCCACATGTCACATACCCTTATATAAAGGGGCCTTTTATATGCCCCCAGGAATTTTACCCAATAATGCCCCTCCATTTCTATAATTTGACACATGGCACATACCCTTATATAAAGGAGCCTTTTCTATTCCCCTGGCATTTTACCCAATAATGTCCCTTATTTTCTATAATTTGCCACATGGCACATCCCCGTGTATAAAGGGGCCTTTCCTATGCCCCTGGCATTTTACCCAATAATGTCCCTTATTTTCTATAATTTGCCACATGGTACATCCCCTTTTATAAAGGGGCCTTTTCTATGCCCCTGGCATTTTATCCAATAATGCCTCTTCTTTTCTATAATTTGCCACATGGCACATGCCCTTATATAAAGGGGCCTTTTCTATGCCCCTGGCATTTTACCCAATAATGTCCCTTCTTCTCTATAGTTTGCCTCCTGGTACATCCGATAATAAGGGGCCTTTTCTATGCCCCTGGCATTTTACCCCATAATATCCCTTCTTTTCTATAAATTGCCACCTGGCACATCCCCTTATATAAAGGGGCCTTTTCAATTCCCCTGGAATTTTACCCAACAATGCCCCTTCTTTTCTATAATTTGCCACATGGCACATACCCTTACATAAAGGGGCCTTTTCTATTCCCCTGGCATTTTACCCCATAATATCCGTTCTTTTATATAATTTGCCACATGGCACATACCCTTATATAAGGGGGCCTTTTCCATTCCCCTGGCATTTTACCCAATAATATCCCTTCTTTTCGATAATTTGCCACATGTCACATACCCTTATATAAAGGGGCCTTTTATATGCCCCTGGCATTTTACCCAATAATGCCCCTTCTTTTCTATAATTTGCGACATGGCACATACCCTTACATAAAGGGGCCTTTTCTATTCCCCTGGCATTTTACCCCATAATATACATTCTTTTCTATAATTTGCCACATGGCACATACCGTTATATAAAGGGGCCTTTTCCATTCCCCTGGCATTTTACCCAATAATATCCCTTCTTTTCTATAGTTTGCCACATGGCACATACTCTCATATAAAGGTGCATTTTCTATGCCCCTGGAATTTTACCCAATAATGCCCCTCCATTTTTATAATTTGACACATGGCACATACCCTTATATAAAGGGGCCTTTTCTATTCCCCTGGCATTTTACCCAATAATGTCCCTTATTTTCTATAATTTGCCACATTGCACAGCCCCGTGTATAAAGGGGCCTTTTCTATGCCCCTGGCATTTTACCCAATAATGTCCCTTCTTCTCTATAGTTTGCCTCCTGGTACATCCGATAATAAGGGGCCTTTTCTATGCCCCTGGAATTTTACCCAATAATGCCCCTTCTTTTCTATAATTTGCCACATGTCACATACCCTTAAATAAAGGGGCCTTTTCTATTCCCCTGGCATTTTACCCAATAATGTCCCTTATTTTCTATAATTTGCCACATGGCACATCCCCGTGTATAAAGGGGCCTTTTCTATGCCCCTGGCATTTTACCCAATAATGTCCCTTATTTTCTATAATTTGCCACATGGCACATCCCCGTGTATAAAGGGGCCTTTTCTATGCCCCTGGCATTTTACCCAATAATGCCTCTTCTTTTCCATAATTTGCCACATGGCACATACCCTTATATAAAGGGGCCTTTTCTATGCCCCTGGCATTTTACCCAATAATGTCCCTTCTTCTCTATAGTTTGCCTCCTGGTACATCCGATAATAAGGGGCCTTTTCTATGCCCCTGGCATTTTACCCCATAATATCCCTTCTTTTCTATAATTTGACACCTGGCACATCCCCTTATATAAAGGGGCCTTTTCTATTCCCCTGGCATTTTACCCAATAATGTCCCTTATTTTCTATAATTTGCCACATGGCACATACTCTCATATAAAGGTGCATTTTCTATGCCCCTGGAATTTTACCCAATAATGCCCCTCCATTTTTATAATTTGACACATGGCACATACCCTTATATAAAGGGGCCTTTTCTATTCCCCTGGCATTTTACCCAATAATGTCCCTTATTTTCTATAATTTGCCACATTGCACAGCCCCGTGTATAAAGGGGCCTTTTCTATGCCCCTGGCATTTTACCCAATAATGTCCCTTCTTCTCTATAGTTTGCCTCCTGGTACATCCGATAATAAGGGGCCTTTACTATGCCCCTGGAATTTTACCCAATAATGCCCCTTCTTTTCTATAATTTGCCACATGTCACATACCCTTAAATAAAGGGGCCTTTTCTATTCCCCTGGCATTTTACCCAATAATGTCCCTTATTTTCTATAATTTGCCACATGGCACATCCCCGTGTATAAAGGGGCCTTTTCTATGCCCCTGGCATTTTACCCAATAATGTCCCTTATTTTCTATAATTTGCCACATGGCACATCCCCGTGTATAAAGGGGCCTTTTCTATGCCCCTGGCATTTTACCCAATAATGCCTCTTCTTTTCCATAATTTGCCACATGGCACATACCCTTATATAAAGGGGCCTTTTCTATGCCCCTGGCATTTTACCCAATAATGTCCCTTCTTCTCTATAGTTTGCCTCCTGGTACATCCGATAATAAGGGGCCTTTTCTATGCCCCTGGCATTTTACCCCATAATATCCCTTCTTTTCTATAATTTGACACCTGGCACATCCCCTTATATAAAGGGGCCTTTTCTATTCCCCTGGCATTTTACCCAATAATGTCCCTTATTTTCTATAATTTGCCACATGGCACATCCCCGTGTATAAAGGGGCCTTTTCTATGCCCCTGGCATTTTACCCAATAATGTCCCTTCTTCTCTATAGTTTGCCTCCTGGTACATCCGATAATAAGGGGCCTTTTCTATGCCCCTGGCATTTTACCCCATAATATCCCTTCTTTTCTATAATTTGCCACCTGGCACATCCCCTTATATAAAGGGGCCGTTGCTATTCCCCTGGCATACCCAATAATATCCCTTCTTTTCTATAATGTGCCACATGTCACATACACTTATATAAAGGGGCCTTTTATATGCTCCTGGCATTTTACCCAATAATGTCCCTTCTTTTCTATAATTTTCTACATGGCACATACCCTTATGTAAAAGGGGCCTTTTCTATGCCCCTGGAATTTTACCCAATAATGTCCCTTCTTTTCTATAGTTTGCCACATGGCACATACCCTCATATAAAGGGGCATTTTCGATGCCCCTGGAATTTTACCCAATCATGCCCCTTCTTTTCTATAATTTGCCACATGTCAAATACCCTTATATAAAGGGGCCTTTTATATGCCCCTGGCATTTTACCCAATAATGCCCCTTCTTTTCTATAATTTGCCACGTGGCACATACCCTTATATAAAGGGGCCTTTTCCATTCCCCTGGCATTTTACCCAATAATATCCCTTCTTTTCGATAATTTGCCACATGTCACATACCCTTATATAAAGGGGCCTTTTATATGCCCCTGGCATTTTACCCAATAATGCCCTTTCTTTTCTATAATTTGCGACATGGCAAATACCCTTACATAAAGGGGCCTTTTCTATGCCCCTGGAATTTTACCCAATAATGTCCCTTCTTTTCTATAGTTTGCCACATGGCACATACCCTCATATAAAGGGGCATTTTCTATGCCCCTGGAATTTTACCCAATAATGCCCCTTCTTTTCTATAATTTGCCACATGTCACATACCCTTATATAAAGGGGCCTTTTATATGCCCCCAGGAATTTTACCCAATAATGCCCCTCCATTTCTATAATTTGACACATGGCACATACCCTTATATAAAGGAGCCTTTTCTATTCCCCTGGCATTTTACCCAATAATGTCCCTTATTTTCTATAATTTGCCACATGGCACATCCCCGTGTATAAAGGGGCCTTTCCTATGCCCCTGGCATTTTACCCAATAATGTCCCTTATTTTCTATAATTTGCCACATGGTACATCCCCTTTTATAAAGGGGCCTTTTCTATGCCCCTGGCATTTTATCCAATAATGCCTCTTCTTTTCTATAATTTGCCACATGGCACATGCCCTTATATAAAGGGGCCTTTTCTATGCCCCTGGCATTTTACCCAATAATGTCCCTTCTTCTCTATAGTTTGCCTCCTGGTACATCTGATAATAAGGGGCCTTTTCTATGCCCCTGGCATTTTACCCCATAATATCCCTTCTTTTCTATAAATTGCCACCTGGCACATCCCCTTATATAAAGGGGCCTTTTCAATTCCCCTGGAATTTTACCCAACAATGCCCCTTCTTTTCTATAATTTGCCACATGGCACATACCCTTACATAAAGGGGCCTTTTCTATTCCCCTGGCATTTTACCCCATAATATCCGTTCTTTTATATAATTTGCCACATGGCACATACCCTTATATAAGGGGGCCTTTTCCATTCCCCTGGCATTTTACCCAATAATATCCCTTCTTTTCGATAATTTGCCACATGTCACATACCCTTATATAAAGGGGCCTTTTATATGCCCCTGGCATTTTACCCAATAATGCCCCTTCTTTTCTATAATTTGCGACATGGCACATACCCTTACATAAAGGGGCCTTTTCTATTCCCCTGGCATTTTACCCCATAATATACATTCTTTTCTATAATTTGCCACATGGCACATACCGTTATATAAAGGGGCCTTTTCCATTCCCCTGGCATTTTACCCAATAATATCCCTTCTTTTCTATAGTTTGCCACATGGCACATACTCTCATATAAAGGTGCATTTTCTATGCCCCTGGAATTTTACCCAATAATGCCCCTCCATTTTTATAATTTGACACATGGCACATACCCTTATATAAAGGGGCCTTTTCTATTCCCCTGGCATTTTACCCAATAATGTCCCTTATTTTCTATAATTTGCCACATTGCACATCCCCGTGTATAAAGGGGCCTTTTCTATGCCCCTGGCATTTTACCCAATAATGTCCCTTCTTCTCTATAGTTTGCCTCCTGGTACATCCGATAATAAGGGGCCTTTTCTATGCCCCTGGAATTTTACCCAATAATGCCCCTTCTTTTCTATAATTTGCCACATGTCACATACCCTTAAATAAAGGGGCCTTTTCTATTCCCCTGGCATTTTACCCAATAATGCCCCTTCTTTTCTATAATTTGCCACATGTCACATACCCTTATATAAAGGGGCCTTTTCTATGCCCCTGGCATTTTACCCAATAATGTCCCTTCTTCTCTATAGTTTGCCTCCTGGTACATCCGATAATAAGGGGCCTTTTCTATGCCCCTGGAATTTTACCCAATAATGCCCCTTCTTTTCTATAATTTGCCACATGTCACATACCCTTAAATAAAGGGGCCTTTTCTATTCCCCTGGCATTTTACCCAATAATGTCCCTTATTTTCTATAATTTGCCACATGGCACATCCCCGTGTATAAAGGGGCCTTTTCTATGCCCCTGGCATTTTACCCAATAATGTCCCTTATTTTCTATAATTTGCCACATGGCACATCCCCGTGTATAAAGGGGCCTTTTCTATGCCCCTGGCATTTTACCCAATAATGCCTCTTCTTTTCCATAATTTGCCACATGGCACATACCCTTATATAAAGGGGCCTTTTCTATGCCCCTGGCATTTTACCCAATAATGTCCCTTCTTCTCTATAGTTTGCCTCCTGGTACATCCGATAATAAGGGGCCTTTTCTATGCCCCTGGCATTTTACCCCATAATATCCCTTCTTTTCTATAATTTGACACCTGGCACATCCCCTTATATAAAGGGGCCTTTTCTATTCCCCT
Source organism: Myxine glutinosa (assembly GCF_964187855.1). Taxonomy (NCBI): domain Eukaryota; kingdom Metazoa; phylum Chordata; class Myxini; order Myxiniformes; family Myxinidae; genus Myxine; species Myxine glutinosa. The sequence continues at coordinate 395,581,402 of NC_136261.1, forward strand.
GGCATTTTACCCAATAATATCCCTTCTTTTCTATAATTTGCCACATGGCACATCCCCTTATATAAAGGGGCCTTTTCTATTCCCCTGGCATTTTAGCCAATAATGTCCCTTCTTTTCTATAATTTGCCACATGTCACATCCCATAGAAAGGGGCCTTTTCTATTCCCCTGGCATTTTACCCAATAATGCCCCTTGTTTTCTATAATTTGCCACATGGCACATACCCTTATATAAAGGGGCCTTTTCCATTCCCCTGGCATTTTACCCAATAATGTCCCTTCTTTTCTATAGTTTGCCACATGGCACATACCCTCATATAAAGGGGCATTTTATATGCCCCTGGAATTTACCCAACAATGCCCCTTCTTTTCTATAATTTGCCACATGGCACATACCCTTATATAAAGGGGCCTTTTCTATGCCCCTGGCATTTTACCCAATAATGTCCCTTCTTCTCTATAGTTTGCCTCCTGGTACATCCGATAATAAGGGGCCTTTTCTATGCCCCTGGCATTTTACCCCATAATATCCCTTCTTTTCTATAATTTGCCACCTGGCACATCCCCTTATATAAAGGGGCCTTTTCTATTCCCCTGGCATTTTACCCAATAATATCCCTTCTTTTCGATAATTTGCCACATGTCACATACCCTTATATAAAGGGGCCTTTTATATGCCCCTGGCATTTTACCCAATAATGCCCTTTCTTTTCTATAATTTGCGACATGGCAAATACCCTTACATAAAGGGGCCTTTTCTATGCCCCTGGAATTTTACCCAATAATGTCCCTTCTTTTCTATAGTTTGCCACATGGCACATACCCTCATATAAAGGGGCATTTTCTATGCCCCTGGAATTTTACCCAATAATGCCCCTTCTTTTCTATAATTTGCCACATGTCACATACCCTTATATAAAGGGGCCTTTTATATGCCCCCAGGCATTTTACCCAATAATGCCCCTCCATTTCTATAATTTGACACATGGCACATACCCTTATATAAAGGGGCCTTTTCTATTCCCCTGGCATTTTACCCAATAATGTCCCTTATTTTCTATAATTTGCCACATGGCACATCCCCGTGTATAAAGGGGCCTTTCCTATGCCCCTGGCATTTTACCCAATAATGCCTCTTCTTTTCTATAATTTGCCACATGGCACATGCCCTTATATAAAGGGGCCTTTTCTATGCCCCTGGCATTTTACCCAATAATGTCCCTTCTTCTCTATAGTTTGCCTCCTGGAACATCCGATAATAAGGGGCCTTTTCTATGCCCCTGGCATTTTACCCCATAATATCCCTTCTTTTCTATAAATTGCCACCTGGCACATCCCCTTATATAAAGGGGTCTTTTCTATTCCCCTGGCATTTTACCCAACAATGCCCCTTCTTTTATATAATTTGCCACATGGAACATACCCTTACATAAAGGGGCCTTTTCTATTCTCCTGGCATTTTACCCCATAATATCCGTTCTTTTATATAATTTGCCACGTGGCACATACCCTTATATAAGGGGGCCTTTTCCATTCCCCTGGAATTTTACCCAATAATGTCCCTTCTTTTCTATAGTTTGCCACATGGCACATACCCTCATATAAAGGGGCATTTTCTATGCCCCTGGAATTTTACCCAATAATGCCCCTTCTTTTCTATAATTTGCCACATGTCACATACCCTTAAATAAAGGGGCCTTTTCTATTCCCCTGGCATTTTACCCAATAATGTCCCTTATTTTCTATAATTTGCCACATGGCACATCCCCGTGTATAAAGGGGCCTTTTCTATGCCCCTGGCATTTTACCCAATAATGTCCCTTATTTCCTATAATTTGCCACATGGCACATCCCCTTTTATAAAGGGGCCTTTTCTATGCCCCTGGCATTTTACCCAATAATGCCTCTTCTTTTCTATAATTTGCCACATGGCACATACCCTTATATAAAGGGGCCTTTTCTATGCCCCTGGCATTTTACCCAATAATGTCCCTTCTTCTCTATAGTTTGCCTCCTGGTACATCCGATAATAAGGGGCCTTTTCTATGCCCCTGGCATTTTACCCCATAATATCCCTTCTTTTCTATAATTTGCCACCTGGCACATCCCCTTATATAAAGGGGCCTTTTCTATTCCCCTGGCATTTTACCCAATAATATCCCTTCTTTTCTATAATTTGCCACATGTCACATCCCATATAAAGGGGCCTTTTATATTCCCCTGGCATTTTACCCAATAATGCCCCTTGTTTTCTATAATTTGCCACATGGCACATACCCTTATGTAAAGGGGCCTTTTCCATTCCCCTGGCATTTTACCCAATCATGCCCCTTCTTTTCTATAATTTGCCACATGTCAAATACCCTTATATAAAGGGGCCTTTTATATGCCCCTGGCATTTTACCCAATAATGCCCCTTCTTTTCTATAATTTGCCATGTGGCACATACCCTTCTATAAAGGGGCCTTTTCCATTCCCCTGGCATTTTACCCAATAATATCCCTTCTTTTCGATAATTTGCCACATGTCACATACCCTTATATAAAGGGGCCTTTTATATGCCCCTGGCATTTTACCCAATAATGCCCTTTCTTTTCTATAATTTGCGACATGGCAAATACCCTTACATAAAGGGGCCTTTTCTATGCCCCTGGAATTTTACCCAATAATGTCCCTTCTTTTCTATAGTTTGCCACATGGCACATACCCTCATATAAAGGGGCATTTTCTATGCCCCTGGAATTTTACCCAATAATGCCCCTTCTTTTCTATAATTTGCCACATGTCACATACCCTTATATAAAGGGGCCTTTTATATGCCCCCAGGCATTTTACCCAATAATGCCCCTCCATTTCTATAATTTGACACATGGCACATACCCTTATATAAAGGGGCCTTTTCTATTCCCCTGGCATTTTACCCAATAATGTCCCTTATTTTCTATAATTTGCCACATGGCACATCCCCTTTTATAAAGGGGCCTTTTCTATGCCCCTGGCATTTTACCCAATAATGTCCCTTATTTCCTATAATTTGCCACATGGCACATCCCCTTTTATAAAGGGGCCTTTTCTATGCCCCTGGCATTTTACCCAATAATGCCTCTTCTTTTCTATAATTTGCCACATGGCACATACCCTTATATAAAGGGGCCTTTTCTATGCCCCTGGCATTTTACCCAATAATGTCCCTTCTTCTCTATAGTTTGCCTCCTGGTACATCCGATAATAAGGGGCCTTTTCTATGCCCCTGGCATTTTACCCCATAATATCCCTTCTTTTCTATAATTTGCCACCTGGCACATCCCCTTATATAAAGGGGCCTTTTCTATTCCCCTGGCATTTTACCCAATAATATCCCTTCTTTTCTATAATTTGCCACATGTCACATCCCATATAAAGGGGCCTTTTATATTCCCCTGGCATTTTACCCAATAATGCCCCTTGTTTTCTATAATTTGCCACATGGCACATACCCTTATGTAAAGGGGCCTTTTCCATTCCCCTGGCATTTTACCCAATCATGCCCCTTCTTTTCTATAATTTGCCACATGTCAAATACCCTTATATAAAGGGGCCTTTTATATGCCCCTGGCATTTTACCCAATAATGCCCCTTCTTTTCTATAATTTGCCATGTGGCACATACCCTTCTATAAAGGGGCCTTTTCCATTCCCCTGGCATTTTACCCAATAATATCCCTTCTTTTCGATAATTTGCCACATGTCACATACCCTTATATAAAGGGGCCTTTTATATGCCCCTGGCATTTTACCCAATAATGCCCTTTCTTTTCTATAATTTGCGACATGGCAAATACCCTTACATAAAGGGGCCTTTTCAATGCCCCTGGAATTTTACCCAATAATGTCCCTTCTTTTCTATAGTTTGCCACATGGCACATACCCTCATATAAAGGGGCATTTTCTATGCCCCTGGAATTTTACCCAATAATGCCCCTTCTTTTCTATAATTTGCCACATGTCACATACCCTTATATAAAGGGGCCTTTTATATGCCCCCAGGCATTTTACCCAATAATGCCCCTCCATTTCTATAATTTGACACATGGCACATACCCTTATATAAAGGGGCCTTTTCTATTCCCCTGGCATTTTACCCAATAATGTCCCTTATTTTCTATAATTTGCCACATGGCACATCCCCGTGTATAAAGGGGCCTTTCCTATGCCCCTGGCATTTTACCCAATAATGTCCCTTATTTTCTATAATTTGCCACATGGCACATCCCCTTTTATAAAGGGGCCTTTTCTATGCCCCTGGCATTTTACCCAATAATGCCTCTTCTTTTCTATATTTGCCACATGGCACATGCCTTTATATAAAGGGGCCTTTTCTATGCCCCTGGCATTTTACCCAATAATGTCCCTTCTTCTCTATAGTTTGCCTCCTGGTACATCCGATAATAAGGGGCCTTTTCTATGCCCCTGGCATTTTACCCCATAATATCCCTTCTTTTCTATAAATTGCCACCTGGCACATCCCCTTATATAAAGGGGCCTTTTCTATTCCCCTGGCATTTTACCCAACAATGCCCCTTCTTTTCTATAATTTGCCACATGGCACATCCCCTTATATAAAGGGGCCTTTTCTATTCCCCTGGCATTTTACCCCATAATATCCGTTCTTTTATATAATTTGCCACGTGGCACATACCCTTATATAAGGGGGCCTTTTCCATTCCCCTGGCATTTTACCCAATAATATCCCTTCTTTTCGATAATTTGCCACATGTCACATACCCTTATATAAAGGGGCCTTTTATATGCCCCTGGCATTTTACCCAATAATGCCCCTTCTTTTCTATAATTTGCGACATGGCACATACCCTTACATAAAGGGGCCTTTTCTATTCCCCTGGCATTTTACCCCATAATATACATTCTTTTCTATAATTTGCCACATGTCACATACCCTTATATAAAGGGGCCTTTTATATGCCCCTGGCATTTTACCCAATAATGCCCCTTCTTTTCTATAATTTGTGACATGGCACATACCTTTACATAAAGGGGCCTTTTCTATGCCCCTGGAATTTTACCCAATAATGTCCCTTCTTTTCTATAGTTTGCCACATGGCACATACTCTTAAAGCGCGGCGTTACGCGCGCTGCTTGTGAGCAAGGAGGAAGCGGACAAGCGGTAACATATAAACGTCTTTATTGTAAGACTACACTGTAACACTGTACTGTTCCGGGCTGGGCGCCCGGTGTATATCATGAGGCCACGCCTACCCCTGGTGCGTGGCCACCGCCCACTTGGTGCGCGGAATGATGTCACCACGCCAGTGGGCTTTTGTGTCCGCCACACGCGCCCCCCCAGAATTCCCGCGCACCTGGAGGGCCAGTTTGCGGGGCAGACGAATGACCCGGCCGAAGCGCCCCCTGGCGATCGGCGGCGTCCGGGGTGCAGGGATGCCAGGTGGGATGCCCCTGGCTGCCCCTGGGATGGGTGCAGGACCGGGGGGCGGCGTGGCGGCGGGGCTGGGCGGTGCCGGGGGTCTGCCCGCAGGAGGTCGGCCCCGACGTGGGGGTCGGGCCACTGGCGGTGGATGGTCCACATCGAGGTGGGCCGGCTTGAGGCGGTCTACCGAAACGCTTTCAGGAGTACCGCCGATGGCCAGGGTGAAGTGCTTCGCCCCGGTCTCCAGCACGCGGAAAGGCCCGTCGTATGGGGGCCGCAGTGGTGTCCGATGGGCATCGTGGCGGACGAAGACGTACTCCGCCGTGCGAAGCTCCGGGGCGACGTGCGACGGTGGGTGCCCGTGGCATGCCGTTGGCACTGGGGCGAACCTCTGGGCGGTCTCTTGCAGAGCGGAGCGCTGCTGTGCCGCGGACCATGGTGCCGTGGAGTCGGGGAGGAACTCGCCCGGCACCCGCAGCGGTTGCCCAAAGACCAACTCTGCCGCGGATGCGCGCAGGTCCTCCTTGGGCGCCGTCCGGAGGCCCAGCAGGACCCAGGGGAGCCTGTCGACCCAGCCGCCGTCGCGGAGGGTGGCCCGGTGCGCGGCCTTCAATGAGCGGTGAAATCGCTCACACAGGCCGTTAGCCTGGGGGTGGTAGGCCGTGGTTCGGTGCAGCCGGACCCCGAGCCCCTGCGCAACCGCCCCCCAGAGCTCCGAGGTGAACTGGGGGCCGCGGTCGGATGAGATGTCTGAGGGGGCGCCGAACCGGGCGACCCAGGTGGCGATGAAAGCCTGCGCGACATCGGCCGCCGTTGTCGACGCCAAGGGCACGGCCTCCGGCCACCGGGTGGTGCGGTCCACCATGGTGAGGACGTAGGTGAAACCCCGCGAGGGGGGCAGAGGTCCCACCAGGTCCACGTGGACGTGGTCAAACCGGCGTTCCGGCACCGTGAACGGGGCCAACGGGGCCTGGGTGTGCCGGTGCACCTTGGCGCGCTGGCACGCGAGGCACGTCCTGGCCCAGCCGCGGACGGCCTTCCGGAGGCCATGCCAGACGAACTTGTCGGCGATCAGCCTTTGGGAGGCCCTCGCGCCCGGGTGGGACAAGCCGTGGATGGCGTCAAACACCTGGCGCTGCCAGCCCGCGGGCACGATGGGGCGAGGACGCCCGAGAGAGACGTCGCACAAGAGGGCCGCGCCCGCGCCGTCGAACGGCACCTCGGTGACGCGGAGGCCCATGACGGCGGTCCGCAAGGCCTGGACGTCGGGGTCAGCGGCCTGGTCCGCTGCCATCCGGGCATAGTCGATGCCGAGGTGGACTGCGTGGGCGATGGCCCGGGAAAGGCAATCCGCCACCGGGTTGTCCTTCCCCGCGACGTGCTGGATGTCCGTCGTGTACTCGGACACGGCCGAGAGGTGACGCTGCTGCCGGGCCGACCATGGCTCGGTGACCTTGCCCATCGCGAAGATCAACGGCTTGTGGTCGACGAAGGCAGTGAACGCCCGGCCCTCGAGCAGATGGCGGAAGTGCCTGACCGCCAAGTGAAGTCCGAGCAACTCGCGGTCAAAGGTACTGTAACGGCGTTCGGGCGGGCGAAGCTGCCGGCTAAAGAACGCCAGCGGTTGCCAAGCTCCACGCACCCATTGCTCGTGCACCGCGCCCACCGCGTAGTCCGAGGCATCGGTGGTGAGGGCGATCGGTGCATCGGGCGCCGGGTGCGCGAGCATGGTGGCGTTAGCTAAGGCGAGCTTCACGCCCGTGAACGCCGTGTCCATCTGCTCGGTCCAGGTAACGTCGCCTTTGCCCGGCTTACCTCGGAGAGCTTCGTGCAGGGGGCGCAAGAGCTGGGCGATACGGGGCAGGAACCGATGGTAAAAGTTCACCATGCCCAGGAACTCCTGCAGCCCTCTGATCGTGCGGGGGCGCGGAAACCCCTTCACCGCCTCCACCTTGGCCGGCAGGGGGACGGCTCCATGCCTGGTGACACGGTGCCCCAGAAAATCGATTGTGGTGGCGCCGAACCGGCACTTTGCGGGTTCACAATTAGGCCATGCTGGCCCAGGCGTTCGAAGAGCGTGCGGAGGTGGCGTAGGTGCTCTTCGCGGGACGCACTGGCGACGAGGATATCGTCCAGGTAGACAAAGACAAAATCCAAGTCGCGCAGGACGCTGTCCATCAGTCGCTGGAACGCCTGAGCCGCATTCTTCAGACCGAAGGGCATGCGCAGGAACTCGAAGAGTCCGAATGGCGTGATGACCGCCGTCTTCGGGACGTCCTCCGGCCTGACGGGGACCTGATGGTAGCCGCGTATGAGGTCCACCTTCGAGAAGAAGGACCTGCCCGCCAAACGGGCGGAAAAGTCCTGAATGTGGGGGATGGGGTAGCGGTCGGGAGTCGTAGCGTCATTGAGACGGCGATAGTCCCCGCACGGTCGCCATCCCCCGCCGGGCTTTGGCACGATGTGCAGCGGCGACGCCCAAGCGCTCTCTGAGCGCCGCACGATGCCGAGTCGCTCCAGGGTAGCGAACTCCACTTTTGCCACCGCCAGCTTCGTCGGCTCGAGGCGGCGTGCCCGGGCATAGACCGGTGGCCCGACGGTGGGGATGTGATGGGCCACCCCGTGCTTGACGGCCCCCGCCGAGAAGGTGGGCCGCGTGAGGGCCGGGAAGCCGGCGAGGAGGCGGGTGAATGCGTCCGCTGCCGGAAGCGTACAGCCCAACGTGGCCGGAACCGAATCGTTCGGCAAGCCGCTTGGCAAGCCGCTCGTTGAGCTGGGCAACGCGCAAGCGAGCGAGCTGAACGTCTCGGCCTGGACAAGCCGTCTGCGCTTGACGTCGACCAGGAGCCCATTAGCGCACAGGAAGTCCGCGCCAAGCAGTGCCATGGGCACGTCGGCAGTGACGAACGTCCATCGGAAAACCTGCCCTCCAAACCGCAGAGAGAGGCAGCGTTTTCCGTACGTACGGATGGGCGTCCCGTTCGCGGCAAGCAGTGCGGGGCCCCCACCCGCGGCGTGCTTGTCTGACGTGCCGGCGGGAATGACACTCACCTGCGCTCCCGTGTCGCACAGGTAACGTAGCCCGGAGAAGGTGTCCGTTATGAACAGCAGGCTGTTCGAACGGCCGGCGCTCATCGCCACTATTGAGCGCCGGCCCGGGCGTTTCCCGACCCGTGGAAGGAGCACGGCGGATGACACCGCCGAGCTTCGTGGCCGAACTTGGTGTGGAACCAGCACCAGGTGGTGGAGCTGGAGGAGCGCGGCTGGCTCCGCCAGGCCGGTGGAGTTGGCGGGTTTCCCCGCGGTGGCGGTTTTCGCCGCGGCGGTGGGCGGGGCGTGGCGGCGCTCACGAGGCGCGTATCAGCATGCTGCTGAACATCAGCGTGCTGCTGAACATGAGCGTGCTGCTGAACATCAGCGTGCTGCTGAACATCAGCGTGCTGCTGAACATCAGCGTCGAGGGCCGTGAAGACCACGCCGACGCTCGCCCGCGTGTCCGAAGCGGCGAAATACCTGTCCGCCTCGGCTGCCAATGCTCGGGGTTCCGTTAGCTCGGTCCCGGCCAACGCAAGGCGAACCTGCGCTGGAAGTTGGCGCCGGAAAAGCACCCGGAATAGCGAACCGGGGGCTTCGTCGCCCAACAGTGACAGCATATGGTCCATTCGGACCGACGGGCGCGTCTCACCGAGCTCGGGGAGATCCAGGAGGCGATCGGCACGTGCGTCGTCCGTGAGGCCGAACGTGGCTAGGAGTAGCCGCTTGAGTGTCTCGTACTTGTGGCCGTCCGGTGGGTGGCGAAGGACGGACACAACTCGAGCGGCCGTGCCGGGCCCGAGGGAGGCGACGACATGGCAGTAGCGCAGGTTGTCGTTGGTGAGGCGCTGAAGCTGAAACTGGGCTTCGGCTTGAACGAACCAGACCTCGGCCTGGGCCTCCCAAAATTCGGGAAGTTTAATCGCCAATGCCATGGCGTCGTGTTCGGAAGGATCGCTTCGGCAGATCCAACGTCGAGGGTCACCAGTAAAGCGCGGCGTTACGCGCGCTGCTTGTGAGCAAGGAGGAAGCGGACAAGCGGTAACATATAAACGTCTTTATTGTAAGACTACACTGTAACACTGTACTGTTCCGGGCTGGGCGCCCGGTGTATATCATGAGGCCACGCCTACCCCTGGTGCGTGGCCACCGCCCACTTGGTGCGCGGAATGATGTCACCACGCCAGTGGGCTTTTGTGTCCACCACACTCTCATATAAAGGTGCATTTTCTATGCCCCTGGAATTTTACCCAATAATGCCCCTTCTTTTCTATAATTTGCCACATGTCACATGCCCTTATATAAAGGGGCCTTTTATATGCCCCTGGCATTTTACCCAATAATGCCCCTCCATTTTTATAATTTGACACATGGCACATACCCTTATATAAAGGGGCCTTTTCTATTCCCCTGGCATTTTACCCAATAATGTCCCTTATTTTCTATAATTTGCCACATTGCACATCCCCGTGTATAAAGGGGCCTTTTCTATGCCCCTGGCATTTTACCCAATAATGTCCCTTCTTCTCTATAGTTTGCCTCCTGGTATATCCGATAATAAGGGGCCTTTTCTATGCCCCTGGAATTTTACCCAATAATGCCCCTTCTTTTCTATAATTTGCCACATGTCACATACCCTTAAATAAAGGGGCCTTTTCTATTCCCCTGACATTTTACCCAATAATGTCCCTTATTTTCTATAATTTGCCACATGGCACATCCCCGTGTATAAAGGGGCCTTTTCTATGCCCCTGGCATTTTACCCAATAATGTCCCTTATTTTCTATAATTTGCCACATGGCACATACCCGTGTATAAAGGGGCCTTTTCTATGCCCCTGGCATTTTACCCAATAATGCCTCTTCTTTTCTATAATTTGCCACATGGCACATACCCTTATATAAAGGGGCCTTTTCTATGCCCCTGGCATTTTACCCAATAATGTCCCTTCTTCTCTATAGTTTGCCTCCTGGTACATCCGATAATAAGGGGCCTTTTCTATGCCCCTGGCATTTTACCCCATAATATCCCTTCTTTTCTATAATTTGCCACCTGGCACATCCCCTTATATAAAGGGGCCTTTTCTATTCCCCTGGCATTTTACGCAATAATATCCCTTCTTTTCTATAATTTGCCACATGGCACATCCCCTTATATAAAGGGGCCTTTTCTATTCCCCTGGCATTTTAGCCAATAATGTCCCTTCTTTTCTATAATTTGCCACATGTCACATCCCATAGAAAGGGGCCTTTTCTATTCCCCTGGCATTTTACCCAATAATGCCCCTTCTTTTCTATAGTTTGCCACATGGCACATACCCTCATATAAAGGGGCATTTTCTATGCCCCTGGAATTTACCCAACAATGCCCCTTCTTTTCTATAATTTGCCACATGGCACATACCCTTACATAAAGGGGCCTTTGCTATTCCCCTGGCATACCCAATAATATCCCTTCTTTTCTATAATGTGCCACATGTCACATACCCTTATATAAAGGGGCCTTTTATATCCCCCTGGCATTTTACCCAATAATGTCCCTTCTTTTCTATAATTTTCTACATGGCACATACCCTTATGTAAAAGGGAACTTTTCTATGCCCCTGGAATTTTACCCAATAATGTCCCTTCTTTTCTATAGTTTGCCACATGGCACATACCCTCATATAAAGGGGCATTTTCGATGCCTCTGGAATTTTACCCAATCATGCCCCTTCTTTTCTATAATTTGCCACATGTCAAATACCCTTCTATAAAGGGGCCTTTTATATGCCCCTGGCATTTTACCCAATAATGCCCCTTCTTTTCTATAATTTGCCAAATGGCACATACCCTTACATAAAGGGGCCTTTTCTATGCCCCTGGAATTTTACCCAATAATGTCCCTTCTTCTCTATAGTTTGCCTCCTGGTACATCCAATAATAAGGGGCCTTTTCTATTCCCCTGGCATTTTGCCCCATAATATCCCTTCTTTTCTATAATTTGGCACCTGGCACATCCCCTTATATAAAGGGGCCTTTTCTATTCCCCTGGCATTTTACCCAACAATGCCCCTTCTTTTCTATAATTTGCCAGATGGCACATACCCTTACATAAAGGGGCCTTTTCCATTCCCCTGGCATTTTACCCAATAATATCCCTTCTTTTCGATAATTTGCCACATGTCACATACCCTTATATAAAGGGGCATTTTCTATGCCCCTGGAACTTTACCCAATAATGCCCCTTCTTTTCTATAATTTGCCACATGTCACATGCCTTTATATAAAGGGGCCTTTTATATGCCCCTGGCATTTTACCCAATAATGCCCCTCCATTTCTATAATTTGACACATGGCACATACCCTTATATAAAGGGGCCTTTTCTATTCCCCTGGCATTTTACCCAATAATGTCCCTTATTTTCTATAATTTGCCACATTGCACATCCCCATGTATAAAGGGGCCTTTTCTATTCCCCTGGCATTTTACCCAATAATGTCCCTTATTTTCTATAATTTGCCACATGGCACATCCCCTTTTATAAAGGGGCCTTTTCTATGCCCCTGGCATTTTACCCAATAATGTCCCTTCTTCACTATCGTTTGCCTCCTGGTACATCTGATAATAAGGGGCCTTTTCTATGCCCCTGGGATTTTTCCCCATAATATCCCTTCTTTTCTATAATTTGCCACCTGGCACATCCCCATGTATAAAGGGGCCTTTTCTATTCCCCTGGCATTTTACCCAATAATGTCCCTTATTTTCTATAATTTGCCACATGGCACATCCCCTTTTATAAAGGGGCCTTTTCTATGCCCCTGGCATTTTACCCAATAATGTCCCTTCTTCACTATCGTTTGCCTCCTGGTACATCTGATAATAAGTGGCCTTTTCTATGCCCCTGGGATTTTACCCCATAATATCCCTTCTTTTCTATAATTTGCCACCTGGCACATCCCCTTATATAAAGGGGCCTTTTCTATTCCCCTGGCATTTTACCCAATAATGTCCCTTATTTTCTATAATTTGCCACATTGCACATCCCCATGTATAAAGGGGCCTTTTCTATTCCCCTGCCATTTTACCCAATAATATCCCTTCTTTTCTATAATTTGCCACATGGCACATCCCCTTATATAAAGGGGCCTTTTCTATTCCCCTGGCATTTTACCCAATAATGTCCCTTCTTTTCTATAATTTGCCACATGGCACATACCCTTATAAAAAGGGGCCTTTTCCATTCCCCTGGCATTTTACCCAATAATGCCCCTTGTTTTCTATAATTTGCCACATGGCACATACCCTTATAAAAAGGGGCCTTTTCCATTCCCCTGGCATTTTACCCAATAATGCCCCTTGTTTTCTATAATTTGCCACATGGCACATACCCTTATAAAAAGGGGCCTTTTCCATTCCCCTGGCATTTTACCCAATAGTGTCCCTTCTTTTCTATAGTTTGCCACATGGCACATACCCTCATATAAAGGGGCATTTTATATGCCCCTGGCATTTTACCCAATAATGCCCCTTCTTTTCTATAATTTGCGACATGGCACATACCCTTACATAAAGGGGCCTTTTCTATGCCCCTGGAATTTTACCCAATAATGTCCCTTCTTTTCTATAGTTTGCCACATGGCACATACCCTCATATAAAGGGGCATTTTCTATGTCCCTGGAATTTTACCCAATAATGCCCCTTCTTTTCTATAATTTGCCACATGTCACATACCCTTATATAAAGGGGCCTTTTATATGCCCCTAGCATTTTACGCAATAATGCCCCTCCATTTCTATAATTTGACACATGGCACATACCCTTATATAAAGGGGCCTTTTCTATTCCCCTGGCATTTTACCCAATAATGTCCCTTATTTTCTATAATTTGCCACATGGCACATCCCCGTGTATAAAGGGGCCTTTCCTATGCCCCTGGCATTTTACCCAATAATGTCCCTTATTTTCTATAATTTGCCACATGGCACATCCCCTTTTATAAAGGGGCCTTTTCTATGCCCCTGGAATTTTACCCAATAATGCCTCTTCTTTTCTATAATTTGCCACATGGCACATGCCCTTATATAAAGGGGCCTTTTCTATGCCCCTGGCATTTTACCCAATAATGTCCCTTCTTCTCTATAGTTTGCCTCCTGGTACATCCGATAATAAGGGGCCTTTTCTATGCCCCTGGCATTTTACCCCATAATATCCCTTCTTTTCTATAAATTGCCACCTGGCACATCCCCTTATATAAAGGAGCCTTTTCTATTCCCCTGGCATTTTACCCAACAATGCCCCTTCTTTTCTATAATTTGCCACATGGCACATACCCTTACATAAAGGGGCCTTTTCTATTCCCCTGGCATTTTACCCCATAATATCCGTTCTTTTATATAATTTGCCACGTGGCACATACCCTTATATAAGGGGGCCTTTTCCATTCCCCTGGCATTTTACCCAATAATATCCCTTCTTTTCGATAATTTGCCACATGTCACATACCCTTATATAAAGGGGCCTTTTATATGCCCCTGGCATTTTACCCAATAATGCCCCTTAGATTCTATAATTTGCCACATGTCACATACCCTGATATAAAGGGGCCTTTTATATGCCCCTGGCATTTTACCCAATAATGCCCCTCCATTTCTATAATTTGACACATGGCACATACCCTTAAATAAAGGGGCCTTTTCTATTCCCCTGGCATTTTACCCAATAATGTCCCTTATTTTCTATAATTTGCCACATGGCACATCCCCATGTATAAAGGGGCCTTTTCTATGCCCCTGGCATTTTACCCAATAATGTCCCTTATTTTCTATAATTTGCCACATGGCACATCCCCATTTATAAAGGGGCCTTTTCCATTCCCCTGGCATTTTACCCAATAGTGTCCCTTCTTTTCTATAGTTTGCCACATGGCACATACCCTCATATAAAGGGGCATTTTCTATGCCCCTGGAATTTACCCAACAATGCCCCTTCTTTTCTATAATTTCTCACATGGCACATACACTTACATAAAGGGGCCTTTGCTATTCCCCTGGCATACCCAATAATATCCCTTCTTTTCTATAATGTGCCACATGTCACATACCCTTATGTAAAAGGGGCCTTTTCTATGCCCCTGGAATTTTACCCAATAATGTCCCTTCTTTTCTATAGTTTGCCACATGGCACATACCCTCATATAAAGGGGCATTTTCGATGCCCCTGGAATTTTACCCAATCATGCCCCTTCTTTTCTATAATTTGCCACATGTCAAATACCCTTATATAAAGGGGCCTTTTATATGCCCCTGGCATTTTACCCAATAATGCCCCTTCTTTTCTATAATTTGCCACATGGCACATACCCTTATATAAAGAGGCCTTTTCTATGCCCCTGGCATTTTACCCCATAATATCCCTTCTTTTCTATAATTTGCCACCTGGCACATACCCGAATATAAAGGGGCATTTTCTATGCCCCTGGAATTTAACCAACAATGCCCCTTCTTTTCTATAATTTGCCACATGGCACATACCCTTACATAAAGGGGCCTTTTCTATTCCCCTGGCATTTTACCCCATAATATCCGTTCTTTTCTATAATTTGCCACGTGGCACATACCCTTATATAAAGGGGCCTTTTCCATTCCCCTGGCATTTTACCCAATAATATCCCTTCTTTTCGATAATTTGCCACATGTCACATACCCTTATATAAAGGGGCCTTTTATATGCCCCTGGCATTTTACCCAATAATGCCCCTTCTTTTCTATAATTTGCGACATGGCACACACCTTTACATAAAGGGGCCTTTTCTATGCCCCTGGTATTTTACCCAATAATGTCCCTTCTTTTCTATAGTTTGCCACATGGCACATACCCTCATATAAAGGGGCATTTTATATGCCCCTGGAATTTTACCCAATAATGCCCCTTCTTTTCTATAATTTGCCACATGTCACATACCCTTATAAAAAGGGGCCTTTTATATGCCCCCTGGCATTTTACCCCATAATATCCGTTCTTTTCTATAATTTGCCACGTGGCACATACCCTTATATAAAGGGGCCTTTTCCATTCCCCTGGCATTTTACCCAATAATATCCCTTCTTTTCGGTAATTTGCCACATGTCACATACCCTTATATAAAGGGGCATTTTATATGCCCCTGGCATTTTACCCAATAATGCCCCTTCTTTTCTATAATTTGCGACATGGCACATACCCTTACATAAAGGGGCCTTTTCTATGCCCCTGGAATTTTACCCAATAATGTCCCTTCTTTTCTATAGTTTGCCACATGGCACATACCCTCATATAAAGGGGCATTTTCTATGTCCCTGGAATTTTACCCAATAATGCCCCTTCTTTTCTATAATTTGCCACATGTCACATACCCTTATATAAAGGGGCCTTTTATATGCCCCTAGCATTTTACGCAATAATGCCCCTCCATTTCTATAATTTGACACATGGCACATACCCTTATATAAAGGGGCCTTTTCTATTCCCCTGGCATTTTACCCAATAATGTCCCTTATTTTCTATAATTTGCCACATGGCACATCCCCGTGTATAAAGGGGCCTTTCCTATGCCCCTGGCATTTTACCCAATAATGTCCCTTATTTTCTATAATTTGCCACATGGCACATCCCCTTTTATAAAGGGGCCTTTTCTATGCCCCTGGAATTTTACCCAATAATGCCTCTTCTTTTCTATAATTTGCCACATGGCACATGCCCTTATATAAAGGGGCCTTTTCTATGCCCCTGGCATTTTACCCAATAATGTCCCTTCTTCTCTATAGTTTGCCTCCTGGTACATCCGATAATAAGGGGCCTTTTCTATGCCCCTGGCATTTTACCCCATAATATCCCTTCTTTTCTATAAATTGCCACCTGGCACATCCCCTTATATAAAGGAGCCTTTTCTATTCCCCTGGCATTTTACCCAACAATGCCCCTTCTTTTCTATAATTTGCCACATGGCACATACCCTTACATAAAGGGGCCTTTTCTATTCCCCTGGCATTTTACCCCATAATATCCGTTCTTTTATATAATTTGCCACGTGGCACATACCCTTATATAAGGGGGCCTTTTCCATTCCCCTGGCATTTTACCCAATAATATCCCTTCTTTTCGATAATTTGCCACATGTCACATACCCTTATATAAAGGGGCCTTTTATATGCCCCTGGCATTTTACCCAATAATGCCCCTTAGATTCTATAATTTGCCACATGTCACATACCCTGATATAAAGGGGCCTTTTATATGCCCCTGGCATTTTACCCAATAATGCCCCTCCATTTCTATAATTTGACACATGGCACATACCCTTAAATAAAGGGGCCTTTTCTATTCCCCTGGCATTTTACCCAATAATGTCCCTTATTTTCTATAATTTGCCACATGGCACATCCCCATGTATAAAGGGGCCTTTTCTATGCCCCTGGCATTTTACCCAATAATGTCCCTTATTTTCTATAATTTGCCACATGGCACATCCCCATTTATAAAGGGGCCTTTTCCATTCCCCTGGCATTTTACCCAATAGTGTCCCTTCTTTTCTATAGTTTGCCACATGGCACATACCCTCATATAAAGGGGCATTTTCTATGCCCCTGGAATTTACCCAACAATGCCCCTTCTTTTCTATAATTTCTCACATGGCACATACACTTACATAAAGGGGCCTTTGCTATTCCCCTGGCATACCCAATAATATCCCTTCTTTTCTATAATGTGCCACATGTCACATACCCTTATGTAAAAGGGGCCTTTTCTATGCCCCTGGAATTTTACCCAATAATGTCCCTTCTTTTCTATAGTTTGCCACATGGCACATACCCTCATATAAAGGGGCATTTTCGATGCCCCTGGAATTTTACCCAATCATGCCCCTTCTTTTCTATAATTTGCCACATGTCAAATACCCTTATATAAAGGGGCCTTTTATATGCCCCTGGCATTTTACCCAATAATGCCCCTTCTTTTCTATAATTTGCCACATGGCACATACCCTTATATAAAGAGGCCTTTTCTATGCCCCTGGCATTTTACCCCATAATATCCCTTCTTTTCTATAATTTGCCACCTGGCACATACCCGAATATAAAGGGGCATTTTCTATGCCCCTGGAATTTAACCAACAATGCCCCTTCTTTTCTATAATTTGCCACATGGCACATACCCTTACATAAAGGGGCCTTTTCTATTCCCCTGGCATTTTACCCCATAATATCCGTTCTTTTCTATAATTTGCCACGTGGCACATACCCTTATATAAAGGGGCCTTTTCCATTCCCCTGGCATTTTACCCAATAATATCCCTTCTTTTCGATAATTTGCCACATGTCACATACCCTTATATAAAGGGGCCTTTTATATGCCCCTGGCATTTTACCCAATAATGCCCCTTCTTTTCTATAATTTGCGACATGGCACACACCTTTACATAAAGGGGCCTTTTCTATGCCCCTGGTATTTTACCCAATAATGTCCCTTCTTTTCTATAGTTTGCCACATGGCACATACCCTCATATAAAGGGGCATTTTCTATGCCCCTGGAATTTTACCCAATAATGCCCCTTCTTTTCTATAATTTGCCACATGTCACATACCCTTATAAAAAGGGGCCTTTTATATGCCCCCTGGCATTTTACCCCATAATATCCGTTATTTTCTATAATTTGCCACGTGGCACATACCCTTATATAAAGGGGCCTTTTCCATTCCCCTGGCATTTTACCCAATAATATCCCTTCTTTTCGGTAATTTGCCACATGTCACATACCCTTATATAAAGGGGCCTTTTATATGCCCCTGGCATTTTACCCAATAATGCCCTTTCTTTTCTATAATTTGTGACATGGCACATACCCTTACATAAAGGGGCCTTTTCTATGCCCCTGGAATTTTGCCCAATAATGTCCCTTCTTTTCTATAGTTTGCCACATGGCACATACCCTCATATAAAGGGGCATTTTCTATGCCCCTGGAATTTTACCCAATAATGCCCCTTCTTTTCTATAATTTGCCACATGTCACATACCCTTATATAAAGGGGCCTTTTATATGCCCTTGCATTTTACCCAATAATGCCCCTCCATTTCTATAATTTGACACATGGCACATACCCTTATATAAAGGGGCCTTTTCTATTCCCCTGGCATTTTACCCAATAATGTCCCTTATTTTCTATAATTTGCCACATGGCACATCCCCTTTTATAAAGGGGCCTTTTCTATGCCCCTGGCATTTTACCCAATAATGCCTCTTCTTTTCTATAATTTGCCACATGGCACATGCCCTTATATAAAGGGGCCTTTTCTATGCCCCTGGCATTTTACCCAATAATGTCCCTTCTTCTCTATAGTTTGCCTCCTGGTACATCCGATAATAAGGGGCCTTTTCTATGCCCCTGGCATTTTACCCCATAATATCCCTTCTTTTCTATAAATTGCCACCTGGCACATCCCCTTATATAAAGGGGCCTTTTCTATTCCCCTGGCATTTTACCCAACAATGCCCCTTCTTTTCTATAATTTGCCACATGGCACATACCCTTACATAAAGGGGCCTTTTCTATTCCCCTGGCATTTTACCCCATAATATCCGTTCTTTTATATAATTTGCCACATGGCACATACCCTTATATAAGGGGGCCTTTTCCATTCCTCTGGCATTTTACCCAATAATATCCCTTCTTTTCGATAATTTGCCACATGTCACATACCCTTATATAAAGGGGCATTTTATATGCCCCTGGCATTTTACCCAATAATGCCCCTTCTTTTCTATAATTTGCGACATGGCACATACCCTTACATAAAGGGGCCTTTTCTATGCCCCTGGAATTTTACCCAATAATGTCCCTTCTTTTCTATAGTTTGCCACATGTCACATACCCTGATATAAAGGGGCCTTTTATATGCCCCTGGCATTTTACCCAATAATGCCCCTCCATTTCTATAATTTGACACATGGCACATACCCTTAAATAAAGGGGCCTTTTCTATTCCCCTGGCATTTTACCCAATAATGTCCCTTATTTTCTATAATTTGCCACATGGCACATCCCCGTGTATAAAGGGGCCTTTTCTATGCCCCTGGCATTTTACCCAATAATGTCCCTTATTTTCTATAATTTGCCACATGGCACATCCCCTTTTATAAAGGGGCCTTTTCTATGCCCCTGGCATTTTACCCAATAATGCCTCTTCTTTTCTATAATTTGCCACATGGCACATACCCTTATATAAAGGGGCCTTTTCTATGCCCCTGTCATTTTACCCAATAATGTCCCTTCTTCTCTATAGTTTGCCTCCTGGTACATCCGATAATAAGGGGCCTTTTCTATACCCCTGGCATTTTACCCCATAATATCCCTTCTTTTCTATAATTTGCCACCTGGCACATCCCCTTATATAAAGGGGCCTTTTCTATTCCCCTGGCATTTTACCCAATAATATCCCTTCTTTTCTATAATTTGCCACATGTCACATCCCATAGAAAGGGGCCTTTTCTATTCCCCTGGCATTTTACCCAATAATGTCCCTTGTTTTCTATAATTTGCCACATGGCACATACCCTTATATAAAGGGGCCTTTTCCATTCCCCTGGCATTTTACCCAATAATGTCCCTTCTTTTCTATAGTTTGCCACATGGCACATCATACCCTCATATAAAGGGGCATTTTCTATGCCCCTGGAATTTACCCAACAATGCCCCTTGTTTTCTATAATTTGCCACATGGCACATACCCTTATATAAAGGGGCCTTTTCCATTCCCTTGGCATTTTACCCAATAATGTCCCTTCTTTTCAATAGTTTGCCACATGGCACATACCCTCATATAAAGGGGAATTTTCTATGCCCCTGGAATTTACCCAAGAATGTCCCTTCTTTTCTATAATTTGCCACATGTCACATCCCATAGAAAGGGGCCTTTTATATGCCCCTGGCATTTTACCCAATAATGTCCCTTCTTTTCTATAATTTTCTACATGGCACATTCCCTTATGTAAAAGGGAACTTTTCTATGCCCCTGGAATTTTACCCAATAATGTCCCTTCTTTTCTATAGTTTGCCACATGGCACATACCCTCATATAAAGGGGCATTTTCGATGCCCCTGGAATTTTACCCAATCATGCCCCTTCTTTTCTATAATTTGCCACATGTCAAATACCCTTCTATAAAGGGGCCTTTTCTATGCCCCTGGAATTTTACCCAATAATGTCCCTTCTTTTCTATAGTTTGCCACATGGCACATACCCTCATATAAAGGGGCATTTTATATGCCCCTGGAAATTTACCCAATAATGCCCCTTCTTTTCTATAATTTGCCACATGTCACATACCCTTATATAAAGGGGCCTTTTATATGCCCCCAGGCATTTTACCCAATAATGCCCCTCCATTTCTATAATTTGACACATGGCACATACCCTTATATAAAGGGGCCTTTTCTATTCCCCTGGCATTTTACCCAATAATGTCCCTTATTTTCTATAATTTGCCACATGGCACATCCCCGTGTATAAAGGGGCCTTTTCTATGCCCCTGGCATTTTACCCAATAATGTCCCTTCTTCTCTATAGTTTGCCTCCTGGTACATCCGATAATAAGGGGCCTTTTCTATGCCCCTGGCATTTTACCCCATAATATCCCTTCTTTTCTATAATTTACCACCTGGCACATCCCCTTATATAAAGGGGCCTTTGCTATTCCCCTGGCATACCCAATAATATCCCTTCTTTTCTATAATGTGCCACATGTCACATACACTTATATAAAGGGGCCTTTTATATGCCCCTGGCATTTTACCCAATAATGTCCCTTCTTTTCTATAATTTTCTACATGGCACATACCCTTATGTAAAAGGGGCCTTTTCTATGCCCCTGGAATTTTACCCAATAATGTCCCTTCTTTTCTATAGTTTGCCACATGGCACATACTGTCATATAAAGGGGCATTTTCGATGCCCCTGGAATTTTACCCAATCATGCCCCTTCTTTTCTATAATTTGCCACATGTCAAATACCCTTATATAAAGGGGCCTTTTATATGCCCCTGGCATTTTACCCAATAATGCCCCTTCTTTTCTATAATTTGCCACGTGGCACATACCCTTATATAAAGGGGCCTTTTCCATTCCCCTGGCATTTTACCCAATAATATCCCTTCTTTTCGATAATTTGCCACATGTCACATACCCTTATATAAATGGGCCTTTTATATGCCCCTGGCATTTTACCCAATAATGCCCTTTCTTTTCTATAATTTGCGACATGGCAAATACCCTTACATAAAGGGGCCTTTTCTATGCCCCTGGAATTTTACCCAATAATGTCCCTTCTTTTCTATAGTTTGCCACATGGCACATACCCTTATATAAAGGGGCCTTTTATATGCCCCCAGGAATTTTACCCAATAATGCCCCTCCATTTCTATAATTTGACACATGGCACATACCCTTATATAAAGGAGCCTTTTCTATTCCCCTGGCATTTTACCCAATAATGTCCCTTATTTTCTATAATTTGCCACATGGCACATCCCCTTTTATCAAGGGGCCTTTTCTATGCCCCTGGCATTTTACCCAATAATGCCTCTTCTTTTCTATAATTTGCCACATGGCACATGCCCTTATATAAAGGGGCCTTTTCTATGCCCCTGGCATTTTACCCAATAATGTCCCTTCTTCTCTATAGTTTGCCTCCTGGTACATCCGATAATAAGGGGCCTTTTCTATGCCCCTGGCATTTTACCCCCATAATATCCCTTCTTTTCTATAAATTGCCACCTGGCACATCCCCTTATATAAAGGGGCCTTTTCTATTCCCCTGGCATTTTACCCAACAATGCCCCTTCTTTTCTATAATTTGCCACATGGCACATACCCTTACATAAAGGGGCCTTTTCTATTCCCCTGGCATTTTACCCCATAATATCCGTTCTTTTATATAATTTGCCACATGGCACA
Organism: Myxine glutinosa; assembly: GCF_964187855.1. Classification (NCBI taxonomy): domain Eukaryota; kingdom Metazoa; phylum Chordata; class Myxini; order Myxiniformes; family Myxinidae; genus Myxine; species Myxine glutinosa. The sequence continues at coordinate 395,603,829 of NC_136261.1, forward strand.
TACCCTTATATAAGGGGGCCTTTTCCATTCCTCTGGCATTTTACCCAATAATATCCCTTCTTTTCGATAATTTGCCACATGTCACATACCCTTATATAAAGGGGCATTTTATATGCCCCTGGCATTTTACCCAATAATGCCCCTTCTTTTCTATAATTTGCGACATGGCACATACCCTTACATAAAGGGGCCTTTTCTATGCCCCTGGAATTTTACCCAATAATGTCCCTTCTTTTCTATAGTTTGCCACATGTCACATACCCTGATATAAAGGGGCCTTTTATATGCCCCTGGCATTTTACCCAATAATGCCCCTCCATTTCTATAATTTGACACATGGCACATACCCTTAAATAAAGGGGCCTTTTCTATTCCCCTGGCATTTTACCCAATAATGTCCCTTATTTTCTATAATTTGCCACATGGCACATCCCCGTGTATAAAGGGGCCTTTTCTATGCCCCTGGCATTTTACCCAATAATGTCCCTTATTTTCTATAATTTGCCACATGGCACATCCCCTTTTATAAAGGGGCCTTTTCTATGCCCCTGGCATTTTACCCAATAATGCCTCTTCTTTTCTATAATTTGCCACATGGCACATACCCTTATATAAAGGGGCCTTTTCTATGCCCCTGGCATTTTACCCAATAATGTCCCTTCTTCTCTATAGTTTGCCTCCTGGTACATCCGATAATAAGGGGCCTTTTCTATACCCCTGGCATTTTACCCCATAATATCCCTTCTTTTCTATAATTTGCCACCTGGCACATCCCCTTATATAAAGGGGCCTTTTCTATTCCCCTGGCATTTTACCCAATAATATCCCTTCTTTTCTATAATTTGCCACATGGCACATCCCCTTATATAAAGGGGCCTTTTCTATTCCCCTGGCATTTTACCCAATAATGTCCCTTCTTTTCTATAATTTGCCACATGTCACATCCCATAGAAAGGGGCCTTTTCTATTCCCCTGGCATTTTACCCAATAATGCCCCTTCTTTTCTATAAATTGCCACCTGGCACATCCCCTTATATAAAGGGGCCTTTTCTATTCCCCTGGCATTTTACCCAACAATGCCCCTTCTTTTCTATAATTTGCCACATGGCACATACCCTTACATAAAGGGGCCTTTTCTATTCCCCTGGCATTTTACCCCATAATATCCGTTCTTTTATATAATTTGCTACATGGCACATACCCTTATATAAGGGGGCCTTTTCCATTCCTCTGGCATTTTACCCAATAATATCCCTTCTTTTCGATAATTTGCCACATGTCACATACCCTTATATAAAGGGGCATTTTATATGCCCCTGGCATTTTACCCAATAATGCCCCTTCTTTTCTATAATTTGCGACATGGCACATACCCTTACATAAAGGGGCCTTTTCTATGCCCCTGGAATTTTACCCAATAATGTCCCTTCTTTTCTATAGTTTGCCACATGTCACATACCCTGATATAAAGGGGCCTTTTATATGCCCCTGGCATTTTACCCAATAATGCCCCTGCATTTCTATAATTTGACACATGGCACATACCCTTAAATAAAGGGGCCTTTTCTATTCCCCTGGCATTTTACCCAATAATGTCCCTTATTTTCTATAATTTGCCACATGGCACATCCCCGTGTATAAAGGGGCCTTTTCTATGCCCCTGGCATTTTACCCAATAATGTCCCTTATTTTCTATAATTTGCCACATGGCACATCCCCTTTTATAAAGGGGCCTTTTCTATGCCCCTGGCATTTTACCCAATAATGCCTCTTCTTTTCTATAATTTGCCACATGGCACATACCCTTATATAAAGGGGCCTTTTCTATGCCCCTGGCATTTTACCCAATAATGTCCCTTCTTCTCTATAGTTTGCCTCCTGGTACATCCGATAATAAGGGGCCTTTTCTATACCCCTGGCATTTTACCCCATAATATCCCTTCTTTTCTATAATTTGCCACCTGGCACATCCCCTTATATAAAGGGGCCTTTTCTATTCCCCTGGCATTTTACCCAATAATATCCCTTCTTTTCTATAATTTGCCACATGGCACATCCCCTTATATAAAGGGGCCTTTTCCATTCCCCTGGCATTTTACCCAATAATGTCCCTTCTTTTCTATAGTTTGCCACATGGCACATCATACCCTCATATAAAGGGGCATTTTCTATGCCCCTGGAATTTACCCAACAATGCCCCTTGTTTTCTATAATTTGCCACATGGCACATACCCTTATATAAAGGGGCCTTTTCCATTCCCTTGGCATTTTACCCAATAATGTCCCTTCTTTTCAATAGTTTGCCACATGGCACATACCCTCATATAAAGGGGAATTTTCTATGCCCCTGGAATTTACCCAAGAATGTCCCTTCTTTTCTATAATTTGCCACATGTCACATCCCATAGAAAGGGGCCTTTTATATGCCCCTGGCATTTTACCCAATAATGTCCCTTCTTTTCTATAATTTTCTACATGGCACATTCCCTTATGTAAAAGGGAACTTTTCTATGCCCCTGGAATTTTACCCAATAATGTCCCTTCTTTTCTATAGTTTGCCACATGGCACATACCCTCATATAAAGGGGCATTTTCGATGCCCCTGGAATTTTACCCAATCATGCCCCTTCTTTTCTATAATTTGCCACATGTCAAATACCCTTCTATAAAGGGGCCTTTTCTATGCCCCTGGAATTTTACCCAATAATGTCCCTTCTTTTCTATAGTTTGCCACATGGCACATACCCTCATATAAAGGGGCATTTTATATGCCCCTGGAATTTTACCCAATAATGCCCCTTCTTTTCTATAATTTGCCACATGTCACATACCCTTATATAAAGGGGCCTTTTATATGCCCCCAGGCATTTTACCCAATAATGCCCCTCCATTTCTATAATTTGACACATGGCACATACCCTTATATAAAGGGGCCTTTTCTATTCCCCTGGCATTTTACCCAATAATGTCCCTTATTTTCTATAATTTGCCACATGGCACATCCCCGTGTATAAAGGGGCCTTTTCTATGCCCCTGGCATTTTACCCAATAATGTCCCTTCTTCTCTATAGTTTGCCTCCTGGTACATCCGATAATAAGGGGCCTTTTCTATGCCCCTGGCATTTTACCCCATAATATCCCTTCTTTTCTATAATTTGCCACCTGGCACATCCCCTTATATAAAGGGGCCTTTGCTATTCCCCTGGCATACCCAATAATATCCCTTCTTTTCTATAATGTGCCACATGTCACATACACTTATATAAAGGGGCCTTTTATATGCCCCTGGCATTTTACCCAATAATGTCCCTTCTTTTCTATAATTTTCTACATGGCACATACCCTTATGTAAAAGGGGCCTTTTCTATGCCCCTGGAATTTTACCCAATAATGTCCCTTCTTTTCTATAGTTTGCCACATGGCACATACCGTCATATAAAGGGGCATTTTCGATGCCCCTGGAATTTTACCCAATCATGCCCCTTCTTTTCTATAATTTGCCACATGTCAAATACCCTTATATAAAGGGGCCTTTTATATGCCCCTGGCATTTTACCCAATAATGCCCCTTCTTTTCTATAATTTGCCACGTGGCACATACCCTTATATAAAGGGGCCTTTTCCATTCCCCTGGCATTTTACCCAATAATATCCCTTCTTTTCGATAATTTGCCACATGTCACATACCCTTATATAAATGGGCCTTTTATATGCCCCTGGCATTTTACCCAATAATGCCCTTTCTTTTCTATAATTTGCGACATGGCAAATACCCTTACATAAAGGGGCCTTTTCTATGCCCCTGGAATTTTACCCAATGATGTCCCTTCTTTTCTATAGTTTGCCACATGGCACATACCCTTATATAAAGGGGCCTTTTATATGCCCCCAGGAATTTTACCCAATAATGCCCCTCCATTCTATAATTTGACACATGGCACATACCCTTATATAAAGGAGCCTTTTCTATTCCCCTGGCATTTTACCCAATAATGTCCCTTATTTTCTATAATTTGCCACATGGCACATCCCCTTTTATCAAGGGGCCTTTTCTATGCCCCTGGCATTTTACCCAATAATGCCTCTTCTTTTCTATAATTTGCCACATGGCACATGCCCTTATATAAAGGGGCCTTTTCTATGCCCCTGGCATTTTACCCAATAATGTCCCTTCTTCTCTATAGTTTGCCTCCTGGTACATCCGATAATAAGGGGCCTTTTCTATGCCCCTGGCATTTTACCCCCATAATATCCCTTCTTTTCTATAAATTGCCACCTGGCACATCCCCTTATATAAAGGGGCCTTTTCTATTCCCCTGGCATTTTACCCAACAATGCCCCTTCTTTTCTATAATTTGCCACATGGCACATACCCTTACATAAAGGGGCCTTTTCTATTCCCCTGGCATTTTACCCCATAATATCCGTTCTTTTATATAATTTGCCACATGGCACATACCCTTATATAAGGGGGCCTTTTCCATTCCTCTGGCATTTTACCCAATAATATCCCTTCTTTTCGATAATTTGCCACATGTCACATACCCTTATATAAAGGGGCATTTTATATGCCCCTGGCATTTTACCCAATAATGCCCCTTCTTTTCTATAATTTGCGACATGGCACATACCCTTACATAAAGGGGCCTTTTCTATGCCCCTGGAATTTTACCCAATAATGTCCCTTCTTTTCTATAGTTTGCCACATGTCACATACCCTGATATAAAGGGGCCTTTTATATGCCCCTGGCATTTTACCCAATAATGCCCCTCCATTTCTATAATTTGACACATGGCACATACCCTTAAATAAAGGGGCCTTTTCTATTCCCCTGGCATTTTACCCAATAATGTCCCTTATTTTCTATAATTTGCCACATGGCACATCCCCGTGTATAAAGGGGCCTTTTCTATGCCCCTGGCATTTTACCCAATAATGTCCCTTATTTTCTATAATTTGCCACATGGCACATCCCCTTTTATAAAGGGGCCTTTTCTATGCCCCTGGCATTTTACCCAATAATGCCTCTTCTTTTCTATAATTTGCCACATGGCACATACCCTTATATAAAGGGGCCTTTTCTATGCCCCTGGCATTTTACCCAATAATGTCCCTTCTTCTCTATAGTTTGCCTCCTGGTACATCCGATAATAAGGGGCCTTTTCTATACCCCTGGCATTTTACCCCATAATATCCCTTCTTTTCTATAATTTGCCACCTGGCACATCCCCTTATATAAAGGGGCCTTTTCTATTCCCCTGGCATTTTACCCAATAATATCCCTTCTTTTCTATAATTTGCCACATGGCACATCCCCTTATATAAAGGGGCCTTTTCTATTCCCCTGGCATTTTACCCAATAATGTCCCTTCTTTTCTATAATTTGCCACATGTCACATCCCATAGAAAGGGGCCTTTTCTATTCCCCTGGCATTTTACCCAATAATGCCCCTTCTTTTCTATAAATTGCCACCTGGCACATCCCCTTATATAAAGGGGCCTTTTCTATTCCCCTGGCATTTTACCCAACAATGCCCCTTCTTTTCTATAATTTGCCACATGGCACATACCCTTACATAAAGGGGCCTTTTCTATTCCCCTGGCATTTTACCCCATAATATCCGTTCTTTTATATAATTTGCTACATGGCACATACCCTTATATAAGGGGGCCTTTTCCATTCCTCTGGCATTTTACCCAATAATATCCCTTCTTTTCGATAATTTGCCACATGTCACATACCCTTATATAAAGGGGCATTTTATATGCCCCTGGCATTTTACCCAATAATGCCCCTTCTTTTCTATAATTTGCGACATGGCACATACCCTTACATAAAGGGGCCTTTTCTATGCCCCTGGAATTTTACCCAATAATGTCCCTTCTTTTCTATAGTTTGCCACATGTCACATACCCTGATATAAAGGGGCCTTTTATATGCCCCTGGCATTTTACCCAATAATGCCCCTGCATTTCTATAATTTGACACATGGCACATACCCTTAAATAAAGGGGCCTTTTCTATTCCCCTGGCATTTTACCCAATAATGTCCCTTATTTTCTATAATTTGCCACATGGCACATCCCCGTGTATAAAGGGGCCTTTTCTATGCCCCTGGCATTTTACCCAATAATGTCCCTTATTTTCTATAATTTGCCACATGGCACATCCCCTTTTATAAAGGGGCCTTTTCTATGCCCCTGGCATTTTACCCAATAATGCCTCTTCTTTTCTATAATTTGCCACATGGCACATACCCTTATATAAAGGGGCCTTTTCTATGCCCCTGGCATTTTACCCAATAATGTCCCTTCTTCTCTATAGTTTGCCTCCTGGTACATCCGATAATAAGGGGCCTTTTCTATACCCCTGGCATTTTACCCCATAATATCCCTTCTTTTCTATAATTTGCCACCTGGCACATCCCCTTATATAAAGGGGCCTTTTCTATTCCCCTGGCATTTTACCCAATAATATCCCTTCTTTTCTATAATTTGCCACATGGCACATCCCCTTATATAAAGGGGCCTTTTCCATTCCCCTGGCATTTTACCCAATAATGTCCCTTCTTTTCTATAGTTTGCCACATGGCACATCATACCCTCATATAAAGGGGCATTTTCTATGCCCCTGGAATTTACCCAACAATGCCCCTTGTTTTCTATAATTTGCCACATGGCACATACCCTTATATAAAGGGGCCTTTTCCATTCCCTTGGCATTTTACCCAATAATGTCCCTTCTTTTCAATAGTTTGCCACATGGCACATACCCTCATATAAAGGGGAATTTTCTATGCCCCTGGAATTTACCCAAGAATGTCCCTTCTTTTCTATAATTTGCCACATGTCACATCCCATAGAAAGGGGCCTTTTATATGCCCCTGGCATTTTACCCAATAATGTCCCTTCTTTTCTATAATTTTCTACATGGCACATTCCCTTATGTAAAAGGGAACTTTTCTATGCCCCTGGAATTTTACCCAATAATGTCCCTTCTTTTCTATAGTTTGCCACATGGCACATACCCTCATATAAAGGGGCATTTTCGATGCCCCTGGAATTTTACCCAATCATGCCCCTTCTTTTCTATAATTTGCCACATGTCAAATACCCTTCTATAAAGGGGCCTTTTCTATGCCCCTGGAATTTTACCCAATAATGTCCCTTCTTTTCTATAGTTTGCCACATGGCACATACCCTCATATAAAGGGGCATTTTATATGCCCCTGGAATTTTACCCAATAATGCCCCTTCTTTTCTATAATTTGCCACATGTCACATACCCTTATATAAAGGGGCCTTTTATATGCCCCCAGGCATTTTACCCAATAATGCCCCTCCATTTCTATAATTTGACACATGGCACATACCCTTATATAAAGGGGCCTTTTCTATTCCCCTGGCATTTTACCCAATAATGTCCCTTATTTTCTATAATTTGCCACATGGCACATCCCCGTGTATAAAGGGGCCTTTTCTATGCCCCTGGCATTTTACCCAATAATGTCCCTTCTTCTCTATAGTTTGCCTCCTGGTACATCCGATAATAAGGGGCCTTTTCTATGCCCCTGGCATTTTACCCCATAATATCCCTTCTTTTCTATAATTTGCCACCTGGCACATCCCCTTATATAAAGGGGCCTTTGCTATTCCCCTGGCATACCCAATAATATCCCTTCTTTTCTATAATGTGCCACATGTCACATACACTTATATAAAGGGGCCTTTTATATGCCCCTGGCATTTTACCCAATAATGTCCCTTCTTTTCTATAATTTTCTACATGGCACATACCCTTATGTAAAAGGGGCCTTTTCTATGCCCCTGGAATTTTACCCAATAATGTCCCTTCTTTTCTATAGTTTGCCACATGGCACATACCGTCATATAAAGGGGCATTTTCGATGCCCCTGGAATTTTACCCAATCATGCCCCTTCTTTTCTATAATTTGCCACATGTCAAATACCCTTATATAAAGGGGCCTTTTATATGCCCCTGGCATTTTACCCAATAATGCCCCTTCTTTTCTATAATTTGCCACGTGGCACATACCCTTATATAAAGGGGCCTTTTCCATTCCCCTGGCATTTTACCCAATAATATCCCTTCTTTTCGATAATTTGCCACATGTCACATACCCTTATATAAATGGGCCTTTTATATGCCCCTGGCATTTTACCCAATAATGCCCTTTCTTTTCTATAATTTGCGACATGGCAAATACCCTTACATAAAGGGGCCTTTTCTATGCCCCTGGAATTTTACCCAATGATGTCCCTTCTTTTCTATAGTTTGCCACATGGCACATACCCTTATATAAAGGGGCCTTTTATATGCCCCCAGGAATTTTACCCAATAATGCCCCTCCATTCTATAATTTGACACATGGCACATACCCTTATATAAAGGAGCCTTTTCTATTCCCCTGGCATTTTACCCAATAATGTCCCTTATTTTCTATAATTTGCCACATGGCACATCCCCTTTTATCAAGGGGCCTTTTCTATGCCCCTGGCATTTTACCCAATAATGCCTCTTCTTTTCTATAATTTGCCACATGGCACATGCCCTTATATAAAGGGGCCTTTTCTATGCCCCTGGCATTTTACCCAATAATGTCCCTTCTTCTCTATAGTTTGCCTCCTGGTACATCCGATAATAAGGGGCCTTTTCTATGCCCCTGGCATTTTACCCCCATAATATCCCTTCTTTTCTATAAATTGCCACCTGGCACATCCCCTTATATAAAGGGGCCTTTTCTATTCCCCTGGCATTTTACCCAACAATGCCCCTTCTTTTCTATAATTTGCCACATGGCACATACCCTTACATAAAGGGGCCTTTTCTATTCCCCTGGCATTTTACCCCATAATATCCGTTCTTTTATATAATTTGCCACATGGCACATACCCTTATATAAGGGGGCCTTTTCCATTCCTCTGGCATTTTACCCAATAATATCCCTTCTTTTCGATAATTTGCCACATGTCACATACCCTTATATAAAGGGGCATTTTATATGCCCCTGGCATTTTACCCAATAATGCCCCTTCTTTTCTATAATTTGCGACATGGCACATACCCTTACATAAAGGGGCCTTTTCTATGCCCCTGGAATTTTACCCAATAATGTCCCTTCTTTTCTATAGTTTGCCACATGTCACATACCCTGATATAAAGGGGCCTTTTATATGCCCCTGGCATTTTACCCAATAATGCCCCTCCATTTCTATAATTTGACACATGGCACATACCCTTAAATAAAGGGGCCTTTTCTATTCCCCTGGCATTTTACCCAATAATGTCCCTTATTTTCTATAATTTGCCACATGGCACATCCCCGTGTATAAAGGGGCCTTTTCTATGCCCCTGGCATTTTACCCAATAATGTCCCTTATTTTCTATAATTTGCCACATGGCACATCCCCTTTTATAAAGGGGCCTTTTCTATGCCCCTGGCATTTTACCCAATAATGCCTCTTCTTTTCTATAATTTGCCACATGGCACATACCCTTATATAAAGGGGCCTTTTCTATGCCCCTGGCATTTTACCCAATAATGTCCCTTCTTCTCTATAGTTTGCCTCCTGGTACATCCGATAATAAGGGGCCTTTTCTATACCCCTGGCATTTTACCCCATAATATCCCTTCTTTTCTATAATTTGCCACCTGGCACATCCCCTTATATAAAGGGGCCTTTTCTATTCCCCTGGCATTTTACCCAATAATATCCCTTCTTTTCTATAATTTGCCACATGGCACATCCCCTTATATAAAGGGGCCTTTTCTATTCCCCTGGCATTTTACCCAATAATGTCCCTTCTTTTCTATAATTTGCCACATGTCACATCCCATAGAAAGGGGCCTTTTCTATTCCCCTGGCATTTTACCCAATAATGCCCCTTCTTTTCTATAAATTGCCACCTGGCACATCCCCTTATATAAAGGGGCCTTTTCTATTCCCCTGGCATTTTACCCAACAATGCCCCTTCTTTTCTATAATTTGCCACATGGCACATACCCTTACATAAAGGGGCCTTTTCTATTCCCCTGGCATTTTACCCCATAATATCCGTTCTTTTATATAATTTGCTACATGGCACATACCCTTATATAAGGGGGCCTTTTCCATTCCTCTGGCATTTTACCCAATAATATCCCTTCTTTTCGATAATTTGCCACATGTCACATACCCTTATATAAAGGGGCATTTTATATGCCCCTGGCATTTTACCCAATAATGCCCCTTCTTTTCTATAATTTGCGACATGGCACATACCCTTACATAAAGGGGCCTTTTCTATGCCCCTGGAATTTTACCCAATAATGTCCCTTCTTTTCTATAGTTTGCCACATGTCACATACCCTGATATAAAGGGGCCTTTTATATGCCCCTGGCATTTTACCCAATAATGCCCCTGCATTTCTATAATTTGACACATGGCACATACCCTTAAATAAAGGGGCCTTTTCTATTCCCCTGGCATTTTACCCAATAATGTCCCTTATTTTCTATAATTTGCCACATGGCACATCCCCGTGTATAAAGGGGCCTTTTCTATGCCCCTGGCATTTTACCCAATAATGTCCCTTATTTTCTATAATTTGCCACATGGCACATCCCCTTTTATAAAGGGGCCTTTTCTATGCCCCTGGCATTTTACCCAATAATGCCTCTTCTTTTCTATAATTTGCCACATGGCACATACCCTTATATAAAGGGGCCTTTTCTATGCCCCTGGCATTTTACCCAATAATGTCCCTTCTTCTCTATAGTTTGCCTCCTGGTACATCCGATAATAAGGGGCCTTTTCTATACCCCTGGCATTTTACCCCATAATATCCCTTCTTTTCTATAATTTGCCACCTGGCACATCCCCTTATATAAAGGGGCCTTTTCTATTCCCCTGGCATTTTACCCAATAATATCCCTTCTTTTCTATAATTTGCCACATGGCACATCCCCTTATATAAAGGGGCCTTTTCCATTCCCCTGGCATTTTACCCAATAATGTCCCTTCTTTTCTATAGTTTGCCACATGGCACATCATACCCTCATATAAAGGGGCATTTTCTATGCCCCTGGAATTTACCCAACAATGCCCCTTGTTTTCTATAATTTGCCACATGGCACATACCCTTATATAAAGGGGCCTTTTCCATTCCCTTGGCATTTTACCCAATAATGTCCCTTCTTTTCAATAGTTTGCCACATGGCACATACCCTCATATAAAGGGGAATTTTCTATGCCCCTGGAATTTACCCAAGAATGTCCCTTCTTTTCTATAATTTGCCACATGTCACATCCCATAGAAAGGGGCCTTTTATATGCCCCTGGCATTTTACCCAATAATGTCCCTTCTTTTCTATAATTTTCTACATGGCACATTCCCTTATGTAAAAGGGAACTTTTCTATGCCCCTGGAATTTTACCCAATAATGTCCCTTCTTTTCTATAGTTTGCCACATGGCACATACCCTCATATAAAGGGGCATTTTCGATGCCCCTGGAATTTTACCCAATCATGCCCCTTCTTTTCTATAATTTGCCACATGTCAAATACCCTTCTATAAAGGGGCCTTTTCTATGCCCCTGGAATTTTACCCAATAATGTCCCTTCTTTTCTATAGTTTGCCACATGGCACATACCCTCATATAAAGGGGCATTTTATATGCCCCTGGAATTTTACCCAATAATGCCCCTTCTTTTCTATAATTTGCCACATGTCACATACCCTTATATAAAGGGGCCTTTTATATGCCCCCAGGCATTTTACCCAATAATGCCCCTCCATTTCTATAATTTGACACATGGCACATACCCTTATATAAAGGGGCCTTTTCTATTCCCCTGGCATTTTACCCAATAATGTCCCTTATTTTCTATAATTTGCCACATGGCACATCCCCGTGTATAAAGGGGCCTTTTCTATGCCCCTGGCATTTTACCCAATAATGTCCCTTCTTCTCTATAGTTTGCCTCCTGGTACATCCGATAATAAGGGGCCTTTTCTATGCCCCTGGCATTTTACCCCATAATATCCCTTCTTTTCTATAATTTGCCACCTGGCACATCCCCTTATATAAAGGGGCCTTTGCTATTCCCCTGGCATACCCAATAATATCCCTTCTTTTCTATAATGTGCCACATGTCACATACACTTATATAAAGGGGCCTTTTATATGCCCCTGGCATTTTACCCAATAATGTCCCTTCTTTTCTATAATTTTCTACATGGCACATACCCTTATGTAAAAGGGGCCTTTTCTATGCCCCTGGAATTTTACCCAATAATGTCCCTTCTTTTCTATAGTTTGCCACATGGCACATACCGTCATATAAAGGGGCATTTTCGATGCCCCTGGAATTTTACCCAATCATGCCCCTTCTTTTCTATAATTTGCCACATGTCAAATACCCTTATATAAAGGGGCCTTTTATATGCCCCTGGCATTTTACCCAATAATGCCCCTTCTTTTCTATAATTTGCCACGTGGCACATACCCTTATATAAAGGGGCCTTTTCCATTCCCCTGGCATTTTACCCAATAATATCCCTTCTTTTCGATAATTTGCCACATGTCACATACCCTTATATAAATGGGCCTTTTATATGCCCCTGGCATTTTACCCAATAATGCCCTTTCTTTTCTATAATTTGCGACATGGCAAATACCCTTACATAAAGGGGCCTTTTCTATGCCCCTGGAATTTTACCCAATGATGTCCCTTCTTTTCTATAGTTTGCCACATGGCACATACCCTTATATAAAGGGGCCTTTTATATGCCCCCAGGAATTTTACCCAATAATGCCCCTCCATTCTATAATTTGACACATGGCACATACCCTTATATAAAGGAGCCTTTTCTATTCCCCTGGCATTTTACCCAATAATGTCCCTTATTTTCTATAATTTGCCACATGGCACATCCCCTTTTATCAAGGGGCCTTTTCTATGCCCCTGGCATTTTACCCAATAATGCCTCTTCTTTTCTATAATTTGCCACATGGCACATGCCCTTATATAAAGGGGCCTTTTCTATGCCCCTGGCATTTTACCCAATAATGTCCCTTCTTCTCTATAGTTTGCCTCCTGGTACATCCGATAATAAGGGGCCTTTTCTATGCCCCTGGCATTTTACCACATAATATCCCTTCTTTTCTATAAATTGCCACCTGGCACATCCCCTTATATAAAGGGGCCTTTTCTATTCCCCTGGCATTTTACCCAACAATGCCCCTTCTTTTCTATAATTTGCCACATGGCACATACCCTTACATAAAGGGGCCTTTTCTATTCCCCTGGCATTTTACCCCATAATATCCGTTCTTTTATATAATTTGCCACATGGCACATACCCTTATATAAGGGGGCCTTTTCCATTCCTCTGGCATTTTACCCAATAATATCCCTTCTTTTCGATAATTTGCCACATGTCACATACCCTTATATAAAGGGGCATTTTATATGCCCCCGGCATTTTACCCAATAATGCCCCTTCTTTTCTATAATTTGCGACATGGCACATACCCTTACATAAAGGGGCCTTTTCTATGCCCCTGGAATTTTACCCAATAATGTCCCTTCTTTTCTATAGTTTGCCACATGTCACATACCCTGATATAAAGGGGCCTTTTATATGCCCCTGGCATTTTACCCAATAATGCCCCTCCATTTCTATAATTTGACACATGGCACATACCCTTAAATAAAGGGGCCTTTTCTATTCCCCTGGCATTTTACCCAATAATGTCCCTTATTTTCTATAATTTGCCACATGGCACATCCCCGTGTATAAAGGGGCCTTTTCTATGCCCCTGGCATTTTACCCAATAATGTCCCTTATTTTCTATAATTTGCCACATGGCACATCCCCTTTTATAAAGGGGCCTTTTCTATGCCCCTGGCATTTTACCCAATAATGCCTCTTCTTTTCTATAATTTGCCACATGGCACATACCCTTATATAAAGGGGCCTTTTCTATGCCCCTGGCATTTTACCCAATAATGTCCCTTCTTCTCTATAGTTTGCCTCCTGGTACATCCGATAATAAGGGGCCTTTTCTATACCCCTGGCATTTTACCCCATAATATCCCTTCTTTTCTATAATTTGCCACCTGGCACATCCCCTTATATAAAGGGGCCTTTTCTATTCCCCTGGCATTTTACCCAATAATGTCCCTTCTTTTCTATAATTTGCCACATGTCACATCCCATAGAAAGGGGCCTTTTCTATTCCCCTGGCATTTTACCCAATAATGCCCCTTGTTTTCTATAATTTGCCACATGGCACATACCCTTATATAAAGGGGCCTTTTCCATTCCCCTGGCATTTTACCCAATAATGTCCCTTCTTTTCTATAGTTTGCCACATGGCACATCATACCCTCATATAAAGGGGCATTTTCTATGCCCCTGGAATTTACCCAACAATGCCCCTTGTTTTCTATAATTTGCCACATGGCACATACCCTTATATAAAGGGGCCTTTTCCATTCCCTTGGCATTTTACCCAATAATGTCCCTTCTTTTCAATAGTTTGCCACATGGCACATACCCTCATATAAAGGGGAATTTTCTATGCCCCTGGAATTTACCCAAGAATGTCCCTTCTTTTCTATAATTTGCCACATGTCACATCCCATAGAAAGGGGCCTTTTATATGCCCCTGGCATTTTACCCAATAATGTCCCTTCTTTTCTATAATTTTCTACATGGCACATTCCCTTATGTAAAAGGGAACTTTTCTATGCCCCTGGAATTTTACCCAATAATGTCCCTTCTTTTCTATAGTTTGCCACATGGCACATACCCTCATATAAAGGGGCATTATCGATGCCCCTGGAATTTTACCCAATCATGCCCCTTCTTTTCTATAATTTGCCACATGTCAAATACCCTTCTATAAAGGGGCCTTTTCTATGCCCCTGGAATTTTACCCAATAATGTCCCTTCTTTTCTATAGTTTGCCACATGGCACATACCCTCATATAAAGGGGCATTTTATATGCCCCTGGAATTTTACCCAATAATGCCCCTTCTTTTCTATAATTTGCCACATGTCACATACCCTTATATAAAGGGGCCTTTTATATGCCCCCAGGCATTTTACCCAATAATGCCCCTCCATTTCTATAATTTGACACATGGCACATACCCTTATATAAAGGGGCCTTTTCTATTCCCCTGGCATTTTACCCAATAATGTCCCTTATTTTCTATAATTTGCCACATGGCACATCCCCGTGTATAAAGGGGCCTTTTCTATGCCCCTGGCATTTTACCCAATAATGTCCCTTCTTCTCTATAGTTTGCCTCCTGGTACATCCGATAATAAGGGGCCTTTTCTATGCCCCTGGCATTTTACCCCATAATATCCCTTCTTTTCTATAATTTGCCACCTGGCACATCCCCTTATATAAAGGGGCCTTTGCTATTCCCCTGGCATACCCAATAATATCCCTTCTTTTCTATAATGTGCCACATGTCACATACACTTATATAAAGGGGCCTTTTATATGCCCCTGGCATTTTACCCAATAATGTCCCTTCTTTTCTATAATTTTCTACATGGCACATACCCTTATGTAAAAGGGGCCTTTTCTATGCCCCTGGAATTTTACCCAATAATGTCCCTTCTTTTCTATAGTTTGCCACATGGCACATACCGTCATATAAAGGGGCATTTTCGATGCCCCTGGAATTTTACCCAATCATGCCCCTTCTTTTCTATAATTTGCCACATGTCAAATACCCTTATATAAAGGGGCCTTTTATATGCCCCTGGCATTTTACCCAATAATGCCCCTTCTTTTCTATAATTTGCCACGTGGCACATACCCTTATATAAAGGGGCCTTTTCCATTCCCCTGGCATTTTACCCAATAATATCCCTTCTTTTCGATAATTTGCCACATGTCACATACCCTTATATAAATGGGCCTTTTATATGCCCCTGGCATTTTACCCAATAATGCCCTTTCTTTTCTATAATTTGCGACATGGCAAATACCCTTACATAAAGGGGCCTTTTCTATGCCCCTGGAATTTTACCCAATGATGTCCCTTCTTTTCTATAGTTTGCCACATGGCACATACCCTTATATAAAGGGGCCTTTTATATGCCCCCAGGAATTTTACCCAATAATGCCCCTCCATTTCTATAATTTGACACATGGCACATACCCTTATATAAAGGAGCCTTTTCTATTCCCCTGGCATTTTACCCAATAATGTCCCTTATTTTCTATAATTTGCCACATGGCACATCCCCGTGTATAAAGGGGCCTTTCCTATGCCCCTGGCATTTTACCCAATAATGTCCCTTATTTTCTATAATTTGCCACATGGTACATCCCCTTTTATAAAGGGGCCTTTTCTATGCCCCTGGCATTTTATCCAATAATGCCTCTTCTTTTCTATAATTTGCCACATGGCACATGCCCTTATATAAGGGGGCCTTTTCTATGCCCCTGGCATTTTACCCAATAATGTCCCTTCTTCTCTTTAGTTTGCCTCCTGGTACATCCGATAATAAGGGGCCTTTTCTATGCCCCTGGCATTTTACCCCATAATATCCCTTCTTTTCTATAAATTGCCACCTGGCACATCCCCTTATATAAAGGGGCCTTTTCAATTCCCCTGGCATTTTACCCAACAATGCCCCTTCTTTTCTATAATTTGCCACATGGCACATACCCTTACATAAAGGGGCCTTTTCTATTCCCCTGGCATTTTACCCCATAATATCCGTTCTTTTATATAATTTGCCACATGGCACATACCCTTATATAAGGGGGCCTTTTCCATTCCCCTGGCATTTTACCCAATAATATCCCTTCTTTTCGATAATTTGCCACATGTCACATACCCTTATATAAAGGGGCCTTTTATATGCCCCTGGCATTTTACCCAATAATGCCCCTTCTTTTCTATAATTTGCGACATGGCACATACCCTTACATAAAGGGGCCTTTTCTATTCCCCTGGCATTTTACCCCATAATATACATTCTTTTCTATAATTTGCCACATGGCACATACCGTTATATAAAGGGGCCTTTTCCATTCCCCTGGCATTTTACCCAATAATATCCCTTTTTTCGATAATTTGCCACATGTCACATACCCTTATATAAAGGGGCCTTTTATATGCCCCTGGCATTTTACCCAATAATGCCCCTTCTTTTCTATAATTTGTGACATGGCACATACCTTTACATAAAGGGGCCTTTTCTATGCCCCTGGAATTTTACCCAATAATGTCCCTTCTTTTCTATAGTTTGCCACATGGCACATTCTCTCATATAAAGGTGCATTTTCTATGCCCCTGGAATTTTACCCAATAATGCCCCTTCTTTTCTATAATTTGCCACATGTCACATGCCCTTATATAAAGGGGCCTTTTATATGCCCCTGGCATTTTACCCAATAATGCCCCTCCATTTTTATAATTTGACACATGGCACATACCCTTATATAAAGGGGCCTTTTCTATTCCCCTGGCATTTTACCCAATAATGTCCCTTATTTTCTATAATTTGCCACATTGCACATCCCTGTGTATAAAGGGGCCTTTTCTATGCACCTGGCATTTTACCCAATAATGTCCCTTCTTCTCTATAGTTTGCCTCCTGGTACATCCGATAATAAGGGGCCTTTTCTATGCCCCTGGAATTTTACCCAATAATGCCCCTTCTTTTCTATAATTTGCCACATGTCACATACCCTTAAATAAAGGGGCCTTTTCTATTCCCCTGGCATTTTACCCAATAATGTCCCTTATTTTCTATAATTTGCCACATGGCACATCCCCGTGTATAAAGGGGCCTTTTCTATGCCCCTGGCATTTTACCCAATAATGTCCCTTATTTTCTATAATTTGCCACATGGCACATCCCCGTGTATAAAGGGGCCTTTTCTATGCCCCTGGCATTTTACCCAATAATGCCTCTTCTTTTCCATAATTTGCCACATGGCACATACCCTTATATAAAGGGGCCTTTTCTATGCCCCTGGCATTTTACCCAATAATGTCCCTTCTTCTCTATAGTTTGCCTCCTGGTACATCCGATAATAAGGGGCCTTTTCTATGCCCCTGGCATTTTACCCCATAATATCCCTTCTTTTCTATAATTTGACACCTGGCACATCCCCTTATATAAAGGGGCCTTTTCTATTCCCCTGGCATTTTACCCAATAATATCCCTTCTTTTCTATAATTTGCCACATGGCACATCCCCTTATATAAAGGGGCCTTTTCTATTCCCCTGGCATTTTAGCCAATAATGTCCCTTCTTTTCTATAATTTGCCACATGTCACATCCCATAGAAAGGGGCCTTTTCTATTCCCCTGGCATTTTACCCAATAATGCCCCTTGTTTTCTATAATTTGCCACATGGCACATACCCTTATATAAAGGGGCCTTTTCCATTCCCCTGGCATTTTACCCAATAATGTCCCTTCTTTTCTATAGTTTGCCACATGGCACATACCCTCATATAAAGGGGCATTTTCTATGCCCCTGGAATTTTACCCAATAATGCCCCTTCTTTTCTATAATTTGCCACATGTCACATACCCTTATATAAAGGGGCCTTTTATATGCCCCCAGGCATTTTACCCAATAATGCCCCTCCATTTCTACAATTTGACACATGGCACATACCCTTATATAAAGGGGCCTTTTCTATTCCCCTGGCATTTTACCCAATAATGTCCCTTATTTTCTATAATTTGCCACATGGCACATCCCCGTGTATAAAGGGGCCTTTCCTATGCCCCTGGCATTTTACCCAATAATGTCCCTTATTTTCTATAATTTGCCACATGGCACATCCCCTTTTATAAAGGGGCCTTTTCTATGCCCCTGGCATTTTACCCAATAATGCCTCTTCTTTTCTATAATTTGCCACATGGCACATGCCCTTATATAAAGGGGCCTTTTCTATGCCCCTGGCATTTTACCCAATAATGTCCCTTCTTCTCTATAATTTGCCTCCTGGAACATCCGATAATAAGGGGCCTTTTCTATGCCCCTGGCATTTTACCCCATAATATCCCTTCTTTTCTATAAATTGCCACCTGGCACATCCCCTTATATAAAGGGGTCTTTTCTATTCCCCTGGCATTTTACCCAACAATGCCCCTTCTTTTATATAATTTGCCACATGGAACATACCCTTCCATAAAGGGGCCTTTTCTATTCCCCTGGCATTTTACCCCATAATATCCGTTCTTTTATATAATTTGCCACGTGGCACATACCCTTATATAAGGGGGCCTTTTCCATTCCCCTGGAATTTTACCCAATAATGTCCCTTCTTTTCTATAGTTTGCCACATGGCACATACCCTCATATAAAGGGGCATTTTCTATGCCCCTGGAATTTTACCCAATAATGCCCCTTCTTTTCTATAATTTGCCACATGTCACATACCCTTAAATAAAGGGGCCTTTTCTATTCCCCTGGCATTTTACCCAATAATGTCCCTTATTTTCTATAATTTGCCACATGGCACATCCCCGTGTATAAAGGGGCCTTTTCTATGCCCCTGGCATTTTACCCAATAATGTCCCTTATTTCCTATAATTTGCCACATGGCACATCCCCTTTTATAAAGGGGCCTTTTCTATGTCCCTGGCATTTTACCCAATAATGCCTCTTCTTTTCTATAATTTGCCACATGGCACATACCCTTATATAAAGGGGCCTTTTCTATGCCCCTGGCATTTTACCCAATAATGTCCCTTCTTCTCTATAGTTTGCCTCCTGGTACATCCGATAATAAGGGGCCTTTTCTATGCCCCTGGCATTTTACCCCATAATATCCCTTCTTTTCTATAATTTGCCACCTGGCACATCCCCTTATATAAAGGGGCCTTTTCTATTCCCCTGGCATTTTACCCAATAATATCCCTTCTTTTCTATAATTTGCCACATGGCACATCCCCTTATATAAAGGGGCCTTTTCTATTCCCCTGGCATTTTACCCAATAATGTCCCTTCTTTTCTATAATTTGCCACATGTCACATCCCATATAAAGGGGCCTTTTATATTCCCCTGGCATTTTACCCAATAATGCCCCTTGTTTTCTATAATTTGCCACATGGCACATACCCTTATGTAAAGGGGCCTTTTCCATTCCCCTGGCATTTTACCCAATAGTGTCCCTTCTTTTCTATAGTTTGCCACATGGCACATACCCTTATATAAAGGGGCCTTTTCCATTCCCCTGGCATTTTACCCAATAATATCCCTTCTTTTCGATAATTTGCCACATGTCACATACCCTTATATAAAGGGGCCTTTTATATGCCCCTGGCATTTTACCCAATAATGCCCTTTCTTTTCTATAATTTGCGACATGGCAAATACCCTTACATAAAGGGGCTTTTTCTATGCCCCTGGAATTTTACCCAATAATGTCCCTTCTTTTCTATAGTTTGCCACATGGCACATACCCTCATATAAAGGGGCATTTTCTATGCCCCTGGAATTTTACCCAATAATGCCCCTTATTTTCTATAATTTGCCACATGGCACATCCCCGTGTATAAAGAGGCCTTTCCTATGCCCCTGGCATTTTACCCAATAATGTCCCTTATTTTCTATAATTTGCCACATGGCACATCCCCTTTTATAAAGGGGCCTTTTCTATGCCCCTGGCATTTTACCCAATAATGCCTCTTCTTTTCTATAATTTGCCACATGGCACATGCCTTTATATAAAGGGGCCTTTTCTATGCCCCTGGCATTTTACCCAATAATGTCCCTTCTTCTCTATAGTTTGCCTCCTGGTACATCCGATAATAAGGGGCCTTTTCTATGTCCCTGGCATTTTACCCCATAATATCCCTTCTTTTCTATAAATTGCCACCTGGCACATCCCCTTATATAAAGGGGCCTTTTCTATTCCCCTGGCATTTTACCCAACAATGCCCCTTCTTTTCTATAATTTGCCACATGGCACATCCCCTTATATAAAGGGGCCTTTTCTATTCCCCTGGCATTTTACCCCATAATTTCCGTTCTTTTATATAATTTGCCACGTGGCACATACCCTTATATAAGGGGGCCTTTTCCATTCCCCTGGCATTTTACCCAATAATATCCCTTCTTTTCGATAATTTGCCACATGTCACATACCCTTATATAAAGGGCCTTTTATATGCCCCTGGCATTTTACCCAATAATGCCCCTTCTTTTCTATAATTTGCGACATGGCACATACCCTTACATAAAGGGGCCTTTTCTATTCCCCTGGCATTTTACCCCATAATATACATTCTTTTCTATAATTTGCCACATGGCACATACCCTTATATAAAGGGGCCTTTTCCATTCCCCTGGCATTTTACCCAATAATATCCCTTCTTTTTGATAATTTGCCACATGTCACATACCCTTATATAAAGGGGCCTTTTATATGCCCCTGGCATTTTACCCAATAATGCCCCTTCTTTTCTATAATTTGTGACATGGCACATACCTTTACATAAAGGGGCCTTTTCTATGCCCCTGGAATTTTACCCAATAATGTCCCTTCTTTTCTATAGTTTGCCACATGGCACATACTCTCATATAAAGGTGCATTTTCTATGCCCCTGGAATTTTACCCAATAATGCCCCTTCTTTTCTATAATTTGCCACATGTCACATGCCCTTATATAAAGGGGCCTTTTATATGCCCCTGGCATTTTACCCAATAATGCCCCTCCATTTTTATAATTTGACACATGGCACATACCCTTATATAAAGGGGCCTTTTCTATTCCCCTGGCATTTTACCCAATAATGTCCCTTATTTTCTATAATTTGCCACATTGCACATCCCCGTGTATAAAGGGGCCTTTTCTATTCCCCTGGCATTTTACCCAATAATGTCCCTTATTTTCTATAATTTGCCACATGGCACATCCCCTTTTATAAATGGGCCTTTTATATGCCCCTGGCATTTTACCCAATAATGCCCCTCCATTTCTATAATTTGACACATGGCACATACCCTTATATGAAGGGGCCTTTTCTATTCCCCTGGCATTTTACCCAATAATGTCCCTTATTTTCTATAATTTGCCACATTGCACATCCCCGTGTATAAAGGGGCCTTTTCTATTCCCCTGGCATTTTACCCAATAATGTCCCTTCTTTTCTATAATTTGCCACATGTCACATCCCATATAAAGGGGCCTTTTATATTCCCCTGGCATTATACCCAATAATGCCCCTTGTTTTCTATAATTTGCCACATGGCACATACCCTTATATAAAGGGGCCTTTTCCATTCCCCTGACATTTTACCCAATAGTGTCCCTTCTTTTCTATAGTTTGCCACATGGCACATACCCTCATATAAAGGGGCATTTTCTATGCCCCTGGAATTTACCCAACAATGCCCCTTCTTTTCTATAATTTCTCACATGGCACATACACTTACATAAAGGGGCCTTTGCTATTCTCCTGGCATACCCAATAATATCCCTTCTTTTCTATAATGTGCCACATGTCACATACACTTATATAAAGGGGCCTTTTATATGCCCCTGGCATTTTACCCAATAATGTCCCTTCTTTTCTATAATTTTCTACATGGCACATACCCTTATGTAAAAGGGGCCTTTTCTATGCCCCTGGAATTTTACCCAATAATGTCCCTTCTTTTCTATAGTTTGCCACATGGCACATACCCTTATATACAGGGGCCTTTTATATGCCCCTGGCATTTTACCCAATAATGCCCTTTCTTTTCTATAATTTGCGACATGGCAAATACCCTTACATAAAGGGGCCTTTTCTATGCCCCTGGCATTTTACCCAATAATGTCCCTTCTTTTCTATAGTTTGCCACATGGCACATACCCTCATATAAAGGGGCATTTTCGATGCCCCTGGAATTTTACCCAATCATGCCCCTTCTTTTCTATAATTTGCCACATGTCAAATACCCTTATATAAAGGGGCCTTTTAAATGCCCCTGGCATTTTACCCAATAATGCCCCTTCTTTTCTATAATTTGCCACGTGGCACATACCCTTATATAAAGGGGCCTTTTCCATTCCCCTGGCATTTTACCCAATAATATCCCTTCTTTTCGATAATTTGCCACATGTCACATACCCTTATATACAGGGGCCTTTTATATGCCCCTGGCATTTTACCCAATAATGCCCTTTCTTTTCTATAATTTGCGACATGGCAAATACCCTTACATAAAGGGGCCTTTTCTATGCCCCTGGAATTTTACCCAATAATGTCCCTTCTTTTCTATAGTTTGCCACATGGCACATACCCTCATATAAAGGGGCATTTTCTATGCCCCTGGAATTTTACCCAATAATGCCCCTTCTTTTCTATAATTTGCCACATGTCACATACCCTTATATAAAGGGGCCTTTTATATGCCCCCAGGCATTTTACCCAATAATGCCCCTCCATTTCTATAATTTGACACATGGCACATACCCTTATATAAAGGGGCCTTTTCTATTCCCCTGGCATTTTACCCAATAATGTCCCTTATTTTCTATAATTTGCCACATGGCACATCCCCGTGTATAAAGGGGCCTTTCCTATGCCCCTGGCATTTTACCCAATAATGTCCCTTATTTTCTATAATTTGCCACATGGCACATCCCCGTGTATAAAGGGGCCTTTTCTATGCCCCTGGCATTTTACCCAATAATGTCCCTTCTTCTCTATAGTTTGCCTCCTGGTACATCCGATAATAAGGGGCCTTTTCTATGCCCCTGGCATTTTACCCCATAATATCCCTTCTTTTCTATAATTTGCCACCTGGCACTTCCCCTTATATAAAGGGGCCTTTGCTATTCCCCTGGCATACCCAATAATATCCCTTCTTTTCTATAATGGAGTCTCGCGAGATCTCGGAGACGGTGGGAGGGATTTTCGAAGCTCCACACGGTCTCCACGTTTTTCGAAGTTAAGTCTGTTCACAATTGTATTTTGTCGAAACTGTATTTATCTTTCGGTGTGTGAAGTTATTGTGTGCAACTTTGGTTGTTTCTCGGTGTTTATCTTTCATAAATTGATCGTCTGTTTGCCGTGTCGTGTCTTGAGGCCTTGTACAGTGTGCACTGTACAACCTTGAGGCTTTGTTTTTCTCTCAGCGGTCCGTCGTTTGTGATCCAATAACTTTCGTTCTCTGTATTCCCAGGCTTTTCACCCATAGCCTACTTCCTTGTGTAAATCTCAACTCAAAAAAAAAAAATAAAATAATAATAATAATAATTCCCTTCTCTGTTCTCATTCGTTTATTCATTCTTATTCGTTCGTTCGTTCTTCGACCACGTGTTTCTCTCCCATTTCCCCAGATAGTTTTCACTCATTAACCTTCAATGTTTACACTTTCCCCTCAAGTTATGTATTCCGTCATATTTTATAACACCTTCTTCTTCTTCTTCTTTAAAAGGCTGCTTTCGACTTGCTCACCAAATCAATTCATCCCAAAAAAAATATCCATCTCCTATAGTGCCTTTTTTCTACATTCCCTAAACTCTCCTGCACTCCATCCTCCATCCAGCGTCCTTAAACGTATTTTTAACTCGAAGGTCACAAGAAACTCATTTTGCAATAAATGTTCGTTTCCCATAAATCGTACACTTTCAAAAATCCAATCTCACCCCTCCCCTCCAAATCTTCCCCATAACCCCTCCCCTCCAAATCTTCCCCATCACCCATCCCTTTCAAATCTCCCCCCTTGCCCCCTCCCTCCTAAACTACCCCCTCACCCCTCCCCGCCAAGACGCCCCCTCGCCCCTCCCCTCCTAGACTCCTGCCTCACCCCTCCCCTCGAAATCTCCCCCATATCCCATCCCTTTCAAATCCTTCCCCTTGTCCCTTCCATCCCAAACTCCCCCCTCACCCCTCCCCTTCAAATCTCCCCACCCTCATTGCTTCTCAATTTCCCCCCTCTCACTCCCCCTCCTCAAAGCGTCCTCCCCGCTTCTTCCCCCTTCAAACTCTCACCTCCATCTCCCCCAACCTTCTGCCTCGCTCTTCCCCCTCCTCAAATAACACCTCATTGTGGCTCATCCAATCACCATCAAACCTTTTGTCCGCCCCATCCTTCCCTTTCTCCGAGCTATTCTGAAATCTCTGACACACCTTCAACAGCTCCCCCTATCTCTTCCACCTCTTCCACATCTTACCCTACCCCTCCTCCCCCCTGTTCTGTATCTGATGCTCCCCCTTCCTCTTCATTAACGGTATGGACCTCAAACATCCGGGGCCTTCGTTCAAACTTAACTGATCTCTCCATACAGGTTGCTTCTGTCAAACCAGACGTGATCTGCTTAACAGAAACTTTCCTCCTTTATGATGTCTCTGATTCCATAGTATCTCTCCCGGGCTACTCCCTCCTCCGGTATGATAGACCTGAGCCTCGTCCTGGAGGCGGGGTTGCTATCTTTATCAAAAACTCTCTTCCTCACTCGCCCTGCACTGCACTCTCTCCACCTCACCCCCAGGAATACCTCTGGCTGCGGCTTCCCCTTCGCTCCCACCTCTTGTTCATATGTGTGTTGTACCGTCCACCAAACAGTGATGACTCCATCTACATCTCGCTGTCTGATGATATGGACCAACTTCTATCTACTCATCCCAACTCTCTCTTCCTCATATGTGGTGATTTCAACTGTCATCATGCCAGTTGGCTGGGTGTGGGTACCTCTCTCACCAGCCATGGCTCCTCAGCAAAGGACTTCTGCGACTCACTGGGACTGACACAATCTGTCAATTTCCCGACCCGGATCTCAGTCAACGGAACATCTTCTCTTCTGGACTTGGTTATGACAAACTTCCCTGAAAATGTCTGCTGCTCTTCTTCTGCTCCGATCGGATCATCTGATCATGTCCTTGTTAAAGTGGACATCTCTCTGACCATCCTCAGGGAGCCTGCTCAGCGTCGACGAGTCTGGCATTTCACTCAGGCCAACTGGCACGGTCTTCAAGCAGCCATCAATCATCTGGACTGGTCTCCCATCTCTACCACCTCTGACATCAACTCATCCTGGGAATTCTTCCAAAGTAAATTGCTCTCTCTCATGCACAGATTTATCCCATCTCGTCTTCAGTTGTCATACCCTTCCTCCCGTCCATGGTACACGGAATCTTGTGGTGAGGCTGTTGCCCAGAAACAACTTGCCTTCGTCTCCTGGAAAGCAAATCCAATGGAAGGAAATCTCATTTCCTTTCACAAAGCCCGAAACAAGTGTGTGTCCACCCTCAGGAGAGCCAGGAAACAATATCTCTCCGTTCTCAAGACCGAACTCTCTTATCTGTCTCCCTCTTCCAAATCCTGGTGGCGTCTGGTCAAATCCGTTTCTGGTGTTTGTTCCCCCTCCATCCCCTCCCTTACCTCAAACGGCTACACAGCTGACTCCGCACGTGAAAAAGCTGAATGCCTCAACTCTGTGTTTGCCTCTAAATCTTGTGTCCCAAACCCATCCCTCTCTGTACCCACCATACCCAGTCGTACCCTGCTGCTCCTGGACTCCGTGTCCTTTCCTCCTGACAAGGTGGAAAAGTTTCTGTCAACCCTCGACTCTGATTCTGCAACTGGACCCGACGGCATCAGCCCACGGGTCCTAAAATCCTGCTCTGCTGCTCTATCTCACCCTCTCTCTGTTCTCTTCACCCTCTCTTTTGCTCAAGGTCAACTGCCATCTGCTTGGAAATCAGCCAACATCACCGCTTTGCACAAAAAAGGTGCAAAAACAGATCCTAGCAACTACAGACCAATCAGCCTTCTCCCAATTATCAGCAAAGTCATGGAATCCATCATTGCTTCGGATATGAAATCTTTCCTCTTCTCCAATGGCTTGATCTCTGATCATCAATTTGGTTTCAGACCAGGTCACTCTACTCTGGACATGCTGTTTCTGCTGTCTCAACAATGGATGGAGGTCCTCAATGCCAAACAGGAAATTAGAGCTGTCTCCCTCGACATATCACCTGCCTTCGACACGGTCTGGCACCCCGCTCTGCTCACCAAACTCTCCTCCTTTGGTATCCATGGAAATCTCCACGCATGGCTGGCAGACTTCCTCTCTAGTCGTCGTCAACGTGTGGCCCTGAATGGGTTTCTCTCATCTCCTCTTCCTGTTCAGGCTGGAGTTCCCCAAGGCAGTGTTCTGGGCCCCGTGCTTTTTCTGGTCTTCATCAATGATCTCTCTGACTCCCTCGAAAATCCTCTCTATCTCTTTGCTGATGACTCCATTCTCTGCCGCTCCATTCCTCATCCCTCAGATCGGCAGTCTGCTGCCTCCTCACTCTCTGAAGACCTGGACAAAATCACAGACTGGTCAAACAAGTGGAACATGTCTTTCAATCCTGACAAATCTCACACTCTTACTATGTCTCTCCGAGAAGATCGACTGGACAACCCTCCCATCTACTTTCTCAACAATCCTCTCCAAGAAGTTCTGTCGCTCAAGATTTTGGGTCTCACTATCTGCCATGATCTTTCTTGGGAAAACCACATTTCCAAGCTGGCCTCCAAAGCCAGTCGCCGACTGGGCATCCTCCGTCGTGCGAAGTCCTTCCTCGGCACACCTGAGCTCCTCACCACATACAAGGCTTTCATCCGCAGCTCAATGGAATACTGTTCTCCCCTATGGGCCGGTGCTCCTGCCTCACACCTAGCTCGGCTTCACGCTGTTGAAACCAAAGCTTTCAGAATTATTGGAATCTCCCGCGATGAAGCTATCTCTGAGGGCCTTTCACTCACTCACCGCAGGCAGGTAGGTGGTCTTTCTGTCTTCTACCGACTCCTCTCCGGCCTTGCACCCCCAGCTCTCTCTGTGCTCTGTCCCCCAAATATTCCTACAGGTCGCACAAGATCTGCCAGCAACCCTCTGATGGTTAAACTGCCGAAATCTCGGCTCTCTGCTCACCTTCACTCTTTCATTCCTCTTTTCTCCCGCCTCTGGAACAAACTCCCTCACTCCCTTCAATCCCACTCCTCCCTCCAGGTCTTTAAAACAGCTGTTCACCACCATCTCTTATCTTCCCCCATCCAAAACCTTGATCTTTTCTACCCCCGCTAATTCACCCCAGATCCACCTTGTTTGAAATTCCAACTTCTTTCCTGGAAGTCCTGGCAGTGTCCATATGTTTTATACCTCTCCCACCGCCCCCTTCCCATGCCCCCCCCCCCAAAGCCCTCGCCCTCTCTCAGATCTCTCGATGTCTCCATGTCTCTCGGTCCCTGCTCTCAAATGTTGTTTGTGTCCTTCCCCCTCTCTCCCCATCTTGTCTACCGCTCCCGACGGTATATGTTTTATGTGTCGGTTTGTCTTTCTGTGTGATTAATGTTCGCTCTTTCACGAGCCTCGATCTTGTATACAAAAAAAAAAAAAAAAAAAAATGTGCCACATGTCACATACACTTATATAAAGGGGCCTTTTATATGCCCCTGGCATTTTACCCAATAATGTCCCTTCTTTTCTATAATTTTCTACATGGCACATACCCTTATGTAAAAGGGGCCTTTTCTATGCCCCTGGAATTTTACCCAATAATGTCCCTTCTTTTCTATAGTTTGCCACATGGCACATACCCTCATATAAAGGGGCATTTTCGATGCCACTGGAATTTTACCCAATCATGCCCCTTCTTTTCTATAATTTGCCACATGTCAAATACCCTTATATAAAGGGGCCTTTTATATGCCCCTGGCATTTTACCCAATAATGCCCCTTCTTTTCTATAATTTGCCACGTGGCACATACCCTTATATAAAGGGGCCTTTTCCATTCCCCTGGCATTTTACCCAATAATATCCCTTCTTTTCGATAATTTGCCACATGTCACATACCCTTATATAAAGGGGCCTTTTCTATTCCCCTGGCATTTTACCCAACAATGCCCCTTCTTTTCTATAATTTGCCACATGGCACATACCCTTACATAAAGGGGCCTTTTCTATTCCCCTGGCATTTTACCCCATAATATCCGTTCTTTTATATAATTTGCCACGTGGCACATACCCTTATATAAGGGGGCCTTTTATATGCCCCTGGCATTTTACCCAATAATATCCCTTCTTTTCGATAATTTGCCACATGTCACATACCCTTATATAAAGGGGCCTTTTATATGCCCCTGGCATTTTACCCAATAATGCCCCTTCTTTTCTATAATTTGCGACATGGCACATACCCTTACATAAAGGGGCCTTTTCTATTCCCCTGGCATTTTACCCCATAATATACATTCTTTTCTATAATTTGCCACATGGCACATACCGTTATATAAAGGGGCCTTTTCCATTCCCCTGGCATTTTACCCAATAATATCCCTTCTTTTCGATAATTTGCCACATGTCACATACCCTTATATAAAGGGGCCTTTTATATGCCCCTGGCATTTTACCCAATAATGCCCCTTCTTTTCTATAATTTGTGACATGGCACATACTCTCATATAAAGGTGCATTTTCTATGCCCCTGGAATTTTACCCAATAATGCCCCTTCTTTTCTATAATTTGCCACATGTCACATGCCCTTATATAAAGGGGCCTTTTATATGCCCCTGGCATTTTACCCAATAATGACCCTCCATTTTTATAATTTGACACATGGCACATACCCTTATATAAAGGGGCCTTTTCTATTCCCCTGGCATTTTACCCAATAATGTCCCTTATTTTCTATAATTTGCCACATTGCACATCCCCGTGTATAAAGGGGCCTTTTCTATGCCCCTGGCATTTTACCCAATAATGTCCCTTCTTCTCTATAGTTTGCCTCCTGGTATATCCGATAATAAGGGGCCTTTTCTATGCCCCTGGAATTTTACCCAATAATGCCCCTTCTTTTCTATAATTTGCCACATGTCACATACCCTTAAATAAAGGGGCCTTTTCTATTCCCCTGACATTTTACCCAATAATGTCCCTTATTTTCTATAATTTGCCACATGGCACATCCCCGTGTATAAAGGGGCCTTTTCTATGCCCCTGGCATTTTTTTTTTTTTTTTTTTTTTTTTTTTTTTTTTTGTATACAATATCGAGGCTCGTGAAAGAGCGAACATTAATCACATGAACACACAGAAAGACAAACCGACACATAAAACATATAACATAGGGAGCGGTAGACAAGATGGGGAGAGAGGGGGAAGGACACAAACACAACATTTGAGAGCAGGGACCGAGAGACATGGAGACATCGAGAGATCTGAGAGAGGGCGAGGGCTTTGGGGGGGGGGGGGCGTGGGAAGGGGGCAGTGGGAGAGGTATAAAACATATGGACACTGCCAGGACTTCCAGGAAAGAAGTTGGAATTTCAAACAAGGTGGATCTGGGGTGAATTAGCGGGGGTAGAAAAGATCAAGGTTTTGGATGGGGGAAGATAAGAGATGGTGGTGAACAGCTGTTTTAAAGACCTGGAGGGAGGAGTGGGATTGAAGGGAGTGAGGGAGTTTGTTCCAGAGGCGGGAGAAAAGAGGAATGAAAGAGTGAAGGTGAGCGGAGAGCCGAGATTTCGGCAGTTTAACCATCAGAGGGTTGCTGGCAGATCTTGTGCGACCTGTAGGAATATTTGGGGGACAGAGCACAGAGAGAGCTGGGGGTGCAAGGCCGGAGAGGAGTCGGTAGAAGACAGAAAGACCACCTACCTGCCTGCGGTGAGTGAGTGAAAGGCCCTCAGAGATAGCTTCATCGCGGGAGATTCCAATAATTCTGAAAGCTTTGGTTTCAACAGCGTGAAGCCGAGCTAGGTGTGAGGCAGGAGCACCGGCCCATAGGGGAGAACAGTATTCCATTGAGCTGCGGATGAAAGCCTTGTATGTGGTGAGGAGCTCAGGTGTGCCGAGGAAGGACTTCGCACGACGGAGGATGCCCAGTCGGCGACTGGCTTTGGAGGCCAGCTTGGAAATGTGGTTTTCCCAAGAAAGATCATGGCAGATAGTGAGACCCAAAATCTTGAGCGACAGAACTTCTTGGAGAGGATTGTTGAGAAAGTAGATGGGAGGGTTGTCCAGTCGATCTTTTCGGAGAGACATAGTAAGAGTGTGAGATTTGTCAGGATTGAAAGACATGTTCCACTTGTTTGACCAGTCTGTGATTTTGTCCAGGTCTTCAGAGAGTGAGGAGGCAGCAGACTGCCGATCTGAGGGAAGAGGAATGGAGCGGCAGAGAGTGGAGTCATCAGCAAAGAGATAGAGAGGATTTTCGAGAGAGTCAGAGAGATCATTGATGAAGACCAGAAAAAGCACGGGGCCCAGAACACTGCCTTGGGGAACTCCAGCCTGAACAGGAAGAGGAGATGAGAGAAACCCATTCAGGGCCACACGTTGACGACGACTAGAGAGGAAGTCCGCGAGCCATGCGTGGAGATTTCCATGGATACCAAAGGAGGAGAGTTTGGTGAGCAGAGCGGGGTGCCAGACCGTGTCGAAGGCACGTGATATGTCGAGGGAGACAGCTCTAATTTCCTGTTTGGCATTGAGGACCTCCATCCATTGTTGAGACAGCAGAAGCAGCATGTCCAGAGTAGAGTGACCTGGTCTGAAACCAAATTGATGATCAGAGATCAAGCCATTGGAGAAGAGGAAAGATTTCATATCAGAAGCAATGATGGATTCCATGACTTTGCTGATAATTGGGAGAAGGCTGATTGGTCTGTAGTTGCTAGGATCTGTTTTTGCACCTTTTTTGTGCAAAGCGGTGATGTTGGCTGATTTCCAAGCAGATGGCAGTTGACCTTGAGCAAAAGAGAGGGTGAAGAGAACAGAGAGAGGGTGAGATAGAGCAGCAGAGCAGGATTTTAGGACCCGTGGGCTGATGCCGTCGGGTCCAGTTGCAGAATCAGAGTCGAGGGTTGACAGAAACTTTTCCACCTTGTCAGGAGGAAAGGACACGGAGTCCAGGAGCAGCAGGGTACGACTGGGTATGGTGGGTACAGAGAGGGATGGGTTTGGGACACAAGATTTAGAGGCAAACACAGAGTTGAGGCATTCAGCTTTTTCACGTGCGGAGTCAGCTGTGTAGCCATTTGAGGTAAGGGAGGGGATGGAGGGGGAACAAACACCAGAAACGGATTTGACCAGACGCCACCAGGATTTGGAAGAGGGAGACAGATAAGAGAGTTCGGTCTTGAGAACGGAGAGATATTGTTTCCTGGCTCTCCTGAGGGTGGACACACACTTGTTTCGGGCTTTGTGAAAGGAAATGAGATTTCCTTCCGTTGGATTTGCTTTCCAGGAGACGAAGGCAAGTTGTTTCTGGGCAACAGCCTCACCACAAGATTCCGTGTACCATGGACGGGAGGAAGGGTATGACAACTGAAGACGAGATGGGATAAATCTGTGCATGAGAGAGAGCAATTTACTTTGGAAGAATTCCCAGGATGAGTTGATGTCAGAGGTGGTAGAGATGGGAGACCAGTCCAGATGATTGATGGCTGCTTGAAGACCGTGCCAGTTGGCCTGAGTGAAATGCCAGACTCGTCGACGCTGAGCAGGCTCCCTGAGGATGGTCAGAGAGATGTCCACTTTAACAAGGACATGATCAGATGATCCGATCGGAGCAGAAGAAGAGCAGCAGACATTTTCAGGGAAGTTAGTCATAACCAAGTCCAGAAGAGAAGATGTTCCGTTGACTGAGATCCGGGTCGGGAAATTGACAGATTGTGTCAGTCCCAGTGAGTCGCAGAAGTCCTTTGCTGAGGAGCCATGGCTGGTGAGAGAGGTACCCACACCCAGCCAACTGGCATGATGACAGTTGAAATCACCACATATGAGGAAGAGAGAGTTGGGATGAGTAGATAGAAGTTGGTCCATATCATCAGACAGCGAGATGTAGATGGAGTCATCACTGTTTGGTGGACGGTACAACACACATATGAACAAGAGGTGGGAGCGAAGGGGAAGCCGTAGCCAGAGGTATTCCTGGGGGTGAGGTGGAGAGAGTGCAGTGCAGGGCGAGTGAGGAAGAGAGTTTTTGATAAAGATAGCAACCCCGCCTCCAGGACGAGGCTCAGGTCTATCATACCGGAGGAGGGAGTAGCCCGGGAGAGATACTATGGAATCAGAGACATCATAAAGGAGGAAAGTTTCTGTTAAGCAGATCACGTCTGGTTTGACAGAAGCAACCTGTATGGAGAGATCAGTTAAGTTTGAACGAAGGCCCCGGATGTTTGAGGTCCATACCGTTAATGAAGAGGAAGGGGGAGCATCAGATACAGAACAGGGGGGAGGAGGGGTAGGGTAAGATGTGGAAGAGGTGGAAGAGATAGGGGGAGCTGTTGAAGGTGTGTCAGAGATTTCAGAATAGCTCGGAGAAAGGGAAGGATGGGGTGGACAAAAGGTTTGATGGTGATTGGGTGAGCCACAATGAGGTGTTATTTGAGGAGGGGGAAGAGCGAGGCAGAAGGTTGGGGGAGATGGAGGTGAGAGTTTGAAGGGGGAAGAAGCGGGGAGGACGCTTTGAGGAGGGGGAGTGAGCGGGGGGAAATTGAGAAGCAATGAGGGTGGGGAGATTTGAAGGGGAGGGGTGAGGGGGGAGTTTGGGAGGGAAGGGACAAGGGGAGGGATTTGAAAGGGATGGGATATGGGGGAGATTTGGAGGGGAGGGGTGAGGCAGGAGTCTAGGAGGGGAGGGGCGAGGGGGCGTCTTGGCGGGGAGGGGTGAGGGAGTAGTTTAGGAGGGAGGGGGCAAGGGGGGAGATTTGAAAGGGATGGTTGATGGGGAAGATTTGGAGGGGAGGGGTGATGGGGAAGATTTGGAGGGGAGGGGTTATGGGGAAGATTTGGAGGGGAGGGGTGAGATTGGATTTTTGAAAGTGTACGATTTATGGGAAACGAACATTTATTGCAAAATGAGTTTCTTGTGACCTTCGAGTTAAAAATACGTTTAAGGACGCTGGATGGAGGATGGAGTGCAGGAGAGTTTAGGGAATGTAGAACAAAGGCACTATAGGAGATGGATATTTTTTTTGGGATGAATTGATTTGGTGAGCAAGTCGAAAGCAGCCTTTTAAAGAAGAAGAAGAAAAAGGTGTTATAAAATATGACGGAATACATAACTTGAGGGGAAAGTGTAAACATTGAAGGTTAATGAGTGAAAACTATCTGGGGAAATGGGGGAGAAACACGTGGTCGAAGAACGAACGAACGAATAAGAATGAATAAACGAATGAGAACAGAGAAGGAAATGTTGTTTTTTTTTTTGTTTTTTTTTGAGTTGAGATTTACACAAGGAAGTAGGCTATGGGTGAAAAGACTGGGAATACAGAGAACGAAAGTTATTGGATCACAAACGACGGACCACTGAGAGAAAAACAAAGCCTCAAGGTTGTACAGTGCACACTGTACAAGGCCTTGCTCGCGACACGGCAAACAGACGATCAATTTATGAAAGATAAACACCGAGAAACAACCAAAGTTGCACACAATAACTTCACACGCCGAAAGATAAATACAGTTTCGACAAAATACAATTGTGAACAGACTTAACTTCGAAAAACGTAGAGACCGTGTGGAGCTTCGAAAATCCCTGCCGCCGTCTCCAAGATCTCGCGAGATTTTACCCAATAATGTCCCTTATTTTCTATAATTTGCCACATGGCACATCCCCGTGTATAAAGGGGCCTTTTCTATGCCCCTGGCATTTTACCCAATAATGCCTCTTCTTTTCTATAATTTGCCACATGGCACATACCCTTATGTAAAAGGGGCCTTTTCTATGCCCCTGGAATTTTACCCAATAATGTCCCTTCTTTTCTATAGTTTGCCACATGGCACATACCCTCATATAAAGGGGCATTTTCGATGCCCCTGGAATTTTACCCAATCATGCCCCTTCTTTTCTATAATTTGCCACATGTCAAATACCCTTATATAAAGGGGCCTTTTAAATGCCCCTGGCATTTTACCCAATAATGCCCCTTCTTTTCTATAATTTGCCACGTGGCACATACCCTTATATAAAGGGGCCTTTTCCATTCCCCTGGCATTTTACCCAATAATATCCCTTCTTTTGGATAATTTGCCACATGTCACATACCCTTATATAAAGGGGCCTTTTATATGCCCCTGGCATTTTACCCAATAATGCCCTTTCTTTTCTATAATTTGCGACATGGCAAATACCCTTACATAAAGGGGCCTTTTCTATGCCCCTGGAATTTTACCCAATAATGCCCCTTCTTTTCTCTAATTTGCCACATGGCACATACCCTTATATAAAGGGGCCTTGTCTATTCCCCTGGCATTTTACCCAATAATGTCCCTTATTTTCTATAATTTGCCACATGGCACATCCCCTTTTATAAAGGGGCCTTTTCTATGCCCCTGGCATTTTACCCAATAATGCCTCTTCTTTTCTATAATTTGCCACATGGCACATACCCTTATATAAAGGGGCCTTTTATATTCCCCTGGCATTTTACCCAATAATGTCCCTTATTTTCTATAATTTGCCACATGGCACATCCCCGTGTATAAAGGGGCCTTTCCTATGCCCCTGGCATTTTACCCAATAATGTCCCTTATTTTCTATAATTTGCCACATGGCACATCCCCTTTTATAAAGGGGCCTTTTCTATGCCCCTGGCATTTTACCCAATAATGTCCCTTCTTCTCTATAGTTTGCCTCCTGGTACATCCGATAATAAGGGGCCTTTTCTATGCCCCTGGCATTTTACCCCATAATATCCCTTCTTTTCTATAAATTGCCACCTGGCACATCCCCTTATATAAAGGGGCCTTTTCTATTCCCCTGGCATTTTACCCAACAATGCCCCTTCTTTTCTATAATTTGCCACATGGCACATACCCTTACATAAAGGGGCCTTTTCTATTCCCCTGGCATTTTACCCCATAATATCCGTTCTTTTATATAATTTGCCACGTGGCACATACCCTTATATAAGGGGGCCTTTTCCATTCCCCTGGAATTTTACCCAATAATGCCCCTTCTTTTCTATAATTTGCCACATGGCACATACCCTCATATAAAGGGGCATTTTCTATGCCCCTGGAATTTTACCCAATAATGCCCCTTCTTTTCTATAATTTGCCACATGTCACATACCCTTAAATGAAGGGGCCTTTTCTATTCCCCTGGCATTTTACCCAATAATGTCCCTTATTTTCTATAATTTGCCACATGGCACATCCCCGTGTATAAAGGGGCCTTTTCTATGCCCCTGGCATTTTACCCAATAATGTCCCTTATTTTCTATAATTTGCCACATGGTACATCCCCTTTTATAAAGGGGCCTTTTCTATGCCCCTGGCATTTTATCCAATAATGCCTCTTCTTTTCTATAATTTGCCACATGGCACATGCCCTTATATAAAGGGGCCTTTTCTATGCCCCTGGCATTTTACCCAATAATGTCCCTTCTTCTCTTTAGTTTGCCTCCTGGTACATCCGATAATAAGGGGCCTTTTCTATGCCCCTGGCATTTTACCCCATAATATCCCTTCTTTTCTATAAATTGCCACCTGGCACATCCCCTTATATAAAGGGGCCTTTTCAATTCCCCTGGCATTTTACCCAACAATGCCCCTTCTTTTCTATAATTTGCCACATGGCACATACCCTTACATAAAGGGGCCTTTTCTATTCCCCTGGCATTTTACCCCATAATATCCGTTCTTTTATATAATTTGCCACATGGCACATACCCTTATATAAGGGGGCCTTTTCCATTCCCCTGGCATTTTACCCAATAATATCCCTTCTTTTCGATAATTTGCCACATGTCACATACCCTTATATAAAGGGGCCTTTTATATGCCCCTGGCATTTTACCCAATAATGCCCCTTCTTTTCTATAATTTGCGACATGGCACATACCCTTACATAAAGGGGCCTTTTCTATTCCCCTGGCATTTTACCCCATAATATACATTCTTTTCTATAATTTGCCACATGGCACATACCGTTATATAAAGGGGCCTTTTCCATTCCCCTGGCATTTTACCCAATAATATCCCTTTTTTCGATAATTTGCCACATGTCACATGCCCTTATATAAAGGGGCCTTTTATATGCCCCTGGCATTTTACCCAATAATGCCCCTTCTTTTCTATAATTTGTGACATGGCACATACCTTTACATAAAGGGGCCTTTTCTATGCCCCTGGAATTTTACCCAATAATGTCCCTTCTTTTCTATAGTTTGCCACATGGCACATTCTCTCATATAAAGGTGCATTTTCTATGCCCCTGGAATTTTACCCAATAATGCCCCTTCTTTTCTATAATTTGCCACATGTCACATGCCCTTATATAAAGGGGCCTTTTATATGCCCCTGGCATTTTACCCAATAATGCCCCTCCATTTTTATAATTTGACACATGGCACATACCCTTATATAAAGGGGCCTTTTCTATTCCCCTGGCATTTTACCCAATAATGTCCCTTATTTTCTATAATTTGCCACATTGCACATCCCTGTGTATAAAGGGGCCTTTTCTATGCACCTGGCATTTTACCCAATAATGTCCCTTCTTCTCTATAGTTTGCCTCCTGGTACATCCGATAATAAGGGGCCTTTTCTATGCCCCTGGAATTTTACCCAATAATGCCCCTTCTTTTCTATAATTTGCCACATGTCACATACCCTTAAATAAAGGGGCCTTTTCTATTCCCCTGGCATTTTACCCAATAATGTCCCTTATTTTCTATAATTTGCCACATGGCACATCCCCGTGTATAAAGGGGCCTTTTCTATGCCCCTGGCATTTTACCCAATAATGTCCCTTATTTTCTATAATTTGCCACATGGCACATCCCTGTGTATAAAGGGGCCTTTTCTATGCCCCTGGCATTTTACCCAATAATGCCTCTTCTTTTCCATAATTTGCCACATGGCACATACCCTTATATAAAGGGGCCTTTTCTATGCCCCTGGCATTTTACCCAATAATGTCCCTTCTTCTCTATAGTTTGCCTCCTGGTACATCCGATAATAAGGGGCCTTTTCTATGCCCCTGGCATTTTACCCCATAATATCCCTTCTTTTCTATAATTTGACACCTGGCACATCCCCTTATATAAAGGGGCCTTTTCTATTCCCCTGGCATTTTACCCAATAATATCCCTTCTTTTCTATAATTTGCCACATGGCACATCCCCTTATATAAAGGGGCCTTTTCTATTCCCCTGGCATTTTAGCCAATAATGTCCCTTCTTTTCTATAATTTGCCACATGTCACATCCCATAGAAAGGGGCCTTTTCTATTCCCCTGGCATTTTACCCAATAATGCCCCTTGTTTTCTATAATTTGCCACATGGCACATACCCTTATATAAAGGGGCCTTTTCCATTCCCCTGGCATTTTACCCAATAATGTCCCTTCTTTTCTATAGTTTGCCACATGGCACATACCCTCATATAAAGGGGCATTTTCTATGCCCCTGGAATTTTACCCAATAATGCCCCTTCTTTTCTATAATTTGCCACATGTCACATACCCTTATATAAAGGGGCCTTTTATATGCCCCCAGGCATTTTACCCAATAATGCCCCTCCATTTCTACAATTTGACACATGGCACATACCCTTATATAAAGGGGCCTTTTCTATTCCCCTGGCATTTTACCCAATAATGTCCCTTATTTTCTATAATTTGCCACATGGCACATCCCCGTGTATAAAGGGGCCTTTCCTATGCCCCTGGCATTTTACCCAATAATGTCCCTTATTTTCTATAATTTGCCACATGGCACATCCCCTTTTATAAAGGGGCCTTTTCTATGCCCCTGGCATTTTACCCAATAATGCCTCTTCTTTTCTATAATTTGCCACATGGCACATGCCCTTATATAAAGGGGCCTTTTCTATGCCCCTGGCATTTTACCCAATAATGTCCCTTCTTCTCTATAATTTGCCTCCTGGAACATCCGATAATAAGGGGCCTTTTCTATGCCCCTGGCATTTTACCCCATAATATCCCTTCTTTTCTATAAATTGCCACCTGGCACATCCCCTTATATAAAGGGGTCTTTTCTATTCCCCTGGCATTTTACCCAACAATGCCCCTTCTTTTATATAATTTGCCACATGGAACATACCCTTCCATAAAGGGGCCTTTTCTATTCCCCTGGCATTTTACCCCATAATATCCGTTCTTTTATATAATTTGCCACTTGGCACATACCCTTATATAAGGGGGCCTTTTCCATTCCCCTGGAATTTTACCCAATAATGTCCCTTCTTTTCTATAGTTTGCCACATGGCACATACCCTCATATAAAGGGGCATTTTCTATGCCCCTGGAATTTTACCCAATAATGCCCCTTCTTTTCTATAATTTGCCACATGTCACATACCCTTAAATAAAGGGGCCTTTTCTATTCCCCTGGCATTTTACCCAATAATGTCCCTTATTTTCTATAATTTGCCACATGGCACATCCCCGTGTATAAAGGGGCCTTTTCTATGCCCCTGGCATTTTACCCAATAATGTCCCTTATTTCCTATAATTTGCCACATGGCACATCCCCTTTTATAAAGGGGCCTTTTCTATGTCCCTGGCATTTTACCCAATAATGCCTCTTCTTTTCTATAATTTGCCACATGGCACATACCCTTATATAAAGGGGCCTTTTCTATGCCCCTGGCATTTTACCCAATAATGTCCCTTCTTCTCTATAGTTTGCCTCCTGGTACATCCGATAATAAGGGGCCTTTTCTATGCCCCTGGCATTTTACCCCATAATATCCCTTCTTTTCTATAATTTGCCACCTGGCACATCCCCTTATATAAAGGGGCCTTTTCTATTCCCCTGGCATTTTACCCAATAATATCCCTTCTTTTCTATAATTTGCCACATGGCACATCCCCTTATATAAAGGGGCCTTTTCTATTCCCCTGGCATTTTACCCAATAATGTCCCTTCTTTTCTATAATTTGCCACATGTCACATCCCATATAAAGGGGCCTTTTATATTCCCCTGGCATTTTACCCAATAATGCCCCTTGTTTTCTATAATTTGCCACATGGCACATACCCTTATGTAAAGGGGCCTTTTCCATTCCCCTGGCATTTTACCCAATAGTGTCCCTTCTTTTCTATAGTTTGCCACATGGCACATACCCTCATATAAAGGGGCATTTTCGATGCCCCTGGAATTTTACCCAATCATGCCCCTTCTTTTCTATAATTTGCCACATGTCAAATACCCTTATATAAAGGGGCCTTTTATATGCCCCTGGCATTTTACCCAATAATGCCCCTTCTTTTCTATAATTTGCCATGTGGCACATACCCTTATATAAAGGGGCCTTTTCCATTCCCCTGGCATTTTACCCAATAATATCCCTTCTTTTCGATAATTTGCCACATGTCACATACCCTTATATAAAGGGGCCTTTTATATGCCCCTGGCATTTTACCCAATAATGCCCTTTCTTTTCTATAATTTGCGACATGGCAAATACCCTTACATAAAGGGGCTTTTTCTATGCCCCTGGAATTTTACCCAATAATGTCCCTTCTTTTCTATAGTTTGCCACATGGCACATACCCTCATATAAAGGGGCATTTTCTATGCCCCTGGAATTTTACCCAATAATGCCCCTTATTTTCTATAATTTGCCACATGGCACATCCCCGTGTATAAAGAGGCCTTTCCTATGCCCCTGGCATTTTACCCAATAATGTCCCTTATTTTCTATAATTTGCCACATGGCACATCCCCTTTTATAAAGGGGCCTTTTCTATGCCCCTGGCATTTTACCCAATAATGCCTCTTCTTTTCTATAATTTGCCACATGGCACATGCCTTTATATAAAGGGGCCTTTTCTATGCCCCTGGCATTTTACCCAATAATGTCCCTTCTTCTCTATAGTTTGCCTCCTGGTACATCCGATAATAAGGGGCCTTTTCTATGTCCCTGGCATTTTACCCCATAATATCCCTTCTTTTCTATAAATTGCCACCTGGCACATCCCCTTATATAAAGGGGCCTTTTCTATTCCCCTGGCATTTTACCCAACAATGCCCCTTCTTTTCTATAATTTGCCACATGGCACATCCCCTTATATAAAGGGGCCTTTTCTATTCCCCTGGCATTTTACCCCATAATTTCCGTTCTTTTATATAATTTGCCACGTGGCACATACCCTTATATAAGGGGGCCTTTTCCATTCCCCTGGCATTTTACCCAATAATATCCCTTCTTTTCGATAATTTGCCACATGTCACATACCCTTATATAAAGGGCCTTTTATATGCCCCTGGCATTTTACCCAATAATGCCCCTTCTTTTCTATAATTTGCGACATGGCACATACCCTTACATAAAGGGGCCTTTTCTATTCCCCTGGCATTTTACCCCATAATATACATTCTTTTCTATAATTTGCCACATGGCACATACCCTTATATAAAGGGGCCTTTTCCATTCCCCTGGCATTTTACCCAATAATATCCCTTCTTTTTGATAATTTGCCACATGTCACATACCCTTATATAAAGGGGCCTTTTATATGCCCCTGGCATTTTACCCAATAATGCCCCTTCTTTTCTATAATTTGTGACATGGCACATACCTTTACATAAAGGGGCCTTTTCTATGCCCCTGGAATTTTACCCAATAATGTCCCTTCTTTTCTATAGTTTGCCACATGGCACATACTCTCATATAAAGGTGCATTTTCTATGCCCCTGGAATTTTACCCAATAATGCCCCTTCTTTTCTATAATTTGCCACATGTCACATGCCCTTATATAAAGGGGCCTTTTATATGCCCCTGGCATTTTACCCAATAATGTCCCTTATTTTCTATAATTTGCCACATTGCACATCCCCGTGTATAAAGGGGCCTTTTCTATTCCCCTGGCATTTTACCCAATAATGTCCCTTATTTTCTATAATTTGCCACATGGCACATCCCCTTTTATAAATGGGCCTTTTATATGCCCCTGGCATTTTACCCAATAATGCCCCTCCATTTCTATAATTTGACACATGGCACATACCCTTATATGAAGGGGCCTTTTCTATTCCCCTGGCATTTTACCCAATAATGTCCCTTATTTTCTATAATTTGCCACATTGCACATCCCCGTGTATAAAGGGGCCTTTTCTATTCCCCTGGCATTTTACCCAATAATGTCCCTTCTTTTCTATAATTTGCCACATGTCACATCCCATATAAAGGGGCCTTTTATATTCCCCTGGCATTTTACCCAATAATGCCCCTTGTTTTCTATAATTTGCCACATGGCACATACCCTTATATAAAGGGGCCTTTTCCATTCCCCTGACATTTTACCCAATAGTGTCCCTTCTTTTCTATAGTTTGCCACATGGCACATACCCTCATATAAAGGGGCATTTTCTATGCCCCTGGAATTTACCCAACAATGCCCCTTCTTTTCTATAATTTCTCACATGGCACATACACTTACATAAAGGGGCCTTTGCTATTCCCCTGGCATACCCAATAATATCCCTTCTTTTCTATAATGTGCCACATGGCACATACCCTTATGTAAAAGGGGCCTTTTCTATGCCCCTGGAATTTTACCCAATAATGTCCCTTCTTTTCTATAGTTTGCCACATGGCACATACCCTTATATACAGGGGCCTTTTATATGCCCCTGGCATTTTACCCAATAATGCCCTTTCTTTTCTATAATTTGCGACATGGCAAATACCCTTACATAAAGGGGCCTTTTCTATGCCCCTGGCATTTTACCCAATAATGTCCCTTCTTTTCTATAGTTTGCCACATGGCACATACCCTCATATAAAGGGGCATTTTCGATGCCCCTGGAATTTTACCCAATCATGCCCCTTCTTTTCTATAATTTGCCACATGTCAAATACCCTTATATAAAGGGGCCTTTTAAATGCCCCTGGCATTTTACCCAATAATGCCCCTTCTTTTCTATAATTTGCCACGTGGCACATACCCTTATATAAAGGGGCCTTTTCCATTCCCCTGGCATTTTACCCAATAATATCCCTTCTTTTCGATAATTTGCCACATGTCACATACCCTTATATACAGGGGCCTTTTATATGCCCCTGGCATTTTACCCAATAATGCCCTTTCTTTTCTATAATTTGCGACATGGCAAATACCCTTACATAAAGGGGCCTTTTCTATGCCCCTGGAATTTTACCCAATAATGTCCCTTCTTTTCTATAGTTTGCCACATGGCACATACCCTCATATAAAGGGGCATTTTCTATGCCCCTGGAATTTTACCCAATAATGCCCCTTCTTTTCTATAATTTGCCACATGTCACATACCCTTATATAAAGGGGCCTTTTATATGCCCCCAGGCATTTTACCCAATAATGCCCCTCCATTTCTATAATTTGACACATGGCACATACCCTTATATAAAGGGGCCTTTTCTATTCCCCTGGCATTTTACCCAATAATGTCCCTTATTTTCTATAATTTGCCACATGGCACATCCCCGTGTATAAAGGGGCCTTTCCTATGCCCCTGGCATTTTACCCAATAATGTCCCTTATTTTCTATAATTTGCCACATGGCACATCCCCTTTTATAAAGGGGCCTTTTCTATGCCCCTGGAATTTTACCCAATAATGCCTCTTCTTTTCTATAATTTGCCACATGACACATGCCCTTATATAAAGGGGCCTTTTCTATGCCCCTGGCATTTTACCCAATAATGTCCCTTCTTCTCTATAGTTTGCCTCCTGGTACATCCGATAATAAGGGGCCTTTTCTAT
Organism: Myxine glutinosa; assembly: GCF_964187855.1. Taxonomy (NCBI): domain Eukaryota; kingdom Metazoa; phylum Chordata; class Myxini; order Myxiniformes; family Myxinidae; genus Myxine; species Myxine glutinosa. The sequence goes on from NC_136261.1 coordinate 395,647,548, forward strand.
GCCCCTGGCATTTTACCCCATAATATCCCTTCTTTTCTATAATTTGCCACCTGGCACTTCCCCTTATATAAAGGGGCCTTTGCTATTCCCCTGGCATACCCAATAATATCCCTTCTTTTCTATAATGGAGTCTCGCGAGATCTCGGAGACGGTGGGAGGGATTTTCGAAGCTCCACACGGTCTCCACGTTTTTCGAAGTTAAGTCTGTTCACAATTGTATTTTGTCGAAACTGTATTTATCTTTCGGTGTGTGAAGTTATTGTGTGCAACTTTGGTTGTTTCTCGGTGTTTATCTTTCATAAATTGATCGTCTGTTTGCCGTGTCGTGTCTTGAGGCCTTGTACAGTGTGCACTGTACAACCTTGAGGCTTTGTTTTTCTCTCAGCGGTCCGTCGTTTGTGATCCAATAACTTTCGTTCTCTGTATTCCCAGGCTTTTCACCCATAGCCTACTTCCTTGTGTAAATCTCAACTCAAAAAATAAAAATAAAAAAATAATAATAATAATTCCCTTCTCTGTTCTCATTCGTTTATTCATTCTTATTCGTTCGTTCGTTCTTCGACCACGTGTTTCTCTCCCATTTCCCCAGATAGTTTTCACTCATTAACCTTCAATGTTTACACTTTCCCCTCAAGTTATGTATTCCGTCATATTTTATAACACCTTCTTCTTCTTCTTCTTTAAAAGGCTGCTTTCGACTTGCTCACCAAATCAATTCATCCCAAAAAAAATATCCATCTCCTATAGTGCCTTTTTTCTACATTCCCTAAACTCTCCTGCACTCCATCCTCCATCCAGCGTCCTTAAACGTATTTTTAACTCGAAGGTCACAAGAAACTCATTTTGCAATAAATGTTCGTTTCCCATAAATCGTACACTTTCAAAAATCCAATCTCACCCCTCCCCTCCAAATCTTCCCCATAACCCCTCCCCTCCAAATCTTCCCCATCACCCATCCCTTTCAAATCTCCCCCCTTGCCCCCTCCCTCCTAAACTACCCCCTCACCCCTCCCTGCCAAGACGCCCCCTCGCCCCTCCCCTCCTAGACTCCTGCCTCACCCCTCCCCTCCAAATCTCCCCCATATCCCATCCCTTTCAAATCCTTCCCCTTGTCCCTTCCATCCCAAACTCCCCCCTCACCCCTCCCCTTCAAATCTCCCCACCCTCATTGCTTCTCAATTTCCCCCCTCTCACTCCCCCTCCTCAAAGCGTCCTCCCCGCTTCTTCCCCCTTCAAACTCTCACCTCCATCTCCCCCAACCTTCTGCCTCGCTCTTCCCCCTCCTCAAATAACACCTCATTGTGGCTCACCCAATCACCATCAAACCTTTTGTCCGCCCCATCCTTCCCTTTCTCCGAGCTATTCTGAAATCTCTGACACACCTTCAACAGCTCCCCCTATCTCTTCCACCTCTTCCACATCTTACCCTACCCCTCCTCCCCCCTGTTCTGTATCTGATGCTCCCCCTTCCTCTTCATTAACGGTATGGACCTCAAACATCCGGGGCCTTCGTTCAAACTTAACTGATCTCTCCATACAGGTTGCTTCTGTCAAACCAGACGTGATCTGCTTAACAGAAACTTTCCTCCTTTATGATGTCTCTGATTCCATAGTATCTCTCCCGGGCTACTCCCTCCTCCGGTATGATAGACCTGAGCCTCGTCCTGGAGGCGGGGTTGCTATCTTTATCAAAAACTCTCTTCCTCACTCGCCCTGCACTGCACTCTCTCCACCTCACCCCCAGGAATACCTCTGGCTACGGCTTCCCCTTCGCTCCCACCTCTTGTTCATATGTGTGTTGTACCGTCCACCAAACAGTGATGACTCCATCTACATCTCGCTGTCTGATGATATGGACCAACTTCTATCTACTCATCCCAACTCTCTCTTCCTCATATGTGGTGATTTCAACTGTCATCATGCCAGTTGGCTGGGTGTGGGTACCTCTCTCACCAGCCATGGCTCCTCAGCAAAGGACTTCTGCGACTCACTGGGACTGACACAATCTGTCAATTTCCCGACCCGGATCTCAGTCAACGGAACATCTTCTCTTCTGGACTTGGTTATGACAAACTTCCCTGAAAATGTCTGCTGCTCTTCTTCTGCTCCGATCGGATCATCTGATCATGTCCTTGTTAAAGTGGACATCTCTCTGACCATCCTCAGGGAGCCTGCTCAGCGTCGACGAGTCTGGCATTTCACTCAGGCCAACTGGCACGGTCTTCAAGCAGCCATCAATCATCTGGACTGGTCTCCCATCTCTACCACCTCTGACATCAACTCATCCTGGGAATTCTTCCAAAGTAAATTGCTCTCTCTCATGCACAGATTTATCCCATCTCGTCTTCAGTTGTCATACCCTTCCTCCCATCCATGGTACACGGAATCTTGTGGTGAGGCTGTTGCCCAGAAACAACTTGCCTTCGTCTCCTGGAAAGCAAATCCAATGGAAGGAAATCTCATTTCCTTTCACAAAGCCCGAAACAAGTGTGTGTCCACCCTCAGGAGAGCCAGGAAACAATATCTCTCCGTTCTCAAGACCGAACTCTCTTATCTGTCTCCCTCTTCCAAATCCTGGTGGCGTCTGGTCAAATCCGTTTCTGGTGTTTGTTCCCCCTCCATCCCCTCCCTTACCTCAAACGGCTACACAGCTGACTCCGCACGTGAAAAAGCTGAATGCCTCAACTCTGTGTTTGCCTCTAAATCTTGTGTCCCAAACCCATCCCTCTCTGTACCCACCATACCCAGTCGTACCCTGCTGCTCCTGGACTCCGTGTCCTTTCCTCCTGACAAGGTGGAAAAGTTTCTGTCAACCCTCGACTCTGATTCTGCAACTGGACCCGACGGCATCAGCCCACGGGTCCTAAAATCCTGCTCTGCTGCTCTATCTCACCCTCTCTCTGTTCTCTTCACCCTCTCTTTTGCTCAAGGTCAACTGCCATCTGCTTGGAAATCAGCCAACATCACCGCTTTGCACAAAAAAGGTGCAAAAACAGATCCTAGCAACTACAGACCAATCAGCCTTCTCCCAATTATCAGCAAAGTCATGGAATCCATCATTGCTTCGGATATGAAATCTTTCCTCTTCTCCAATGGCTTGATCTCTGATCATCAATTTGGTTTCAGACCAGGTCACTCTACTCTGGACATGCTGTTTCTGCTGTCTCAACAATGGATGGAGGTCCTCAATGCCAAACAGGAAATTAGAGCTGTCTCCCTCGACATATCACGTGCCTTCGACACGGTCTGGCACCCCGCTCTGCTCACCAAACTCTCCTCCTTTGGTATCCATGGAAATCTCCACGCATGGCTGGCAGACTTCCTCTCTAGTCGTCGTCAACGTGTGGCCCTGAATGGGTTTCTCTCATCTCCTCTTCCTGTTCAGGCTGGAGTTCCCCAAGGCAGTGTTCTGGGCCCCGTGCTTTTTCTGGTCTTCATCAATGATCTCTCTGACTCCCTCGAAAATCCTCTCTATCTCTTTGCTGATGACTCCACTCTCTGCCGCTCCATTCCTCATCCCTCAGATCGGCAGTCTGCTGCCTCCTCACTCTCTGAAGACCTGGACAAAATCACAGACTGGTCAAACAAGTGGAACATGTCTTTCAATCCTGACAAATCTCACACTCTTACTATGTCTCTCCGAGAAGATCGACTGGACAACCCTCCCATCTACTTTCTCAACAATCCTCTCCAAGAAGTTCTGTCGCTCAAGATTTTGGGTCTCACTATCTGCCATGATCTTTCTTGGGAAAACCACATTTCCAAGCTGGCCTCCAAAGCCAGTCGCCGACTGGGCATCCTCCGTCGTGCGAAGTCCTTCCTCGGCACACCTGAGCTCCTCACCACATACAAGGCTTTCATCCGCAGCTCAATGGAATACTGTTCTCCCCTATGGGCCGGTGCTCCTGCCTCACACCTAGCTCGGCTTCACGCTGTTGAAACCAAAGCTTTCAGAATTATTGGAATCTCCCGCGATGAAGCTATCTCTGAGGGCCTTTCACTCACTCACCGCAGGCAGGTAGGTGGTCTTTCTGTCTTCTACCGACTCCTCTCCGGCCTTGCACCCCCAGCTCTCTCTGTGCTCTGTCCCCCAAATATTCCTACAGGTCGCACAAGATCTGCCAGCAACCCTCTGATGGTTAAACTGCCGAAATCTCGGCTCTCTGCTCACCTTCACTCTTTCATTCCTCTTTTCTCCCGCCTCTGGAACAAACTCCCTCACTCCCTTCAATCCCACTCCTCCCTCCAGGTCTTTAAAACAGCTGTTCACCACCATCTCTTATCTTCCCCCATCCAAAACCTTGATCTTTTCTACCCCCGCTAATTCACCCCAGATCCACCTTGTTTGAAATTCCAACTTCTTTCCTGGAAGTCCTGGCAGTGTCCATATGTTTTATACCTCTCCCACCGCCCCCTTCCCATGCCCCCCCCCCCCAAAGCCCTCGCCCTCTCTCAGATCTCTCGATGTCTCCATGTCTCTCGGTCCCTGCTCTCAAATGTTGTTTGTGTCCTTCCCCCTCTCTCCCCATCTTGTCTACCGCTCCCGACGGTATATGTTTTATGTGTCGGTTTGTCTTTCTGTGTGATTAATGTTCGCTCTTTCACGAGCCTCGATCTTGTATACAAAAAAAAAAAAAAAAAAAATGTGCCACATGTCACATACACTTATATAAAGGGGCCTTTTATATGCCCCTGGCATTTTACCCAATAATGTCCCTTCTTTTCTATAATTTTCTACATGGCACATACCCTTATGTAAAAGGGGCCTTTTCTATGCCCCTGGAATTTTACCCAATAATGTCCCTTCTTTTCTATAGTTTGCCACATGGCACATACCCTCATATAAAGGGGCATTTTCGATGCCACTGGAATTTTACCCAATCATGCCCCTTCTTTTCTATAATTTGCCACATGTCAAATACCCTTATATAAAGGGGCCTTTTATATGCCCCTGGCATTTTACCCAATAATGCCCCTGCTTTTCTATAATTTGCCACGTGGCACATACCCTTATATAAAGGGGCCTTTTCCATTCCCCTGGCATTTTACCCAATAATATCCCTTCTTTTCGATAATTTGCCACATGTCACATACCCTTATATAAAGGGGCCTTTTCTATTCCCCTGGCATTTTACCCAACAATGCCCCTTCTTTTCTATAATTTGCCACATGGCACATACCCTTACATAAAGGGGCCTTTTCTATTCCCCTGGCATTTTACCCCATAATATCCGTTCTTTTATATAATTTGCCACGTGGCACATACCCTTATATAAGGGGGCCTTTTATATGCCCCTGGCATTTTACCCAATAATATCCCTTCTTTTCGATAATTTGCCACATGTCACATACCCTTATATAAAGGGGCCTTTTATATGCCCCTGGCATTTTACCCAATAATGCCCCTTCTTTTCTATAATTTGCGACATGGCACATACCCTTACATAAAGGGGCCTTTTCTATTCCCCTGGCATTTTACCCCATAATATACATTCTTTTCTATAATTTGCCACATGGCACATACCGTTATATAAAGGGGCCTTTTCCATTCCCCTGGCATTTTACCCAATAATATCCCTTCTTTTCGATAATTTGCCACATGTCACATACCCTTATATAAAGGGGCCTTTTATATGCCCCTGGCATTTTACCCAATAATGCCCCTTCTTTTCTATAATTTGTGACATGGCACATACCTTTACATAAAGGGGCCTTTTCTATGCCCCTGGAATTTTACCCAATAATGTCCCTTCTTTTCTATAGTTTGCCACATGGCACATACTCTCATATAAAGGTGCATTTTCTATGCCCCTGGAATTTTACCCAATAATGCCCCTTCTTTTCTATAATTTGCCACATGTCACATGCCCTTATATAAAGGGGCCTTTTATATGCCCCTGGCATTTTACCCAATAATGACCCTCCATTTTTATAATTTGACACATGGCACATACCCTTATATAAAGGGGCCTTTTCTATTCCCCTGGCATTTTACCCAATAATGTCCCTTATTTTCTATAATTTGCCACATTGCACATCCCCGTGTATAAAGGGGCCTTTTCTATGCCCCTGGCATTTTACCCAATAATGTCCCTTCTTCTCTATAGTTTGCCTCCTGGTATATCCGATAATAAGGGGCCTTTTCTATGCCCCTGGAATTTTACCCAATAATGCCCCTTCTTTTCTATAATTTGCCACATGTCACATACCCTTAAATAAAGGGGCCTTTTCTATTCCCCTGACATTTTACCCAATAATGTCCCTTATTTTCTATAATTTGCCACATGGCACATCCCCGTGTATAAAGGGGCCTTTTCTATGCCCCTGGCATTTTACCCAATAATGTCCCTTATTTTCTATAATTTGCCACATGGCACATCCCCGTGTATAAAGGGGCCTTTTCTATGCCCCTGGCATTTTACCCAATAATGCCTCTTCTTTTCTATAATTTGCCACATGGCACATACCCTTATGTAAAAGGGGCCTTTTCTATGCCCCTGGAATTTTACCCAATAATGTCCCTTCTTTTCTATAGTTTGCCACATGGCACATACCCTCATATAAAGGGGCATTTTCGATGCCCCTGGAATTTTACCCAATCATGCCCCTTCTTTTCTATAATTTGCCACATGTCAAATACCCTTATATAAAGGGGCCTTTTAAATGCCCCTGGCATTTTACCCAATAATGCCCCTTCTTTTCTATAATTTGCCACGTGGCACATACCCTTATATAAAGGGGCCTTTTCCATTCCCCTGGCATTTTACCCAATAATATCCCTTCTTTTGGATAATTTGCCACATGTCACATACCCTTATATAAAGGGGCCTTTTATATGCCCCTGGCATTTTACCCAATAATGCCCTTTCTTTTCTATAATTTGTGACATGGCAAATACCCTTACATAAAGGGGCCTTTTCTATGCCCCTGGAATTTTACCCAATAATGCCCCTTCTTTTCTCTAATTTGCCACATGGCACATACCCTTATATAAAGGGGCCTTGTCTATTCCCCTGGCATTTTACCCAATAATGTCCCTTATTTTCTATAATTTGCCACATGGCACATCCCCTTTTATAAAGGGGCCTTTTCTATGCCCCTGGCATTTTACCCAATAATGCCTCTTCTTTTCTATAATTTGCCACATGGCACATACCCTTATATAAAGGGGCCTTTTATATTCCCCTGGCATTTTACCCAATAATGTCCCTTATTTTCTATAATTTGCCACATGGCACATCCCCGTGTATAAAGGGGCCTTTCCTATGCCCCTGGCATTTTACCCAATAATGTCCCTTATTTTCTATAATTTGCCACATGTCACATGCCCTTATATAAAGGGGCCTTTGATATTCCCCTGGCATTTTACCCAATAATGCCCCTTCTTTTCTATAATTTGCCACATGTCACATGCCCTTATATAAAGGGGCCTTTTATATGCCCCTGGCATTTTACCCAATAATGCCCCTCCATTTTTATAATTTGACACATGGCACATACCCTTATATAAAGAGGCCTTTTCTATTCCCCTGGCATTTTACCCAATAATGTCCCTTATTTTCTATAATTTGCCACATTGCACATCCCCGTGTATAAAGGGGCCTTTTCTATTCCCCTGGCATTTTACCCAATAATGTCCCTTATTTTCTATAATTTGCCACATGGCACATCCCCTTTTATAAATGGGCCTTTTATATGCCCCTGGCATTTTACCCAATAATGCCCCTCCATTTCTATAATTTGACACATGGCACATACCCTTATATGAAGGGGCCTTTTCTATTCCCCTGGCATTTTACCCAATAATGTCCCTTATTTTCTAGAATTTGCCACATTGCACATCCCCGTGTATAAAGGGGCCTTTTCTATTCCCCTGGCATTTTACCCAATAATGTCCCTTCTTTTCTATAATTTGCCACATGTCACATCCCATATAAAGGGGCCTTTTATATTCCCCTGGCATTTTACCCAATAATGCCCCTTGTTTTCTATAATTTGCCACATGGCACATACCCTTATATAAAGGGGCCTTTTCCATTCCCCTGACATTTTACCCAATAGTGTCCCTTCTTTTCTATAGTTTGCCACATGGCACATACCCTCATATAAAGGGGCATTTTCTATGCCCCTGGAATTTACCCAACAATGCCCCTTCTTTTCTATAATTTCTCACATGGCACATACACTTACATAAAGGGGCCTTTGCTATTCCCCTGGCATACCCAATAATATCCCTTCTTTTCTATAATGTGCCACATGGCACATACCCTTATGTAAAAGGGGCCTTTTCTATGCCCCTGGAATTTTACCCAATAATGTCCCTTCTTTTCTATAGTTTGCCACATGGCACATACCCTTATATACAGGGGCCTTTTATATGCCCCTGGCATTTTACCCAATAATGCCCTTTCTTTTCTATAATTTGCGACATGGCAAATACCCTTACATAAAGGGGCCTTTTCTATGCCCCTGGCATTTTACCCAATAATGTCCCTTCTTTTCTATAGTTTGCCACATGGCACATACCCTCATATAAAGGGGCATTTTCGATGCCCCTGGAATTTTACCCAATCATGCCCCTTCTTTTCTATAATTTGCCACATGTCAAATACCCTTATATAAAGGGGCCTTTTAAATGCCCCTGGCATTTTACCCAATAATGCCCCTTCTTTTCTATAATTTGCCACGTGGCACATACCCTTATATAAAGGGGCCTTTTCCATTCCCCTGGCATTTTACCCAATAATATCCCTTCTTTTCGATAATTTGCCACATGTCACATACCCTTATATACAGGGGCCTTTTATATGCCCCTGGCATTTTACCCAATAATGCCCTTTCTTTTCTATAATTTGCGACATGGCAAATACCCTTACATAAAGGGGCCTTTTCTATGCCCCTGGAATTTTACCCAATAATGTCCCTTCTTTTCTATAGTTTGCCACATGGCACATACCCTCATATAAAGGGGCATTTTCTATGCCCCTGGAATTTTACCCAATAATGCCCCTTCTTTTCTATAATTTGCCACATGTCACATACCCTTATATAAAGGGGCCTTTTATATGCCCCCAGGCATTTTACCCAATAATGCCCCTCCATTTCTATAATTTGACACATGGCACATACCCTTATATAAAGGGGCCTTTTCTATTCCCCTGGCATTTTACCCAATAATGTCCCTTATTTTCTATAATTTGCCACATGGCACATCCCCGTGTATAAAGGGGCCTTTCCTATGCCCCTGGCATTTTACCCAATAATGTCCCTTATTTTCTATAATTTGCCACATGGCACATCCCCTTTTATAAAGGGGCCTTTTCTATGCCCCTGGAATTTTACCCAATAATGCCTCTTCTTTTCTATAATTTGCCACATGACACATGCCCTTATATAAAGGGGCCTTTTCTATGCCCCTGGCATTTTACCCAATAATGTCCCTTCTTCTCTATAGTTTGCCTCCTGGTACATCCGATAATAAGGGGCCTTTTCTATGCCCCTGGCATTTTACCCCATAATATCCCTTCTTTTCTATAATTTGCCACCTGGCACTTCCCCTTATATAAAGGGGCCTTTGCTATTCCCCTGGCATACCCAATAATATCCCTTCTTTTCTATAATGGAGTCTCGCGAGATCTCGGAGACGGTGGGAGGGATTTTCGAAGCTCCACACGGTCTCCACGTTTTTCGAAGTTAAGTCTGTTCACAATTGTATTTTGTCGAAACTGTATTTATCTTTCGGTGTGTGAAGTTATTGTGTGCAACTTTGGTTGTTTCTCGGTGTTTATCTTTCATAAATTGATCGTCTGTTTGCCGTGTCGTGTCTTGAGGCCTTGTACAGTGTGCACTGTACAACCTTGAGGCTTTGTTTTTCTCTCAGCGGTCCGTCGTTTGTGATCCAATAACTTTCGTTCTCTGTATTCCCAGGCTTTTCACCCATAGCCTACTTCCTTGTGTAAATCTCAACTCAAAAAATAAAAATAAAAAAATAATAATAATAATTCCCTTCTCTGTTCTCATTCGTTTATTCATTCTTATTCGTTCGTTCGTTCTTCGACCACGTGTTTCTCTCCCATTTCCCCAGATAGTTTTCACTCATTAACCTTCAATGTTTACACTTTCCCCTCAAGTTATGTATTCCGTCATATTTTATAACACCTTCTTCTTCTTCTTCTTTAAAAGGCTGCTTTCGACTTGCTCACCAAATCAATTCATCCCAAAAAAAATATCCATCTCCTATAGTGCCTTTTTTCTACATTCCCTAAACTCTCCTGCACTCCATCCTCCATCCAGCGTCCTTAAACGTATTTTTAACTCGAAGGTCACAAGAAACTCATTTTGCAATAAATGTTCGTTTCCCATAAATCGTACACTTTCAAAAATCCAATCTCACCCCTCCCCTCCAAATCTTCCCCATAACCCCTCCCCTCCAAATCTTCCCCATCACCCATCCCTTTCAAATCTCCCCCCTTGCCCCCTCCCTCCTAAACTACCCCCTCACCCCTCCCTGCCAAGACGCCCCCTCGCCCCTCCCCTCCTAGACTCCTGCCTCACCCCTCCCCTCCAAATCTCCCCCATATCCCATCCCTTTCAAATCCTTCCCCTTGTCCCTTCCATCCCAAACTCCCCCCTCACCCCTCCCCTTCAAATCTCCCCACCCTCATTGCTTCTCAATTTCCCCCCTCTCACTCCCCCTCCTCAAAGCGTCCTCCCCGCTTCTTCCCCCTTCAAACTCTCACCTCCATCTCCCCCAACCTTCTGCCTCGCTCTTCCCCCTCCTCAAATAACACCTCATTGTGGCTCACCCAATCACCATCAAACCTTTTGTCCGCCCCATCCTTCCCTTTCTCCGAGCTATTCTGAAATCTCTGACACACCTTCAACAGCTCCCCCTATCTCTTCCACCTCTTCCACATCTTACCCTACCCCTCCTCCCCCCTGTTCTGTATCTGATGCTCCCCCTTCCTCTTCATTAACGGTATGGACCTCAAACATCCGGGGCCTTCGTTCAAACTTAACTGATCTCTCCATACAGGTTGCTTCTGTCAAACCAGACGTGATCTGCTTAACAGAAACTTTCCTCCTTTATGATGTCTCTGATTCCATAGTATCTCTCCCGGGCTACTCCCTCCTCCGGTATGATAGACCTGAGCCTCGTCCTGGAGGCGGGGTTGCTATCTTTATCAAAAACTCTCTTCCTCACTCGCCCTGCACTGCACTCTCTCCACCTCACCCCCAGGAATACCTCTGGCTACGGCTTCCCCTTCGCTCCCACCTCTTGTTCATATGTGTGTTGTACCGTCCACCAAACAGTGATGACTCCATCTACATCTCGCTGTCTGATGATATGGACCAACTTCTATCTACTCATCCCAACTCTCTCTTCCTCATATGTGGTGATTTCAACTGTCATCATGCCAGTTGGCTGGGTGTGGGTACCTCTCTCACCAGCCATGGCTCCTCAGCAAAGGACTTCTGCGACTCACTGGGACTGACACAATCTGTCAATTTCCCGACCCGGATCTCAGTCAACGGAACATCTTCTCTTCTGGACTTGGTTATGACAAACTTCCCTGAAAATGTCTGCTGCTCTTCTTCTGCTCCGATCGGATCATCTGATCATGTCCTTGTTAAAGTGGACATCTCTCTGACCATCCTCAGGGAGCCTGCTCAGCGTCGACGAGTCTGGCATTTCACTCAGGCCAACTGGCACGGTCTTCAAGCAGCCATCAATCATCTGGACTGGTCTCCCATCTCTACCACCTCTGACATCAACTCATCCTGGGAATTCTTCCAAAGTAAATTGCTCTCTCTCATGCACAGATTTATCCCATCTCGTCTTCAGTTGTCATACCCTTCCTCCCGTCCATGGTACACGGAATCTTGTGGTGAGGCTGTTGCCCAGAAACAACTTGCCTTCGTCTCCTGGAAAGCAAATCCAATGGAAGGAAATCTCATTTCCTTTCACAAAGCCCGAAACAAGTGTGTGTCCACCCTCAGGAGAGCCAGGAAACAATATCTCTCCGTTCTCAAGACCGAACTCTCTTATCTGTCTCCCTCTTCCAAATCCTGGTGGCGTCTGGTCAAATCCGTTTCTGGTGTTTGTTCCCCCTCCATCCCCTCCCTTACCTCAAACGGCTACACAGCTGACTCCGCACGTGAAAAAGCTGAATGCCTCAACTCTGTGTTTGCCTCTAAATCTTGTGTCCCAAACCCATCCCTCTCTGTACCCACCATACCCAGTCGTACCCTGCTGCTCCTGGACTCCGTGTCCTTTCCTCCTGACAAGGTGGAAAAGTTTCTGTCAACCCTCGACTCTGATTCTGCAACTGGACCCGACGGCATCAGCCCACGGGTCCTAAAATCCTGCTCTGCTGCTCTATCTCACCCTCTCTCTGTTCTCTTCACCCTCTCTTTTGCTCAAGGTCAACTGCCATCTGCTTGGAAATCAGCCAACATCACCGCTTTGCACAAAAAAGGTGCAAAAACAGATCCTAGCAACTACAGACCAATCAGCCTTCTCCCAATTATCAGCAAAGTCATGGAATCCATCATTGCTTCGGATATGAAATCTTTCCTCTTCTCCAATGGCTTGATCTCTGATCATCAATTTGGTTTCAGACCAGGTCACTCTACTCTGGACATGCTGTTTCTGCTGTCTCAACAATGGATGGAGGTCCTCAATGCCAAACAGGAAATTAGAGCTGTCTCCCTCGACATATCACGTGCCTTCGACACGGTCTGGCACCCCGCTCTGCTCACCAAACTCTCCTCCTTTGGTATCCATGGAAATCTCCACGCATGGCTGGCAGACTTCCTCTCTAGTCGTCGTCAACGTGTGGCCCTGAATGGGTTTCTCTCATCTCCTCTTCCTGTTCAGGCTGGAGTTCCCCAAGGCAGTGTTCTGGGCCCCGTGCTTTTTCTGGTCTTCATCAATGATCTCTCTGACTCCCTCGAAAATCCTCTCTATCTCTTTGCTGATGACTCCACTCTCTGCCGCTCCATTCCTCATCCCTCAGATCGGCAGTCTGCTGCCTCCTCACTCTCTGAAGACCTGGACAAAATCACAGACTGGTCAAACAAGTGGAACATGTCTTTCAATCCTGACAAATCTCACACTCTTACTATGTCTCTCCGAGAAGATCGACTGGACAACCCTCCCATCTACTTTCTCAACAATCCTCTCCAAGAAGTTCTGTCGCTCAAGATTTTGGGTCTCACTATCTGCCATGATCTTTCTTGGGAAAACCACATTTCCAAGCTGGCCTCCAAAGCCAGTCGCCGACTGGGCATCCTCCGTCGTGCGAAGTCCTTCCTCGGCACACCTGAGCTCCTCACCACATACAAGGCTTTCATCCGCAGCTCAATGGAATACTGTTCTCCCCTATGGGCCGGTGCTCCTGCCTCACACCTAGCTCGGCTTCACGCTGTTGAAACCAAAGCTTTCAGAATTATTGGAATCTCCCGCGATGAAGCTATCTCTGAGGGCCTTTCACTCACTCACCGCAGGCAGGTAGGTGGTCTTTCTGTCTTCTACCGACTCCTCTCCGGCCTTGCACCCCCAGCTCTCTCTGTGCTCTGTCCCCCAAATATTCCTACAGGTCGCACAAGATCTGCCAGCAACCCTCTGATGGTTAAACTGCCGAAATCTCGGCTCTCTGCTCACCTTCACTCTTTCATTCCTCTTTTCTCCCGCCTCTGGAACAAACTCCCTCACTCCCTTCAATCCCACTCCTCCCTCCAGGTCTTTAAAACAGCTGTTCACCACCATCTCTTATCTTCCCCCATCCAAAACCTTGATCTTTTCTACCCCCGCTAATTCACCCCAGATCCACCTTGTTTGAAATTCCAACTTCTTTCCTGGAAGTCCTGGCAGTGTCCATATGTTTTATACCTCTCCCACCGCCCCCTTCCCATGCCCCCCCCCCCAAAGCCCTCGCCCTCTCTCAGATCTCTCGATGTCTCCATGTCTCTCGGTCCCTGCTCTCAAATGTTGTTTGTGTCCTTCCCCCTCTCTCCCCATCTTGTCTACCGCTCCCGACGGTATATGTTTTATGTGTCGGTTTGTCTTTCTGTGTGATTAATGTTCGCTCTTTCACGAGCCTCGATCTTGTATACAAAAAAAAAAAAAAAAAAAATGTGCCACATGTCACATACACTTATATAAAGGGGCCTTTTATATGCCCCTGGCATTTTACCCAATAATGTCCCTTCTTTTCTATAATTTTCTACATGGCACATACCCTTATGTAAAAGGGGCCTTTTCTATGCCCCTGGAATTTTACCCAATAATGTCCCTTCTTTTCTATAGTTTGCCACATGGCACATACCCTCATATAAAGGGGCATTTTCGATGCCACTGGAATTTTACCCAATCATGCCCCTTCTTTTCTATAATTTGCCACATGTCAAATACCCTTATATAAAATGGGCCTTTTATATGCCCCTGGCATTTTACCCAATAATGCCCCTGCTTTTCTATAATTTGCCACGTGGCACATACCCTTATATAAAGGGGCCTTTTCCATTCCCCTGGCATTTTACCCAATAATATCCCTTCTTTTCGATAATTTGCCACATGTCACATACCCTTATATAAAGGGGCCTTTTCTATTCCCCTGGCATTTTACCCAACAATGCCCCTTCTTTTCTATAATTTGCCACATGGCACATACCCTTACATAAAGGGGCCTTTTCTATTCCCCTGGCATTTTACCCCATAATATCCGTTCTTTTATATAATTTGCCACGTGGCACATACCCTTATATAAGGGGGCCTTTTATATGCCCCTGGCATTTTACCCAATAATATCCCTTCTTTTCGATAATTTGCCACATGTCACATACCCTTATATAAAGGGGCCTTTTATATGCCCCTGGCATTTTACCCAATAATGCCCCTTCTTTTCTATAATTTGCGACATGGCACATACCCTTACATAAAGGGGCCTTTTCTATTCCCCTGGCATTTTACCCCATAATATACATTCTTTTCTATAATTTGCCACATGGCACATACCGTTATATAAAGGGGCCTTTTCCATTCCCCTGGCATTTTACCCAATAATATCCCTTCTTTTCGATAATTTGCCACATGTCACATACCCTTATATAAAGGGGCCTTTTATATGCCCCTGGCATTTTACCCAATAATGCCCCTTCTTTTCTATAATTTGTGACATGGCACATACCTTTACATAAAGGGGCCTTTTCTATGCCCCTGGAATTTTACCCAATAATGTCCCTTCTTTTCTATAGTTTGCCACATGGCACATACTCTCATATAAAGGTGCATTTTCTATGCCCCTGGAATTTTACCCAATAATGCCCCTTCTTTTCTATAATTTGCCACATGTCACATGCCCTTATATAAAGGGGCCTTTTATATGCCCCTGGCATTTTACCCAATAATGACCCTCCATTTTTATAATTTGACACATGGCACATACCCTTATATAAAGGGGCCTTTTCTATTCCCCTGGCATTTTACCCAATAATGTCCCTTATTTTCTATAATTTGCCACATTGCACATCCCCGTGTATAAAGGGGCCTTTTCTATGCCCCTGGCATTTTACCCAATAATGTCCCTTCTTCTCTATAGTTTGCCTCCTGGTATATCCGATAATAAGGGGCCTTTTCTATGCCCCTGGAATTTTACCCAATAAT
Organism: Myxine glutinosa; assembly: GCF_964187855.1. Taxonomy (NCBI): domain Eukaryota; kingdom Metazoa; phylum Chordata; class Myxini; order Myxiniformes; family Myxinidae; genus Myxine; species Myxine glutinosa. The sequence continues at coordinate 395,663,215 of NC_136261.1, forward strand.
GCCCCTTCTTTTCTATAATTTGCCACATGTCACATACCCTTAAATAAAGGGGCCTTTTCTATTCCCCTGACATTTTACCCAATAATGTCCCTTATTTTCTATAATTTGCCACATGGCACATCCCCGTGTATAAAGGGGCCTTTTCTATGCCCCTGGAATTTTACCCAATAATGTCCCTTATTTTCTATAATTTGCCACATGGCACATCCCCGTGTATAAAGGGGCCTTTTCTATGCCCCTGGCATTTTACCCAATAATGCCTCTTCTTTTCTATAATTTGCCACATGGCACATACCCTTATGTAAAAGGGGCCTTTTCTATGCCCCTGGAATTTTACCCAATAATGTCCCTTCTTTTCTATAGTTTGCCACATGGCACATACCCTCATATAAAGGGGCATTTTCGATGCCCCTGGAATTTTACCCAATCATGCCCCTTCTTTTCTATAATTTGCCACATGTCAAATACCCTTATATAAAGGGGCCTTTTAAATGCCCCTGGCATTTTACCCAATAATGCCCCTTCTTTTCTATAATTTGCCACGTGGCACATACCCTTATATAAAGGGGCCTTTTCCATTCCCCTGGCATTTTACCCAATAATATCCCTTCTTTTGGATAATTTGCCACATGTCACATACCCTTATATAAAGGGGCCTTTTATATGCCCCTGGCATTTTACCCAATAATGCCCTTTCTTTTCTATAATTTGCGACATGGCAAATACCCTTACATAAAGGGGCCTTTTCTATGCCCCTGGAATTTTACCCAATAATGCCCCTTCTTTTCTCTAATTTGCCACATGGCACATACCCTTATATAAAGGGGCCTTGTCTATTCCCCTGGCATTTTACCCAATAATGTCCCTTATTTTCTATAATTTGCCACATGGCACATCCCCTTTTATAAAGGGGCCTTTTCTATGCCCCTGGCATTTTACCCAATAATGCCTCTTCTTTTCTATAATTTGCCACATGGCACATACCCTTATATAAAGGGGCCTTTTATATTCCCCTGGCATTTTACCCAATAATGTCCCTTATTTTCTATAATTTGCCACATGGCACATCCCCGTGTATAAAGGGGCCTTTCCTATGCCCCTGGCATTTTACCCAATAATGTCCCTTATTTTCTATAATTTGCCACATGGCACATCCCCTTTTATAAAGGGGCCTTTTCTATGCCCCTGGCATTTTACCCAATAATGTCCCTTCTTCTCTATAGTTTGCCTCCTGGTACATCCGATAATAAGGGGCCTTTTCTATGCCCCTGGCATTTTACCCCATAATATCCCTTCTTTTCTATAAATTGCCACCTGGCACATCCCCTTATATAAAGGGGCCTTTTCTATTCCCCTGGCATTTTACCCAACAATGCCCCTTCTTTTCTATAATTTGCCACATGGCACATACCCTTACATAAAGGGGCCTTTTCTATTCCCCTGGCATTTTACCCCATAATATCCGTTCTTTTATATAATTTGCCACGTGGCACATACCCTTATATAAGGGGGCCTTTTCCATTCCCCTGGAATTTTACACAATAATGCCCCTTCTTTTCTATAATTTGCCACATGGCACATACCCTCATATAAAGGGGCATTTTCTATGCCCCTGGAATTTTACCCAATAATGCCCCTTCTTTTCTATAATTTGCCACATGTCACATACCCTTAAATGAAGGGGCCTTTTCTATTCCCCTGGCATTTTACCCAATAATGTCCCTTATTTTCTATAATTTGCCACATGGCACATCCCCGTGTATAAAGGGGCCTTTTCTATGCCCCTGGCATTTTACCCAATAATGTCCCTTATTTCCTATAATTTGCCACATGGCACATCCCCTTTTATAAAGGGGCCTTTTCTATGCCCCTGGCATTTTACCCAATAATGCCTCTTCTTTTCTATAATTTGCCACATGGCACATACCCTTATATAAAGGGGCCTTTTCTATGCCCCTGGCATTTTACCCAATAATGTCCCTTCTTCTCTATAGTTTGCCTCCTGGTACATCCGATAATAAGGGGCCTTTTCTATGCCCCTGGCATTTTACCCCATAATATCCCTTCTTTTCTATAATTTGCCACCTGGCACATCCCCTTATATAAAGGGGCCTTTTCTATTCCCCTGGCATTTTACCCAATAATATCCCTTCTTTTCTATAATTTGCCACATGGCACATCCCCTTATATAAAGGGGCCTTTTCTATTCCCCTGGCATTTTACCCAATAATGTCCCTTCTTTTCTATAATTTGCCACATGTCACATCCCATATAAAGGGGCCTTTTATATTCCCCTGGCATTTTACCCAATAATGCCCCTTGTTTTCTATAATTTGCCACATGGCACATACCCTTATATAAAGGGGCCTTTTCCATTCCCCTGGCATTTTACCCAATAGTGTCCCTTCTTTTCTATAGTTTGCCACATGGCACATACCCTCATATAAAGGGGCATTTTCGATGCCCCTGGAATTTTACCCAATCATGCCCCTTCTTTTCTATAATTTGCCACATGTCAAATACCCTTATAGAAAGGGGTCTTTTATATGCCCCTGGAATTTTACCCAATCATGCCCCTTCTTTTCGATAATTTGCCACATGTCACATACCCTTATATAAAGGGGCCTTTTATATGCCCCTGGCATTTTACCCAATAATATCCCTTCTTTTCTATAATTTGCGACATGGCAAATACCCTTACATAAAGGGGCCTTTTCTATGCCCCTGGAATTTTACCCAATAATGTCCCTTCTTTTCTATAGTTTGCCACATGGCACATACCCTCATATAAAGGGGCATTTTCTATGCCCCTGGAATTTTACCCAATAATGCCCCTTCTTTTCTATAATTTGCCACATGTCACATACCCTTATATAAAGGGGCCTTTTATATGCCCCCAGGCATTTTACCCAATAATGCCCCTCCATTTCTATAATTTGACACATGGCACATACCCTTATATAAAGGGGCCTTTTCTATTCCCCTGGCATTTTACCCAATAATGTCCCTTATTTTCTATAATTTGCCACATGGCACATCCGCGTGTATAAAGGGGCCTTTCCTATGCCCCTGGCATTTTACCCAATAATGTCCCTTATTTTCTATAATTTGCCACATGTCAAATACCCTTATATAAAGGGGCCTTTTATATGCCCCTGGCATTTTACCCAATAATGCCCCTGCTTTTCTATAATTTGCCACGTGGCACATACCCTTATATAAAGGGGCCTTTTCCATTCCCCTGGCATTTTACCCAATAATATCCCTTCTTTTCGATAATTTGCCACATGTCACATACCCTTATATAAAGGGGCCTTTTCTATTCCCCTGGCATTTTACCCAACAATGCCCCTTCTTTTCTATAATTTGCCACATGGCACATACCCTTACATAAAGGGGCCTTTTCTATTCCCCTGGCATTTTACCCCATAATATCCGTTCTTTTATATAATTTGCCACGTGGCACATACCCTTATATAAGGGGGCCTTTTATATGCCCCTGGCATTTTACCCAATAATATCCCTTCTTTTCGATAATTTGCCACATGTCACATACCCTTATATAAAGGGGCCTTTTATATGCCCCTGGCATTTTACCCAATAATGCCCCTTCTTTTCTATAATTTGCGACATGGCACATACCCTTACATAAAGGGGCCTTTTCTATTCCCCTGGCATTTTACCCCATAATATACATTCTTTTCTATAATTTGCCACATGGCACATACCGTTATATAAAGGGGCCTTTTCCATTCCCCTGGCATTTTACCCAATAATATCCCTTCTTTTCGATAATTTGCCACATGTCACATACCCTTATATAAAGGGGCCTTTTATATGCCCCTGGCATTTTACCCAATAATGCCCCTTCTTTTCTATAATTTGTGACATGGCACATACCTTTACATAAAGGGGCCTTTTCTATGCCCCTGGAATTTTACCCAATAATGTCCCTTCTTTTCTATAGTTTGCCACATGGCACATACTCTCATATAAAGGTGCATTTTCTATGCCCCTGGAATTTTACCCAATAATGCCCCTTCTTTTCTATAATTTGCCACATGTCACATGCCCTTATATAAAGGGGCCTTTTATATGCCCCTGGCATTTTACCCAATAATGACCCTCCATTTTTATAATTTGACACATGGCACATACCCTTATATAAAGGGGCCTTTTCTATTCCCCTGGCATTTTACCCAATAATGTCCCTTATTTTCTATAATTTGCCACATTGCACATCCCCGTGTATAAAGGGGCCTTTTCTATGCCCCTGGCATTTTACCCAATAATGTCCCTTCTTCTCTATAGTTTGCCTCCTGGTATATCCGATAATAAGGGGCCTTTTCTATGCCCCTGGAATTTTACCCAATAATGCCCCTTCTTTTCTATAATTTGCCACATGTCACATACCCTTAAATAAAGGGGCCTTTTCTATTCCCCTGACATTTTACCCAATAATGTCCCTTATTTTCTATAATTTGCCACATGGCACATCCCCGTGTATAAAGGGGCCTTTTCTATGCCCCTGGCATTTTACCCAATAATGTCCCTTATTTTCTATAATTTGCCACATGGCACATCCCCGTGTATAAAGGGGCCTTTTCTATGCCCCTGGCATTTTACCCAATAATGCCTCTTCTTTTCTATAATTTGCCACATGGCACATACCCTTATGTAAAAGGGGCCTTTTCTATGCCCCTGGAATTTTACCCAATAATGTCCCTTCTTTTCTATAGTTTGCCACATGGCACATACCCTCATATAAAGGGGCATTTTCGATACCCCTGGAATTTTACCCAATCATGCCCCTTCTTTTCTATAATTTGCCACATGTCAAATACCCTTATATAAAGGGGCCTTTTAAATGCCCCTGGCATTTTACCCAATAATGCCCCTTCTTTTCTATAATTTGCCACGTGGCACATACCCTTATATAAAGGGGCCTTTTCCATTCCCCTGGCATTTTACCCAATAATATCCCTTCTTTTGGATAATTTGCCACATGTCACATACCCTTATATAAAGGGGCCTTTTATATGCCCCTGGCATTTTACCCAATAATGCCCTTTCTTTTCTATAATTTGCGACATGGCAAATACCCTTACATAAAGGGGCCTTTTCTATGCCCCTGGAATTTTACCCAATAATGCCCCTTCTTTTCTCTAATTTGCCACATGGCACATACCCTTATATAAAGGGGCCTTGTCTATTCCCCTGGCATTTTACCCAATAATGTCCCTTATTTTCTATAATTTGCCACATGGCACATCCCCTTTTATAAAGGGGCCTTTTCTATGCCCCTGGCATTTTACCCAATAATGCCTCTTCTTTTCTATAATTTGCCACATGGCACATACCCTTATATAAAGGGGCCTTTTATATTCCCCTGGCATTTTACCCAATAATGTCCCTTATTTTCTATAATTTGCCACATGGCACATCCCCGTGTATAAAGGGGCCTTTCCTATGCCCCTGGCATTTTACCCAATAATGTCCCTTATTTTCTATAATTTGCCACATGGCACATCCCCTTTTATAAAGGGGCCTTTTCTATGCCCCTGGCATTTTACCCAATAATGTCCCTTCTTCTCTATAGTTTGCCTCCTGGTACATCCGATAATAAGGGGCCTTTTCTATGCCCCTGGCATTTTACCCCATAATATCCCTTCTTTTCTATAAATTGCCACCTGGCACATCCCCTTATATAAAGGGGCCTTTTCTATTCCCCTGGCATTTTACCCAACAATGCCCCTTCTTTTCTATAATTTGCCACATGGCACATACCCTTACATAAAGGGGCCTTTTCTATTCCCCTGGCATTTTACCCCATAATATCCGTTCTTTTATATAATTTGCCACGTGGCACATACCCTTATATAAGGGGGCCTTTTCCATTCCCCTGGAATTTTACCCAATAATGCCCCTTCTTTTCTATAATTTGCCACATGGCACATACCCTCATATAAAGGGGCATTTTCTATGCCCCTGGAATTTTACCCAATAATGCCCCTTCTTTTCTATAATTTGCCACATGTCACATACCCTTAAATGAAGGGGCCTTTTCTATTCCCCTGGCATTTTACCCAATAATGTCCCTTATTTTCTATAATTTGCCACATGGCACATCCCCGTGTATAAAGGGGCCTTTTCTATGCCCCTGGCATTTTACCCAATAATGTCCCTTATTTCCTATAATTTGCCACATGGCACATCCCCTTTTATAAAGGGGCCTTTTCTATGCCCCTGGCATTTTACCCAATAATGCCTCTTCTTTTCTATAATTTGCCACATGGCACATACCCTTATATAAAGGGGCCTTTTCTATGCCCCTGGCATTTTACCCAATAATGTCCCTTCTTCTCTATAGTTTGCCTCCTGGTACATCCGATAATAAGGGGCCTTTTCTATGCCCCTGGCATTTTACCCCATAATATCCCTTCTTTTCTATAATTTGCCACCTGGCACATCCCCTTATATAAAGGGGCCTTTTCTATTCCCCTGGCATTTTACCCAATAATATCCCTTCTTTTCTATAATTTGCCACATGGCACATCCCCTTATATAAAGGGGCCTTTTCTATTCCCCTGGCATTTTACCCAATAATGTCCCTTCTTTTCTATAATTTGCCACATGTCACATCCCATATAAAGGGGCCTTTTATATTCCCCTGGCATTTTACCCAATAATGCCCCTTGTTTTCTATAATTTGCCACATGGCACATACCCTTATATAAAGGGGCCTTTTCCATTCCCCTGGCATTTTACCCAATAGTGTCCCTTCTTTTCTATAGTTTGCCACATGGCACATACCCTCATATAAAGGGGCATTTTCGATGCCCCTGGAATTTTACCCAATCATGCCCCTTCTTTTCTATAATTTGCCACATGTCAAATACCCTTATATAAAGGGGTCTTTTATATGCCCCTGGCATTTTACCCAATAATGCTCCTTCTTTTCTATAATTTGCCATGTGGCACATACCCTTATATAAAGGGGCCTTTTCCATTCCCCTGGCATTTTACCCAATAATATCCCTTCTTTTCTATAATTTGCCACATGGCACATCCCCTTATATAAAGGGGCCTTTTCTATTCCCCTGGCATTTTACCCAATAATGTCCCTTCTTTTCTATAATTTGCCACATGTCACATCCCATATAAAAGGGCCTTTTATATTCCCCTGGCATTTTACCCAATAATGCCCCTTGTTTTCTATAATTTGCCACATGGCACATACCCTTATATAAAGGGGCCTTTTCCATTCCCCTGGCATTTTACCCAATAGTGTCCCTTCTTTTCTATAGTTTGCCACATGGCACATACCCTCATATAAAGGGGCATTTTCGATGCCCCTGGAATTTTACCCAATCATGCCCCTTCTTTTCTATAATTTGCCACATGTCAAATACCCTTATAGAAAGGGGTCTTTTATATGCCCCTGGAATTTTACCCAATCATGCCCCTTCTTTTCGATAATTTGCCACATGTCACATACCCTTATATAAAGGGGCCTTTTATATGCCCCTGGCATTTTACCCAATAATATCCCTTCTTTTCTATAATTTGCGACATGGCAAATACCCTTACATAAAGGGGCCTTTTCTATGCCCCTGGAATTTTACCCAATAATGTCCCTTCTTTTCTATAGTTTGCCACATGGCACATACCCTCATATAAAGGGGCATTTTCTATGCCCCTGGAATTTTACCCAATAATGCCCCTTCTTTTCTATAATTTGCCACATGTCACATACCCTTATATAAAGGGGCCTTTTATATGCCCCCAGGCATTTTACCCAATAATGCCCCTCCATTTCTATAATTTGACACATGGCACATACCCTTATATAAAGGGGCCTTTTCTATTCCCCTGGCATTTTACCCAATAATGTCCCTTATTTTCTATAATTTGCCACATGGCACATCCGCGTGTATAAAGGGGCCTTTCCTATGCCCCTGGCATTTTACCCAATAATGTCCCTTATTTTCTATAATTTGCCACATGGCACATCCCCTTTTATAAAGGGGCCTTTTCTATGCCCCTGGCATTTTACCCAATAATGCCTCTTCTTTTCTATAATTTGCCACATGGCACATGCCTTTATATAAAGGGGCCTTTTCTATGCCCCTGGCATTTTACCCAATAATGTCCCTTCTTCTCTATAGTTTGCCTCCTGGTACATCCGATAATAAGGGGCCTTTTCTATGCCCCTGGCATTTTACCCCATAATATCCCTTCTTTTCTATAAATTGCCACCTGGCACATCCCCTTATATAAAGGGGCCTTTTCTATTCCCCTGGCATTTTACCCAACAATGCCCCTTCTTTTCTATTCTTTGCGACATGGCACATACCCTTACATAAAGGGGCCTTTTCTATTCCCCTGGCATTTTACCCCATAATATCCGTTCTTTTCTATAATTTGCCACGTGGCACATACCCTTATATAAAGGGGCCTTTTCCATTCCCCTGGCATTTTACCCAATAATATCCCTTCTTTTCGATAATTTGCCACATGTCACATACCCTTATATAAAGGGGCCTTTTCTATGCCCCTGGCATTTTACCCCATAATATCCCTTCTTTTCTATAAATTGCCACCTGGCACATCCCCTTATATAAAGGGGCCTTTTCTATTCCCCTGGCATTTTACCCAACAATGTCCCTTCTTTTCTATAGTTTGCCACATGGCACATACTCTCATTTAAAGGTGCATTTTCTATGCCCCTGGAATTTTACCCAATAATGCCCCTTCTTTTCTATAATTTGCCACATGTCACATGCCCTTATATAAAGGGGCCTTTTATATTCCCCTGCATTTTACCCAATAATGCCCCTCCATTTTTATAATTTGACACATGGCACATACCCTTATATAAAGGGGCCTTTTCTATTCCCCTGGCATTTTACCCAATAATGTCCCTTATTTTCTATAATTTGCCACATTGCACATCCCCGTGTATAAAGGGGCCTTTTCTATTCCCCTGGCATTTTACCCAATAATGTCCCTTATTTTCTATAATTTGCCACATGGCACATCCCCTTTTATAAAGGGGCCTTTTATATGCCCCTGGCATTTTACCCAATAATGCCCCTCCATTTCTATAATTTGACACATGGCACATACCCTTATATGAAGGGGCCTTTTCTATTCCCCTGGCATTTTACCCAATAATATCCCTTATTTTCTATAATTTGCCACATTGCACATCCCCGTGTATAAAGGGGCCTTTTCTATTCCCCTGGCATTTTACCCAATAATGTCCCTTCTTTTCTATAATTTGCCACATGTCACATCCCATATAAAGGGGCCTTTTATATTCCCCTGGCATTTTACCCAATAATGCCCCTTGTTTTCTATAATTTGCCACATGGCACATACCCTTATATAAAGGGGCCTTTTCCATTCCCCTGACATTTTACCCAATAGTGTCCCTTCTTTTCTATAGTTTGCCACATGGCACATACCCTCATATAAAGGGGCATTTTCTATGCCCCTGGAATTTACCCAACAATGCCCCTTCTTTTCTATAATTTCTCACATGGCACATACACTTACATAAAGGGGCCTTTGCTATTCCCCTGGCATACCCAATAATATCCCTTCTTTTCTATAATGTGCCACATGTCACATACACTTATATAAAGGGGCCTTTTATATGCCCCTGGCATTTTACCCAATAATGTCCCTTCTTTTCTATAATTTTCTACATGGCACATACCCTCATTTAAGGGGCCTTTTCTATGCCCCTGGAATTTTACCCAATCATGCCCCTTCTTTTCTATAATTTGCCACATGTCAAATACCCTTATATAAAGGGGCCTTTTATATGCCCCTGGCATTTTACCCAATAATGCCCCTTCTTTTCTATAATTTGCCACATGGCACATACCCTTATATAAAGAGGCCTTTTCTATGCCCCTGGCATTTTACCCCATAATATCCCTTCTTTTCTATAATTTGCCACCTGGCACATACCCGAATATAAAGGGGCATTTTCTATGCCCCTGGAATTTACTCAAAAATGCCCCTTCTTTTCTATAATTTGCCACATGGCACATACCCTTACATAAAGGGGCCTTTTCTTTTCCCCTGGCATTTTACCCCATAATATCCGTTCTTTTCTATAATTTGCCACGTGGCACATACCCTGATATAAAGGGGCCTTTTCTATTCCCCTGGCATTTTACCCAATAATGCCTCTTCTTTTCTATAATTTGCCACATGGCACATACACTTATATAAAGGGGCCTTTTCTATGCCCCTGGCATTTTACCCAATAATGTCGCTTCTTCTCTATAGTTTGCCTCCTGGTACATCCGATAATAAGGGGCCTTTTCTATGCCCCTGGCATTTTACCCCATAATATCCCTTCTTTTCTATAATTTGCCACCTGGCACATCCCCTTATATAAAGGGGCCTTTTCTATTCCCCTGGCATTTTACCCAATAATATCCCTTCTTTTCTATAATTTGCCACATGGCACATCCCCTTATATAAAGGGGCCTTTTCTATGCCCCTGGCATTTTACCCAATAATGTCCCTTCTTTTCTATAATTTTCTACATGGCACATACCCTTATGTAAAAGGGGCCTTTTCTATGCCCCTGGAATTTTACCCAATAATGTCCCTTCTTTTCTATAGTTTGCCACATGGCACATACCCTTATATAAAGGGGCCTTTTCCATTCCCCTGGCATTTTACCCAATAATATCCCTTATTTTCGATAATTTGCCACATGTCACATACCCTTATATACAGGGGCCTTTTATATGCCCCCAGGCATTTTACCCAATAATGCCCCTCCATTTCTATAATTTGACACATGGCACATACCCTTATATAAAGGGGCCTTTTCTATTCCCCTGGCATTTTACCCAATAATGTCCCTTATTTTATATAATTTGCCACATGGCACATCCCCGTGTATAAAGGGGCCTTTTCTATGCCCCTGGCATTTAACCCAATAATGTCCCTTCTTCTCTATAGTTTGCCTCCTGGTACATCCGATAATAAGGGGCCTTTTCTATGCCCCTGGCATTTTACCCCATAATATCCCTTCTTTTCTATAATTTGCCACCTGGCACATCCCCTTATATAAAGGGGCCTTTGCTATTCCCCTGGCATACCCAATAATATCCCTTCTTTTCTATAATGTGCCACATGTCACATACACTTATATAAAGGGGCCTTTTATATGCCCCTGGCATTTTACCCAATAATGTCCCTTCTTTTCTATAATTTTCTACATGGCACATACCCTTATGTAAAAGGGGCCTTTTCTATGCCCCTGGAATTTTACCCAATAATGTCCCTTCTTTTCTATAGTTTGCCACATGGCACATACCCTCATATAAAGGGGCATTTTCGATGCCCCTGGAATTTTACCCAATCATGCCCCTTCTTTTCTATAATTTGCCACATGTCAAATACCCTTATATAAAGGGGCCTTTTATATGCCCCTGGCATTTTACCCAATAATGCCCCTTCTTTTCTATAATTTGCCACGTGGCACATACCCTTATATAAAGGGGCCTTTTCCATTCCCCTGGCATTTTACCCAATAATATCCCTTCTTTTCGATAATTTGCCACATGTCACATACCCTTATATAAAGGGGCCTTTTATATGCCCCAGGCATTTTACCCAATAATGCCCTTTCTTTTCTATAATTTGCGACATGGCAAATACCCTTACATAAAGGGGCCTTTTCTATGCCCCTGGAATTTTACCCAATAATGTCCCTTCTTTTCTATAGTTTGCCACATGGCACATACCCTCATATAAAGGGGCATTTTCTATGCCCCTGGAATTTTACCCAATAATGCCCCTTCTTTTCTATAATTTGCCACATGTCACATACCCTTATATAAAGGGGCCTTTTATATGCCCCCAGGAATTTTACCCAATAATGCCCCTCCATTTCTATAATTTGACACATGGCACATACCCTTATATAAAGGAGCCTTTTCTATTCCCCTGGCATTTTACCCAATAATGTCCCTTATTTTCTATAATTTGCCACATGGCACATCCCCGTGTATAAAGGGGCCTTTCCTATGCCCCTGGCATTTTACCCAATAATGTCCCTTATTTTCTATAATTTGCCACATGGTACATCCCCTTTTATAAAGGGGCCTTTTCTATGCCCCTGGCATTTTATCCAATAATGCCTCTTCTTTTCTATAATTTGCCACATGGCACATGCCCTTATATAAAGGGGCCTTTTCTATGCCCCTGGCATTTTACCCAATAATGTCCCTTCTTCTCTATAGTTTGCCTCCTGGTACATCCGATAATAAGGGGCCTTTTCTATGCCCCTGGCATTTTACCCCATAATATCCCTTCTTTTCTATAAATTGCCACCTGGCACATCCCCTTATATAAAGGGGCCTTTTCAATTCCCCTGGAATTTTACCCAACAATGCCCCTTCTTTTCTATAATTTGCCACATGGCACATACCCTTACATAAAGGGGCCTTTTCTATTCCCCTGGCATTTTACCCCATAATATCCGTTCTTTTATATAATTTGCCACATGGCACATACCCTTATATAAGGGGGCCTTTTCCATTCCCCTGGCATTTTACCCAATAATATCCCTTCTTTTCGATAATTTGCCACATGTCACATACCCTTATATAAAGGGGCCTTTTATATGCCCCTGGCATTTTACCCAATAATGCCCCTTCTTTTCTATAATTTGCGACATGGCACATACCCTTACATAAAGGGGCCTTTTCTATTCCCCTGGCATTTTACCCCATAATATACATTCTTTTCTATAATTTGCCACATGGCACATACCGTTATATAAAGGGGCCTTTTCCATTCCCCTGGCATTTTACCCAATAATATCCCTTCTTTTCGATAATTTGCCACATGTCACATACCCTTATATAAAGGGGCCTTTTATATGCCCCTGGCATTTTACCCAATAATGCCCCTTCTTTTCTATAATTTGCCACATGGCACATACCGTTATATAAAGGGGCCTTTTCCATTCCCCTGGCATTTTACCCAATAATATCCCTTCTTTTCGATAATTTGCCACATGTCACATACCCTTACATAAAGGGGCCTTTTCTATTCCCCTGGCATTTTACCCCATAATATACATTCTTTTCTATAATTTGCCACATGGCACATACCGTTATATAAAGGGGCCTTTTCCATTCCCCTGGCATTTTACCCAATAATATCCCTTCTTTTCGATAATTTGCCACATGTCACATACCTTTACATAAAGGGGCCTTTTCTATGCCCCTGGAATTTTACCCAATAATGTCCCTTCTTTTCTATAGTTTGCCACATGGCACATACTCTCATATAAAGGTGCATTTTCTATGCCCCTGGAATTTTACCCAATTATGCCCCTCCATTTTTATAATTTGACACATGGCACATACCCTTATATAAAGGGGCCTTTTCTATTCCCCTGGCATTTTACCCAATAATGTCCCTTATTTTCTATAATTTGCCACATTGCACATCCCCGTGTATAAAGGGGCCTTTTCTATGCCCCTGGCATTTTACCCAATAATGTCCCTTCTTCTCTATAGTTTGCCTCCTGGTACATCCGATAATAAGGGGCCTTTTCTATGCCCCTGGAATTTTACCCAATAATGCCCCTTCTTTTCTATAATTTGCCACATGTCACATACCCTTAAATAAAGGGGCCTTTTCTATTCCCCTGTCATTTTACCCAATAATGTCCCTTATTTTCTATAATTTGCCACATGGCACATCCCCGTGTATAAAGGGGCCTTTTCTATGCCCCTGGCATTTTACCCAATAATGTCCCTTATTTTCTATAATTTGCCACATGGCACATCCCCGTGTATAAAGGGGCCTTTTCTATGCCCCTGGCATTTTACCCAATAATGCCTCTTCTTTTCCATAATTTGCCACATGGCACATACCCTTATATAAAGGGGCCTTTTCTATGCCCCTAGCATTTTACCCAATAATGTCCCTTCTTCTCTATAGTTTGCCTCCTGGTACATCCGATAATAAGGGGCCTTTTCTATGCCCCTGGCATTTTACCCCATAATATCCCTTCTTTTCTATAATTTGACACCTGGCACATCCCCTTATATAAAGGGGCCTTTTCTATTCCCCTGGCATTTTACCCAATAATATCCCTTCTTTTCTATAATTTGCCACATGGCACATCCCCTTATATAAAGGGGCCTTTTCTATTCCCCTGGCATTTTAGCCAATAATGTCCCTTCTTTTCTATAATTTGCCACATGTCACATCCCATAGAAAGGGGCCTTTTCTATTCCCCTGGCATTTTACCCAATAATGCCCCTTGTTTTCTATAATTTGCCACATGGCACATACCCTTATATAAAGGGGCCTTTTCCATTCCCCTGGCATTTTACCCAATAATGTCCCTTCTTTTCTATAGTTTGCCACATGGCACATACCCTCATATAAAGGGGCATTTTCTATGCCCCTGGAATTTACCCAACAATGCCCCTTCTTTTCTATAATTTGCCACATGGCACATACCCTTATATAAAGGGGCCTTTTCTTTGCCCCTGGCATTTTACCCAATAATGTCCCTTCTTCCCTATAGTTTGCCTCCTGGTACATCCGATAATAAGGGGCCTTTTCTATGCCCCTGGCATTTTACCCCATAATATCCCTTCTTTTCTATAATTTGCCACCTGGCACATCCCCTTATATAAAGGGGCCTTTTCTATTCCCCTGGCATTTTACCCAATAATATCCCTTCTTTTCGATAATTTGCCACATGTCACATACCCTTATATAAAGGGGCCTTTTATATGCCCCTGACATTTTACCCAATAATGCCCTTTCTTTTCTATAATTTGCGACATGGCAAATACCCTTACATAAAGGGGCCTTTTCTATGCCCCTGGAATTTTACCCAATAATGTCCCTTCTTTTCTATAGTTTGCCACATGGCACATACCCTCATATAAAGGGGCATTTTCTATGCCCCTGGAATTTTACCCAATAATGCCCCTTCTTTTCTATAATTTGCCACATGTCACATACCCTTATATAAAGGGGCCTTTTATATGCCCCCAGGCATTTTACCCAATAATGCCCCTCCATTTCTATAATTTGACACATGGCACATACCCTTATATAAAGGGGCCTTTTCTATTCCCCTGGCATTTTACCCAATAATGTCCCTTATTTTCTATAATTTGCCACATGGCACATCCCCGTGTATAAAGGGGCCTTTCCTATGCCCCTGGCATTTTACCCAATAATGCCTCTTCTTTTCTATAATTTGCCACATGGCACATGCCCTTATATAAAGGGGCCTTTTCTATGCCCCTGGCATTTTACCCAATAATGTCCCTTCTTCTCTATAGTTTGCCTCCTGGAACATCCGATAATAAGGGGCCTTTTCTATGCCCCTGGCATTTTACCCCATAATATCCCTTCTTTTCTATAAATTGCCACCTGGCACATCCCCTTATATAAAGGGGTCTTTTCTATTCCCCTGGCATTTTACCCAACAATGCCCCTTCTTTTATATAATTTGCCACATGGAACATACCCTTACATAAAGGGGCCTTTTCTATTCCCCTGGCATTTTACCCCATAATATCCGTTCTTTTATATAATTTGCCACGTGGCACATACCCTTATATAAGGGGGCCTTTTCCATTCCCCTGGAATTTTACCCAATAATGTCCCTTCTTTTCTATAGTTTGCCACATGGCACATACCCTCATATAAAGGGGCATTTTCTATGCCCCTGGAATTTTACCCAATAATGCCCCTTCTTTTCTATAATTTGCCACATGTCACATACCCTTAAATAAAGGGGCCTTTTCTATTCCCCTGGCATTTTACCCAATAATGTCCCTTATTTTCTATAATTTCCCACATGGCACATCCCCGTGTATAAAGGGGCCTTTTCTATGCCCCTGGCATTTTACCCAATAATGTCCCTTATTTCCTATAATTTGCCACATGGCACATCCCCTTTTATAAAGGGGCCTTTTCTATGCCCCTGGCATTTTACCCAATAATGCCTCTTCTTTTCTATAATTTGCCACATGGCACATACCCTTATATAAAGGGGCCTTTTCTATGCCCCTGGCATTTTACCCAATAATGTCCCTTCTTCTCTATAGTTTGCCTCCTGGTACATCCGATAATAAGGGGCCTTTTCTATGCCCCTGGCATTTTACCCCATAATATCCCTTCTTTTCTATAATTTGCCACCTGGCACATCCCCTTATATAAAGGGGCCTTTTCTATTCCCCTGGCATTTTACCCAATAATATCCCTTCTTTTCTATAATTTGCCACATGGCACATCCCCTTATATAAAGGGGCCTTTTCTATTCCCCTGGCATTTTACCCAATAATGTCCCTTCTTTTCTATAATTTGCCACATGTCACATCCCATAGAAAGGGGCCTTTTCTATTCCCCTGGCATTTTACCCAATAATGCCCCTTGTTTTCTATAATTTGCCACATGGCACATACCCTTATATAAAGGGGCCTTTTCCATTCCCCTGGCATTTTACCCAATAATGTCCCTTCTTTTCTATAGTTTGCCACATGGCACATACCCTCATATAAAGGGGCATTTTCTATGCCCCTGGAATTTACCCAACAATGCCCCTTCTTTTCTATAATTTGCCACATGGCACATACCCTTATATAAAGGGGCCTTTTCTTTGCCCCTGGCATTTTACCCAATAATGTCCCTTCTTCTCTATAGTTTGCCTCCTGGTACATCCGATAATAAGGGGCCTTTTCTATGCCCCTGGCATTTTACCCCATAATATCCCTTCTTTTCTATAATTTGCCACCTGGCACATCCCCTTATATAAAGGGGCCTTTTCTATTCCCCTGGCATTTTACCCAATAATATCCCTTCTTTTCGATAATTTGCCACATGTCACATACCCTTATATAAAGGGGCCTTTTATATGCCCCTGACATTTTACCCAATAATGCCCTTTCTTTTCTATAATTTGCGACATGGCAAATACCCTTACATAAAGGGGCCTTTTCTATGCCCCTGGAATTTTACCTAATAATGTCCCTTCTTTTCTATAGTTTGCCACATGGCACATACCCTCATATAAAGGGGCATTTTCTATGCCCCTGGAATTTTACCCAATAATGCCCCTTCTTTTCTATAATTTGCCACATGTCACATACCCTTATATAAAGGGGCCTTTTATATGCCCCCAGGCATTTTCCCCAATAATGCCCCTCCATTTCTATAATTTGACACATGGCACATACCCTTATATAAAGGGGCCTTTTCTATTCCCCTGGCATTTTACCCAATAATGTCCCTTATTTTCTATAATTTGCCACATGGCACATCCCCGTGTATAAAGGGGCCTTTCCTATGCCCCTGGCATTTTACCCAATAATGCCTCTTCTTTTCTATAATTTGCCACATGGCACATGCCCTTATATAAAGGGGCCTTTTCTATGCCCCTGGCATTTTACCCAATAATGTCCCTTCTTCTCTATAGTTTGCCTCCTGGAACATCCGATAATAAGGGGCCTTTTCTATGCCCCTGGCATTTTACCCCATAATATCCCTTCTTTTCTATAAATTGTCACCTGGCACATCCCCTTATATAAAGGGGTCTTTTCTATTCCCCTGGCATTTTACCCAACAATGCCCCTTCTTTTATATAATTTGCCACATGGAACATACCCTTACATAAAGGGGCCTTTTCTATTCCCCTGGCATTTTACCCCATAATATCCGTTCTTTTATATAATTTGCCACGTGGCACATACCCTTATATAAGGGGGCCTTTTCCATTCCCCTGGAATTTTACCCAATAATGTCCCTTCTTTTCTATAGTTTGCCACATGGCACATACCCTCATATAAAGGGGCATTTTCTATGCCCCTGGAATTTTACCCAATAATGCCCCTTCTTTTCTATAATTTGCCACATGTCACATACCCTTAAATAAAGGGGCCTTTTCTATTCCCCTGGCATTTTACCCAATAATGTCCCTTATTTTCTATAATTTCCCACATGGCACATCCCCGTGTATAAAGGGGCCTTTTCTATGCCCCTGGCATTTTACCCAATAATGTCCCTTATTTCCTATAATTTGCCACATGGCACATCCCCTTTTATAAAGGGGCCTTTTCTATGCCCCTGGCATTTTACCCA
Source organism: Myxine glutinosa (assembly GCF_964187855.1). Lineage (NCBI taxonomy): Eukaryota > Metazoa > Chordata > Myxini > Myxiniformes > Myxinidae > Myxine > Myxine glutinosa. Next base: position 395,681,374 of record NC_136261.1, read on the forward strand.
ATAATGCCTCTTCTTTTCTATAATTTGCCACATGGCACATACCCTTATATAAAGGGGCCTTTTCTATGCCCCTGGCATTTTACCCAATAATGTCCCTTCTTCTCTATAGTTTGCCTCCTGGTACATCCGATAATAAGGGGCCTTTTCTATGCCCCTGGCATTTTACCCCATAATATCCCTTCTCTTCTATAATTTGCCACCTGGCACATCCCCTTATATAAAGGGGCCTTTTCTATTCCCCTGGCATTTTACCCAATAATATCCCTTCTTTTCTATAATTTGCCACATGGCACATCCCCTTATATAAAGGGGCCTTTTCTATTCCCCTGGCATTTTACCCAATAATGTCCCTTCTTTTCTATAATTTGCCACATGTCACATCCCATATAAAGGGGCCTTTTATATTCCCCTGGCATTTTACCCAATAATGCCCCTTGTTTTCTATAATTTGCCACATGGCACATACCCTTATGTAAAGGGGCCTTTTCCATTCCCCTGGCATTTTACCCAATAGTGTCCCTTCTTTTCTATAGTTTGCCACATGGCACATACCCTCAAATAAAGGGGCATTTTCGATGCCCCTGGAATTTTACCCAATCATGCCCCTTCTTTTCTATAATTTGCCACATGTCAAATACCCTTATATAAAGGGGCCTTTTATATGCCCCTGGCATTTTACCCAATAATGCCCCTTCTTTTCTATAATTTGCCATGTGGCACATACCCTTATATAAAGGGGCCTTTTCCATTCCCCTGGCATTTTACCCAATAATATCCCTTCTTTTCGATAATTTGCCACATGTCACATACCCTTATATAAAGGGGCCTTTTATATGCCCCTGGCATTTTACCCAATAATGCCCTTTCTTTTCTATAATTTGCGACATGGCAAATACCCTTACATAAAGGGGCCTTTTCTATGCCCCTGGAATTTTACCCAATAATGTCCCTTCTTTTCTATAGTTTGCCACATGGCACATACCCTCATATAAAGGGGCATTTTCTATGCCCCTGGAATTTTACCCAATAATGCCCCTTCTTTTCTATAATTTGCCACATGTCACATACCCTTATATAAAGGGGCCTTTTATATGCCCCCAGGCATTTTACCCAATAATGCCCCTCCATTTCTATAATTTGACACATGGCACATACCCTTATATAAAGGGGCCTTTTCTATTCCCCTGGCATTTTACCCAATAATGTCCCTTATTTTCTATAATTTGCACCATGGCACATCCCCGTGTATAAAGGGGCCTTTCCTATGCCCCTGGCATTTTACCCAATAATGTCCCTTATTTTCTATAATTTGCCACATGGCACATCCCCTTTTATAAAGGGGCCTTTTCTATGCCCCTGGCATTTTACCCAATAATGCCTCTTCTTTTCTATAATTTGCCACATGGCACATGCCTTTATATAAAGGGGCCTTTTCTATGCCCCTGGCATTTTACCCAATAATGTCCCTTCTTCTCTATAGTTTGCCTCCTGGTACATCCGATAATAAGGGGCCTTTTCTATGCCCCTGGCATTTTACCCCATAATATCCCTTCTTTTCTATAAATTGCCACCTGGCACATCCCCTTATATAAAGGGGCCTTTTCTATTCCCCTGGCATTTTACCCAACAATGCCCCTTCTTTTCTATAATTTGCCACATGGCACATCCCCTTATATAAAGGGGCCTTTTCTATTCCCCTGGCATTTTACCCCATAATATCCGTTCTTTTATATAATTTGCCACGTGGCACATACCCTTATATAAGGGGGCCTTTTCCATTCCCCTGGCATTTTACCCAATAATATCCCTTCTTTTCGATAATTTGCCACATGTCACATACCCTTATATAAAGGGGCCTTTTATATGCCCCTGGCATTTTACCCAATAATGCCCCTTCTTTTCTATAATTTGCGACATGGCACATACCCTTACATAAAGGGGCCTTTTCTATTCCCCTGGCATTTTACCCCATAATATACATTCTTTTCTATAATTTGCCACATGTCACATACCCTTATATAAAGGGGCATTTTCTATGCCCCTGGAATTTTACCCAATAATGCCCCTTCTTTTCTATAATTTGCCACATGTCACATACCCTTATATAAAGGGGCCTTTTATATGCCCCTGGCATTTTACCCAATAATGCCCTTTCTTTTCTATAATTTGCGACATGGCAAATACCCTTACATAAAGGGGCCTTTTCTATGCCCCTGGAATTTTACCCAATAATGTCCCTTCTTTTCTATAGTTTGCCACATGGCACATACCCTCATATAAAGGGGCATTTTCTATGCCCCTGGAATTTTACCCAATAATGCCCCTTCTTTTCTATAATTTGCCACATGTCACATACCCTTATATAAAGGGGCCTTTTATATGCCCCCAGGCATTTTACCCAATAATGCCCCTCCATTTCTATAATTTGACACATGGCACATACCCTTATATAAAGGGGCCTTTTCTATTCCCCTGGCATTTTACCCAATAATGTCCCTTATTTTCTATAATTTGCCACATGGCACATCCCCGTGTATAAAGGGGCCTTTCCTATGCCCCTGGCATTTTACCCAATAATGTCCCTTATTTTCTATAATTTGCCACATGGCACATCCCCTTTTATAAAGGGGCCTTTTCTATGCCCCTGGCATTTTACCCAATAATGCCTCTTCTTTTCTATAATTTGCCACATGGCACATGCCTTTATATAAAGGGGCCTTTTCTATGCCCCTGGCATTTTACCCAATAATGTCCCTTCTTCTCTATAGTTTGCCTCCTGGTACATCCGATAATAAGGGGCCTTTTCTATGCCCCTGGCATTTTACCCCATAATATCCCTTCTTTTCTATAAATTGCCACCTGGCACATCCCCTTATATAAAGGGGCCTTTTCTATTCCCCTGGCATTTTACCCAACAATGCCCCTTCTTTTCTATAATTTGCCACATGGCACATCCCCTTATATAAAGGGGCCTTTTCTATTCCCCTGGCATTTTACCCCATAATATCCGTTCTTTTATATAATTTGCCACGTGGCACATACCCTTATATAAGGGGGCCTTTTCCATTCCCCTGGCATTTTACCCAATAATATCCCTTCTTTTCGATAATTTGCCACATGTCACATACCCTTATATAAAGGGGCCTTTTATATGCCCCTGGCATTTTACCCAATAATGCCCCTTCTTTTCTATAATTTGCGACATGGCACATACCCTTACATAAAGGGGCCTTTTCTATTCCCCTGGCATTTTACCCCATAATATACATTCTTTTCTATAATTTGCCACATGTCACATACCCTTATATAAAGGGGCCTCTTATATGCCCCTGGCATTTTACCCAATAATGCCCCTTCTTTTCTATAATTTGTGACATGGCACATACCTTTACATAAAGGGGCCTTTTCTATGCCCCTGGAATTTTACCCAATAATGCCCCTTCTTTTCTATAATTTGCCACATGTCACATGCCCTTATATAAAGGGGCCTTTTATATTCCCCTGCATTTTACCCAATAATGCCCCTCCATTTTTATAATTTGACACATGGCACATACCCTTATATAAAGGGGCCTTTTCTATTCCCCTGGCATTTTACCCAATAATGTCCCTTCTTTTCTATAATTTGCCACATGTCACATCCCATATAAAGGGGCCTTTTATATTCCCCTGGCATTTTACCCAATAATGCCCCTTGTTTTCTATAATTTGCCACATGGCACATACCCTTATGTAAAGGGGCCTTTTCCATTCCCCTGGCATTTTACCCAATAGTGTCCCTTCTTTTCTATAGTTTGCCACATGGCACATACCCTCATATAAAGGGGCATTTTCGATGCCCCTGGAATTTTACCCAATCATGCCCCTTCTTTTCTATAATTTGCCACATGTCAAATACCCTTATATAAAGGGGCCTTTTATATGCCCCTGGCATTTTACCCAATAATGCCCCTTCTTTTCTATAATTTGCCATGTGGCACATACCCTTATATAAAGGGGCCTTTTCCATTCCCCTGGCATTTTACCCAATAATATCCCTTCTTTTCGATAATTTGCCACATGTCACATACCCTTATATAAAGGGGCCTTTTATATGCCCCTGGCATTTTACCCAATAATGCCCTTTCTTTTCTATAATTTGCGACATGGCAAATACCCTTACATAAAGGGGCCTTTTCTATGCCCCTGGAATTTTACCCAATAATGTCCCTTCTTTTCTATAGTTTGCCACATGGCACATACCCTCATATAAAGGGGCATTTTCTATGCCCCTGGAATTTTACCCAATAATGCCCCTTCTTTTCTATAATTTGCCACATGTCACATACCCTTATATAAAGGGGCCTTTTATATGCCCCCAGGCATTTTACCCAATAATGCCCCTCCATTTCTATAATTTGACACATGGCACATACCCTTATATAAAGGGGCCTTTTCTATTCCCCTGGCATTTTACCCAATAATGTCCCTTATTTTCTATAATTTGCACCATGGCACATCCCCGTGTATAAAGGGGCCTTTCCTATGCCCCTGGCATTTTACCCAATAATGTCCCTTATTTTCTATAATTTGCCACATGGCACATCCCCTTTTATAAAGGGGCCTTTTCTATGCCCCTGGCATTTTACCCAATAATGCCTCTTCTTTTCTATAATTTGCCACATGGCACATGCCTTTATATAAAGGGGCCTTTTCTATGCCCCTGGCATTTTACCCAATAATGTCCCTTCTTCTCTATAGTTTGCCTCCTGGTACATCCGATAATAAGGGGCCTTTTCTATGCCCCTGGCATTTTACCCCATAATATCCCTTCTTTTCTATAAATTGCCACCTGGCACATCCCCTTATATAAAGGGGCCTTTTCTATTCCCCTGGCATTTTACCCAACAATGCCCCTTCTTTTCTATAATTTGCCACATGGCACATCCCCTTATATAAAGGGGCCTTTTCTATTCCCCTGGCATTTTACCCCATAATATCCGTTCTTTTATATAATTTGTCACGTGGCACATACCCTTATATAAGGGGGCCTTTTCCATTCCCCTGGCATTTTACCCAATAATATCCCTTCTTTTCGATAATTTGCCACATGTCACATACCCTTATATAAAGGGGCCTTTTATATGCCCCTGGCATTTTACCCAATAATGCCCCTTCTTTTCTATAATTTGCGACATGGCACATACCCTTACATAAAGGGGCCTTTTCTATTCCCCTGGCATTTTACCCCATAATATACATTCTTTTCTATAATTTGCCACATGTCACATACCCTTATATAAAGGGGCATTTTCTATGCCCCTGGAATTTTACCCAATAATGCCCCTTCTTTTCTATAATTTGCCACATGTCACATACCCTTATATAAAGGGGCCTTTTATATGCCCCTGGCATTTTACCCAATAATGCCCTTTCTTTTCTATAATTTGCGACATGGCAAATACCCTTACATAAAGGGGCCTTTTCTATGCCCCTGGAATTTTACCCAATAATGTCCCTTCTTTTCTATAGTTTGCCACATGGCACATACCCTCATATAAAGGGGCATTTTCTATGCCCCTGGAATTTTACCCAATAATGCCCCTTCTTTTCTATAATTTGCCACATGTCACATACCCTTATATAAAGGGGCCTTTTATATGCCCCCAGGCATTTTACCCAATAATGCCCCTCCATTTCTATAATTTGACACATGGCACATACCCTTATATAAAGGGGCCTTTTCTATTCCCCTGGCATTTTACCCAATAATGTCCCTTATTTTCTATAATTTGCCACATGGCACATCCCCGTGTATAAAGGGGCCTTTCCTATGCCCCTGGCATTTTACCCAATAATGTCCCTTATTTTCTATAATTTGCCACATGGCACATCCCCTTTTATAAAGGGGCCTTTTCTATGCCCCTGGCATTTTACCCAATAATGCCTCTTCTTTTCTATAATTTGCCACATGGCACATGCCTTTATATAAAGGGGCCTTTTCTATGCCCCTGGCATTTTACCCAATAATGTCCCTTCTTCTCTATAGTTTGCCTCCTGGTACATCCGATAATAAGGGGCCTTTTCTATGCCCCTGGCATTTTACCCCATAATATCCCTTCTTTTCTATAAATTGCCACCTGGCACATCCCCTTATATAAAGGGGCCTTTTCTATTCCCCTGGCATTTTACCCAACAATGCCCCTTCTTTTCTATAATTTGCCACATGGCACATCCCCTTATATAAAGGGGCCTTTTCTATTCCCCTGGCATTTTACCCCATAATATCCGTTCTTTTATATAATTTGCCACGTGGCACATACCCTTATATAAGGGGGCCTTTTCCATTCCCCTGGCATTTTACCCAATAATATCCCTTCTTTTCGATAATTTGCCACATGTCACATACCCTTATATAAAGGGGCCTTTTATATGCCCCTGGCATTTTACCCAATAATGCCCCTTCTTTTCTATAATTTGCGACATGGCACATACCCTTACATAAAGGGGCCTTTTCTATTCCCCTGGCATTTTACCCCATAATATACATTCTTTTCTATAATTTGCCACATGTCACATACCCTTATATAAAGGGGCCTCTTATATGCCCCTGGCATTTTACCCAATAATGCCCCTTCTTTTCTATAATTTGTGACATGGCACATACCTTTACATAAAGGGGCCTTTTCTATGCCCCTGGAATTTTACCCAATAATGCCCCTTCTTTTCTATAATTTGCCACATGTCACATGCCCTTATATAAAGGGGCCTTTTATATTCCCCTGCATTTTACCCAATAATGCCCCTCCATTTTTATAATTTGACACATGGCACATACCCTTATATAAAGGGGCCTTTTCTATTCCCCTGGCATTTTACCCAATAATGTCCCTTATTTTCTATAATTTGCCACATTGCACATCCCCGTGTATAAAGGGGCCTTTTCTATTCCCCTGGCATTTTACCCAATAATGTCCCTTATTTTCTATAATTTGCCACATGGCACATCCCCTTTTATAAAGGGGCCTTTTATATGCCCCTGGCATTTTACCCAATAATGCCCCTCCATTTCTATAATTTGACACATGGCACATACCCTTATATGAAGGGGCCTTTTCTATTCCCCTGGCATTTTACCCAATAATATCCCTTATTTTCTATAATTTGCCACATTGCACATCCCCGTGTATAAAGGGGCCTTTTCTATTCCCCTGGCATTTTACCCAATAATGTCCCTTCTTTTCTATAATTTGCCACATGTCACATCCCATATAAAGGGGCCTTTGATATTCCCCTGGCATTTTACCCAATAATGCCCCTTGTTTTCTATAATTTGCCACATGGCACATACCCTTATATAAAGGGGCCTTTTCCATTCCCCTGACATTTTACCCAATAGTGTCCCTTCTTTTCTATAGTTTGCCACATGGCACATACCCTCATATAAAGGGGCATTTTCTATGCCCCTGGAATTTACCCAACAATGCCCCTTCTTTTCTATAATTTATCACATGGCACATACACTTACATAAAGGGGCCTTTGCTATTCCCCTGGCATACCCAATAATATCCCTTCTTTTCTATAATGTGCCACATGTCACATACACTTATATAAAGGGGCCTTTTATATGCCCCTGGCATTTTACCCAATAATGTCCCTTCTTTTCTATAATTTTCTACATGGCACATACCCTCATTTAAGGGGCCTTTTCTATGCCCCTGGAATTTTACCCAATCATGCCCCTTCTTTTCTATAATTTGCCACATGTCAAATACCCTTATATAAAGGGGCCTTTTATATGCCCCTGGCATTTTACCCAATAATGCCCCTTCTTTTCTATAATTTGCCACATGGCACATACCCTTATATAAAGAGGCCTTTTCTATGCCCCTGGCATTTTACCCCATAATATCCCTTCTTTTCTATAATTTGCCACCTGGCACATACCCGAATATAAAGGGGCATTTTCTATGCCCCTGGAATTTACCCAAAAATGCCCCTTCTTTTCTATAATTTGCCACATGGCACATACCCTTACATAAAGGGGCCTTTTCTTTTCCCCTGGCATTTTACCCCATAATATCCGTTCTTTTCTATAATTTGCCACGTGGCACATACCCTGATATAAAGGGGCCTTTTCTATTCCCCTGGCATTTTACCCAATAATGCCTCTTCTTTTCTATAATTTGCCACATGGCACATACACTTATATAAAGGGGCCTTTTCTATGCCCCTGGCATTTTACCCAATAATGTCGCTTCTTCTCTATAGTTTGCCTCCTGGTACATCCGATAATAAGGGGCCTTTTCTATGCCCCTGGCATTTTACCCCATAATATCCCTTCTTTTCTATAATTTGCCACCTGGCACATCCCCTTATATAAAGGGGCCTTTTCTATTCCCCTGGCATTTTACCCAATAATATCCCTTCTTTTCTATAATTTGCCACATGGCACATCCCCTTATATAAAGGGGCCTTTTCTATGCCCCTGGCATTTTACCCAATAATGTCCCTTCTTTTCTATAATTTTCTACATGGCACATACCCTTATGTAAAAGGGGCCTTTTCTATGCCCCTGGAATTTTACCCAATAATGTCCCTTCTTTTCTATAGTTTGCCACATGGCACATACCCTCATATAAAGGGGCATTTTCTATGCCCCTGGAATTTTACCCAATAATGCCCCTTCTTTTCTATAATTTGCCACATGTCACATACCCTTATATAAAGGGGCCTTTTATATGCCCCCAGGAATTTTAACTAATAATGCCCCTCCATTTCTATAATTTGACACATGGCACATACCCTTATATAAAGGAGCCTTTTCTATTCCCCTGGCATTTTACCCAATAATGTCCCTTATTTTCTATAATTTGCCACATGGCACATCCCCGTGTATAAAGGGGCCTTTCCTATGCCCCTGGCATTTTACCCAATAATGTCCCTTATTTTCTATAATTTGCCACATGGTACATCCCCTTTTATAAAGGGGCCTTTTCTAATGCCCCTGGCATTTTATCCAATAATGCCTCTTCTTTTCTATAATTTGCCACATGGCACATGCCCTTATATAAAGGGGCCTTTTCTATGCCCCTGGCATTTTACCCAATAATGTCCCTTCTTCTCTATAGTTTGCCTCCTGGTACATCCGATAATAAGGGGCCTTTTCTATGCCCCTGGCATTTTACCCCATAATATCCCTTCTTTTCTATAAATTGCCACCTGGCACATCCCCTTATATAAAGGGGCCTTTTCAATTCCCCTGGAATTTTACCCAACAATGCCCCTTCTTTTCTATAATTTGCCACATGGCACATACCCTTACATAAAGGGGCCTTTTCTATTCCCCTGGCATTTTACCCCATAATATCCGTTCTTTTATATAATTTGCCACATGGCACATACCCTTATATAAGGGGGCCTTTTCCATTCCCCTGGCATTTTACCCAATAATATCCCTTCTTTTCGATAATTTGCCACATGTCACATACCCTTATATAAAGGGGCCTTTTATATGCCCCTGGCATTTTACCCAATAATGCCCCTTCTTTTCTATAATTTGCGACATGGCACATACCCTTACATAAAGGGGCCTTTTCTATTCCCCTGGCATTTTACCCCATAATATACATTCTTTTCTATAATTTGCCACATGGCACATACCGTTATATAAAGGGGCCTTTTCCATTCCCCTGGCATTTTACCCAATAATATCCCTTCTTTTCGATAATTTGCCACATGTCACATACCCTTATATAAAGGGGCCTTTTATATGCCCCTGGCATTTTACCCAATAATGCCCCTTCTTTTCTATAATTTGTGACATGGCACATACCTTTACATAAAGGGGCCTTTTCTATGCCCCTGGAATTTCACCCAATAATGTCCCTTCTTTTCTATAGTTTGCCACATGGCACATACTCTCATATAAAGGTGCATTTTCTATGCCCCTGGAATTTTACCCAATAATGCCCCTCCATTTTTATAATTTGACACATGGCACATACCCTTATATAAAGGGGCCTTTTCTATTCCCCTGGCATTTTACCCAATAATGTCCCTTCTTCTCTATAGTTTGCCTCCTGGTACATCCGATAATAAGGGGCCTTTTCTATGCCCCTGGAATTTTACCCAATAATGCCCCTTCTTTTCTATAATTTGCCACATGTCACATACCCTTAAATAAAGGGGCCTTTTCTATTCCCCTGGCATTTTACCCAATAATGTCCCTTATTTTCTATAATTTGCCACATGGCACATCCCCGTGTATAAAGGGGCCTTTTCTATGCCCCTGGCATTTTACCCAATAATGTCCCTTATTTTCTATAATTTGCCACATGGCACATCCCCGTGTATAAAGGGGCCTTTTCTATGCCCCTGGCATTTTACCCAATAATGCCTCTTCTTTTCCATAATTTGCCACATGGCACATACCCTTATATAAAGGGGCCTTTTCTATGCCCCTGGCATTTTACCCAATAATGTCCCTTCTTCTCTATAGTTTGCCTCCTGGTACATCCGATAATAAGGGGCCTTTTCTATGCCCCTGGCATTTTACCCCATAATATCCCTTCTTTTCTATAATTTGACACCTGGCACATCCCCTTATATAAAGGGGCCTTTTCTATTCCCCTGGCATTTTACCCAATAATATCCCTTCTTTTCTATAATTTGCCACATGGCACATCCCCTTATATAAAGGGGCCTTTTCTATTCCCCTGGCATTTTAGCCAATAATGTCCCTTCTTTTCTATAATTTGCCACATGTCACATCCCATAGAAAGGGGCCTTTTCTATTCCCCTGGCATTTTACCCAATAATGCCCCTTGTTTTCTATAATTTGCCACATGGCACATACCCTTATATAAAGGGGCCTTTTCCATTCCCCTGGCATTTTACCCAATAATGTCCCTTCTTTTCTATAGTTTGCCACATGGCACATACCCTCATATAAAGGGGCATTTTCTATGCCCCTGGAATTTACCCAACAATGCCCCTTCTTTTCTATAATTTGCCACATGGCACATACCCTTATATAAAGGGGCCTTTTCTATGCCCCTGGCATTTTACCCAATAATGTCCCTTCTTCTCTATAGTTTGCCTCCTGGTACATCCGATAATAAGGGGCCTTTTCTATGCCCCTGGCATTTTACCCCATAATATCCCTTCTTTTCTATAATTTGCCACCTGGCACATCCCCTTATATAAAGGGGCCTTTTCTATTCCCCTGGCATTTTACCCAATAATATCCCTTCTTTTCTATAATTTGCCACATGGCACATCCCCTTATATAAAGGGGCCTTTTCTATGCCCCTGGCATTTTACCCAATAATGTCCCTTCTTTTCTATAATTTTCTACATGGCACATACCCTTATGTAAAAGGGGCCTTTTCTATGCCCCTGGAATTTTACCCAATAATGTCCCTTCTTTTCTATAGTTTGCCACATTGCACATACCCTTATATAAAGGGGCCTTTTCCATTCCCCTGGCATTTTACCCAATAATATCCCTTCTTTTCGATAATTTGCCACATGTCACATACCCTTATATACAGGGGCCTTTTATATGCCCCCAGGCATTTTACCCAATAATGCCCCTCCATTTCTATAATTTGACACATGGCACATACCCTTATATAAAGGGGCCTTTTCTATTCCCCTGGCATTTTACCCAATAATGTCCCTTATTTTCTATAATTTGCCACATGGCACATCCCCGTGTATAAAGGGGCCTTTTCTATGCCCCTGGCATTTTACCCAATAATGTCCCTTCTTCTCTATAGTTTGCCTCCTGGTACATCCGATAATAAGGGGCCTTTTCTATGCCCCTGGCATTTTACCCCATAATATCCCTTCTTTTCTATAATTTGCCACCTGGCACATCCCCTTATATAAAGGGGCCTTTGCTATTCCCCTGGCATACCCAATAATATTCCTTCTTTTCTATAATGTGCCACATGTCACATACACTTATATAAAGGGGCCTTTTATATGCCCCTGGCATTTTACCCAATAATGTCCCTTCTTTTCTATAATTTTCTACATGGCACATACCCTTATGTAAAAGGGGCCTTTTCTATGCCCCTGGAATTTTACCCAATAATGTCCCTTCTTTTCTATAGTTTGCCACATGGCACATACCCTCATATAAAGGGGCATTTTCGATGCCCCTGGAATTTTACCCAATCATGCCCCTTCTTTTCTATAATTTGCCACATGTCAAATACCCTTATATAAAGGGGCCTTTTATATGCCCCTGGCATTTTACCCAATAATGCCCCTTCTTTTCTATAATTTGCCACGTGGCACATACCCTTATATAAAGGGGCCTTTTCCATTCCCCTGGCATTTTACCCAATAATATCCCTTCTTTTCGATAATTTGCCACATGTCACATACCCTTATATAAAGGGGCCTTTTATATGCCCCTGGCATTTTACCCAATAATGCCCTTTCTTTTCTATAATTTGCGACATGGCAAATACCCTTACATAAAGGGGCCTTTTCTATGCCCCTGGAATTTTACCCAATAATGTCCCTTCTTTTCTATAGTTTGCCACATGGCACATACCCTCATATAAAGGGGCATTTTCTATGCCCCTGGAATTTTACCCAATAATGCCCCTTCTTTTCTATAATTTGCCACATGTCACATACCCTTATATAAAGGGGCCTTTTATATGCCCCCAGGAATTTTACCTAATAATGCCCCTCCATTTCTATAATTTGACACATGGCACATACCCTTATATAAAGGAGCCTTTTCTATTCCCCTGGCATTTTACCCAATAATGTCCCTTATTTTCTATAATTTGCCACATGGCACATCCCCGTGTATAAAGGGGCCTTTCCTATGCCCCTGGCATTTTACCCAATAATGTCCCTTATTTTCTATAATTTGCCACATGGTACATCCCCTTTTATAAAGGGGCCTTTTCTAATGCCCCTGGCATTTTATCCAATAATGCCTCTTCTTTTCTATAATTTGCCACATGGCACATGCCCTTATATAAAGGGGCCTTTTCTATGCCCCTGGCATTTTACCCAATAATGTCCCTTCTTCTCTATAGTTTGCCTCCTGGTACATCCGATAATAAGGGGCCTTTTCTATGCCCCTGGCATTTTACCCCATAATATCCCTTCTTTTCTATAAATTGCCACCTGGCACATCCCCTTATATAAAGGGGCCTTTTCAATTCCCCTGGAATTTTACCCAACAATGCCCCTTCTTTTCTATAATTTGCCACATGGCACATACCCTTACATAAAGGGGCCTTTTCTATTCCCCTGGCATTTTACCCCATAATATCCGTTCTTTTATATAATTTGCCACATGGCGCATACCCTTATATAAGGGGGCCTTTTCCATTCCCCTGGCATTTTACCCAATAATATCCCTTCTTTTCGATAATTTGCCACATGTCACATACCCTTATATAAAGGGGCCTTTTATATGCCCCTGGCATTTTACCCAATAATGCCCCTTCTTTTCTATAATTTGCGACATGGCACATACCCTTACATAAAGGGGCCTTTTCTATTCCCCTGGCATTTTACCCCATAATATACATTCTTTTCTATAATTTGCCACATGGCACATACCGTTATATAAAGGGGCCTTTTCCATTCCCCTGGCATTTTACCCAATAATATCCCTTCTTTTCGATAATTTGCCACATGTCACATACCCTTATATAAAGGGGCCTTTTATATGCCCCTGGCATTTTACCCAATAATGCCCCTTCTTTTCTATAATTTGTGACATGGCACATACCTTTACATAAAGGGGCCTTTTCTATGCCCCTGGAATTTTACCCAATAATGTCCCTTCTTTTCTATAGTTTGCCACATGGCACATACTCTCATATAAAGGTGCATTTTCTATGCCCCTGGAATTTTACCCAATAATGCCCCTCCATTTTTATAATTTGACACATGGCACATACCCTTATATAAAGGGGCCTTTTCTATTCCCCTGGCATTTTACCCAATAATGTCCCTTCTTCTCTATAGTTTGCCTCCTGGTACATCCGATAATAAGGGGCCTTTTCTATGCCCCTGGAATTTTACCCAATAATGCCCCTTCTTTTTTATAATTTGCCACATGTCACATACCCTTAAATAAAGGGGCCTTTTCTATTCCCCTGGCATTTTACCCAATAATGTCCCTTATTTTCTATAATTTGCCACATGGCACATCCCCGTGTATAAAGGGGCCTTTTCTATGCCCCTGGCATTTTACCCAATAATGTCCCTTATTTTCTATAATTTGCCACATGGCACATCCCCGTGTATAAAGGGGCCTTTTCTATGCCCCTGGCATTTTACCCAATAATGCCTCTTCTTTTCCATAATTTGCCACATGGCACATACCCTTATATAAAGGGGCCTTTTCTATGCCCCTGGCATTTTACCCAATAATGTCCCTTCTTCTCTATAGTTTGCCTCCTGGTACATCCGATAATAAGGGGCCTTTTCTATGCCCCTGGCATTTTACCCCATAATATCCCTTCTTTTCTATAATTTGACACCTGGCACATCCCCTTATATAAAGGGGCCTTTTCTATTCCCCTGGCATTTTACCCAATAATATCCCTTCTTTTCTATAATTTGCCACATGGCACATCCCCTTATATAAAGGGGCCTTTTCTATTCCCCTGGCATTTTAGCCAATAATGTCCCTTCTTTTCTATAATTTGCCACATGTCACATCCCATAGAAAGGGGCCTTTTCTATTCCCCTGGCATTTTACCCAATAATGCCCCTTGTTTTCTATAATTTGCCACATGGCACATACCCTTATATAAAGGGGCCTTTTCCATTCCCCTGGCATTTTACCCAATAATGTCCCTTCTTTTCTATAGTTTGCCACATGGCACATACCCTCATATAAAGGGGCATTTTCTATGCCCCTGGAATTTACCCAACAATGCCCCTTCTTTTCTATAATTTGCCACATGGCACATACCCTTATATAAAGGGGCCTTTTCTATGCCCCTGGCATTTTACCCAATAATGTCCCTTCTTCTCTATAGTTTGCCTCCTGGTACATCCGATAATAAGGGGCCTTTTCTATGCCCCTGGCATTTTACCCCATAATATCCCTTCTTTTCTATAATTTGCCACCTGGCACATCCCCTTATATAAAGGGGCCTTTTCTATTCCCCTGGCATTTTACCCAATAATATCCCTTCTTTTCGATAATTTGCCACATGTCACATACCCTTATATAAAGGGGCCTTTTATATGCCCCTGACATTTTACCCAATAATGCCCTTTCTTTTCTATAATTTGCGACATGGCAAATACCCTTACATAAAGGGGCCTTTTCTATGCCCCTGGAATTTTACCCAATAATGTCCCTTCTTTTCTATAGTTTGCCACATGGCACATACCCTCATATAAAGGGGCATTTTCTATGCCCCTGGAATTTTACCCAATAATGCCCCTTCTTTTCTATAATTTGCCACATGTCACATACCCTTATATAAAGGGGCCTTTTATATGCCCCCAGGCATTTTACCCAATAATGCCCCTCCATTTCTATAATTTGACACATGGCACATACCCTTATATAAAGGGGCCTTTTCTATTCCCCTGGCATTTTACCCAATAATGTCCCTTATTTTCTATAATTTGCCACATGGCACATCCCCGTGTATAAAGGGGCCTTTCCTATGCCCCTGGCATTTTACCCAATAATGCCTCTTCTTTTCTATAATTTGCCACATGGCACATGCCCTTATATAAAGGGGCCTTTTCTATGCCCCTGGCATTTTACCCAATAATGTCCCTTCTTCTCTATAGTTTGCCTCCTGGAACATCCGATAATAAGGGGCCTTTTCTATGCCCCTGGCATTTTACCCCATAATATCCCTTCTTTTCTATAAATTGCCACCTGGCACATCCCCTTATATAAAGGGGTCTTTTCTATTCCCCTGGCATTTTACCCAACAATGCCCCTTCTTTTATATAATTTGCCACATAGAACATACCCTTACATAAAGGGGCCTTTTCTATTCCCCTGGCATTTTACCCCATAATATCCGTTCTTTTATATAATTTGCCACGTGGCACATACCCTTATATAAGGGGGCCTTTTCCATTCCCCTGGAATTTTACCCAATAATGTCCCTTCTTTTCTATAGTTTGCCACATGGCACATACCCTCATATAAAGGGGCATTTTCTATGCCCCTGGAATTTTACCCAATAATGCCCCTTCTTTTCTATAATTTGCCACATGTCACATACCCTTAAATAAAGGGGCCTTTTCTATTCCCCTGGCATTTTACCCAATAATGTCCCTTATTTTCTATAATTTCCCACATGGCACATCCCCGTGTATAAAGGGGCCTTTTCTATGCCCCTGGCATTTTACCCAATAATGTCCCTTATTTCCTATAATTTGCCACATGGCACATCCCCTTTTATAAAGGGGCCTTTTCTATGCCCCTGGCATTTTACCCAATAATGGCTCTTCTTTTCTATAATTTGCCACATGGCACATACCCTTATATAAAGGGGCCTTTTCTATGCCCCTGGCATTTTACCCAATAATGTCCCTTCTTCTCTATAGTTTGCCTCCTGGTACATCCGATAATAAGGGGCCTTTTCTATGCCCCTGGCATTTTACCCCATAATATCCCTTCTTTTCTATAATTTGCCACCTGGCACATCCCCTTATATAAAGGGGCCTTTTCTATTCCCCTGGCATTTTACCCAATAA
Organism: Myxine glutinosa; assembly: GCF_964187855.1. Taxonomy (NCBI): domain Eukaryota; kingdom Metazoa; phylum Chordata; class Myxini; order Myxiniformes; family Myxinidae; genus Myxine; species Myxine glutinosa. The sequence goes on from NC_136261.1 coordinate 395,698,082, forward strand.
TATCCCTTCTTTTCTATAATTTGCCACATGGCACATCCCCTTATATAAAGGGGCCTTTTCTATTCCCCTGGCATTTTACCCAATAATGTCCCTTCTTTTCTATAATTTGCCACATGTCACATCCCATATAAAGGGGCCTTTTATATTCCCCTGGCATTTTACCCAATAATGCCCCTTGTTTTCTATAATTTGCCACATGGCACATACCCTTATGTAAAGGGGCCTTTTCCATTCCCCTGGCATTTTACCCAATAGTGTCCCTTCTTTTCTATAGTTTGCCACATGGCACATACCCTCATATAAAGGGGCATTTTCGATGCCCCTGGAATTTTACCCAATCATGCCCCTTCTTTTCTATAATTTGCCACATGTCAAATACCCTTATATAAAGGGGCCTTTTATATGCCCCTGGCATTTTACCCAATAATGCCCCTTCTTTTCTATAATTTGCCATGTGGCACATACCCTTATATAAAGGGGCCTTTTCCATTCCCCTGGCATTTTACCCAATAATATCCCTTCTTTTCGATAATTTGCCACATGTCACATACCCTTATATAAAGGGGCCTTTTATATGCCCCTGGCATTTTACCCAATAATGCCCTTTCTTTTCTATAATTTGCGACATGGCAAATACCCTTACATAAAGGGGCCTTTTCTATGCCCCTGGAATTTTACCCAATAATGTCCCTTCTTTTCTATAGTTTGCCACATGGCACATACCCTCATATAAAGGGGCATTTTCTATGCCCCTGGAATTTTACCCAATAATGCCCCTTCTTTTCTATAATTTGCCACATGTCACATACCCTTATATAAAGGGGCCTTTTATATGCCCCCAGGCATTTTACCCAATAATGCCCCTCCATTTCTATAATTTGACACATGGCACATACCCTTATATAAAGGGGCCTTTTCTATTCCCCTGGCATTTTACCCAATAATGTCCCTTATTTTCTATAATTTGCCACATGGCACATCCCCGTGTATAAAGGGGCCTTTCCTATGCCCCTGGCATTTTACCCAATAATGTCCCTTATTTTCTATAATTTGCCACATGGCACATCCCCTTATATAAAGGGGCCTTTTCTATTCCCCTGGCATTTTACCCAACAATGCCCCTTCTTTTCTATAATTTGCCACATGGCACATCCCCTTATATAAAGGGGCCTTTTCTATTCCCCTGGCATTTTACCCCATAATATCCGTTCTTTTATATAATTTGCCACGTGGCACATACCCTTATATAAGGGGGCCTTTTCCATTCCCCTGGCATTTTACCCAATAATATCCCTTCTTTTCGATAATTTGCCACATGTCACATACCCTTATATAAAGGGGCCTTTTATATGCCCCTGGCATTTTACCCAATAATGCCCCTTCTTTTCTATAATTTGCGACATGGCACATACCCTTACATAAAGGGGCCTTTTCTATTCCCCTGGCATTTTACCCCATAATATACATTCTTTTCTATAATTTGCCACATGTCACATACCCTTATATAAAGGGGCCTCTTATATGCCCCTGGCATTTTACCCAATAATGCCCCTTCTTTTCTATAATTTGTGACATGGCACATACCTTTACATAAAGGGGCCTTTTCTATGCCCCTGGAATTTTACCCAATAATGCCCCTTCTTTTCTATAATTTGCCACATGTCACATGCCCTTATATAAAGGGGCCTTTTATATTCCCCTGCATTTTACCCAATAATGCCCCTCCATTTTTATAATTTGACACATGGCACATACCCTTATATAAAGGGGCCTTTTCTATTCCCCTGGCATTTTACCCAATAATGTCCCTTATTTTCTATAATTTGCCACATTGCACATCCCCGTGTATAAAGGGGCCTTTTCTATTCCCCTGGCATTTTACCCAATAATGTCCCTTATTTTCTATAATTTGCCACATGGCACATCCCCTTTTATAAAGGGGCCTTTTATATGCCCCTGGCATTTTACCCAATAATGCCCCTCCATTTCTATAATTTGACACATGGCACATACCCTTATATGAAGGGGCCTTTTCTATTCCCCTGGCATTTTACCCAATAATATCCCTTATTTTCTATAATTTGCCACATTGCACATCCCCGTGTATAAAGGGGCCTTTTCTATTCCCCTGGCATTTTACCCAATAATGTCCCTTCTTTTCTATAATTTGCCACATGTCACATCCCATATAAAGGGGCCTTTGATATTCCCCTGGCATTTTACCCAATAATGCCCCTTGTTTTCTATAATTTGCCACATGGCACATACCCTTATATAAAGGGGCCTTTTCCATGCCCCTGACATTTTACCCAATAGTGTCCCTTCTTTTCTATAGTTTGCCACATGGCACATACCCTCATATAAAGGGGCATTTTCTATGCCCCTGGAATTTACCCAACAATGCCCCTTCTTTTCTATAATTTCTCACATGGCACATACACTTACATAAAGGGGCCTTTGCTATTCCCCTGGCATACCCAATAATATCCCTTCTTTTCTATAATGTGCCACATGTCACATACACTTATATAAAGGGGCCTTTTATATGCCCCTGGCATTTTACCCAATAATGTCCCTTCTTTTCTATAATTTTCTACATGGCACATACCCTCATTTAAGGGGCCTTTTCTATGCCCCTGGAATTTTACCCAATCATGCCCCTTCTTTTCTATAATTTGCCACATGTCAAATACCCTTATATAAAGGGGCCTTTTATATGCCCCTGGCATTTTACCCAATAATGCCCCTTCTTTTCTATAATTTGCCACATGGCACATACCCTTATATAAAGAGGCCTTTTCTATGCCCCTGGCATTTTACCCCATAATATCCCTTCTTTTCTATAATTTGCCACCTGGCACATACCCGAATATAAAGGGGCATTTTCTATGCCCCTGGAATTTACCCAAAAATGCCCCTTCTTTTCTATAATTTGCCACATGGCACATACCCTTACATAAAGGGGCCTTTTCTTTTCCCCTGGCATTTTACCCCATAATATCCGTTCTTTTCTATAATTTGCCACGTGGCACATACCCTGATATAAAGGGGCCTTTTCTATTCCCCTGGCATTTTACCCAATAATGCCTCTTCTTTTCTATAATTTGCCACATGGCACATACACTTATATAAAGGGGCCTTTTCTATGCCCCTGGCATTTTACCCAATAATGTCGCTTCTTCTCTATAGTTTGCCTCCTGGTACATCCGATAATAAGGGGCCTTTTCTATGCCCCTGGCATTTTACCCCATAATATCCCTTCTTTTCTATAATTTGCCACCTGGCACATCCCCTTATATAAAGGGGCCTTTTCTATTCCCCTGGCATTTTACCCAATAATATCCCTTCTTTTCTATAATTTGCCACATGGCACATCCCCTTATATAAAGGGGCCTTTTCTATGCCCCTGGCATTTTACCCAATAATGTCCCTTCTTTTCTATAATTTTCTACATGGCACATACCCTTATGTAAAAGGGGCCTTTTCTATGCCCCTGGAATTTTACCCAATAATGTCCCTTCTTTTCTATAGTTTGCCACATTGCACATACCCTTATATAAAGGGGCCTTTTCCATTCCCCTGGCATTTTACCCAATAATATCCCTTCTTTTCGATAATTTGCCACATGTCACATACCCTTATATACAGGGGCCTTTTATATGCCCCCAGGCATTTTACCCAATAATGCCCCTCCATTTCTATAATTTGACACATGGCACATACCCTTATATAAAGGGGCCTTTTCTATTCCCCTGGCATTTTACCCAATAATGTCCCTTATTTTCTATAATTTGCCACATGGCACATCCCCGTGTATAAAGGGGCCTTTTCTATGCCCCTGGCATTTTACCCAATAATGTCCCTTCTTCTCTATAGTTTGCCTCCTGGTACATCCGATAATAAGGGGCCTTTTCTATGCCCCTGGCATTTTACCCCATAATATCCCTTCTTTTCTATAATTTGCCACCTGGCACATCCCCTTATATAAAGGGGCCTTTGCTATTCCCCTGGCATACCCAATAATATTCCTTCTTTTCTATAATGTGCCACATGTCACATACACTTATATAAAGGGGCCTTTTATATGCCCCTGGCATTTTACCCAATAATGTCCCTTCTTTTCTATAATTTTCTACATGGCACATACCCTTATGTAAAAGGGGCCTTTTCTATGCCCCTGGAATTTTACCCAATAATGTCCCTTCTTTTCTATAGTTTGCCACATGGCACATACCCTCATATAAAGGGGCATTTTCGATGCCCCTGGAATTTTACCCAATCATGCCCCTTCTTTTCTATAATTTGCCACGTGGCACATACCCTTATATAAAGGGGCCTTTTCCATTCCCCTGGCATTTTACCCAATAATATCCCTTCTTTTCGATAATTTGCCACATGTCACATACCCTTATATAAAGGGGCCTTTTATATGCCCCTGGCATTTTACCCAATAATGCCCCTTCTTTTCTATAATTTGCCACGTGGCACATACCCTTATATAAAGGGGCCTTTTCCATTCCCCTGGCATTTTACCCAATAATATCCCTTCTTTTCGATAATTTGCCACATGTCACATACCCTTATATAAAGGGGCCTTTTATATGCCCCTGGCATTTTACCCAATAATGCCCTTTCTTTTCTATAATTTGCGACATGGCAAATACCCTTACATAAAGGGGCCTTTTCTATGCCCCTGGAATTTTACCCAATAATGTCCCTTCTTTTCTATAGTTTGCCACATGGCACATACCCTCATATAAAGGGGCATTTTCTATGCCCCTGGAATTTTACCCAATAATGCCCCTTCTTTTCTATAATTTGCCACATGTCACATACCCTTATATAAAGGGGCCTTTTATATGCCCCCAGGAATTTTACCTAATAATGCCCCTCCATTTCTATAATTTGACACATGGCACATACCCTTATATAAAGGAGCCTTTCCTATTCCCCTGGCATTTTACCCAATAATGTCCCTTATTTTCTATAATTTGCCACATGGCACATCCCCGTGTATAAACGGGCCTTTCCTATGCCCCTGGCATTTTACCCAATAATGTCCCTTATTTTCTATAATTTGCCACATGGTACATCCCCTTTTATAAAGGGGCCTTTTCTAATGCCCCTGGCATTTTATCCAATAATGCCTCTTCTTTTCTATAATTTGCCACATGGCACATGCCCTTATATAAAGGGGCCTTTTCTATGCCCCTGGCATTTTACCCAATAATGTCCCTTCTTCTCTATAGTTTGCCTCCTGGTACATCCGATAATAAGGGGCCTTTTCTATGCCCCTGGCATTTTACCCCATAATATCCCTTCTTTTCGATAAATTGCCACCTGGCACATCCCCTTATATAAAGGGGCCTTTTCAATTCCCCTGGAATTTTACCCAACAATGCCCCTTCTTTTCTATAATTTGCCACATGGCACATACCCTTACATAAAGGGGCCTTTTCTATTCCCCTGGCATTTTACCCCATAATATCCGTTCTTTTTTATAATTTGCCACATGGCACATACCCTTATATAAAGGGGCCTTTTATATGCCCCCAGGAATTTTACCCAATAATGCCCCTCCATTTCTATAATTTGACACATGGCACATACCCTTATATAAAGGGGCCTTTTCTATTCCCCTGGCATTTTACCCAATAATGTCCCTTATTTTCTATAATTTGCCACATGGCACATCCCCGTGTATAAAGGGGCCTTTCCTATGCCCCTGGCATTTTACCCAATAATGCCTCTTCTTTTCTATAATTTGCCACATGGCACATGCCCTTATATAAAGGGGCCTTTTCTATGCCCCTGGCATTTTACCCAATAATGTCCCTTCTTCTCTATAGTTTGCCTCCTGGAACATCCGATAATAAGGGGCCTTTTCTATGCCCCTGGCATTTTACCCCATAATATCCCTTCTTTTCTATAAATTGCCACCTGGCACATCCCCTTATATAAAGGGGTCTTTTCTATTCCCCTGGCATTTTACCCAACAATGCCCCTTCTTTTATATAATTTGCCACATGGAACATACCCTTACATAAAGGGGCCTTTTCTATTCCCCTGGCATTTTACCCCATAATATCCGTTCTTTTATATAATTTGCCACGTGGCACATACCCTTATATAAGGGGGCCTTTTCCATTGCCCTGGAATTTTACCCAATAATGTCCCTTCTTTTCTATAGTTTGCCACATGGCACATACCCTCATATAAAGGGGCATTTTCTATGCCCCTGGAATTTTACCCAATAATGCCCCTTCTTTTCTATAATTTGCCACATGTCACATACCCTTAAATAAAGGGGCCTTTTCTATTCCCCTGGCATTTTACCCAATAATGTCCCTTATTTTCTATAATTTGCCACATGGCACATCCCCGTGTATAAAGGGGCCTTTTCTATGCCCCTGGCATTTTACCCAATAATGTCCCTTATTTCCTATAATTTGCCACATGGCACATCCCCTTTTATAAAGGGGCCTTTTCTATGCCCCTGGCATTTTACCCAATAATGCCTCTTCTTTTCTATAATTTGCCACATGGCACATACCCTTATATAAAGGGGCCTTTTCTATGCCCCTGGCATTTTACCCAATAATGTCCCTTCTTCTCTATAGTTTGCCTCCTGGTACATCTGATAATAAGGGGCCTTTTCTATGCCCCTGGCATTTTACCCCATAATATCCCTTCTTTTCTATAATTTGCCACCTGGCACATCCCCTTATATAAAGGGGCCTTTTCTATTCCCCTGGCATTTTACCCAATAATATCCCTTCTTTTCTATAATTTGCCAAATGGCACATCCCCTTATATAAAGGGGCCTTTTCTATTCCCCTGGCATTTTACCCAATAATGTCCCTTCTTTTCTATAATTTGCCACATGTCACATCCCATATAAAGGGGCCTTTTATATTCCCCTGGCATTTTACCCAATAATGCCCCTTGTTTTCTATAATTTGCCACATGGCACATACCCTTATGTAAAGGGGCCTTTTCCATTCCCCTGGCATTTTACCCAATAGTGTCCCTTCTTTTCTATAGTTTGCCACATGGCACATACCCTCATATAAAGGGGCATTTTCGATGCCCCTGGAATTTTACCCAATCATGCCCCTTCTTTTCTATAATTTGCCACATGTCAAATACCCTTATATAAAGGGGCCTTTTATATGCCCCTGGCATTTTACCCAATAATGCCCCTTCTTTTCTATAATTTGCCATGTGGCACATACCCTTATATAAAGGGGCCTTTTCCATTCCCCTGGCATTTTACCCAATAATATCCCTTCTTTTCGATAATTTGCCACATGTCACATACCCTTATATAAAGGGGCCTTTTATATGCCCCTGGCATTTTACCCAATAATGCCCTTTCTTTTCTATAATTTGCGACATGGCAAATACCCTTACATAAAGGGGCCTTTTCTATGCCCCTGGAATTTTACCCAATAATGTCCCTTCTTTTCTATAGTTTGCCACATGGCACATACCCTCATATAAAGGGGCATTTTCTATGCCCCTGGAATTTTACCCAATAATGCCCCTTCTTTTCTATAATTTGCCACATGTCACATACCCTTATATAAAGGGGCCTTTTATATGCCCCCAGGCATTTTACCCAATAATGCCCCTCCATTTCTATAATTTGACACATGGCACATACCCTTATATAAAGGGGCCTTTTCTATTCCCCTGACATTTTACCCAATAATGTCCCTTATTTTCTATAATTTGCCACATGGCACATCCCCGTGTATAAAGGGGCCTTTCCTATGCCCCTGGCATTTTACCCAATAATGTCCCTTATTTTCTATAATTTGCCACATGGCACATCCCCTTTTATAAAGGGGCCTTTTCTATGCCCCTGGCATTTTACCCAATAATGCCTCTTCTTTTCTATAATTTGCCACATGGCACATGCCTTTATATAAAGGGGCCTTTTCTATGCCCCTGGCATTTTACCCAATAATGTCCCTTCTTCTCTATAGTTTGCCTCCTGGTACATCCGATAATAAGGGGCCTTTTCTATGCCCCTGGCATTTTACCCCATAATATCCCTTCTTTTCTATAATTTGCCACATGGCACATCCCCTTATATAAAGGGGCCTTTTCTATTCCCCTGGCATTTTACCCCATAATATCCGTTCTTTTATATAATTTGCCACGTGGCACATACCCTTATATAAGGGGGCCTTTTCCATTCCCCTGGCATTTTACCCAATAATATCCCTTCTTTTCGATAATTTGCCACATGTCACATACCCTTATATAAAGGGGCCTTTTATATGCCCCTGGCATTTTACCCAATAATGCCCCTTCTTTTCTATAATTTGCGACATGGCACATACCCTTACATAAAGGGGCCTTTTCTATTCCCCTGGCATTTTACCCCATAATATAAATTCTTTTCTATAATTTGCCACATGTCACATACCCTTATATAAAGGGGCCTTTTATATGCCCCTGGCATTTTACCCAATAATGTCCCTTCTTTTCTATAGTTTGCCACATGGCACATACTCTTAAAGCGCGGCGTTACGCGCGCTGCTTGTGAGCAAGGAGGAAGCGGACAAGCGGTAACATATAAACGTCTTTATTGTAAGACTACACTGTAACACTGTACTGTTCCGGGCTGGGCGCCCGGTGTATATCATGAGGCCACGCCTACCCCTGGTGCGTGGCCACCGCCCACTTGGTGCACGGAATGATGTCACCACGCCAGTGGGCTTTTGTGTCCGCCACACGCGCCCCCCCAGAATTCCCGCGCACCTGGAGGGCCAGTTTGCGGGGCAGACGAATGACCCGGCCGAAGCGCCCCCTGGCGATCGGCGGCGTCCGGGGTGCAGGGATGCCAGGTGGGATGCCCCTGGCTGCCCCTGGGATGGGTGCAGGACCGGGGGGTGGTGTGGCGGCGGGGCTGGGCGGTGCCGGGGGTCCGCCCGCAGGAGGTCGGCCCCGACGTGGGGGTCGGGCCACTGGCGGTGGATGGTCCACATCGAGGTGGGCCGGCTTGAGGCGGTCTACCGAAACACGGTCAGGAGTACCGCCGATGTCCAGGGTGAAGTGCTTCGCCCCGGTCTCCAGCACGCGGAAAGGCCCGTCGTATGGGGGCCGCAGTGGTGTCCGATGGGCATCGTGGCGGACGAAGACGTACTCCGCCGTGCGAAGCTCCGGGGCGACGTGCGATGGTGGGTGCCCGTGGCATGCCGTTGGCACTGGGGCGAACCTCTGGGCGGTCTCTTGCAGAGCGGAGCGCTGCTGTGCCGCGGACCATGGTGCCGTGGAGTCGGGGAGGAACTCGCCCGGCACCCGCAGCGGTTGCCCAAAGACCAACTCCGCCGCGGATGCGCGCAGGTCCTCCTTGGGCGCCGTCCGGAGGCCCAGCAGGACCCAGGGGAGCCTGTCGACCCAGCCGCCGTCGCGGAGGGTGGCCCGGAGCGCGGCCTTCAATGAGCGGTGAAATCGCTCACACAGGCCGTTAGCCTGGGGGTGGTAGGCCGTGATTCGGTGCAGCCGGACCCCGAGCCCCTGCGCAACCGCCCCCCAGAGCTCCGAGGTGAACTGGGGGCCGCGGTCGGATGAGATGTCTGAGGGGGCGCCGAACCGGGCGACCCAGGTGGCGATGAAAGCCTGCGCGACATCGGCCGCCGTTGTCGATGCCAAGGGCACGGCCTCCGGCCACCGGGTGGTGCGGTCCACCATGGTGAGGACGTAGGTGAAACCCCGCGAGGGGGGCAGAGGTCCCACCAGGTCCACGTGGACGTGATCAAACCGGCGTTCCGGCACCGTGAACGGGGCCAACGGGGCCTGGGTGTGCCGGTGCACCTTGGCGCGCTGGCACGCGAGGCACGTCCTGGCCCAGCCGCGGACGGCCTTCCGGAGGCCATGCCAGACGAACTTGTCGGCGATCAGCCTTTGGGAGGCCCTCGCGCCCGGGTGGGACAAGCCGTGGATGGCGTCAAACACCTGGCGCTGCCAGCCCGCGGGCACGATGGGGCGAGGACGCCCGAGAGAGACGTCGCACAAGAGGGCCACGCCCGCGCCGTCGAATGGCACCTCGGTGACGCGGAGGCCCGTGACGGCGGTCCGCAAGGCCTGGACGTCGGGGTCAGCAGCCTGGTCCGCTGCCATCCGGGCATAGTCGATGCCGAGGTGGACTGCGTGGGCGACGGCCCGGGAAAGGCAATCCGCCACCGGGTTGTCCTTCCCCGCGACGTGCTGGATGTCCGTCGTGTACTCGGACACGGCCGAGAGGTGACGCTGCTGCCGGGCCGACCACGGCTCGGTGACCTTGCCCATCGCGAAGATCAACGGCTTGTGGTCGACGAAGGCAGTGAACGCCCGGCCCTCGAGCAGATGGCGGAAGTGCCTGACCGCCAAGTGAAGTCCGAGCAACTCACGGTCAAAGGTACTGTAACGGCGTTCGGGCGGGCGAAGCTGCCGGCTAAAGAACGCCAGCGGTTGCCAAGCTCCACGCACCCATTGCTCGTGCACCGCACCCACCGCGTAGTCCGAGGCATCGGTGGTGAGGGCGATCAGTGCATCGGGCGCCGGGTGCGCGAGCATGGTGGCGTTAGCTAAGGCGAGCTTCGCGCCCGTGAACGCCGTGTCCATCTGCTCGGTCCAGGTAACGTCGCCTTTGCCCGGCTTACCTCGGAGAGCTTCGTGCAGGGGGCGCAAGAGCTGGGCGATACGGGGCAGGAACCGATGGTAAAAGTTCACCATGCCCAGGAACTCCTGCAGCCCTCTGATCGTGCGGGGGCGCGGAAACCCCTTCACCGCCTCCACCTTGGCCGGCAGGGGGACGGCTCCGTGCCTGGTGACACGGTGCCCCAGAAAATCGATTGTGGTGGCGCCGAACCGGCACTTTGCGGGTTCACAATTAGGCCATGCTGGCCCAGGCGTTCGAAGAGCGTGCGGAGGTGGCGTAGGTGCTCTTCGCGGGACGCACTGGCGACGAGGATATCGTCCAGGTAGACAAAGACAAAATCCAAGTCGCGCAGGACGCTGTCCATCAGTCGCTGGAACGCCTGAGCCGCATTCTTCAGACCGAAGGGCATGCGCAGGAACTCGAAGAGTCCGAATGGCGTGATGACCGCCGTCTTCGGGACGTCCTCCGGCCTGACGGGGACCTGATGGTAGCCGCGTATGAGGTCCACCTTCGAGAAGAAGGACCTGCCCGCCAAACGGGCGGAAAAGTCCTGAATGTGGGGGACGGGGTAGCGGTCGGGAGTCGTAGCGTCATTGAGACGGCGATAGTCCCCGCACGGTCGCCATCCCCCGCCGGGCTTTGGCACGATGTGCAGCGGCGACGCCCAAGCGCTCTCTGAGCGCCGCACGATGCCGAGTCGCTCCAGGGTAGCGAACTCCGCTTTTGCCACCGCCAGCTTCGTCGGCTCGAGGCGGCGTGCCCGGGCGTAGACCGGTGGCCCGACGGTGGGGATGTGATGGGCCATCCCGTGCTTGACGGCCCCCGCCGAGAAGGTGGGCCGCGTGAGGGCCGGGAAGCCGGCGAGGAGGCGGGTGAATGCGTCCGCTGCCGGAAGCGTACAGCCCAACGTGGCCGGAACCGAATCATTCGGCAAGCCGCTTGGCAAGCCGCTCGTTGAGCTGGGCAACGCGCAAGCGAGCGAGCTGAACGTCTCGGCCTGGACAAGCCGTCTGCGCTTGACGTCGACCAGGAGCCCATTAGCGCACAGGAAGTCCGCGCCAAGCAGTGCCATGGGCACGTCGGCAGTGACGAACGTCCATCGGAAAACCTGCCCTCCAAACCGCAGAGAGAGGCAGCGTTTTCCGTACGTACGGATGGGCGTCCCGTTCGCGGCAAGCAGCGCGGGGCCCCCACCCACGGCGTGCTTGTCTGACGTGCCGGCGGGAATGACACTCACCTGCGCTCCCGTGTCGCACAGGTAACGTAGCCCGGAGAAGGTGTCCGTTATGAACAGCAGGCTGTTCGAACGGCCGGCGCTCATCGCCACTATTGAGCGCCGGCCCGGGCGTTTCCCGACCCGTGGAAGGAGCACGGTGGATGACACCGCCGAGCTTCGTGGCCGAACTTGGTGTGGAACCAGCACCAGGTGGTGGAGCTGGAGGAGCGCGGCTGGCTCCGCCAGGCCGGTGGAGTTGGCGGGTTTCCCCGCGGTGGCGGTTTTCGCCGTGGCGGTGGGCGGGGCGTGGCGGCGCTCACGAGGCGCATATCAGCATGCTGCTGAACATCAGCGTGCTGCTGAACATCAGCGTGCTGCTGAACATCAGCGTGCTGCTGAACATCAGCGTTGAGGGCCGTGAAGACCACGCCGACGCTCGCCCGCGTGTCCGAAGCGGCGAAATACCTGTCCGCCTCGGCTGCCAATGCTCGGGGTTCCGTTAGCTCGGTCCCGGCCAACGCAAGGCGAACCTGCGCTGGAAGTTGGCGCCGGAAAAGCGCCCGGAATAGCGAACCGGGGGCTTCGTCGCCCAACAGTGACAGCATATGGTCCATTCGGACCGACGGGCGCGTCTCACCGAGCTCGGGGAGATCCAGGAGGCGATCGGCACGTGCGTCATCCGTGAGGCCGAACGTGGCTAGGAGTAGCCGCTTGAGTGTCTCGTACTTGTGGCCGTCCGGTGGGTGGCGAAGGACGGACACAACTCGAGCGGCCGTGCCGGGCCCGAGGGAGGCGACGACATGGCAGTAGCGCAGGTCGTCGTTGGTGAGGCGCCGAAGCTGAAACTGGGCTTCGGCTTGAACGAACCAGACCTCGGCCTGGGCCTCCCAAAATTCGGGAAGTTTAATCGCCAATGCCATGGCGTCGTGTTCGGAAGGATCGCTTCGGCAGATCCAACGTCGAGGGTCACCAGTAAAGCGCGGCGTTACGCGCGCTGCTTGTGAGCAAGGAGGAAGCGGACAAGCGGTAACATATAAACGTCTTTATTGTAAGACTACACTGTAACACTGTACTGTTCCGGGCTGGGCGCCCGGTGTATATCATGAGGCCACGCCTACCCCTGGTGCGTGGCCACCGCCCACTTGGTGCGCGGAATGATGTCACCACGCCAGTGGGCTTTTGTGTCCACCACACTCTCATATAAAGGTGCATTTTCTATGCCCCTGGAATTTTACCCAATAATGCCCCTTCTTTTCTATAATTTGCCACATGTCACATGCCCTTATATAAAGGGGCCTTTTATATGCCCCTGGCATTTTACCCAATAATGCCCCTCCATTTTTATAATTTGACACATGGCACATACCCTTATATAAAGGGGCCTTTTCTATTCCCCTGGCATTTTACCCAATAATGTCCCTTATTTTCTATAAGTTGCCACATTGCACATCCCCGTGTATAAAGGGGCCTTTTCTATGCCCCTGGCATTTTACCCAATAATGTCCCTTCTTCTCTATAGTTTGCCTCCTGGTATATCCGATAATAAGGGGCGTTTTCTATGCCCCTGGAATTTTACCCAATAATGCCCCTTCTTTTCTATAATTTGCCACATGTCACATACCCTTAAATTAAGGGGCCTTTTCTATTCCCCTGACATTTTACCCAATAATGTCCCTTATTTTCTATAATTTGCCACATGGCACATCCCCGTGTATAAAGGGGCCTTTTCTATGCCCCTGGCATTTTACCCAATAATGCCTCTTCTTTTCTATAATTTGCCACATGGCACATACCCTTATATAAAGGGGCCTTTTCTATGCCCCTGGCATTTTACCCAATAATGTCCCTTCTTCTCTATAGTTTGCCTCCTGGTACATCCGATAATAAGGGGCCTTTTCTATGCCCCTGGCATTTTACCCCATAATATCCCTTCTTTTCTATAATTTGCCACCTGGCACATCCCCTTATATAAAGGGGCCTTTTCTATTCCCCTGGCATTTTACCCAATAATATCCCTTCTTTTCTATAATTTGCCACATGGCACATCCCCTTATATAAAGGGGCCTTTTCTATTCCCCTGGCATTTTAGCCAATAATGTCCCTTCTTTTCTATAATTTCCCACATGTCACATCCCATAGAAAGGGGCCTTTTCTATTCCCCTGGCATTTTACCCAATAATGCCCCTTCTTTTCTATAGTTTGCCACATGGCACATACCCTCATATAAAGGGGCATTTTCTATGCCCCTGGAATTTACCCAACAATGCCCCTTCTTTTCTATAATTTGCCACATGGCACATACCCTTACATAAAGGGGCCTTTGCTATTCCCCTGGCATACCCAATAATATCCCTTCTTTTCTATAATGTGCCACATGTCACATACCCTTATATAAAGGGGCCTTTTATATGCCCCTGGCATTTTACCCAATAATGTCCCTTCTTTTCTATAATTTTCTACATGGCACATACCCTTATGTAAAAGGGAACTTTTCTATACCCCTGGAATTTTACCCAATAATGTCCCTTCTTTTCTATAGTTTGCCACATGGCACATACCCTCATATAAAGGGGCATTTTCGATGCCTCTGGAATTTTACCCAATCATGCCCCTTCTTTTCTATAATTTGCCACATGTCAAATACCCTTCTATAAAGGGGCCTTTTATATGCCCCTGGCATTTTACCCAATAATGCCCCTTCTTTTCTATAATTTGCCAAATGGCACATACCCTTACATAAAGGGGCCTTTTCTATGCCCCTGGAATTTTACCCAATAATGTCCCTTCTTCTCTATAGTTTGCCTCCTGGTACATCCGATAATAAGGGGCCTTTTCTATTCCCCTGGCATTTTGCCCCATAATATCCCTTCTTTTCTATAATTTGGCACCTGGCACATCCCCTTATATAAAGGGGCCTTTTCTATTCCCCTGGCATTTTACCCAACAATGCCCCTACTTTTCTATAATTTGCCAGATGGCACATACCCTTACATAAAGGGGCCTTTTCCATTCCCCTGGCATTTTACCCAATAATATCCCTTCTTTTCGATAATTTGCCACATGTCACATACCCTTATATAAAGGGGCATTTTCTATGCCCCTGGAACTTTACCCAATAATGCCCCTTCTTTTCTATAATTTGCCACATGTCACATGCCTTTATATAAAGGGGCCTTTTATATGCCCCTGGCATTTTACCCAATAATGCCCCTCCATTTCTATAATTTGACACATGGCACATACCCTTATATAAAGGGGCCTTTTCTATTCCCCTGGCATTTTACCCAATAATGTCCCTTATTTTCTATAATTTGCCACATTGCACATCCCCATGTATAAAGGGGCCTTTTCTATTCCCCTGGCATTTTACCCAATAATGTCCCTTATTTTCTATAATTTGCCACATGGCACATCCCCTTTTATAAAGGGGCCTTTTCTATGCCCCTGGCATTTTACCCAATAATGTCCCTTCTTCACTATCGTTTGCCTCCTGGTACATCTGATAATAAGGGGCCTTTTCTATGCCCCTGGGATTTTACCCCATAATATCCCTTCTTTTCTATAATTTGCCACCTGGCACATCCCCATGTATAAAGGGGCCTTTTCTATTCCCCTGGCATTTTACCCAATAATGTCCCTTATTTTCTATAATTTGCCACATGGCACATCCCCTTTTATAAAGGGGCCTTTTCTATGCCCCTGGCATTTTACCCAATAATGTCCCTTCTTCACTATCGTTTGCCTCCTGGTACATCTGATAATAAGGGGCCTTTTCTATGCCCCTGGGATTTTACCCCATAATATCCCTTCTTTTCTATAATTTGCCACCTGGCACATCCCCTTATATAAAGGGGCCTTTTCTATTCCCCTGGCATTTTACCCAATAATGTCCCTTATTTTCTATAATTTGCCACATTGCACATCCCCATGTATAAAGGGGCCTTTTCTATTCCCCTGCCATTTTACCCAATAATATCCCTTCTTTTCTATAATTTGCCACATGGCACATCCCCTTATATAAAGGGGCCTTTTCTATTCCCCTGGCATTTTACCCAATAATGTCCCTTCTTTTCTATAATTTGCCACATGGCACATACCCTTATAAAAAGGGGCCTTTTCCATTCCCCTGGCATTTTACCCAATAATGCCCCTTGTTTTCTATAATTTGCCACATGGCACATACCCTTATAAAAAGGGGCCTTTTCCATTCCCCTGGCATTTTACCCAATAATGCCCCTTGTTTTCTATAATTTGCCACATGGCACATACCCTTATAAAAAGGGGCCTTTTCCATTCCCCTGGCATTTTACCCAATAGTGTCCCTTCTTTTCTATAGTTTGCCACATGGCACATACCCTCATATAAAGGGGCATTTTATATGCCCCTGGCATTTTACCCAATAATGCCCCTTCTTTTCTATAATTTGCGACATGGCACATACCCTTACATAAAGGGGCCTTTTCTATGCCCCTGGAATTTTACCCAATAATGTCCCTTCTTTTCTATAGTTTGCCACATGGCACATACCCTCATATAAAGGGGCATTTTCTATGTCCCTGGAATTTTACCCAATAATGCCCCTTCTTTTCTATAATTTGCCACATGTCACATACCCTTATATAAAGGGGCCTTTTATATGCCCCTAGCATTTTACGCAATAATGCCCCTCCATTTCTATAATTTGACACATGGCACATACCCTTATATAAAGGGGCCTTTTCTATTCCCCTGGCATTTTACCCAATAATGTCCCTTATTTTCTATAATTTGCCACATGGCACATCCCCTTTTATAAAGGGGCCTTTTCTATGACCCTGGAATTTTACCCAATAATGCCTCTTCTTTTCTATAATTTGCCACATGGCACATGCCCTTATATAAAGGGGCCTTTTCTATGCCCCTGGCATTTTACCCAATAATGTCCCTTCTTCTCTATAGTTTGCCTCCTGGTACATCCGATAATAAGGGGCCTTTTCTATGCCCCTGGCATTTTACCCCATAATATCCCTTCTTTTCTATAAATTGCCACCTGGCACATCCCCTTATATAAAGGAGCCTTTTCTATTCCCCTGGCATTTTACCCAACAATGCCCCTTCTTTTCTATAATTTGCCACATGGCACATACCCTTACATAAAGGGGCCTTTTCTATTCCCCTGGCATTTTACCCCATAATATCCGTTCTTTTATATAATTTGCTTTGTGTAATAATGTTGCTTCTGGGACACCTCCGTTTAACATGGGAAATCCCTATCTAATGTCATTTACCCCCTTGTCTTTTTCAAAAATCATAAACACCTCTATTTCTCCCACCCTCATCTTTATGAAACTTTTGTCTGTAGTACCTATCCTTAATGTTGTTCATTAGACCACTCAAACACTACAAATATTTGTTTTCTCTTATAGACCTATCATCCTTCTTCTACATATCATCTGGCAGATTAATCTTTGACCCATTCACTTCCATATTGCCCCTAAAGACCTCTATTTCTCTCACCCTGTTCTTTACGAACCTTCTAACCTTTTGACATGCTATCCTTATTCATTAGACCACTTAAACACCTGTGATCCTTCTGACCTTATGAACCTTTTAACCTTTTACTCTTAATATCATCTGGTGAATATAACCCACTCAAACAACGACCCTACAAATATTTGTTTATGCGTGGGAAATAATTTAATTCTCTTGCCACTCTCTTCACCATCTAATATATTAACAAAAAATATGTTTGAGTTTGGTTCTTTATTAAGATATTTTAACTGAGCTAAGATAAAATGGTAAACCTCCCTCAATGTTCTTGTTTGAGCACCTCCAGTGCCACATACCATTTTAAAATTAAAGTATATATTTTCCTGACAACCATCAAAGTTTTCCGTCCACTCAAAAATATTTCCATCTTTTTTACCCAATTCACCGGTATTTAAATTAATTCTCTTATTTGTTTTGTGAATTTTTTTACCAGTTGCCTTTTCAATTATACCTATTTGATATTTTTCACATTCATTATGTTTTCCATTTATATACCAAGGTTGATTACACCTCCACTCTTTAGTCTGGTTGATACTTGGTTCTATCATTTATATAATAGTAAAAAAGGCGGCGGTAGCCCGTTAAAATCCCCAACCCCCCCCCCCCCCCTTTTTAACTTATCACTTATATATATCTTATCACTTATATATATCTTATCACTTATGTATATCTTATCACTTATATATATCTTATCACTTATATATATATCTTATCACTTATATACTTATATAACCATAAGGGAGACTATCAATTCCATTTTCTAAAATAAACCTCTTATCATCAAAAGCCCCCAATGCTTTCTTATTTATCTCTTCTGAATATAATTGATGTTTATAACTTCTTATTCCATTAATCTTTCTAAACTCTTCTTTCTTTGTTGTTAAACAGTTATAATAATCCTTAAAGTTTATTGTTTCTTTAATAACATTTTTCTTTACACCTTTTAACTTCTTATCAGTCTTTTCAACGTTATTCACAATGTATTTATAAGCATAAGCCTTTGACCTCAATCCCACAAATTCACTCATAACATTTCCTCCTAATTCATCCTTGAACTTTCCAATCACCTTTTTATTTTTAGAAGAGAACAACTCACTCTCTGGACTGTAATTACTCGTGTCATAGATATTAATGTCTCTTTTCATGTCTGAATAAACATCGTTGGTATTAATTTTCAAAATAAAACTATCTGTATCCATATAAAGTAGATTAACATCATTTTGATATTTCTTCCTCAAGTTATTATAAAAGTAATCATACATTAATGACTTTGATAAATCAAGAATTGTTGTTCCAATATAAATAGGTTTGTTCATTTCAATGAACCTCAAACATCAAACATCCGGGGCCTTCGTTCAAACTTAACTGATCTCTCCATACAGGTTGCTTCTGTCAAACCAGACGTGATCTGCTTAACAGAAACTTTCCTCCTTTATGATGTCTCTGATTCCATAGTATCTCTCCCGGGCTACTCCCTCCTCCGGTATGATAGACCTGAGCCTCGTCCTGGAGGCGGGGTTGCTATCTTTATCAAAAACTCTCTTCCTCACTCGCCCTGCACTGCACTCTCTCCACCTCACCCCCAGGAATACCTCTGGCTACGGCTTCCCCTTCGCTCCCACCTCTTGTTCATATGTGTGTTGTACCGTCCACCAAACAGTGATGACTCCATCTACATCTCGCTGTCTGATGATATGGACCAACTTCTATCTACTCATCCCAACTCTCTCTTCCTCATATGTGGTGATTTCAACTGTCATCATGCCAGTTGGCTGGGTGTGGGTACCTCTCTCACCAGCCATGGCTCCTCAGCAAAGGACTTCTGCGACTCACTGGGACTGACACAATCTGTCAATTTCCCGATCCGGATCTCAGTCAACGGAACATCTTCTCTTCTGGACTTGGTTATGACTAACTTCCCTGAAAATGTCTGCTGCTCTTCTTCTGCTCCGATCGGATCATCTGATCATGTCCTTGTTAAAGTGGACATCTCTCTGACCATCCTCAGGGAGCCTGCTCAGCGTCGACGAGTCTGGCATTTCACTCAGGCCAACTGGCACGGTCTTCAAGCAGCCATCAATCATCTGGACTGGTCTCCCATCTCTACCACCTCTGACATCAACTCATCCTGGGAATTCTTCCAAAGTAAATTGCTCTCTCTCATGCACAGATTTATCCCATCTCGTCTTCAGTTGTCATACCCTTCCTCCCGTCCATGGTACACGGAATCTTGTGGTGAGGCTGTTGCCCAGAAACAACTTGCCTTCGTCTCCTGGAAAGCAAATCCAACGGAAGGAAATCTCATTTCCTTTCACAAAGCCCGAAACAAGTGTGTGTCCACCCTCAGGAGAGCCAGGAAACAATATCTCTCCGTTCTCAAGACCGAACTCTCTTATCTGTCTCCCTCTTCCAAATCCTGGTGGCGTCTGGTCAAATCCGTTTCTGGTGTTTGTTCCCCCTCCATCCCCTCCCTTACCTCAAACGGCTATACAGCTGACTCCGCACGTGAAAAAGCTGAATGCCTCAACTCTGTGTTTGCCTCTAAATCTTGTGTCCCAAACCCATCCCTCTCTGTACCCACCATACCCAGTCGTACCCTGCTGCTCCTGGACTCCGTGTCCTTTCCTCCTGACAAGGTGGAAAAGTTTCTGTCAACCCTCGACTCTGATTCTGCAACTGGACCCGACGGCATCAGCCCACGGGTCCTAAAATCCTGCTCTGCTGCTCTATCTCACCCTCTCGCTGTTCTCTTCACCCTCTCTTTTGCTCAAGGTCAACTGCCATCTGCTTGGAAATCAGCCAACATCACCGCTTTGCACAAAAAAGGTGCAAAAACAGATCCTAGCAACTACAGACCAATCAGCCTTCTCCCAATTATCAGCAAAGTCATGGAATCCATCATTGCTTCTGATATGAAATCTTTCCTCTTCTCCAATGGCTTGATCTCTGATCATCAATTTGGTTTCAGACCAGGTCACTCTACTCTGGACATGCTGCTTCTGCTGTCTCAACAATGGATGGAGGTCCTCAATGCCAAACAGGAAATTAGAGCTGTCTCCCTCGACATATCACGTGCCTTCGACACGGTCTGGCACCCCGCTCTGCTCACCAAACTCTCCTCCTTTGGTATCCATGGAAATCTCCACGCATGGCTGGCGGACTTCCTCTCTAGTCGTCGTCAACGTGTGGCCCTGAATGGGTTTCTCTCATCTCCTCTTCCTGTTCAGGCTGGAGTTCCCCAAGGCAGTGTTCTGGGCCCCGTGCTTTTTCTGGTCTTCATCAATGATCTCTCTGACTCTCTCGAAAATCCTCTCTATCTCTTTGCTGATGACTCCACTCTCTGCCGCTCCATTCCTCTTCCCTCAGATCGGCAGTCTGCTGCCTCCTCACTCTCTGAAGACCTGGACAAAATCACAGACTGGTCAAACAAGTGGAACATGTCTTTCAATCCTGACAAATCTCACACTCTTACTATGTCTCTCCGAAAAGATCGACTGGACAACCCTCCCATCTACTTTCTCAACAATCCTCTCCAAGAAGTTCTGTCGCTCAAGATTTTGGGTCTCACTATCTGCCATGATCTTTCTTGGGAAAACCACATTTCCAAGCTGGCCTCCAAAGCCAGTCGCCGACTGGGCATCCTCCGTCGTGCGAAGTCCTTCCTCGGCACACCTGAGCTCCTCACCACATACAAGGCTTTCATCCGTAGCTCAATGGAATACTGTTCTCCCCTATGGGCCGGTGCTCCTGCCTCACACCTAGCTCGGCTTCACGCTGTTGAAACCAAAGCTTTCAGAATTATTGGAATCTCCCGCGATGAAGCTATCTCTGAGGGCCTTTCACTCACTCACCGCAGGAAGGTAGGTGGTCTTTCTGTCTTCTACCGACTCCTCTCCGGCCTTGCACCCCCAGCTCTCTCTGTGCTCTGTCCCCCAAATATTCCTACAGGTCGCACAAGATCTGCCAGCAACCCTCTGATGGTTAAACTGCCGAAATCTCGGCTCTCCGCTCACCTTCACTCTTTCATTCCTCTTTTCTCCCGCCTCTGGAACAAACTCCCTCACTCCCTTCAATCCCACTCCTCCCTCCAGGTCTTTAAAACAGCTGTTCACCACCATCTCTTATCTTCCCCCATCCAAAACCTTGATCTTTTCTACCCCCGCTAATTCACCCCAGATCCACCTTGTTTGAAATTCCAACTTCTTTCCTGGAAGTCCTGGCAGTGTCCATATGTTTTATACCTCTCCCACTGCCCCCTTCCCACGCCCCCCCCCCCCGCCCCCAAAGCCCTCGCCCTCTCTCAGATCTCTCGATGTCTCCATGTCTCTCGGTCCCTGCTCTCAAATGTTGTGTTTGTGTCCTTCCCCCTCTCTCCCCATCTTGTCTACCGCTCCCTATGTTATATGTTTTATGTGTCGGTTTGTCTTTCTGTGTGATTAATGTTCGCTCTTTCACGAGCCTCGATATTGTATACAAAAAAAAAAAAAAAAAAAAAAAAAATACTCTCTTTAATCAAATGGATCGCACAAAAGTTCTCAGTAAAGACCTCAGCTCGAGTAAAACTCGGTCTATTAATTAATTTTGATGCTTGTTCCCAAGATGTTGATAGTCTGATATTTTGTCTTTTCCTCACATTCTCCATAGTCTTACCAAAGACCGCATTATTCATCAATTTATAAAAGTCTTTCTCAAAATCTGTTTTTGACTCTGTTCTTCTTTGTGTATTAAAATCAATGTACCCCTTTAACCAATGACTTTGATTGAACTTTAGAACCCTATGGATCTTCTCTACTCTTAGACCTTTTGATAAATATTGTCGCAAATTTCTTTGGTGTAGAACATAATTTTTCTTGTTATATAATGTAGTAAGTAATTTTTCTGTTGATTCACCTATATCAAACGATCGTTGATAATCACTCAACCATTCTTTCTTTGGACTTTCTTTCTCACAAGCAAATGGGAGATCTTTGTGTCGGTTATGGAGTTCCTCTGGATATTTTAAATCAATTTCAAAATAATAACCAACTTTTTCTTCATCCAATTCTTTTTGTGTAGAGATACATACATCTTGTAAAACGTTTTTGTAGTCTTTTTCCTTTACCCATCTAAGTTTTCCATAAGGAAGAGCCTGAGACAGTGAGACATTGCCCAGCCATACAGGTTGTTCGCGTCATAGTACATCAAGTAAGAACTCTCTTTCGTTGGATCATAATTTGGAAGATATTTGTTATTTGCTTTTGCGTATCTACTCGAGCAGACTTGTGAAATTCCACCTCTTTTTGCCTTTTCAATCATCAAAAGCATATCAACATCGGTTATCAAATCCAAATCTTGTTTTGTCATTTTCAACATCGCACTCCAGGCCAATCCAGGTGCTGTGTAGTAGTGAGCAGGATCCAATCCATATCCAGTGCGACAAACAGATCTAAAGGCTTCAAATACATCGGCCAATAAAAGCACATCAGTTTTGAGATACAAATCGTGATACTCGCCAAGATTCTTGATGTTATATTTTTCCCAAACATTTTGTGCGTGTACATAATCTTTATCAGATATATGACTGTTGTTTAATTTGTTATAGAAATTTTCTTTTGAAGGAAGTTGTGTTTCATTGAATCTCTCAAATGAGTCCATATAGTCATAGGGGTAAATTCCCTTTTGTGTTAGAAAATCTTTATCTAAAAAATACTCTGAAAGACATGGAAACTCTTTTAGATTTTGAACCAAGTTAACCAATGGACTTGCCATGAATTTAAATGTATCAAGAAATCTGATATGAGTAATAGGAGATGTGTGAATTGTTTTTGTGAATGAAATGTATTTCTGATCCGTGTTTGGAATTGCTGAGATACTTCCAGAAGTCTTTGAGAGTTCCTTGATAAATAGATGTGTATCATAATGAGCGTTGTTATGAAGAAAGACAGGAATGAAAGAGGGGAGTTGATAATTAATATTACAACTTTGATGAGCCGGACCTCTATATTTACCAGTGAGATGACAATGGTCTCTAACCTTTAGACCTTTACCAATTTTCTCCTCACAAATATGACAGACATTGTTTTTTATAAATTCCCTTTTTTCTTTACTTGTTAAGGACATTGGTTTATTGGTTTCTCTCATTATCTTGGTTAATCGAACACAGTCTTTTTCTAGTCGTTTCACAAACTCCTCTGGGGTATTTGAGCCTCTATACATCTCTAACTTGTTATATTTATCACCAACGGATGATTTGATATAATAACAAAAACCACAAGGAGTATGTTTTTGATATTTATTTGTGTATGATTCTTTTGGATCTTGAGAAGCAGTATCAATTTTTTCTAAAATACTTTCAAAATCAGCATATATAACAAATGGATGTTTGATCTTTTTATTTTCATCTTTGAATGTGATCTTTGAGCCTTCTTTAGGCATATTGATTACCGTTGATTTATGTTCGCCACAATAATTTGAATGTTTATCTAATCTTTCTTGTGAATTGAAGAAGTTAAGACAACGCAAACAAATATATATTTTATTTGTTATTTTACATACTTGTGGTTTTATTAATTTTGTAATATCTTTGATGTATGTATAATGTGAATTTTCGTCTGAATTAAAATATAGAAGATTAATATGAGTTTGTTTACAATTGTCAGAAAGCTTTAAAACCTGAATGTTGTTTGTTTCTGTTAGACCATAAACATTAACTGATAAATTATTCATCTTTTCAAATTTAGGAATATCATTTAAAGTCATCGGAAACTTTAGATCTTTCGTATTTAATGTATTCTCATATTTTTTATAATGAGATACTCTTTCATCATGAAAATGTGGAGGATGTAAGTGTGCTAAAATAGACCAGAGAAAACATTTATTGTCTTTATTTTTGATATTGATAACTGCTTTTCTATTTTTGATAACACTGGGTAAATCAATGTAAGAAGAAGCTTTTAGAGGATCTGATTTAAGAATATGAATGTCTATGTAAATAATTTTTCCTATATTGAATCCACTTCCTACGATTGAATTATCCACATCTTGCTCTTGTTTAATAAGTTCATCATAGACTCCTGATGTTTTAAAATCTTGATATGAAGATATAAAGTGTGGCTCAGTTCTCATGTATGGTGCATCTATAACTCCTTCATCCTTTGTCATTTCTAATTTTACTCCCATATAAAATTTAAGTGGTTTCATTTCCTTTAGTGTTTTTTCAATCAACGTTTGAACAGCAGGTTTAACTATTTCTACAGCATCAACTATAGACTCTGGTTCAGGAGGTTTGAAGTTAAAGACTCTTATTTTAATATGTCCTTTGAATGCTCCATCAGAGTTTTTAGTTGTGATAAAATTTGATAAATGTAGATTTGTTTTAAGATGTATTTTGAAGCCTTTCTTGAGGATATTTTTATTACATGTAGAACAGTGTTTTGTTTCAGGTGGAAGAGGGGAAAGTTTGTTTAAAATGTTGTATGTATGTTTTGCGGTGAGAATATGTTGTTTATAATATTTTACTTCCTTCTCGCAAGTATCACAATAAACCATATTTATAGCGTGAGAAAACGTGGTGTTTTATATATATCACTGTGCTTAAAATAAAACACTTTTGAGCTTTACAGCTCCGTTTTATATATATCACTGTGCTTAAACTAAAACACTTTTTCACTCAGAATCATCTAAGTCATAACTATCACATGAATACTCAGAATCATACTCAGAGTCATCAATAAAGCTACTCTCATAACTATCATTTGAGCACAAACTATTAGTATCATAACTATCATCTGTGTTCAATGAAATACTATCATCACCATCAGCCAAGTTCAATGAAATACTATCATCACTATCGTCCGAGTTCAATGAAATAGTAAAATCTTCACTGCTGTATTGACTCATATTTAATTAGCAAGAAAAATATTCCCATCAATATCTATATACTTTCTTTCATTAACAGATTCAATCTCTACAATTTTTATATCAAAAGTTATCTTTAAATAATCTCTAACTATCATAGAACGAAATGACATTTCACCAGAAATATTAACATCATTCATTTTACTTAGATCTACACCCTTTGGATTATTAAAGAAAATACAAATGTCTCCTCTAGAATTATTAATGGTCTTATCATTCTTTTTCAAAGTATCGTGGTCAATCACTTTTTCAAGCTTTGAATAAATTGCCAGGAGTAGAGGAGAAACTTTTGTTAGATTTACTTTAATGGATGTCTTTCCAGGTATAGTTAGAGCTCTTCCTTTAAATGAAATAGAGGGGCTCATGTTATTTTCCATAACTGGTTTTACCCAAAAATTTCCATATTTATCTTTGTTCAATTTAACATCTTTGACATATTTTTCTATATCTTCCACCGAAGTAGAGATTGATTGAAATTTGTCTTTTGTGCTTTGAAACATTGTATTTATTAATGAATAAACTTGCGTTTAGTTTAAATAAAAATTTACCACATAAATATGATAAGTTCTGAAGGATATTTAGAATTTCCAGACTCTCCATATGATAAATTAGAGAATTGTCCGGCTTGTGATAGAGTGGGGCTTAATGATGAGGATTCATATAAACAATGTTTATTCTGTGATTATATTCTAATTAATGATAATAAGAAATATAAAAAAACATATAACTCTTTTAAATTAGAACCAAAAATGAATTACTTTACAAGATTAATAAGAGAGATGAATGTTAAGCATTATGGTGATAATACACCATTTCTTACAAGGAAAGAGACTCTTTGTATTGAGGAAATGTATAAGGGTTTAATGATATTTATTATTCAAAATAATTTTAATGGAAATGTTAATACAAGATACTACATAAATAAAATAATGAATTATTTTGAAATTAAACCAGAACTCAGGATAAAATATAGAGTTTCTAAAATAGCTCAAAAAAAGTTGGATGACTTGTTTTCCAAATATATAAATGAATGATTTTTTACCCGTTTGGGAAAATAAGATAAAATTTAATAACCATAAAAACATTCCAAATTCATTGAGATGTCTAATAGTTGGTTCAAGCGGATGTGGGAAAACCTGTTTACTTTTAAAGATGCTCCTTGGTCCTAATTTTTTAGATTATGATAATTTAATAATTTTTACAAAGTCAAGTTTTCAACCCGAGTATCAACTACTCTCACAGGGTTTTAATGCAGGTCTTAAAAAGGAAGACATTATCGGTTTATTTAAACTTCAAAACAAACTGAATGATTATAATATTGAAGATATAATACAATTATTTTGTGATACACAGAAATCAAAATCGAAACCCATAACTTGTATTCTCAGTGATAATACGGATGATATACCTTCACCTCAAGATTTAGATAAATCAAAAAAGAACCTCGTCATCTTTGATGATTGTGTTAATGAGAGAAACCAAACAGTAATGGATAGCTACTATACAAGAGGGAGACATTCTTCTTGTAATTGTATATATCTTAGTCAATCATATTTTCAACTCCCTCGACGCTCAATAAGAAACAATGCCAATACTTTTATTTTATTTAAGTTAAATTCAATAGATGTAAATAATTTTTGGAGAGATAATTGCTCTACGTTATGTAGTAAAAAAGAATTTGAAAATTATATGAAACACACGATTGGAAAATATAAATATATTGTTGTGAAACAAGATGAGATACTAAATGATATTTTTCAATAAATAAATACAGAAAATGAATACTGAAGAAAGAGAAAGAAAGTTTAAGGAACATCAACAATTAGTTTCAAAAGTTGTTAAACAACAGGAAGAGATAAAGAAGAAACGGAGACAGAAACTAACTGGTGAAGAAGCCTTTGAAAGAAAACAAGAGACATTCTTTAAACCACTTTTGAAAACTCAACACTCACCTACAGTACCCACGGTAGAATTTACTCCGAAAAAACTTCAAATGCTCAAAGATTTTAGTCAGATAACAAAACAAGAACTTGGTGAATTAGAATATGATGACGAGGGATTATTTCGGAAACTTGAGGAGGTAAATCAACCCCCTAATTATGTTGTGGAAGCTCTTCAAAACAATGAATATTCGGCGGGTTCAAAAACCAGAGCAGGTCTCATTCCAACAGAAGAACCAGCAGTGTTTCATCTTGTGGAAGAAAAGGTATTGATATTTAATGATGAATTGATGTTCTTGAGTTCTACTCAACCAAATGTTAAATTAACTCCAAGATTAATGTTTCTTCTAACAAACCCCGGATTCAGCGGTTCAAAATATTTTGAGGAACCACTTGATATGGAAAGAGAGGAAGATAGGGTATATATTGAGTTGCTAAATGCACTTGATTATGGAGTTTCTGTTGCTGGTAAAAGTAAGAAGAATGAGAAGGAGAAACATATTATTGATGCTTTAAGTAAGCTTGGTTCGGGTGTTAGTTTTCTTCCAAATGACCCATCACAATTAGTTAATAGGCTATTATTGTTGTTAGGTAGTAAGAAGGCTGGAAACAACAATTGTTTTAATGAATCCTCAGCCATTTTAGATCAGTTGATGAACATGAAAATAATTAATAAATGTCAATACAAAGATATTTTATTAGATATTAAATAAGATGAGAAGCACAATTCTTAGTTTTAATTTCACAACGAGCGATTACACAGCTTCATTCCCTTACCCACTACAACTTGACCCCCTTACCTCATATGAGGCATCTTTGTTGTCAATGGAAACTTACAATACCCTTTTTAATATCACAGAGAAAAACAACAAGTTTAGTTATAATCCAGGAAGTGGATATAAAACTATAACCGTTTCACCTGGAGCTTACGAGATTTCTCAAATATCTTCAGAAGTCTCTCGCCTTATGAAAGAAAAAGGTGATGAACCAAAAAATATTGTAATAGATATTCAAAAACACACTTCAAAATCAACTATTAAACTTAAAAATAATTATAAAGTTGATTTCACGATTGAAAATTCGTTTAGAGAGCTATTGGGTTTCTCTTCAAAAAAGATTGAAAATAACGGGACGTTTTACAGTGATAATGTTATCCAAATATCCTCCGGTATAAATTCAGTATTAATTCATTGTGATTTGATTGATGGTGCTTATAACGATGGAATAAGAACAAATACAATATTTTCATTCAGTGCATACTCAACCCCGATTGGTTATAAATTTAATATGGAACCAAAAAATCTTGTCTATTTACCTGTGTCAGGAAAAACCATATACAGAGTAAATTTTAGGATAACCGACCAAGATAATCGTATGATATCCTTTAATGATGAAATTATATCCATCAGAATTCACCTACGTGAAGTTTTTCAATAAATAAATAATGGTTATTGTGAGAAAACACGAGTTGGGAAAATATAAAATAATTACAGGGGAGGGCATGTTCCTTTCACCAGACTATACAAGGTATGTGGGTAGAGGATACTATAAACCTAAGAGACAACGAGGTGTAGGTCATCAATTTCGAAATAAAGGAGATGGGATAATTGATACTCTAATGGGTATTGGTTCAACCATCCTTAAACATAAAGACCTAATTGGTTCAACTGCTTCTGCCGTGGGCTCCGTTGCGGGTGCTATAAAGAGTATAAAAGATGCTCAAAAGGAGTCTCATAAATTACAAGCAATCAAAGAAATAAAAAAAGGTAAAACTCAACTATCTTCACAAGAACGACAAA
The DNA here is from genome assembly GCF_964187855.1 of Myxine glutinosa. NCBI lineage: Eukaryota > Metazoa > Chordata > Myxini > Myxiniformes > Myxinidae > Myxine > Myxine glutinosa. The sequence continues at coordinate 395,727,116 of NC_136261.1, forward strand.
AAATCATTAAAATACTTGGGTCAGGGTTTCAACAATTTTAATGCTATATAAATACAAGTATGGAAGCGATTGATAGTATCTATGATTTGGATGATACGATTATCATTTCAAACTCCACTAAAAAGGAAGACTATTTTAAGGTAAATGCTATAACAGGAACAGACTGGAATTCAAACGGAACAAAAAGTTTTGAAATAAATAATCAACAAACTTACTTGAATATAGCTGATAGTTTCTTGCTGTGTAAATTTAAATTCACTAAGGCTGCGAATAATACTAATGCTACACTCGTAAATGATTTCTTCTGGAAAATGTTTGACAGTGTCCGCCTGTATATTGGAACACAAGAGGTTGAAGCGGTTGATTATGTCTCTGCTACATCTGAAATGATGAAATTTACACTATATTCGTTTAGTGATAGAATGGGTAAGGGAGCTGTTGAGGGTTTTATTCCTGATATGTCAACGGGTACAAACGCAGACCCTGGTTATAGTCAAAGGAAGTCAATGTATAATGATGACGCAAAAGCTGAGAATAGTTTTACCGTAGCAGTACCTCTGAAAGGTATATTTGGATTTTGTGATTATGATAAAGTTTTGTATGGGCTTAAAATTAGATTTCAACTACAAAGGAATGATAATGTAAATAGATTGCTTTTTGGGGATGAAAATGCTTTTGGAGAAAATAATAAATTTGTTATTAATGATTTGTGTTGGTATATCAGTGAATATACTCCTAATCTTAAAACGGAAGAGATGTTAAATAGAAGACTTAACTCAAAGAAACCGCTAAATGTATCATACCTTAAAAGAAGATGTCAACACGTTAAACTGGAACACACTACCTACACTTGGAATTTAGGTGTTCTTCAAGGAAAGCCACGATACCTCTGGCTCATTTTTAAAAAACCAGATGGAGAGGACGGTACTAATAAGAATAATGCCCTGAGTGATAATGCAAAGGTGAAACAACTTCGGGTTTCTCTTGATGGCACATTTTATCCGCGAGATAGATTGGAAATTGATTGGGAAAAAAATGATTATGCGGAAGCCTACAAGTCCTACCAAAAGGTGTGTGAAAGTAATGGTAATAATGATCCTATTTTGGATATGGTTGCGTTTCAAAAACTTTATACAATCTACGCAATTGACCTGAGTTCTCAAAAGGAAACTATAAAGTCTAATCGAGTGGATACTTCTCTATACATTGAAAGAGGGGAGAGTGAAGAGGTTAATGCATATTGTTTGCTTTTGGAGGAAACAGAATTACAGATTAATACAGATAATGGTGTTATGATTAATATCACATAGGTTTTTTCTCATAAATAAATGGTTGGGGTATATGTTAATCAAATCAATCTTAATAAATTAACATCTTGTATTCAAAATCAAAAGCCTTGTATTATTAATGTTAATACAATTCAAAGAAAAGGAGCTGTAAGAATTGATGTTTTACTCACACACACACAAGTAAAAACACTAAATGATGTTGGATCACTTAAAATTAAAATGACGAAACCTATGTTAAAGAAATATTCAATAGACGAGTCAAGAGGAGGATTTCTCCCATTTCTAATTCCTTTATTTGCTGGTTTAAGTGCGGCGGGAGCATTGACTGGTGGTATTTCAGCAGCGGTAAAAACTGCTAACGAAAGGAAGGCACAACTAAAAGCTCAAAAAGAATTGGAAAGACATAACAAGGAGTTGGAGAAACAAATTAGTGGAAGTGGTGTAATTGTAGATTTTGCTCAAAAACTTGAAAGTCTACCTGATAAAGCTAGATTGTTGGTTGGAGATATGCTTTCCTCTATCGCTCAAGCGGGTGTTAAACTAACTAAACGGGGTAATGGATTGTATCTTTCTCATAAATAAATGGATAAATGGTTTAAACAATTTGGAAAGAATACAACGTCAAATATAGAACTAGCTAAGTATTGTAAAACACTAAAAATTGATAATGTGGTTATTTGTATGAGAGATGAATTAACACATATAAATAAGAATACAAAGAATATTATTATGAATTTAGACACACAGAATGGTTCTCATTGGGTTTGTATTCATAATAGTCAGGATAAATATTATTTTGATAGTTATGGTATGCCACCACCTGTTGAAGTAATACAATTCTTACAGAATGGTGTTTATCAAACATTCCAAGTTCAAGAAATTAATTCTAAATGTTGTGGCCAATTATGTTTATATGTATTATTTCAACTCAACAATAATGAAAATTTTTATGATATCATTTTTTATCTAATATAAATGACCTATGTTGGAAAAGATGGTTCTATCTTTGGAAAATCCTCTCAGGATATTGATTTATCAAATTATTATACAAAGGCACAGGCTGAACGACAAAAATATAGTGTAAGTAAAAATATTAATATGAAGAATACTTATAAATTAATCAATTATCCAAACCCTACAGATGCGAATGACTTGATTAGATTCAGTGATTTATCACAATATATATCTTTAAAGAAAACAGCACGTTTTGTGAAACAAGTAAAATTTACAACCACAACACCTGGTTATACTGACCATACACCTTTCCTCATTGAATTTAACTACCTGCTTACAATTAAATTTTATAAAGAAGGACATTTAGTTAATATGCGAATTAATAAATGGGGGTATGATATGCCTGATTTAGGGTATAATTGGTCTTTTTCAATAAACATAGAAGACCTACATGATTTAAATCAGTCTCGTAAAGAAGAATATTATCCACTTGGTGAAGATAAGGATTTATGTGGAAGTACAATTAGTAAACAACAAATACGTGATTTTAAGAAAATAAAAATATATGATAGTATAGCGATGGTTCGCATGACAAAGAAGGAAGGTAATGAGATAAGGATAGAAAGCCGAGGAATACAAACCGATTTGGTAGTGGGAAGATGGGGTGGTATTACCTGTCATAATATTAATCTCACATATATTTCTGATACATAAATGGCAGGAAGAAGACTACAAGAGAATTATAATTTTTGTATTCAAGGATACCTACAAGAAAAGGGTGCTCGGTATTACATACCTTATGATTTGGAGCATATACATGGGAATTTTGTCATAAAAAACTGGCCTTATACTGATATTGTTAAACCCACAAATAGAGACTTGTTTAAAATATTAAATAAAAATGAACTTCTCAAAGTTATGAAATATAAAACTCTTTTAGAAATCGTCAACAAATCTTATTGGTATCCTATTATGAGAAAAATAATTATAGATACAAGAATATCTCAAAATCCAGATGAGTATATGTATAATATTCTTTGGGGTTCAAACTCAAGGGTAGCAAGGGATGAGGAAGGAGTTGAAGAAGAGAAGGAGGAAAGAGAGAAAAAGGAGAAGGAGGAAAGGGAGAGGGAGAAGAAGGAGGAGAGGGAGAAAAAGGAGGAGAAGGAGGAGAGGGAGAAAAAGGAGAAGGAGGAAAGGGAGAAAAGGGAGAAGGAGGAAAGGGAGAAAAGGGAGAAAAAGGAGAAGGAGGAGAGGGAGAAAATGGAGGAGGAGGAGAGGGAGCAAAGAGAGAGGGAGGAAAAATATAAAAAGATGGAAATCACTGAGATTCATAAAAGATTGAGTGTATTAAAGCAAATAAATCAATCTCAACGCACCGAAGAGGAAATTAAAGAATTAACAACTCTTATGAAGATAATGGTTTCAAAAATAAGAACGTCAATGTCTTCAATTTCAGGGAGGAGATTTAAACGAGAAAGTGGTGAAGAAGAAGAAGAAGAAGAAGGAAAAGATTATGTGATTGATGATGTTGGTGTCATTGACTTTAGTTAGTTTTTATTTGTAAATAAATGGAGGAGAGAGTGAAGGCATTCCTTAGGATTCTTTATGTTTTAAAAATAAAGATTGAAATGTATATGTTGAAAACCAAAAAGGTTTTGATACTCTGTCGGAATTTTTCTGATAAATAAATATGAGTTATTGTCTCAAATGTAAAAAGAAAACTAAATCTAAAAATATCTCTTATGTTAAAGCTAAAAATAATAGAGTTTATCAAAAAGGAATATGTCAAGTATGTGGCTCTAAAAAGTGCCAATTCATCTCTCCTAAAAGAGGAGGAGACATACAAAAGTTTCTGTCAGGAAGTAAATTTACAACAACTGGAATTCCAGGGGAATTACACCTTCCAGGGTATTCTTTCTGTGGTCCAGGAACAAACTTGGATAAAAGATTAGATGAGGCTGACAATCCTAAACCTTGGTCTAAACCTACAAATAGGGTTGACGAAGTGTGTATGAAGCATGATATTGCTTATGGGAAAACCACTACGTTGACTGAAAAACATAAAGCCGACAGCGAAATGTTGTATAATTTGTCTTTGATACAAAATCCAACGTTGAGAGAGAAAGTTGATAGGTTTATTGTGAGAAATTTGATAAATGCTAAATTGAAACTTGGTCTTGGTTATTCCTCAAAAAACTATTAGGCTCTAATGATGTCATCAAGACTGAGGAGCTTTTGGCTGAAGAATTACACAAACCTATAATCACCAAGTTTAAAAGAAGGAAGGTTTATTCTAAATACACCGACCACATATGGTCCGCTGATTTAATTGAATTGAATAATGACAGGGGATACAGGTATGCTTTAACCGTTATTGATTTGAGGAGTAGATTTGCCTGGGTTGTCCCTTTAAAAAATAAAAGGGGTGATACTTTAATGTTAGCCTTTAAGCTAATATTTGATCGGGATAAAAGGAAACCAAAGAAGTTATGGACTGATGAGGGAACAGAGTTCTATAACAAAATATTCATGAAATTTCTTAAGGGGAAGGGTATTAAATTATACAGCACCTTTAATGAAGGAAAAGCAGTTGTTATTGAGCGTTTTAATCGTACTTTGAAAGAGAGACTATATAAAAAATTCACACAACTCGGTTCTCAAAAATGGGTGTATTTAATTCAGGATATTGTAGATGATTACAACAATGCAGTTCATTCATCAACAAAATCAAAACCATCAGAAACATTTACAAAATTAGAATATGAAAAGGAGATTAATTTGAGAAAGCCCAAGTTCAAAGTTGGTGATATGGTAAGGATATACAAATGGAAAAGCCATTTTGAGAAAGGTTATACACAAAAATGGACTCGTGAATTATTTAAAATCATTGATGTAATGGATACAGTCCCTTGGACCTACAAATTATATGATTTAAATGAAGAAGAAATCTTGGGTTCATTTTACTCACAAGAATTACAAAAAACACAAGTAAGCAGATAATACCCTTGAAAATAATAAATAAATAAATAAAATGTAATGGGGATACGTTTTTATATCTGTGAACCCCAAACACAGAATCCCACAACTTTTTAGTTGGGGCTTAACTTTTGTGTGTGTATAATGGGGATACGTTTTTAAATCTGTGAACCCCAAACACAGAATCCCACAACTTTTTAGTTGGGGCTTAACTTTTGTGTGTGTATAATGGGGATACGTTTTTAAATCTGTGAACCCCAAACACAGAATCCCACAACTTTTTAGTTGGGGCTTAACTTTTGTGTGTGTATAATGGGGATACGTTTTTAAATCTGTGAACCCCAAACACAGAATCCCACAACTTTTTAGTTGGGGCTTAACTTTTGTGTGTGTATAATGAGGATACGTTTTTAAATCTGTGAACCCCAAACACAGAATCCCACAACTTTTTAGTTGGGGCTTAACTTTTGTGTGTGTGTGTATGTGTGAGTGAGTCATAATAATATACAAACCCTAACCCAACCCCAACCCTAACCCAACCCCATCCCTAACCCAAACCCATCCCTAACCCAACCCCATCCCTAACCCAACCCCATCCCTAACCCAACCCCATCCCTAACCCAACCCCATCCCTAACCCAACCCCATCCCTAACCCAACCCCATCCCTAACCCAACCCCATCCCTAACCCAACCCCAACCCTAACCCTAACCCTCACATTCAAAATCCCAACCCTAACCCAACCCCATCCCTAACCCAACCCCATCCCTAACCCAACCCCATCCCTAACCCAACCCCATCCCTAACCCAACCCCATCCCTAACCCAACCCCAACCCTAACCCTCACATTCAAAATCCCAACCCTAACCCAACCCCATCCCTAACCCAACCCCATCCCTAACCCAACCCCATCCCTAACCCAACCCATCCCTAACCCTCACATTCAAAATCCCAACCCTAACCCAATCCCATCCCTAACCCAACCCCAACCCTAACCCTCACATTCAAAATCCCACCCAAACCCTAACATAATCTTTTTTTTATTCTTTTTTTAAAATATGTATTTCATTTTTTTTTTTTTTCCTCTTCTTCCAATTCTGTCTTTCAAGGCTTTCAAGTTTGAAGAAGTAGAAATGGGAAGAAAGAATTTTCCAGCATTTTCTTCCTCGAACTTTCTTGATATTGCTTAAATCAAGCGTCATTAAACAAAGAACATTGTTCATTGCTTTAGAATCCAAAGAGTCTCCAAGATGGACCCCACAGGTAGAGTCTCCAAAATAAAACCAACTTTCCAAGTTCCCAAGGTATAACCACATTCCTGTTGAGCCTCCAAGATAGGTATCACATTCCGAGTCATCAAAACAAAACCCCCATTCCGAGTCTCCAAAAATATAACCATCTTTCCAAGTCCCCAAGGTAGAACCACAATTTTCAGAAATATTGGGGGTTTCCGTGATAAGTCTCACATAGTATAACTGCGGACCATCAGGGAAAACTTCCCTTTCCCAATTTTTTAGGGTTTCTATGATGTGTCTCACATAGTATAACTGCGGACCATCAGGGAGAACTCCCCTTTCCCAATTTTTTAGGGTTTCTATGATGTGTCTCACATAGTATAACTGCGGACCATCAGGGAGAACTCTCCTTGCCCAATTTTTTAGGGTTTCTATGATGTGTCTCACATAGTATAACTGCGGACCATCAGGGAGAACTCTCCTTGCCCAATTTTTTAGGGTTTCTATGATGTGTCTCACATAGTATAACTGCGGACCATCAGGGAGAACTCCCCTTTGCCAATTTTCAGAAATTTGTGGGTCTCCAATGTATGACTTGTATTCTGGCTCATCAAGGTAGAACTTGTTCAGTGGGTTTTGTTTTGATAACTCACAACAAGTATCATCATGGTAAAACTCTTTTTCAGGATTTTGTGGATCTCCAAGGTATAACTCTTTGGCTGGGTCATCAAGGTAGAACTCGTTCTGGGGGTCTTGGTTGTTCAAAATGTCTTCAAACAAAAAAATAACTTCATCCCAAGTTGTGTTAAAAGCAGAATTTTCATTTCGTATCTCAGATACAATTTCCTGTGAAAGAAAATAACAATGTATTAATTTAATACAATATTTTTATTTGTATAAATCAAGCTCTATGAATATTAAAATAAACTTTGTTAACTCTTACATGAGTCTCATCTAAAAAAAAAAAAAAAAAAAAAAATTAAATAAATAAATAAATAAATAAACAAACTTACCTCCATTGATAAGAGGTTCGAGTCCAGTTCATCAATCTGAAGGTTGAGTTCTACACAGGTAGTAGGACTCCAAGGAATAGCAAAGTTATCCCATTCCATTTCGGCATAGGAGTCCATTCTCAAGTGAAGCAGAAAGCGTGTTTGAAAAAGCCTGTGTGGTCGGTGCCTTTTATAAGAAGGGCTGGGTGTGTGTCATTTCCTGTGGAAATTCCCTGGGCGTGTCTTAACTGGAAATGATGTGATGGAAATTCCCTGAAAATGATGTAATGTTTTACCTGGAAATGATACAATGCTGAAGAGTTTATAAAGTGGGTGGGACTTAGCAAAAGTGGGCGGAGCTTAGCAAAGGGGGCGGGACATAGCAAAAAGTGGGCGTGGCTTAACAAAAAGTGGGCGGGACCTATTAAAAAGTGGGCGTGGCTTAACAAAAAGTGGGCGGGGCTTAGTAGAAAGGTGGGCGTGGCTTAACAAAAAGTGGGCGTGGATTACCAAAAAGTGGACGGAGCTTAACAAAAAGTGGGCAGAGCCTACCAAAAAGTGTGTGGCACTGGAGGCGCTCAAACAAGAACATTGAGGGAGGTTTACCATTTTATCTTAGCTCAGTTAAAATATCTTAATAAAGAACCAAACTCAAACATATTTTTTGTTAATATATTAGATGGTGAAGAGAGTGGCAAGAGAATTAAATTATTTCCCACGCATAAACAAATATTTGTAGGGTCGTTGTTTGAGTGGGTTATATTCACCAGATGATATTAAGAGTAAAAGGTTAAAAGGTTCATAAGGTCAGAAGGATCACAGGTGTTTAAGTGGTCTAATGAATAAGGATAACATGTCAAAAGGTTAGAAGGTTCGTAAAGAACAGGGTGAGAGAAATAGAGGTCTTTAGGGGCAATATGGAAGTGAATGGGTCAAAGATTAATCTGCCAGATGATATGTAGAAGAAGGATGATAGGTCTATAAGAGAAAACAAATATTTGTAGTGTTTGAGTGGTCTAATGAACAACATTAAGGATAGGTACTACAGACAAAAGTTTCATAAAGATGAGGGTGGGAGAAATAGAGGTGTTTATGATTTTTGAAAAAGACAAGGGGGTAAATGACATTAGATAGGGATTTCCCATGTTAAACGGAGGTGTCCCAGAAGCAACATTATTACACTACTCACGTGGCACATACCCTTATATAAGGGGGCCTTTTCCATTCCCCTGGCATTTTACCCAATAATATCCCTTCTTTTCGATAATTTGCCACATGTCACATACCCTTATATAAAGGGGCCTTTTATATGCCCCTGGCATTTTACCCAATAATGCCCCTTAGATTCTATAATTTGCGACATGGCACATACCCTTACATAAAGGGGCCTTTTCTATGCCCCTGGAATTTTACCCAATAATGTCCCTTCTTTTCTATAGTTTGCCACATGTCACATACCCTGATATAAAGGGGCCTTTTATATGCCCCTGGCATTTTACCCAATAATGCCCCTCCATTTCTATAATTTGACACATGGCACATACCCTTAAATAAAGGGGCCTTTTCTATTCCCCTGGCATTTTACCCAATAATGTCCCTTATTTTCTATAATTTGCCACATGGCACATCCCCGTGTATAAAGGGGCCTTTTCTATGCCCCTGGCATTTTACCCAATAATGTCCCTTATTTTCTATAATTTGCCACATGGCACATCCCCTTTTATAAAGGGGCCTTTTCTATGCCCCTGGCATTTTACCCAATAATGCCTCTTCTTTTCTATAATTTGCCACATGGCACATACCCTTATATAAAGGGGCCTTTTCTATGCCCCTGGCATTTTACCCAATAATGTCCCTTCTTCTCTATAGTTTGCCTCCTGGTACATCCGATAATAAGGGGCCTTTTCTATACCCCTGGCATTTTACCCCATAATATCCCTTCTTTTCTATAATTTGCCACCTGGCACATCCCCTTATATAAAGGGGCCTTTTCTATTCCCCTGGCATTTTACCCAATAATATCCCTTCTTTTCTATAATTTGCCACATGGCACATCCCCTTATATAAAGGGGCCTTTTCTATTCCCCTGGCATTTTACCCAATAATGTCCCTTCTTTTCTATAATTTGCCACATGTCACATCCCATAGAAAGGGGCCTTTTCTATTCCCCTGGCATTTTACCCAATAATGCCCCTTGTTTTCTATAATTTGCCACATGGCACATACCCTTATATAAAGGGGCCTTTTCCATTCCCCTGGCATTTTACCCAATAATGTCCCTTCTTTTCTATAGTTTGCCACATGGCACATCATACCCTCATATAAAGGGGCATTTTCTATGCCCCTGGAATTTACCCAACAATGCCCCTTGTTTTCTATAATTTGCCACATGGCACATACCCTTATATAAAGGAGCCTTTGCCATTCCCTTGGCATTTTACCCAATAATGTCCCTTCTTTTCAATAGTTTGCCACATGGCACATACCCTCATATAAAGGGGAATTTTCTATGCCCCTGGAATTTACCCAAGAATGTCCCTTCTTTTCTATAATTTGCCACATGTCACATCCCATAGAAAGGGGCCTTTTATATGCCCCTGGCATTTTACCCAATAATGTCCCTTCTTTTCTATAATTTTCTACATGGCACATTCCCTTATGTAAAAGGGAACTTTTCTATGCCCCTGGAATTTTACCCAATAATGTCCCTTCTTTTCTATAGTTTGCCACATTGCACATACCCTCATATAAAGGGGCATTTTCGATGCCCCTGGAATTTTACCCAATCATGCCCCTTCTTTTCTATAATTTGCCACATGTCAAATACCCTTCTATAAAGGGGCCTTTTCTATGCCCCTGGAATTTTACCCAATAATGTCCCTTCTTTTCTATAGTTTGCCACATGGCACATACCCTCATATAAAGGGGCATTTTATATGCCCCTGGAATTTTACCCAATAATGCCCCTTCTTTTCTATAATTTGCCACATGTCACATACCCTTATATAAAGGGGCCTTTTATATGCCCCCAGGCATTTTACCCAATAATGCCCCTCCATTTCTATAATTTGACACATGGCACATACCCTTATATAAAGGGGCCTTTTCTATTCCCCTGGCATTTTACCGAATAATGTCCCTTATTTTCTATAATTTGCCACATGGCACATCCCCGTGTATAAAGGGGCCTTTTCTATGCCCCTGGCATTTTACCCAATAATGTCCCTTCTTCTCTATAGTTTGCCTCCTGGTACATCCGATAATAAGGGGCCTTTTCTATGCCCCTGGCATTTTACCCCATAATATCCCTTCTTTTCTATAATTTGCCACCTGGCACATCCCCTTATATAAAGGGGCCTTTGCTATTCCCCTGGCATACCCAATAATATCCCTTCTTGTCTATAATGTGCCACATGTCACATACACTTATATAAAGGGGCCTTTTATATGCCCCTGGCATTTTACCCAATAATGTCCCTTCTTTTCTATAATTTTCTACATGGCACATACCCTTATGTAAAAGGGGCCTTTTCTATGCCCCTGGAATTTTACCCAATAATGTCCCTTCTTTTCTATAGTTTGCCACATGGCACATACCGTCATATAAAGGGGCATTTTCGATGCCCCTGGAATTTTACCCAATCATGCCCCTTCTTTTCTATAATTTGCCACATGTCAAATACCCTTATATAAAGGGGCCTTTTATATGCCCCTGGCATTTTACCCAATAATGCCCCTTCTTTTCTATAATTTGCCACGTGGCACATACCCTTATATAAAGGGGCCTTTTCCATTCCCCTGGCATTTTACCCAATAATATCCCTTCTTTTCGATAATTTGCCACATGTCACATACCCTTATATAAATGGGCCTTTTATATGCCCCTGGCATTTTACCCAATAATGCCCTTTCTTTTCTATAATTTGCGACATGGCAAATACCCTTACATAAAGGGGCCTTTTCTATGCCCCTAGAATTTTACCCAATAATGTCCCTTCTTTTCTATAGTTTGCCACATGGCACATACCCTTATATAAAGGGGCCTTTTATATGCCCCCAGGAATTTTACCCAATAATGCCCCTCCATTTCTATAATTTGACACATGGCACATACCCTTATATAAAGGAGCCTTTTCTATTCCCCTGGCATTTTACCCAATAATGTCCCTTATTTTCTATAATTTGCCACATGGCACATCCCCGTGTATAAAGGGGCCTTTCCTATGCCCCTGGCATTTTACCCAATAATGTCCCTTATTTTCTATAATTTGCCACATGGTACATCCCCTTTTATAAAGGGGCCTTTTCTATGCCCCTGGCATTTTATCCAATAATGCCTCTTCTTTTCTATAATTTGCCACATGGCACATGCCCTTATATAAAGGGGCCTTTTCTATGCCCCTGGCATTTTACCCAATAATGTCCCTTCTTCTCTTTAGTTCGCCTCCTGGTACATCCGATAATAAGGGGCCTTTTCTATGCCCCTGGCATTTTACCCCATAATATCCCTTCTTTTCTATAAATTGCCACCTGGCACATCCCCTTATATAAAGGGGCCTTTTCAATTCCCCTGGCATTTTACCCAACAATGCCCCTTCTTTTCTATAATTTGCCACATGGCACATACCCTTACATAAAGGGGCCTTTTCTATTCCCCTGGCATTTTACCCCATAATATCCGTTCTTTTGTATAATTTGCCACATGGCACATACCCTTATATAAGGGGGCCTTTTCCATTCCGCTGGCATTTTACCCAATAATATCCCTTCTTTTCGATAATTTGCCACATGTCACATACCCTTATATAAAGGGGCCTTTTATATGCCCCTGGCATTTTACCCAATAATGCCCCTTCTTTTCTATAATTTGCGACATGGCACATACCCTTACATAAAGGGGCCTTTTCTATTCCCCTGGCATTTTACCCCATAATATACATTCTTTTCTATAATTTGCCACATGGCACATACCGTTATATAAAGGGGCCTTTTCCATTCCCCTGGCATTTTACCCAATAATATCCCTTCTTTTCGATAATTTGCCACATGTCACATACCCTTATATAAAGGGGCCTTTTATATGCCCCTGGCATTTTACCCAATAATGCCCCTTCTTTTCTATAATTTGTGACATGGCACATACCTTTACATAAAGGGGCCTTTTCTATGCCCCTGGAATTTTACCCAATAATGTCCCTTCTTTTCTATAGTTTGCCACATGGCACATTCTCTCATATAAAGGTGCATTTTCTATGCCCCTGGAATTTTACCCAATAATGCCCCTTCTTTTCTATAATTTGCCACATGTCACATGCCCTTATATAAAGGGGCCTTTTATATGCCCCTGGCATTTTACCCAATAATGCCCCTCCATTTTTATAATTTGACACATGGCACATACCCTTATATAAAGGGGCCTTTTCTATTCCCCTGGCATTTTACCCAATAATGTCCCTTATTTTCTATAATTTGCCACATTGCACATCCCCGTGTATAAAGGGGCCTTTTCTATGCCCCTGGCATTTTACCCAATAATGTCCCTTCTTCTCTATAGTTTGCCTCCTGGTACATCCGATAATAAGGGGCCTTTTCTATGCCCCTGGAATTTTACCCAATAATGCCCCTTCTTTTCTATAATTTGCCACATGTCACATACCCTTAAATAAAGGGGCCTTTTCTATTCCCCTGGCATTTTACCCAATAATGTCCCTTATTTTCTATAATTTGCCACATGGCACATCCCCGTGTATAAAGGGGCCTTTTCTATGCCCCTGGCATTTTACCCAATAATGTCCCTTATTTTCTATAATTTGCCACATGGCACATCCCCGTGTATAAAGGGGCCTTTTCTATGCCCCTGGCATTTTACCCAATAATGCCTCTTCTTTTCCATAATTTGCCACATGGCACATACCCTTATATAAAGGGGCCTTTTCTATGCCCCTGGCATTTTACCCCATAATATCCCTTCTTTTCTATAATTTGACACCTGGCACATCCCCTTATATAAAGGGGCCTTTTCTATTCCCCTGGCATTTTACCCAATAATGCCCCTTGTTTTCTATAATTTGCCACATGGCACATACCCTTATATAAAGGGGCCTTTTCCATTCCCCTGGCATTTTACCCAATAATGTCCCTTCTTTTCTATAGTTTGCCACATGGCACATACCCTCATATAAAGGGGCATTTTCTATGCCCCTGGAATTTTACCCAATAATGCCCCTTCTTTTCTATAATTTGCCACATGTCACATACCCTTATATAAAGGGGCCTTTTATATGCCCCCAGGCATTTTACCCAATAATGCCCCTCCATTTCTATAATTTGACACATGGCACATACCCTTATATAAAGGGGCCTTTTCTATTCCCCTGGCATTTTACCCAATAATGTCCCTTATTTTCTATAATTTGCCACATGGCACATCCCCGTGTATAAAGGGGCCTTTCCTATGCCCCTGGCATTTTACCCAATAATGTCCCTTATTTTCTATAATTTGCCACATGGCACATCCCCTTTTATAAAGGGGCCTTTTCTATGCCCCTGGCATTTTACCCAATAATGCCTCTTCTTTTCTATAATTTGCCACATGGCACATGCCCTTATATAAAGGGGCCTTTTCTATGCCCCTGGCATTTTACCCAATAATGTCCCTTCTTCTCTATAATTTGCCTACTGGAACATCCGATAATAAGGGGCCTTTTCTATGCCCCTGGCATTTTACCCCATAATATCCCTTCTTTTCTATAAATTGCCACCTGGCACATCCCCTTATATAAAGGGGTCTTTTCTATTCCCCTGGCATTTTACCCAACAATGCCCCTTCTTTTATATAATTTGCCACATGGAACATACCCTTACAGAAAGGGGCCTTTTCTATTCCCCTGGCATTTTACCCCATAATATCCGTTCTTTTATATAATTTGCCACGTGGCACATACCCTTATATAAGGGGGCCTTTTCCATTCCCCTGGAATTTTACCCAATAATGTCCCTTCTTTTCTATAGTTTGCCACATGGCACATACCCTCATATAAAGGGGCATTTTCTATGCCCCTGGAATTTTACCCAATAATGCCCCTTCTTTTCTATAATTTGCCACATGTCACATACCCTTAAATAAAGGGGCCTTTTCTATTCCCCTGGCATTTTACCCAATAATGTCCCTTATTTTCTATAATTTGCCACATGGCACATCCCCATGTATAAAGGGGCCTTTTCTATGCCCCTGGCATTTTACCCAATAATGTCCCTTATTTCCTATAATTTGCCACATGGCACATCCCCTTTTATAAAGGGGCCTTTTCTATGTCCCTGGCATTTTACCCAATAATGCCTCTTCTTTTCTATAATTTGCCACATGGCACATACCCTTATATAAAGGGGCCTTTTCTATGCCCCTGGCATTTTACCCAATAATGTCCCTTCTTCTCTATAGTTTGCCTCCTGGTACATCCGATAATAAGGGGCCTTTTCTATGCCCCTGGCATTTTACCCCATAATATCCCTTCTTTTCTATAATTTGCCACCTGGCACATCCCCTTATATAAAGGGGCCTTTTCTATTCCCCTGGCATTTTACCCAATAATATCCCTTCTTTTCTATAATTTGCCACATGGCACATCCCCTTATATAAAGGGGCCTTTTCTATTCCCCTGGCATTTTACCCAATAATGTCCCTTCTTTTCTATAATTTGCCACATGTCACATCCCATATAAAGGGGCCTTTTATATTCCCCTGGCATTTTACCCAATAATGCCCCTTGTTTTCTATAATTTGCCACATGGCACATACCCTTATGTAAAGGGGCCTTTTCCATTCCCCTGGCATTTTACCCAATAGTGTCCCTTCTTTTCTATAGTTTGCCACATGGCACATACCCTCATATAAAGGGGCATTTTCGATGCCCCTGGAATTTTACCCAATCATGCCCCTTCTTTTCTATAATTTGCCACATGTCAAATACCCTTATATAAAGGGGCCTTTTATATGCCCCTGGCATTTTACCCAATAATGCCCCTTCTTTTCTATAATTTGCCATGTGGCACATACCCTTATATAAAGGGGCCTTTTCCATTCCCCTGGCATTTTACCCAATAATATCCCTTCTTTTCGATAATTTGCCACATGTCACATACCCTTATATAAAGGGGCCTTTTATATGCCCCTGGCATTTTACCCAATAATGCCCTTTCTTTTCTATAATTTGCGACATGGCAAATACCCTTACATAAAGGGGCCTTTTCTATGCCCCTGGAATTTTACCCAATAATGTCCCTTCTTTTCTATAGTTTGCCACATGGCACATACCCTCATATAAAGGGGCATTTTCTATGCCCCTGGAATTTTACCCAATAATGCCCCTTCTTTTCTATAATTTGCCACATGTCACATACCCTTATATAAAGGGGCCTTTTATATGCCCCCAGGCATTTTACCCAATAATGCCCCTCCATTTCTATAATTTGACACATGGCACATACCCTTATATAAAGGGGCCTTTTCTATTCCCCTGGCATTTTACCCAATAATGTCCCTTATTTTCTATAATTTGCCACATGGCACATCCCCGTGTATAAAGAGGCCTTTCCTATGCCCCTGGCATTTTACCCAATAATGTCCCTTATTTTCTATAATTTGCCACATGGCACATCCCCTTTTATAAAGGGGCCTTTTCTATGCCCCTGGCATTTTACCCAATAATGCCTCTTCTTTTCTATAATTTGCCACATGGCACATGCCTTTATATAAAGGGGCCTTTTCTATGCCCCTGGCATTTTACCCAATAATGTCCCTTCTTCTCTATAGTTTGCCTCCTGGTACATCCGATAATAAGGGGCCTTTTCTATGCCCCTGGCATTTTACCCCATAATATCCCTTCTTTTCTATAAATTGCCACCTGGCACATCCCCTTATATAAAGGGGCCTTTTCTATTCCCCTGGCATTTTACCCAACAATGCCCCTTCTTTTCTATAATTTGCCACATGGCACATCCCCTTATATAAAGGGGCCTTTTCTATTCCCCTGGCATTTTACCCCATAATATCCGTTCTTTTATATAATTTGCCACGTGGCACATACCCTTATATAAGGGGGCCTTTTCCATTCCCCTGGCATTTTACCCAATAATATCCCTTCTTTTCGATAATTTGCTACATGTCACATACCCTTATATAAAGGGCCTTTTATATGCCCCTGGCATTTTACCCAATAATGCCCCTTCTTTTCTATAATTTGCGACATGTCACATACCCTTACATAAAGGGGCCTTTTCTATTCCCCTGGCATTTTACCCCATAATATACATTCTTTTCTATAATTTGCCACATGGCACATACCCTTATATAAAGGGGCCTTTTCCATTCCCCTGGCATTTTACCCAATAATATCCCTTCTTTTCGATAATTTGCCACATGTCACATACCCTTATATAAAGGGGCCTTTTATATGCCCCTGGCATTTTACCCAATAATGCCCCTTCTTTTCTATAATTTGTGACATGGCACATACCTTTACATAAAGGGGCCTTTTCTATGCCCCTGGAATTTTACCCAATAATGTCCCTTCTTTTCTATAGTTTGCCACATGGCACATACTCTCATATAAAGGTGCATTTTCTATGCCCCTGGAATTTTACCCAATAATGCCCCTTCTTTTCTATAATTTGCCACATGTCACATGCCCTTATATAAAGGGGCCTTTTATATGCCCCTGGCATTTTACCCAATAATGCCCCTCCATTTTTATAATTTGACACATGGCACATACCCTTATATAAAGGGGCCTTTTCTATTCCCCTGGCATTTTACCCAATAATGTCCCTTATTTTCTATAATTTGCCACATTGCACATCCTCGTGTATAAAGGGGCCTTTTCTATTCCCCTGGCATTTTACCCAATAATGTCCCTTATTTTCTATAATTTGCCACATGGCACATCCCCTTTTATAAAGGGGCCTTTTATATGCCCCTGGCATTTTACCCAATAATGCCCCTCCATTTCTATAATTTGACACATGGCCAATACCCTTATATGAAGGGGCCTTTTCTATTCCCCTGGCATTTTACCCAATAATGTCCCTTATTTTCTATAATTTGCCACATTGCACATCCCCGTGTATAAAGGGGCCTTTTCTATTCCCTGGCATTTTACCCAATAATGTCCCTTCTTTTCTATAATTTGCCACATGTCACATCCCATATAAAGGGGCCTTTTATATTCCCCTGGCATTTTACCCAATAATGCCCCTTGTTTTCTATAATTTGCCACATGGCACATACCCTTATATAAAGGGGCCTTTTCCATTCCCCTGACATTTTACCCAATAGTGTCCCTTCTTTTCTATAGTTTGCCACATGGCACATACCCTCATATAAAGGGGCATTTTCTATGCCCCTGGAATTTACCCAACAATGCCCCTTCTTTTCTATAATTTCTCACATGGCACATACACTTACATAAAGGGGCCTTTGCTATTCCCCTGGCATACCCAATAATATCCCTTCTTTTCTATAATGTGCCACATGTCACATACACTTATATAAAGGGGCCTTTTATATGCCCCTGGCATTTTACCCAATAATGTCCCTTCTTTTCTATAATTTTCTACATGGCACATACCCTTATGTAAAAGGGGCCTTTTCTATGCCCCTGGAATTTTACCCAATAATGTCCCTTCTTTTCTATAGTTTGCCACATGGCACATACCCTTATATACAGGGGCCTTTTATATGCCCCTGGCATTTTACCCAATAATGTCCCTTATTTCCTATAATTTGCCACATGGCACATCCCCTTTTATAAAGGGGCCTTTTCTATGCCCCTGGCATTTTACCCAATAATGTCCCTTATTTCCTATAATTTGCCACATGGCACATCCCCTTTTATAAAGGGGCCTTTTCTATGTCCCTGGCATTTTACCCAATAATGCCTCTTCTTTTCTATAATTTGCCACATGGCACATACCCTTATATAAAGGGGCCTTTTCTATGCCCCTGGCATTTTACCCAATAATGTCCCTTCTTCTCTATAGTTTGCCTCCTGGTACATCCGATAATAAGGGGCCTTTTCTATGCCCCTGGCATTTTACCCCATAATATCCCTTCTTTTCTATAATTTGCAACCTGGCACATCCCCTTATATAAAGGGGCCTTTTCTATTCCCCTGGCATTTTACCCAATAATATCCCTTCTTTTCTATAATTTGCCACATGGCACATCCCCTTATATAAAGGGGCCTTTTCTATTCCCCTGGCATTTTACCCAATAATGTCCCTTCTTTTCTATAATTTGCCACATGTCACATCCCATATAAAGGGGCCTTTTATATTCCCCTGGCATTTTACCCAATAATGCCCCTTGTTTTCTATAATTTGCCACATGGCACATACCCTTATGTAAAGGGGCCTTTTCCATTCCCCTGGCATTTTACCCAATAGTGTCCCTTCTTTTCTATAGTTTGCCACATGGCACATACCCTCATATAAAGGGGCATTTTCGATGCCCCTGGAATTTTACCCAATCATGCCCCTTCTTTTCTATAATTTGCCACATGTCAAATACCCTTATATAAAGGGGCCTTTTATATGCCCCTGGCATTTTACCCAATAATGCCCCTTCTTTTCTATAATTTGCCATGTGGCACATACCCTTATATAAAGGGGACTTTTCCATTCCCCTGGCATTTTACCCAATAATATCCCTTCTTTTCGATAATTTGCCACATGTCACATACCCTTATATAAAGGGGCCTTTTATATGCCCCTGGCATTTTACCCAATAATGCCCTTTCTTTTCTATAATTTGCGACATGGCAAATACCCTTACATAAAGGGGCCTTTTCTATGCCCCTGGAATTTTACCCAATAATGTCCCTTCTTTTCTATAGTTTGCCACATGGCACATACCCTCATATAAAGGGGCATTTTCTATGCCC
Organism: Myxine glutinosa; assembly: GCF_964187855.1. Classification (NCBI taxonomy): domain Eukaryota; kingdom Metazoa; phylum Chordata; class Myxini; order Myxiniformes; family Myxinidae; genus Myxine; species Myxine glutinosa. Next base: position 395,746,503 of record NC_136261.1, read on the forward strand.
CTGGAATTTTACCCAATAATTCCCCTTCTTTTCTATAATTTGCCACATGTCACATACCCTTATATAAAGGGGCCTTTTATATGCCCCCAGGCATTTTACCCAATAATGCCCCTCCATTTCTATAATTTGACACATGGCACATACCCTTATATAAAGGGGCCTTTTCTATTCCCCTGGCATTTTACCCAATAATGTCCCTTATTTTCTATAATTTGCCACATGGCACATCCCCGTGTATAAAGAGGCCTTTCCTATGCCCCTGGCATTTTACCCAATAATGTCCCTTATTTTCTATAATTTGCCACATGGCACATCCCCTTTTATAAAGGGGCCTTTTCTATGCCCCTGGCATTTTACCCAATAATGCCTCTTCTTTTCTATAATTTGCCACATGGCACATGCCTTTATATAAAGGGGCCTTTTCTATGCCCCTGGCATTTTACCCAATAATGTCCCTTCTTCTCTATAGTTTGCCTCCTGGTACATCCGATAATAAGGGGCCTTTTCTATGCCCCTGGCATTTTACCCCATAATATCCCTTCTTTTCTATAAATTGCCACCTGGCACATCCCCTTATATAAAGGGGTCTTTTCTATTCCCCTGGCATTTTACCCAACAATGCCCCTTCTTTTATATAATTTGCCACATGGAACATACCCTTACAGAAAGGGGCCTTTTCTATTCCCCTGGCATTTTACCCCATAATATCCGTTCTTTTATATAATTTGCCACGTGGCACATACCCTTATATAAGGGGGCCTTTTCCATTCCCCTGGAATTTTACCCAATAATGTCCCTTCTTTTCTATAGTTTGCCACATGGCACATACCCTCATATAAAGGGGCATTTTCTATGCCCCTGGAATTTTACCCAATAATGCCCCTTCTTTTCTATAATTTGCCACATGTCACATACCCTTAAATAAAGGGGCCTTTTCTATTCCCCTGGCATTTTACCCAATAATGTCCCTTATTTTCTATAATTTGCCACATGGCACATCCCCATGTATAAAGGGGCCTTTTCTATGCCCCTGGCATTTTACCCAATAATGTCCCTTATTTCCTATAATTTGCCACATGGCACATCCCCTTTTATAAAGGGGCCTTTTCTATGTCCCTGGCATTTTACCCAATAATGCCTCTTCTTTTCTATAATTTGCCACATGGCACATACCCTTATATAAAGGGGCCTTTTCTATGCCCCTGGCATTTTACCCAATAATGTCCCTTCTTCTCTATAGTTTGCCTCCTGGTACATCCGATAATAAGGGGCCTTTTCTATGCCCCTGGCATTTTACCCCATAATATCCCTTCTTTTCTATAATTTGCCACCTGGCACATCCCCTTATATAAAGGGGCCTTTTCTATTCCCCTGGCATTTTACCCAATAATATCCCTTCTTTTCTATAATTTGCCACATGGCACATCCCCTTATATAAAGGGGCCTTTTCTATTCCCCTGGCATTTTACCCAATAATGTCCCTTCTTTTCTATAATTTGCCACATGTCACATCCCATATAAAGGGGCCTTTTATATTCCCCTGGCATTTTACCCAATAATGCCCCTTGTTTTCTATAATTTGCCACATGGCACATACCCTTATGTAAAGGGGCCTTTTCCATTCCCCTGGCATTTTACCCAATAGTGTCCCTTCTTTTCTATAGTTTGCCACATGGCACATACCCTCATATAAAGGGGCATTTTCGATGCCCCTGGAATTTTACCCAATCATGCCCCTTCTTTTCTATAATTTGCCACATGTCAAATACCCTTATATAAAGGGGCCTTTTATATGCCCCTGGCATTTTACCCAATAATGCCCCTTCTTTTCTATAATTTGCCATGTGGCACATACCCTTATATAAAGGGGCCTTTTCCATTCCCCTGGCATTTTACCCAATAATATCCCTTCTTTTCGATAATTTGCCACATGTCACATACCCTTATATAAAGGGGCCTTTTATATGCCCATGGCATTTTACCCAATAATGCCCTTTCTTTTCTATAATTTGCGACATGGCAAATACCCTTACATAAAGGGGCCTTTTCTATGCCCCTGGAATTTTACCCAATAATGTCCCTTCTTTTCTATAGTTTGCCACATGGCACATACCCTCATATAAAGGGGCATTTTCTATGCCCCTGGAATTTTACCCAATAATGCCCCTTCTTTTCTATAATTTGCCACATGTCACATACCCTTATATAAAGGGGCCTTTTATATGCCCCCAGGCATTTTACCCAATAATGCCCCTCCATTTCTATAATTTGACACATGGCACATACCCTTATATAAAGGGGCCTTTTCTATTCCCCTGGCATTTTACCCAATAATGTCCCTTATTTTCTATAATTTGCCACATGGCACATCCCCGTGTATAAAGAGGCCTTTCCTATGCCCCTGGCATTTTACCCAATAATGTCCCTTATTTTCTATAATTTGCCACATGGCACATCCCCTTTTATAAAGGGGCCTTTTCTATGCCCCTGGCATTTTACCCAATAATGCATCTTCTTTTCTATAATTTGCCACATGGCACATGCCTTTATATAAAGGGGCCTTTTCTATGCCCCTGGCATTTTACCCAATAATGTCCCTTCTTCTCTATAGTTTGCCTCCTGGTACATCCGATAATAAGGGGCCTTTTCTATGCCCCTGGCATTTTACCCCATAATATCCCTTCTTTTCTATAAATTGCCACCTGGCACATCCCCTTATATAAAGGGGCCTTTTCTATTCCCCTGGCATTTTACCCAACAATGCCCCTTCTTTTCTATAATTTGCCACATGGCACATCCCCTTATATAAAGGGGCCTTTTCTATTCCCCTGGCATTTTACCCCATAATATCCGTTCTTTTATATAATTTGCCACGTGGCACATACCCTTATATAAGGGGGCCTTTTCCATTCCCCTGGCATTTTACCCAATAATATCCCTTCTTTTCGATAATTTGCTACATGTCACATACCCTTATATAAAGGGCCTTTTATATGCCCCTGGCATTTTACCCAATAATGCCCCTTCTTTTCTATAATTTGCGACATGTCACATACCCTTACATAAAGGGGCCTTTTCTATTCCCCTGGCATTTTACCCCATAATATACATTCTTTTCTATAATTTGCCACATGGCACATACCCTTATATAAAGGGGCCTTTTCCATTCCCCTGGCATTTTACCCAATAATATCCCTTCTTTTCGATAATTTGCCACATGTCACATACCCTTATATAAAGGGGCCTTTTATATGCCCCTGGCATTTTACCCAATAATGCCCCTTCTTTTCTATAATTTGTGACATGGCACATACCTTTACATAAAGGGGCCTTTTCTATGCCCCTGGAATTTTACCCAATAATGTCCCTTCTTTTCTATAGTTTGCCACATGGCACATACTCTCATATAAAGGTGCATTTTCTATGCCCCTGGAATTTTACCCAATAATGCCCCTTCTTTTCTATAATTTGCCACATGTCACATGCCCTTATATAAAGGGGCCTTTTATATGCCCCTGGCATTTTACCCAATAATGCCCCTCCATTTTTATAATTTGACACATGGCACATACCCTTATATAAAGGGGCCTTTTCTATTCCCCTGGCATTTTACCCAATAATGTCCCTTATTTTCTATAATTTGCCACATTGCACATCCCCGTGTATAAAGGGGCCTTTTCTATTCCCCTGGCATTTTACCCAATAATGTCCCTTATTTTCTATAATTTGCCACATGGCACATCCCCTTTTATAAAGGGGCCTTTTATATGCCCCTGGCATTTTACCCAATAATGCCCCTCCATTTCTATAATTTGACACATGGCCAATACCCTTATATGAAGGGGCCTTTTCTATTCCCCTGGCATTTTACCCAATAATGTCCCTTATTTTCTATAATTTGCCACATTGCACATCCCCGTGTATAAAGGGGCCTTTTCTATTCCCTGGCATTTTACCCAATAATGTCCCTTCTTTTTCTATAATTTGCCACATGTCACATCCCATATAAAGGGGCCTTTTATATTCCCCTGGCATTTTACCCAATAATGCCCCTTGTTTTCTATAATTTGCCACATGGCACATACCCTTATATAAAGGGGCCTTTTCCATTCCCCTGACATTTTACCCAATAGTGTCCCTTCTTTTCTATAGTTTGCCACATGGCACATACCCTCATATAAAGGGGCATTTTCTATGCCCCTGGAATTTACCCAACAATGCCCCTTCTTTTCTATAATTTCTCACATGGCACATACACTTACATAAAGGGGCCTTTGCTATTCCCCTGGCATACCCAATAATATCCCTTCTTTTCTATAATGTGCCACATGTCACATACACTTATATAAAGGGGCCTTTTATATGCCCCTGGCATTTTACCCAATAATGTCCCTTCTTTTCTATAATTTTCTACATGGCACATACCCTTATGTAAAAGGGGCCTTTTCTATGCCCCTGGAATTTTACCCAATAATGTCCCTTCTTTTCTATAGTTTGCCACATGGCACATACCCTTATATACAGGGGCCTTTTATATGCCCCTGGCATTTTACCCAATAATGTCCCTTATTTCCTATAATTTGCCACATGGCACATCCCCTTTTATAAAGGGGCCTTTTCTATGCCCCTGGCATTTTACCCAATAATGTCCCTTATTTCCTATAATTTGCCACATGGCACATCCCCTTTTATAAAGGGGCCTTTTCTATGTCCCTGGCATTTTACCCAATAATGCCTCTTCTTTTCTATAATTTGCCACATGGCACATACCCTTATATAAAGGGGCCTTTTCTATGCCCCTGGCATTTTACCCAATAATGTCCTTTCTTCTCTATAGTTTGCCTCCTGGTACATCCGATAATAAGGGGCCTTTTCTATGCCCCTGGCATTTTACCCCATAATATCCCTTCTTTTCTATAATTTGCAACCTGGCACATCCCCTTATATAAAGGGGCCTTTTCTATTCCCCTGGCATTTTACCCAATAATATCCCTTCTTTTCTATAATTTGCCACATGGCACATCCCCTTATATAAAGGGGCCTTTTCTATTCCCCTGGCATTTTACCCAATAATGTCCCTTCTTTTCTATAATTTGCCACATGTCACATCCCATATAAAGGGGCCTTTTATATTCCCCTGGCATTTTACCCAATAATGCCCCTTGTTTTCTATAATTTGCCACATGGCACATACCCTTATGTAAAGGGGCCTTTTCCATTCCCCTGGCATTTTACCCAATAGTGTCCCTTCTTTTCTATAGTTTGCCACATGGCACATACCCTCATATAAAGGGGCATTTTCGATGCCCCTGGAATTTTACCCAATCATGCCCCTTCTTTTCTATAATTTGCCACATGTCAAATACCCTTATATAAAGGGGCCTTTTATATGCCCCTGGCATTTTACCCAATAATGCCCCTTCTTTTCTATAATTTGCCATGTGGCACATACCCTTATATAAAGGGGACTTTTCCATTCCCCTGGCATTTTACCCAATAATATCCCTTCTTTTCGATAATTTGCCACATGTCACATACCCTTATATAAAGGGGCCTTTTATATGCCCCTGGCATTTTACCCAATAATGTCCCTTATTTTCTATAATTTGCCACATGGCACATCCCCGTGTATAAAGAGGCCTTTCCTATGCCCCTGGCATTTTACCCAATAATGTCCCTTATTTTCTATAATTTGCCACATGGCACATCCCCTTTTATAAAGGGGCCTTTTCTATGCCCCTGGCATTTTACCCAATAATGCCTCTTCTTTTCTATAATTTGCCACATGGCACATGCCTTTATATAAAGGGGCCATTTCTATGCCCCTGGCATTTTACCCAATAATGTCCCTTCTTCTCTATAGTTTGCCTCCTGGTACATCCGATAATAAGGGGCCTTTTCTATGCCCCTGGCATTTTACCCCATAATATCCCTTCTTTTCTATAAATTGCCACCTGGCACATCCCCTTATATAAAGGGGCCTTTTCTATTCCCCTGGCATTTTACCCAACAATGCCCCTTCTTTTCTATAATTTGCCACATGGCACATCCCCTTATATAAAGGGGCCTTTTCTATTCCCCTGGCATTTTACCCCATAATATCCGTTCTTTTATATAATTTGCCACGTGGCACATACCCTTATATAAGGGGGCCTTTTCCATTCCCCTGGCATTTTACCCAATAATATCCCTTCTTTTCGATAATTTGCCACATGTCACATACCCTTATATAAAGGGCCTTTTATATGCCCCTGGCATTTTACCCAATAATGCCCCTTCTTTTCTATAATTTGCGACATGGCACATACCCTTACATAAAGGGGCCTTTTCTATTCCCCTGGCATTTTACCCCATAATATACATTCTTTTCTATAATTTGCCACATGGCACATACCCTTATATAAAGGGGCCTTTTCCATTCCCCTGGCATTTTACCCAATAATATCCCTTCTTTTCGATAATTTGCCACATGTCACATACCCTTATATAAAGGGGCCTTTTATATGCCCCTGGCATTTTACCCAATAATGCCCCTTCTTTTCTATAATTTGTGACATGGCACATACCTTTACATAAAGGGGCCTTTTCTATGCCCCTGGAATTTTACCCAATAATGTCCCTTCTTTTCTATAGTTTGCCACAAGGCACATACTCTCATATAAAGGTGCATTTTCTATGCCCCTGGAATTTTACCCAATAATGCCCCTTCTTTTCTATAATTTCCCACATGTCACATGCCCTTATATAAAGGGGCCTTTTATATGCCCCTGGCATTTTACCCAATAATGCCCCTCCATTTTTATAATTTGACACATGGCACATCCCCGTGTATAAAGGGGCCTTTTCTATTCCCCTGGCATTTTACCCAATAATGTCCCTTATTTTCTATAATTTGCCACATGGCACATCCCCTTTTATAAAGGGGCCTTTTATATGCCCCTGGCATTTTACCCAATAATGCCCCTCCATTTCTATAATTTGACACATGGCACATACCCTTATATGAAGGGGCCTTTTCTATTCCCCTGGCATTTTACCCAATAATGTCCCTTATTTTCTATAATTTGCCACATTGCACATCCCCGTGTATAAAGGGGCCTTTTCTATTCCCCTGGCATTTTACCCAATAATGTCCCTTCTTTTCTATAATTTGCCACATGTCACATCCCATATAAAGGGGCCTTTTATATTCCCCTGGCATTTTACCCAATAATGCCCCTTGTTTTCTATAATTTGCCACATGGCACATACCCTTATATAAAGGGGCCTTTTCCATTCCCCTGACATTTTACCCAATAGTGTCCCTTCTTTTCTATAGTTTGCCACATGGCACATACCCTCATATAAAGGGGCATTTTCTATGCCCCTGGAATTTACCCAACAATGCCCCTTCTTTTCTATAATTTCTCACATGGCACATACACTTACATAAAGGGGCCTTTGCTATTCCCCTGGCATACCCAATAATATCCCTTCTTTTCTATAATGTGCCACATGTCACATACACTTATATAAAGGGGCCTTTTATATGCCCCTGGCATTTTACCCAATAATGTCCCTTCTTTTCTATAATTTTCTACATGGCACATACCCTTATGTAAAAGGGGCCTTTTATATGCCCCTGGCATTTTACCCAATAATGCCCTTTCTTTTCTATAATTTGCGACATGGCAAATACCCTTACATAAAGGGGCCTTTTCTATGCCCCTGGCATTTTACCCAATAATGTCCCTTCTTTTCTATAGTTTGCCACATGGCACATACCCTCATATAAAGGGGCATTTTCGATGCCCCTGGAATTTTACCCAATCATGCCCCTTCTTTTCTATAATTTGCCACATGTCAAATACCCTTATATAAAGGGGCCTTTTAAATGCCCCTGGCATTTTACCCAATAATGCCCCTTCTTTTCTATAATTTGCCACGTGGCACATACCCTTATATAAAGGGGCCTTTTCCATTCCCCTGGCATTTTACCCAATAATATCCCTTCTTTTCGATAATTTGCCACATGTCACATACCCTTATATACAGGGGCCTTTTATATGCCCCTGGCATTTTACCCAATAATGCCCTTTCTTTTCTATAATTTGCGACATGGCAAATACCCTTACATAAAGGGGCCTTTTCTATGCCCCTGGAATTTTACCCAATAATGTCCCTTCTTTTCTATAGTTTGCCACATGTCACATACCCTTATATACAGGGGCCTTTTATATGCCCCTGGCATTTTACCCAATAATGCCCTTTCTTTTCTATAATTTGCGACATGGCACATACCCTCATATAAAGGGGCATTTTCTATGCCCCTGGAATTTTACCCAATAATGCCCCTTCTTTTCTATAATTTGCCACATGTCACATACCCTTATATAAAGGGGCCTTTTATATGCCCCCAGGCATTTTACCCAATAATGCCCCTCCATTTCTATAATTTGACACATGGCACATACCCTTATATAAAGGGGCCTTTTCTATTCCCCTGGCATTTTACCCAATAATGTCCCTTATTTTCTATAATTTGCCACATGGCACATCCCCGTGTATAAAGGGGCCTTTCCTATGCCCCTGGCATTTTACCCAATAATGTCCCTTATTTTCTATAATTTGCCACATGGCACATCCCCTTTTATAAAGGGGCCTTTTCTATGCCCCTGGCATTTTACCCAATAATGCCTCTTCTTTTCTATAATTTGCCACATGACACATGCCCTTATATAAAGGGGCCTTTTCTATGCCCCTGGCATTTTACCCAATAATGTCCCTTCTTCTCTATAGTTTGCCTCCTGGTACATCCGATAATAAGGGGCCTTTTCTATGCCCCTGGCATTTTACCCCATAATATCCCTTCTTTTCTATAATTTGCCACCTGGCACTTCCCCTTATATAAAGGGGCCTTTGCTATTCCCCTGGCATACCCAATAATATCCCTTCTTTTCTATAATGGAGTCTCGCGAGATCTCGGAGACGGTGGGAGGGATTTTCGAAGCTCCACACGGTCTCCACGTTTTTCGAAGTTAAGTCTGTTCACAATTGTATTTTGTCGAAACTGTATTTATCTTTCGGTGTGTGAAGTTATTGTGTGCAACTTTGGTTGTTTCTCGGTGTTTATCTTTCATAAATTGATCGTCTGTTTGCCGTGTCGTGTCTTGAGGCCTTGTACAGTGTGCACTGTACAACCTTGAGGCTTTGTTTTTCTCTCAGCGGTCCGTCGTTTGTGATCCAATAACTTTCGTTCTCTGTATTCCCAGGCTTTTCACCCATAGCCTACTTCCTTGTGTAAATCTCAACTCAAAAAAAATAAAAAAATAAATAATAATAATAATTCCCTTCTCTGTTCTCATTCGTTTATTCATTCTTATTCGTTCGTTCGTTCTTCGACCACGTGTTTCTCTCCCATTTCCCCAGATAGTTTTCACTCATTAACCTTCAATGTTTACACTTTCCCCTCAAGTTATGTATTCCGTCATATTTTATAACACCTTCTTCTTCTTCTTCTTTAAAAGGCTGCTTTCAACTTGCTCACCAAATCAATTCATCCCAAAAAAAATATCCATCTCCTATAGTGCCTTTTTTCTACATTCCCTAAACTCTCCTGCACTCCATCCTCCATCCAGCGTCCTTAAACGTATTTTTAACTCGAAGGTCACAAGAAACTCATTTTGCAATAAATGTTCGTTTCCCATAAATCGTACACTTTCAAAAATCCAATCTCACCCCTCCCCTCCAAATCTTCCCCATAACCCCTCCCCTCCAAATCTTCCCCATCACCCATCCCTTTCAAATCTCCCCCCTTGCCCCCTCCCTCCTAAACTACCCCCTCACCCCTCCCCGCCAAGACGCCCCCTCGCCCCTCCCCTCCTAGACTCCTGCCTCACCCCTCCCCTCCAAATCTCCCCCATATCCCATCCCTTTCAAATCCTTCCCCTTGTCCCTTCCATCCCAAACTCCCCCCTCACCCCTCCCCTTCAAATCTCCCCACCCTCATTGCTTCTCAATTTCCCCCCTCTCACTCCCCCTCCTCAAAGCGTCCTCCCCGCTTCTTCCCCCTTCAAACTCTCACCTCCATCTCCCCCAACCTTCTGCCTCGCTCTTCCCCCTCCTCAAATAACACCTCATTGTGGCTCACCCAATCACCATCAAACCTTTTGTCCGCCCCATCCTTCCCTTTCTCCGAGCTATTCTGAAATCTCTGACACACCTTCAACAGCTCCCCCTATCTCTTCCACCTCTTCCACATCTTACCCTACCCCTCCTCCCCCCTGTTCTGTATCTGATGCTCCCCCTTCCTCTTCATTAACGGTATGGACCTCAAACATCCGGGGCCTTCGTTCAAACTTAACTGATCTCTCCATACAGGTTGCTTCTGTCAAACCAGACGTGATCTGCTTAACAGAAACTTTCCTCCTTTATGATGTCTCTGATTCCATAGTATCTCTCCCGGGCTACTCCCTCCTCCGGTATGATAGACCTGAGCCTCGTCCTGGAGGCGGGGTTGCTATCTTTATCAAAAACTCTCTTCCTCACTCGCCCTGCACTGCACTCTCTCCACCTCACCCCCAGGAATACCTCTGGCTACGGCTTCCCCTTCGCTCCCACCTCTTGTTCATATGTGTGTTGTACCGTCCACCAAACAGTGATGACTCCATCTACATCTCGCTGTCTGATGATATGGACCAACTTCTATCTACTCATCCCAACTCTCTCTTCCTCATATGTGGTGATTTCAACTGTCATCATGCCAGTTGGCTGGGTGTGGGTACCTCTCTCACCAGCCATGGCTCCTCAGCAAAGGACTTCTGCGACTCACTGGGACTGACACAATCTGTCAATTTCCCGACCCGGATCTCAGTCAACGGAACATCTTCTCTTCTGGACTTGGTTATGACAAACTTCCCTGAAAATGTCTGCTGCTCTTCTTCTGCTCCGATCGGATCATCTGATCATGTCCTTGTTAAAGTGGACATCTCTCTGACCATCCTCAGGGAGCCTGCTCAGCGTCGACGAGTCTGGCATTTCACTCAGGCCAACTGGCACGGTCTTCAAGCAGCCATCAATCATCTGGACTGGTCTCCCATCTCTACCACCTCTGACATCAACTCATCCTGGGAATTCTTCCAAAGTAAATTGCTCTCTCTCATGCACAGATTTATCCCATCTCGTCTTCAGTTGTCATACCCTTCCTCCCGTCCATGGTACACGGAATCTTGTGGTGAGGCTGTTGCCCAGAAACAACTTGCCTTCGTCTCCTGGAAAGCAAATCCAACGGAAGGAAATCTCATTTCCTTTCACAAAGCCCGAAACAAGTGTGTGTCCACCCTCAGGAGAGCCAGAAAACAATATCTCTCCGTTCTCAAGACCGAACTCTCTTATCTGTCTCCCTCTTCCAAATCCTGGTGGTGTCTGGTCAAATCCGTTTCTGGTGTTTGTTCCCCCTCCATCCCCTCCCTTACCTCAAACGGCTACACAGCTGACTCCGCACGTGAAAAAGCTGAATGCCTCAACTCTGTGTTTGCCTCTAAATCTTGTGTCCCAAACCCATCCCTCTCTGTACCCACCATACCCAGTCGTACCCTGCTGCTCCTGGACTCCGTGTCCTTTCCTCCTGACAAGGTGGAAAAGTTTCTGTCAACCCTCGACTCTGATTCTGCAACTGGACCCGACGGCATCAGCCCACGGGTCCTAAAATCCTGCTCTGCTGCTCTATCTCACCCTCTCTCTGTTCTCTTCACCCTCTCGTTTGCTCAAGGTCAACTGCCATCTGCTTGGAAATCAGCCAACATCACCGCTTTGCACAAAAAAGGTGCAAAAACAGATCCTAGCAACTACAGACCAATCAGCCTTCTCCCAATTATCAGCAAAGTCATGGAATCCATCATTGCTTCGGATATGAAATCTTTCCTCTTCTCCAATGGCTTGATCTCTGATCATCAATTTGGTTTCAGACCAGGTCACTCTACTCTGGACATGCTGCTTCTGCTGTCTCAACAATGGATGGAGGTCCTCAATGCCAAACAGGAAATTAGAGCTGTCTCCCTCGACATATCACGTGCCTTCGACACGATCTGGCACCCCGCTCTGCTCACCAAACTCTCCTCCTTTGGTATCCATGGAAATTTCCACGCATGGCTGGCGGACTTCCTCTCTAGTCGTCGTCAACGTGTGGCCCTGAATGGGTTTCTCTCATCTCCTCTTCCTGTTCAGGCTGGAGTTCCCCAAGGCAGTGTTCTGGGCCCCGTGCTTTTTCTGGTCTTCATCAATGATCTCTCTGACTCCCTCGAAAATCCTCTCTATCTCTTTGCTGATGACTCCACTCTCTGCCGCTCCATTCCTCATCCCTCAGATCGGCAGTCTGCTGCCTCCTCACTCTCTGAAGACCTGGACAAAATCACAGACTGGTCAAACAAGTGGAACATGTCTTTCAATCCTGACAAATCTCACACTCTTACTATGTCTCTCCGAGAAGATCGACTGGACAACCCTCCCATCTACTTTCTCAACAATCCTCTCCAAGAAGTTCTGTCGCTCAAGATTTTGGGTCTCACTATCTGCCATGATCTTTCTTGGGAAAACCACATTTCCAAGCTGGCCTCCAAAGCCACTCGCCGACTGGGCATCCTCCGTCGTGCGAAGTCCTTCCTCGGCACACCTGAGCTCCTCACCACATACAAGGCTTTCATCCGCAGCTCAATGGAATACTGTTCTCCCCTATGGGCCGGTGCTCCTGCCTCACACCTAGCTCGGCTTCACGCTGTTGAAACCAAAGCTTTCAGAATTATTGGAATCTCCCGCGATGAAGCTATCTCTGAGGGCCTTTCACTCACTCACCGCAGGCAGGTAGGTGGTCTTTCTGTCTTCTACCAACTCCTCTCCGGCCTTGCACCCCCAGCTCTCTCTGTGCTCTGTCCCCCAAATATTCCTACAGGTCGCACAAGATCTGCCAGCAACCCTCTGATGGTTAAACTGCCGAAATCTCGGCTCTCTGCTCACCTTCACTCTTTCATTCCTCTTTTCTCCCGCCTCTGGAACAAACTCCCTCACTCCCTTCAATCCCACTCCTCCCTCCAGGTCTTTAAAACAGCTGTTCACCACCATCTCTTATCTTCCCCCATCCAAAACCTTGATCTTTTCTACCCCCGCTAATTCACCCCAGATCCACCTTGTTTGAAATTCCAACTTCTTTCCTGGAAGTCCTGGCAGTGTCCATATGTTTTATACCTCTCCCACCGCCCCCTTCCCATGCCCCCCCCCCCAAAGCCCTCGCCCTCTCTCAGATCTCTCGATGTCTCCATGTCTCTCGGTCCCTGCTCTCAAATGTTGTTTGTGTCCTTCCCCCTCTCTCCCCATCTTGTCTACCGCTCCCGACGGTATATGTTTTATGTGTCGGTTTGTCTTTCTGTGTGATTAATGTTCGCTCTTTCACGAGCCTCGATCTTGTATACAAAAAAAAAAAAAAAAAAAAAAAAAAATGTGCCACATGTCACATACACTTATATAAAGGGGCCTTTTATATGCCCCTGGCATTTTACCCAATAATGTCCCTTCTTTTCTATAATTTTCTACATGGCACATACCCTTATGTAAAAGGGGCCTTTTCTATGCCCCTGGAATTTTACCCAATAATGTCCCTTCTTTTCTATAGTTTGCCACATGGCACATACCCTCATATAAAGGGGCATTTTCGATGCCACTGGAATTTTACCCAATCATGCCCCTTCTTTTCTATAATTTGCCACGTGGCACATACCCTTATATAAAGGGGCCTTTTCCATTCCCCTGGCATTTTACCCAATAATATCCCTTCTTTTCGATAATATTTGCCACATGTCGCATACCCTTATATAAAGGGGCCTTTTCTATTCCCCTGGCATTTTACCCAACAATGCCCCTTCTTTTCTATAATTTGCCACATGGCACATACCCTTACATAAAGGGGCCTTTTCTATTCCCCTGGCATTTTACCCCATAATATCCGTTCTTTTATATAATTTGCCACGTGGCACATACCCTTATATAAGGGGGCCTTTTATATGCCCCTGGCATTTTACCCAATAATATCCCTTCTTTTCGATAATTTGCCACATGTCACATACCCTTATATAAAGGGGCCTTTTATATGCCCCTGGCATTTTACCCAATAATGCCCCTTCTTTTCTATAATTTGCGACATGGCACATACCCTTACATAAAGGGGCCTTTTCTATTCCCCTGGCATTTTACCCCATAATATACATTCTTTTCTATAATTTGCCACATGGCACATACCGTTATATAAAGGGGCCTTTTCCATTCCCCTGGCATTTTACCCAATAATATCCCTTCTTTTCGATAATTTGCCACATGTCACATACCCTTATATAAAGGGGCCTTTTATATGCCCCTGGCATTTTACCCAATAATGCCCCTTCTTTTCTATAATTTGTGACATGGCACATACCTTTACATAAAGGGGCCTTTTCTATGCCCCTGGAATTTTACCCAATAATGTCCCTTCTTTTCTATAGTTTGCCACATGGCACATACTCTCATATAAAGGTGCATTTTCTATGCCCCTGGAATTTTACCCAATAATGCCCCTTCTTTTCTATAATTTGCCACATGTCACATGCCCTTATATAAAGGGGCCTTTTATATGCCCCTGGCATTTTACCCAATAATGACCCTCCATTTTTATAATTTGACACATGGCACATACCCTTATATAAAGGGGCCTTTTCTATTCCCCTGGCATTTTACCCAATAATGTCCCTTATTTTCTATAATTTGCCACATTGCACATCCCCGTGTATAAAGGGGCCTTTTCTATGCCCCTGGCATTTTACCCAATAATGTCCCTTCTTCTCTATAGTTTTCCTCCTGGTATATCCGATAATAAGGGGCCTTTTCTATGCCCCTGGAATTTTACCCAATAATGCCCCTTCTTTTCTATAATTTGCCACATGTCACATACCCTTAAATAAAGGGGCCTTTTCTATTCCCCTGACATTTTACCCAATAATGTCCCTTATTTTCTATAATTTGCCACATGGCACATCCCCGTGTATAAAGGGGCCTTTTCTATGCCCCTGGCATTTTACCCAATAATGTCCCTTATTTTCTATAATTTGCCACATGGCACATCCCCGTGTATAAAGGGGCCTTTTCTATGCCCCTGGCATTTTACCCAATAATGCCTCTTCTTTTCTATAATTTGCCACATGGCACATACCCTTATATAAAGGGGCCTTTTCTATGCCCCTGGCATTTTACCCAATAATGTCCCTTCTTCTCTATAGTTTGCCTCCTGGTACATCCGATAATAAGGGGCCTTTTCTATGCCCCTGGCATTTTACCCCGTAATATCCCTTCTTTTCTATAATTTGCCACCTGGCACATCCCCTTATATAAAGGGGCCTTTTCTATTCCCCTGGCATTTTACCCAATAATATCCCTTCTTTTCTATAATTTGCCACATGGCACATCCCCTTATATAAAGGGGCCTTTTCTATTCCCCTGGCATTTTAGCCAATAATGTCCCTTCTTTTCTATAATTTGCCACATGTCACATCCCATAGAAAGGGGCCTTTTCTATTCCCCTGGCATTTTACCCAATAATGCCCCTTGTTTTCTATAATTTACCATATGGCACATACCCTTATATAAAGGGGCCTTTTCTATGCCCCTGGAATTTTACCCAATAATGCCACTTCTTTTCTATAATTTGCCACATGTCACATACCCTTAAATAAAGGGGCCTTTTCTATTCCCCTGACATTTTACCCAATAATGTCCCTTATTTTCTATAATTTGCCACATGGCACATCCCCGTGTATAAAGGGGCCTTTTCTATGCCCCTGGCATTTTACCCAATAATGTCCCTTATTTTCTATAATTTGCCACATGGCACATCCCCGTGTATAAAGGGGCCTTTTCTATGCCCCTGGCATTTTACCCAATAATGCCTCGTCTTTTCTATAATTTGCCACATGGCACATACCCTTATATAAAGGGGCCTTTTCTATGCCCCTGGCATTTTACCCAATAATGTCCCTTCTTCTCTATAGTTTGCCTCCTGGTACATCCGATAATAAGGGGCCTTTTCTATGCCCCTGGCATTTTACCCCATAATATCCCTTCTTTTCTATAATTTGCCACCTGGCACATCCCCTTATATAAAGGGGCCTTTTCTATTCCACTGGCATTTTACCCAATAATATCCCTTCTTTTCTATAATTTGCCACATGGCACATCCCCTTATATAAAGGGGCCTTTTCTATTCCCCTGGCATTTTACCCAATAATGCCCCTTCTTTTCTATAGTTTGCCACATGTCACATCCCATAGAAAGGGGCCTTTTCTATTCCCCTGGCATTTTACCCAATAATGCCCCTTCTTTTCTATAGTTTGCCACATGTCACATCCCATAGAAAGGGGCCTTTTCTATTCCCCTGGCATTTTACCCAATAATGCCCCTTCTTTTCTATAGTTTGCCACATGGCACATACCCTCATATAAAGGGGCATTTTCTATGCCCCTGGAATTTACCCAACAATGCCCCTTCTTTTCTATAATTTGCCACATGGCACATACCCTTACATAAAGGGGCCTTTGCTATTCCCCTGGCATACCCAATAATATCCCTTCTTTTCTATAATGTGCCACATGTCACATACCCTTATATAAAGGGGCCTTTTATATGCCCCTGGCATTTTACCCAATAATGTCCCTTCTTTTCTATAATTTTCTACATGGCACATACCCTTATGTAAAAGGGAACTTTTCTATGCCCCTGGAATTTTACCCAATAATGTCCCTTCTTTTCTATAGTTTGCCACATGGCACATACCCTCATATAAAGGGGCATTTTCGATGCCTCTGGAATTTTACCCAATCATGCCCCTTCTTTTCTATAATTTGCCACATGTCAAATACCCTTCTATAAAGGGGCCTTTTATATGCCCCTGGCATTTTACCCAATAATGCCCCTTCTTTTCTATAATTTGCCACATGGCACATACCCTTACATAAAGGGGCCTTTTCTATGCCCCTGGAATTTTACCCAATAATGTCCCTTCTTCTCTATAGTTTGCCTCCTGGTACATCCGATAATAAGGGGCCTTTTCTATTCCCCTGGCATTTTGCCCCATAATATCCCTTCTTTTCTATAATTTGGCACCTGGCACATCCCCTTATATAAAGGGGCCTTTTCTATTCCCCTGGCATTTTACCCAACAATGCCCCTTCTTTTCTATAATTTGCCAGATGGCACATACCCTTACATAAAGGGGCCTTTTCCATTCCCCTGGCATTTTACCCAATAATATCCCTTCTTTTCGATAATTTGCCACATGTCACATACCCTTATATAAAGGGGCCTTTTATATGCCCCTGGAATTTTACCCAATAATGTCCCTTCTTTTCTATAGTTTGCCACATGGCACATACTCTCATATAAAGGTGCATTTTCTATGCCCCTGGAACTTTACCCAATAATGCCCCTTCTTTTCTATAATTTGCCACATGTCACATGCCTTTATATAAAGGGGCCTTTTATATGCCCCTGGCATTTTACCCAATAATGCCCCTCCATTTCTATAATTTGACACATGGCACATACCCTTATATAAAGGGGCCTTTTCTATTCCCCTGGCATTTTACCCAATAATGTCCCTTATTTTCTATAATTTGCCACATTGCACATCCCCATGTATAAAGGGGCCTTTTCTATTCCCCTGGCATTTTACCCAATAATGCCCCTCCATTTCTATAATTTGACACATGGCACATACCCTTTTATAAAGGGGCCTTTTCTATGCCCCTGGCATTTTACCCAATAATGTCCCTTCTTCACTATCGTTTGCCTCCTGGTACATCTGATAATAAGGGGCCTTTTCTATGCCCCTGGGATTTTACCCCATAATATCCCTTCTTTTCTATAATTTGCCACCTGGCACATCCCCATGTATAAAGGGGCCTTTTCTATTCCCCTGGAATTTTACCCAATAATGTCCCTTATTTTCTATAATTTGCCACATGGCACATCCCCTTTTATAAAGGGGCCTTTTCTATGCCCCTGGCATTTTACCCAATAATGCCTCTTCTTTTCTATAATTTGCCACATGACACATGCCCTTATATAAAGGGGCCTTTTCTATGCCCCTGGCATTTTACCCAATAATGTCCCTTCTTCTCTATAGTTTGCCTCCTGGTACATCCGATAATAAGGGGCCTTTTCTATGCCCCTGGCATTTTACCCCATAATATCCCTTCTTTTCTATAATTTGCCACCTGGCACTTCCCCTTATATAAAGGGGCCTTTGCTATTCCCCTGGCATACCCAATAATATCCCTTCTTTTCTATAATGGAGTCTCGCGAGATCTCGGAGACGGTGGGAGGGATTTTCGAAGCTCCACACGGTCTCCACGTTTTTCGAAGTTAAGTGTGTTCACAATTGTATTTTGTCGAAACTGTATTTATCTTTCGGTGTGTGAAGTTATTGTGTGCAACTTTGGTTGTTTCTCGGTGTTTATCTTTCATAAATTGATCGTCTGTTTGCCGTGTCGTGTCTTGAGGCCTTGTACAGTGTGCACTGTACAACCTTGAGGCTTTGTTTTTCTCTCAGCGGTCCGTCGTTTGTGATCCAATAACTTTCGTTCTCTGTATTCCCAGGCTTTTCACCCATAGCCTACTTCCTTGTGTAAATCTCAACTCAAAAAAAATAATTAAAAAAATAATAATAATAATTCCCTTCTCTGTTCTCATTCGTTTATTCATTCTTATTCGTTCGTTCGTTCTTCGACCACGTGTTTCTCTCCCATTTCCCCAGATAGTTTTCACTCATTAACCTTCAATGTTTACACTTTCCCCTCAAGTTATGTATTCCGTCATATTTTATAACACCTTCTTCTTCTTCTTCTTTAAAAGGCTGCTTTCGACTTGCTCACCAAATCAATTCATCCCAAAAAAAATATCCATCTCCTATAGTGCCTTTTTTCTACATTCCCGAAACTCTCCTGCACTCCATCCTCCATCCAGCGTCCTTAAACGTATTTTTAACTCGAAGGTCACAAGAAACTCATTTTGCAATAAATGTTCGTTTCCCATAAATCGTACACTTTCAAAAATCCAATCTCACCCCTCCCCTCCAAATCTTCCCCATAACCCCTCCCCTCCAAATCTTCCCCATCACCCATCCCTTTCAAATCTCCCCCCTTGCCCCCTCCCTCCTAAACTACCCCCTCACCCCTCCCCGCCAAGACGCCCCCTCGCCCCTCCCCTCCTAGACTCCTGCCTCACCCCTCCCCTCCAAATCTCCCCCATATCCCATCCCTTTCAAATCCTTCCCCTTGTCCCTTCCATCCCAAACTCCCCCCTCACCCCTCCCCTTCAAATCTCCCCACCCTCATTGCTTCTCAATTTCCCCCCTCTCACTCCCCCTCCTCAAAGCGTCCTCCCCGCTTCTTCCCCCTTCAAACTCTCACCTCCATCTCCCCCAACCTTCTGCCTCGCTCTTCCCCCTCCTCAAATAACACCTCATTGTGGCTCACCCAATCACCATCAAACCTTTTGTCCGCCCCATCCTTCCCTTTCTCCGAGCTATTCTGAAATCTCTGACACACCTTCAACAGCTCCCCCTATCTCTTCCACCTCTTCCACATCTTACCCTACCCCTCCTCCCCCCTGTTCTGTATCTGATGCTCCCCCTTCCTCTTCATTAACGGTATGGACCTCAAACATCCGGGGCCTTCGTTCAAACTTAACTGATCTCTCCATACAGGTTGCTTCTGTCAAACCAGACGTGATCTGCTTAACAGAAACTTTCCTCCTTTATGATGTCTCTGATTCCATAGTATCTCTCCCGGGCTACTCCCTCCTCCGGTATGATAGACCTGAGCCTCGTCCTGGAGGCGGGGTTGCTATCTTTATCAAAAACTCTCTTCCTCACTCGCCCTGCACTGCACTCTCTCCACCTCACCCCCAGGAATACCTCTGGCTACGGCTTCCCCTTCGCTCCCACCTCTTGTTCATATGTGTGTTGTACCGTCCACCAAACAGTGATGACTCCATCTACATCTCGCTGTCTGATGATATGGACCAACTTCTATCTACTCATCCCAACTCTCTCTTCCTCATATGTGGTGATTTCAACTGTCATCATGCCAGTTGGCTGGGTGTGGGTACCTCTCTCACCAGCCATGGCTCCTCAGCAAAGGACTTCTGCGACTCACTGGGACTGACACAATCTGTCAATTTCCCGACCCGGATCTCAGTCAACGGAACATCTTCTCTTCTGGACTTGGTTATGACAAACTTCCCTGAAAATGTCTGCTGCTCTTCTTCTGCTCCGATCGGATCATCTGATCATGTCCTTGTTAAAGTGGACATCTCTCTGACCATCCTCAGGGAGCCTGCTCAGCGTCGACGAGTCTGGCATTTCACTCAGGCCAACTGGCACGGTCTTCAAGCAGCCATCAATCATCTGGACTGGTCTCCCATCTCTACCACCTCTGACATCAACTCATCCTGGGAATTCTTCCAAAGTAAATTGCTCTCTCTCATGCACAGATTTATCCCATCTCGTCTTCAGTTGTCATACCCTTCCTCCCGTCCATGGTACACGGAATCTTGTGGTGAGGCTGTTGCCCAGAAACAACTTGCCTTCGTCTCCTGGAAAGCAAATCCAACGGAAGGAAATCTCATTTCCTTTCACAAAGCCCGAAACAAGTGTGTGTCCACCCTCAGGAGAGCCAGGAAACAATATCTCTCCGTTCTCAAGACCGAACTCTCTTATCTGTCTCCCTCTTCCAAATCCTGGTGGCGTCTGGTCAAATCCGTTTCTGGTGTTTGTTCCCCCTCCATCCCCTCCCTTACCTCAAACGGCTACACAGCTGACTCCGCACGTGAAAAAGCTGAATGCCTCAACTCTGTGTTTGCCTCTAAATCTTGTGTCCCAAACCCATCCCTCTCTGTACCCACCATACCCAGTCGTACCCTGCTGCTCCTGGACTCCGTGTCCTTTCCTCCTGACAAGGTGGAAAAGTTTCTGTCAACCCTCGACTCTGATTCTGCAACTGGACCCGACGGCATCAGCCCACGGGTCCTAAAATCCTGCTCTGCTGCTCTATCTCACCCTCTCTCTGTTCTCTTCACCCTCTCGTTTGCTCAAGGTCAACTGCCATCTGCTTGGAAATCAGCCAACATCACCGCTTTGCACAAAAAAGGTGCAAAAACAGATCCTAGCAACTACAGACCAATCAGCCTTCTCCCAATTATCAGCAAAGTCATGGAATCCATCATTGCTTCGGATATGAAATCTTTCCTCTTCTCCAATGGCTTGATCTCTGATCATCAATTTGGTTTCAGACCAGGTCACTCTACTCTGGACATGCTGCTTCTGCTGTCTCAACAATGGATGGAGGTCCTCAATGCCAAACAGGAAATTAGAGCTGTCTCCCTCGACATATCACGTGCCTTCGACACGGTCTGGCACCCCGCTCTGCTCACCAAACTCTCCTCCTTTGGTATCCATGGAAATCTCCACGCATGGCTGGCGGACTTCCTCTCTAGTCGTCGTCAACGTGTGGCCCTGAATGGGTTTCTCTCATCTCCTCTTCCTGTTCAGGCTGGAGTTCCCCAAGGCAGTGTTCTGGGCCCCGTGCTTTTTCTGGTCTTCATCAATGATCTCTCTGACTCCCTCGAAAATCCTCTATATCTCTTTGCTGATGACTCCACTCTCTGCCGCTCCATTCCTCATCCCTCAGATCGGCAGTCTGCTGCCTCCTCACTCTCTGAAGACCTGGACAAAATCACAGACTGGTCAAACAAGTGGAACATGTCTTTCAATCCTGACAAATCTCACACTCTTACTATGTCTCTCCGAGAAGATCGACTGGACAACCCTCCCATCTACTTTCTCAACAATCCTCTCCAAGAAGTTCTGTCGCTCAAGATTTTGGGTCTCACTATCTGCCATGATCTTTCTTGGGAAAACCACATTTCCAAGCTGGCCTCCAAAGCCACTCGCCGACTGGGCATCCTCCGTCGTGCGAAGTCCTTCCTCGGCACACCTGAGCTCCTCACCACATACAAGGCTTTCATCCGCAGCTCAATGGAATACTGTTCTCCCCTATGGGCCGGTGCTCCTGCCTCACACCTAGCTCGGCTTCACGCTGTTGAAACCAAAGCTTTCAGAATTATTGGAATCTCCCGCGATGAAGCTATCTCTGAGGGCCTTTCACTCACTCACCGCAGGCAGGTAGGTGGTCTTTCTGTCTTCTACCAACTCCTCTCCGGCCTTGCACCCCCAGCTCTCTCTGTGCTCTGTCCCCCAAATATTCCTACAGGTCGCACAAGATCTGCCAGCAACCCTCTGATGGTTAAACTGCCGAAATCTCGGCTCTCTGCTCACCTTCACTCTTTCATTCCTCTTTTCTCCCGCCTCTGGAACAAACTCCCTCACTCCCTTCAATCCCACTCCTCCCTCCAGGTCTTTAAAACAGCTGTTCACCACCATCTCTTATCTTCCCCCATCCAAAACCTTGATCTTTTCTACCCCCGCTAATTCACCCCAGATCCACCTTGTTTGAAATTCCAACTTCTTTCCTGGAAGTCCTGGCAGTGTCCATATGTTTTATACCTCTCCCACCGCCCCCTTCCCATGCCCCCCCCCCCAAAGCCCTCGCCCTCTCTCAGATCTCTCGATGTCTCCATGTCTCTCGGTCCCTGCTCTCAAATGTTGTTTGTGTCCTTCCCCCTCTCTCCCCATCTTGTCTACCGCTCCCGACGGTATATGTTTTATGTGTCGGTTTGTCTTTCTGTGTGATTAATGTTCGCTCTTTCACGAGCCTCGATCTTGTATACAAAAAAAAAAAAAAAAAAAAAAATGTGCCACATGTCACATACACTTATATAAAGGGGCCTTTTATATGCCCCTGGCATTTTACCCAATAATGTCCCTTCTTTTCTATAATTTTCTACATGGCACATACCCTTATGTAAAAGGGGCCTTTTCTATGCCCCTGGAATTTTACCCAATAATGTCCCTTCTTTTCTATAGTTTGCCACATGGCACATACCCTCATATAAAGGGGCATTTTCGATGCCACTGGAATTTTACCCAATCATGCCCCTTCTTTTCTATAATTTGCCACATGTCAAATACCCTTATATAAAGGGGCCTTTTATATGCCCCTGGCATTTTACCCAATAATGCCCCTTCTTTTCTATAATTTGCCACGTGGCACATACCCTTATATAAAGGGGCCTTTTCCATTCCCCTGGCATTTTACCCAATAATATCCCTTCTTTTCGATAATTTGCCACATGTCGCATACCCTTATATAAAGGGGCCTTTTCTATTCCCCTGGCATTTTACCCAACAATGCCCCTTCTTTTCTATAATTTGCCACATGGCACATACCCTTACATAAAGGGGCCTTTTCTATTCCCCTGGCATTTTACCCCATAATATCCGTTCTTTTATATAATTTGCCACGTGGCACATACCCTTATATAAGGGGGCCTTTTATATGCCCCTGGCATTTTACCCAATAATATCCCTTCTTTTCGATAATTTGCCACATGTCACATACCCTTATATAAAGGGGCCTTTTATATGCCCCTGGCATTTTACCCAATAATGCCCCTTCTTTTCTATAATTTGCGACATGGCACATACCCTTACATAAAGGGGCCTTTTCTATTCCCCTGGCATTTTACCCCATAATATACATTCTTTTCTATAATTTGCCACATGGCACATACCGTTATATAAAGGGGCCTTTTCCATTCCCCTGGCATTTTACCCAATAATATCCCTTCTTTTCGATAATTTGCCACATGTCACATACCCTTATATAAAGGGGCCTTTTATATGCCCCTGGCATTTTACCCAATAATGCCCCTTCTTTTCTATAATTTGTGACATGGCACATACCTTTACATAAAGGGGCCTTTTCTATGCCCCTGGAATTTTACCCAATAATGCCCCTTCTTTTCTATAATTTGCCACATGTCACATGCCCTTATATAAAGGGGCCTTTTATATGCCCCTGGCATTTTACCCAATAATGACCCTCCATTTTTATATTTTGACACATGGCACATACCCTTATATAAAGGGGCCTTTTCTATTCCCCTGGCATTTTACCCAATAATGTCCCTTATTTTCTATAATTTGCCACATTGCACATCCCCGTGTATAAAAGGGCCTTTTCTATGCCCCTGGCATTTTACCCAATAATGTCCCTTCTTCTCTATAGTTTTCCTCCTGGTATATCCGATAATAAGGGGCCTTTTCTATGCCCCTGGAATTTTACCCAATAATGCCCCTTCTTTTCTATAATTTGCCACATGTCACATACCCTTAAATAAAGGGGCCTTTTCTATTCCCCTGACATTTTACCCAATAATGTCCCTTATTTTCTATAATTTGCCACATGGCACATCCCCGTGTATAAAGGGGCCTTTTCTATGCCCCTGGCATTTTACCCAATAATGTCCCTTATTTTCTATAATTTGCCACATGGCACATCCCCGTGTATAAAGGGGCCTTTTCTATGCCCCTGGCATTTTACCCAATAATGCCTCTTCTTTTCTATAATTTGCCACATGGCACATACCCTTATATAAAGGGGCCTTTTCTATGCCCCTGGCATTTTACCCAATAATGTCCCTTCTTCTCTATAGTTTGCCTCCTGGTACATCCGATAATAAGGGGCCTTTTCTATGCCCCTGGCATTTTACCCCATAATATCCCTTCTTTTCTATAATTTGCCACCTGGCACATCCCCTTATATAAAGGGGCCTTTTCTATTCCCCTGGCATTTTACCCAATAATATCCCTTCTTTTCTATAATTTGCCACATGGCACATCCCCTTATATAAAGGGGCCTTTTCTATTCCCCTGGCATTTTAGCCAATAATGTCCCTTCTTTTCTATAATTTGCCACATGTCACATCCCATAGAAAGGGGCCTTTTCTATTCCCCTGGCATTTTACCCAATAATGCCCCTTGTTTTCTATAATTTACCACATGGCACATACCCTTATATAAAGGGGCCTTTTCTATGCCCCTGGAATTTTACCCAATAATGCCACTTCTTTTCTATAATTTGCCACATGTCACATACCCTTAAATAAAGGGGCCTTTTCTATTCCCCTGACATTTTACCCAATAATGTCCCTTATTTTCTATAATTTGCCACATGGCACATCCCCGTGTATAAAGGGGCCTTTTCTATGCCCCTGGCATTTTACCCAATAATGTCCCTTATTTTCTATAATTTGCCACATGGCACATCCCCGTGTATAAAGGGGCCTTTTCTATGCCCCTGGCATTTTACCCAATAATGCCTCTTCTTTTCTATAATTTGCCACATGGCACATACCCTTATATAAAGGGGCCTTTTCTATGCCCCTGGCATTTTACCCAATAATGTCCCTTCTTCTCTATAGTTTGCCTCCTGGTACATCCGATAATAAGGGGCCTTTTCTATGCCCCTGGCATTTTACCCCATAATATCCCTTCTTTTCTATAATTTGCCACCTGGCACATCCCCTTATATAAAGGGGCCTTTTCTATTCCACTGGCATTTTACCCAATAATATCCCTTCTTTTCTATAATTTGCCACATGGCACATCCCCTTATATAAAGGGGCCTTTTCTATTCCCCTGGCATTTTAGCCAATAATGTCCCTTCTTTTCTATAATTTGCCACATGTCACATCCCATAGAAAGGGGCCTTTTCTATTCCCCTGGCATTTTACCCAATAATGCCCCTTCTTTTCTATAGTTTGCCACATGGCACATACCCTCATATAAAGGGGCATTTTCTATGCCCCTGGAATTTACCCAACAATGCCCCTTCTTTTCTATAATTTGCCACATGGCACATACCCTTACATAAAGGGGCCTTTGCTATTCCCCTGGCATACCCAATAATATCCCTTCTTTTCTATAATGTGCCACATGTCACATACCCTTATATAAAGGGGCCTTTTATATGCCCCTGGCATTTTACCCAATAATGTCCCTTCTTTTCTATAATTTTCTACATGGCACATACCCTTATGTAAAAGGGAACTTTTCTATGCCCCTGGAATTTTACCCAATAATGTCCCTTCATTTCTATAGTTTGCCACATGGCACATACCCTCATATAAAGGGGCATTTTCGATGCCTCTGGAATTTTACCCAATCATGCCCCTTCTTTTCTATAATTTGCCACATGTCAAATACCCTTCTATAAAGGGGCCTTTTATATGCCCCTGGCATTTTACCCAATAATGCCCCTTCTTTTCTATAATTTGCCACATGGCACATACCCTTACATAAAGGGGCCTTTTCTATGCCCCTGGAATTTTACCCAATAATGTCCCTTCTTCTCTATAGTTTGCCTCCTGGTACATCCGATAATAAGGGGCCTTTTCTATTCCCCTGGCATTTTGCCCCATAATATCCCTTCTTTTCTATAATTTGGCACCTGGCACATCCCCTTATATAAAGGGGCCTTTTCTATTCCCCTGGCATTTTACCCAACAATGCCCCTTCTTTTCTATAATTTGCCAGATGGCACATACCCTTACATAAAGGGGCCTTTTCCATTCCCCTGGCATTTTACCCAATAATATCCCTTCTTTTCGATAATTTGCCACATGTCACATACCCTTATATAAAGGGGCCTTTTATATGCCCCTGGAATTTTACCCAATAATGTCCCTTCTTTTCTATAGTTTGCCACATGGCACATACTCTCATATAAAGGTGCATTTTCTATGCCCCTGGAACTTTACCCAATAATGCCCCTTCTTTTCTATAATTTGCCACATGTCACATGCCTTTATATAAAGGGGCCTTTTATATGCCCCTGGCATTTTACCCAATAATGCCCCTCCATTTCTATAATTTGACACATGGCACATACCCTTATATAAAGGGGCCTTTTCTATTCCCCTGGCATTTTACCCAATAATGTCCCTTATTTTCTATAATTTGCCACATTGCACATCCCCATGTATAAAGGGGCCTTTTCTATTCCCCTGGCATTTTACCCAATAATGCCCCTCCATTTCTATAATTTGACACATGGCACATACCCTTTTATAAAGGGGCCTTTTCTATGCCCCTGGCATTTTACCCAATAATGTCCCTTCTTCACTATCGTTTGCCTCCTGGTACATCTGATAATAAGGGGCCTTTTCTATGCCCCTGGGATTTTACCCCATAATATCCCTTCTTTTCTATAATTTGCCACCTGGCACATCCCCATGTATAAAGGGGCCTTTTCTATTCCCCTGGCATTTTACCCAATAATGTCCCTTATTTTCTATAATTTGCCACATGGCACATCCCCTTTTATAAAGGGGCCTTTTCTATGCCCCTGGCATTTTACCCAATAATGTCCCTTCTTCACTATCGTTTGCCTCCTGGTACGTCTGATAATAAGGGGCCTTTTCTATGCCCCTGGGATTTTACCCCATAATATCCCTTCTTTTCTATAATTTGCCACCTGGCACATCCCCTTATATAAAGGGGCCTTTTCTATTCCCCTGGCATTTTACCCAATAATGTCCCTTATTTTCTATAATTTGCCACATTGCACATCCCCATGTATAAAGGGGCCTTTTCTATTCCCCTGCCATTTTACCCAATAATATCCCTTCTTTTCTATAATTTGCCACATGGCACATCCCCTTATATAAAGGGGCCTTTTCTATTCCCCTGGCATTTTACCCAATAATGTCCCTTCTTTTCTATAATTTGCCACATGGCACATACCCTTATAAAAAGGGGCCTTTTCCATTCCCCTGGCATTTTACCCAATAATGCCCCTTGTTTTCTATAATTTGCCACATGGCACATACCCTTATAAAAAGGGGCCTTTTCCATTCCCCTGGCATTTTACCCAATAATGCCCCTTGTTTTCTATAATTTGCCACATGGCACATACCCTTATAAAAAGGGGCGTTTTCCATTCCCCTGGCATTTTACCCAATAGTGTCCCTTCTTTTCTATAGTTTGCCACATGGCACATACCCTCATATAAAGGGGCATTTTATATGCCCCTGGCATTTTACCCAATAATGCCCCTTCTTTTCTATAATTTGCGACATGGCACATACCCTTACATAAAGGGGCCTTTTCTATGCCCCTGGAATTTTACCCAATAATGTCCCTCTTTTCTATAGTTTGCCACATGGCACATACCCTCATATAAAGGGGCATTTTCTATGCCCCTGGAATTTTACCCAATAATGCCCCTTCTTTTCTATAATTTGCCACATGTCACATACCCTTATATAAAGGGGCCTTTTATATGCCCCTAGCATTTTACCCAATAATGCCCCTCCATTTCTATAATTTGACACATGGCACATACCCTTATATAAAGGGGCCTTTTCTATTCCCCTGGCATTTTACCCAATAATGTCCCTTATTTTCTATAATTTGCCACATGGCACATCCCCGTGTATAAAGGGGCCTTTCCTATGCCCCTGGCATTTTACCCAATAATGTCCCTTATTTTCTATAATTTGCCACATGGCACATCCCCTTTTATAAAGGGGCCTTTTCTATGCCCCTGGAATTTTACCCAATAATGCCTCATCTTTTCTATAATTTGCCACATGGCACATGCCCTTATATAAAGGGGCCTTTTCTATGCCCCTGGCATTTTACCCAATAATGTCCCTTCTTCTCTATAGTTTGCCTCCTGGTACATCCGATAATAAGGGGCCTTTTCTATGCCCCTGGCATTTTACCCCATAATATCCCTTCTTTTCTATAAATTGCCACCTGGCACATCCCCTTATATAAAGGAGCCTTTTCTATTCCCCTGGCATTTTACCCAACAATGCCCCTTCTTTTCTATAATTTGCCACATGGCACATACCCTTACATAAAAGGGCCTTTTCTATTCCCCTGGCATTTTACCCCATAATATCCGTTCTTTTATATAATTTGCCACGTGGCACATACCCTTATATAAGGGGGCCTTTTCCATTCCCCTGGCATGTTACCCAATAATATCCCTTCTTTTCGATAATTTGCCACATGTCACATACCCTTATATAAAGGGGCCTTTTATATGCCCCTGGCATTTTACCCAATAATGCCCCTTAGATTCTATAATTTGCGACATGGCACATACCCTTACATAAAGGGGCCTTTTCTATGCCCCTGGAATTTTACCCAATAATGTCCCTTCTTTTCTATAGTTTGCCACATGGCACATACCCTCATATAAAGGGGAATTTTCTATGCCCCTGGCATTTTACCCAATAATGCCCCTCCATTTCTATAATTTGACACATGGCACATACCCTTAAATAAAGGGGCCTTTTCTATTCCCCTGGCATTTTACCCAATAATGTCCCTTATTTTCTATAATTTGCCACATGGCACATCCCCATGTATAAAGGGGCCTTTTCTATGCCCCTGGCATTTTACCCAATAATGTCCCTTATTTTCTATAATTTGCCACATGGCACATCCCCTTTTATAAAGGGGCCTTTTCCATTCCCCTGGCATTTTACCCAATAGTGTCCCTTCTTTTCTATAGTTTGCCACATGGCACATACCCTCATATAAAGGGGCATTTTCTATGCCCCTGGAATTTACCCAACAATGCCCCTTCTTTTCTATAATTTCTCACATGGCACATACACTTACATAAAGGGGCCTTTGCTATTCCCCTGGCATACCCAATAATATCCCTTC
Organism: Myxine glutinosa; assembly: GCF_964187855.1. NCBI lineage: Eukaryota > Metazoa > Chordata > Myxini > Myxiniformes > Myxinidae > Myxine > Myxine glutinosa. Next base: position 395,776,201 of record NC_136261.1, read on the forward strand.
TTTTCTATAATGTGCCACATGTCACATACACTTATATAAAGGGGCCTTTTATATGCCCCTGGCATTTTACCCAATAATGTCCCTTCTTTTCTATAATTTTCTACATGGCACATACCCTTATGTAAAAGGGGCCTTTTCTATGCCCCTGGAATTTTACCCAATAATGTCCCCTTTTTTCTATAGTTTGCCACATGGCACATACCCTCATATAAAGGGGCATTTTCGATGCCCCTGGAATTTTACCCAATCATGCCCCTTCTTTTCTATAATTTGCCACATGTCAAATACCCTTATATAAAGGGGCCTTTTATATGCCCCTGGCATTTTACCCAATAATGCCCCTTCTTTTCTATAATTTGCCACATGGCACATACCCTTATATAAAGAGGCCTTTTCTATGCCCCTGGCATTTTACCCCATAATATCCCTTCTTTTCTATAATTTGCCACCTGGCACATACCCGAATATAAAGGGGCATTTTATATGCCCCTGGAATTTACCCAACAATGCCCCTTCTTTTCTATAATTTGCCACATGGCACATACCCTTACATAAAGGGGCCTTTTCTATTCCCCTGGCATTTTACCCCATAATATCCGTTCTTTTCTATAATTTGCCACGTGGCACATACCCTTATATAAAGGGGCCTTTTCCATTCCCCTGGCATTTTACCCAATAATATCCCTTCTTTTCGATAATTTGCCACATGTCACATACCCTTATATAAAGGGGCCTTTTATATGCCCCTGGCATTTTACCCAATAATGCCCCTTCTTTTCTATAAATTGCGACATGGCACACACCCTTACATAAAGGGGCCTTTTCTATGCCCCTGGTATTTTACCCAATAATGTCCCTTCTTTTCTATAGTTTGCCACATGGCACATACCCTCATATAAAGGGGCATTTTCTATGCCCCTGGAATTTTACCCAATAATGCCCCTTCTTTTCTATAATTTGCCACATGTCACATACCCTTATAAAAAGGGGCCTTTTATATGCCCCCTGGCATTTTACCCCATAATATCCGTTATTTTCTATAATTTGCCACGTGGCACATACCCTTATATAAAGGGGCCTTTTCCATTCCCCTGGCATTTTACCCAATAATATCCCTTCTTTTCGGTAATTTGCCACATGTCACATACCCTTATATAAAGGGGCCTTTTATATGCCCCTGGCATTTTACCCAATAATGCCCTTTCTTTTCTATAATTTGTGACATGGCACATACCCTTACATAAAGGGGCCTTTTCTATGCCCCTGGAATTTTACCCAATAATGTCCCTTCTTTTCTATAGTTTGCCACATGGCACATACCCTCATATAAAGGGGCATTTTCTATGCCCCTGGAATTTTACCCAATAATGCCCCTTCTTTTCTATAATTTGCCACATGTCACATACCCTTATATAAAGGGGCCTTTTATATGCCCTAGCATTTTACCCAATAATGCCCCTCCATTTCTATAATTTGACACATGGCACATACCCTTATATAAAGGGGCCTTTTCTATTCCCCTGGCATTTTACCCAATAATGTCCCTTATTTTCTATAATTTGCCACATGGCACATCCCCTTTTATAAAGGGGCCTTTTCTATGCCCCTGGCATTTTACCCAATAATGCCTCTTCTTTTCTATAATTTGCCACATGGCACATGCCCTTATATAAAGGGGCCTTTTCTATGCCCCTGGCATTTTACCCAATAATGTCCCTTCTTCTCTATAGTTTGCCTCCTGGTACATCCGATAATAAGGGGCCTTTTCTATGCCCCTGGCATTTTACCCCATAATATCCCTTCTTTTCTATAAATTGCCACCTGGCACATCCCCTTATATAAAGGGGCCTTTTCTATTCCCCTGGCATTTTACCCAACAATGCCCCTTCTTTTCTATAATTTGCCACATGGCACATACCCTTACATAAAGGGGCCTTTTCTATTCCCCTGGCATTTTACCCCATAATATCCGTTCTTTTATATAACTTGCCACATGGCACATACCCTTATATAAGGGGGCCTTTTCCATTCCTCTGGCATTTTACCCAATAATATCCCTTCTTTTCGATAATTTGCCACATGTCACATACCCTTATATAAAGGGGCATTTTATATGCCCCTGGCATTTTACCCAATAATGCCCCTTCTTTTCTATAATTTGCGACATGGCACATACCCTTACATAAAGGGGCCTTTTCTATGCCCCTGGAATTTTACCCAATAATGTCCCTTCTTTTCTATAGTTTGCCACATGTCACATACCCTGATATAAAGGGGCCTTTTATATGCCCCTGGCATTTTACCCAATAATGCCCCTCCATTTCTATAATTTGACACATGGCACATACCCTTAAATAAAGGGGCCTTTTCTATTCCCCTGGCATTTTACCCAATAATGTCCCTTATTTTCTATAATTTGCCACATGGCACATCCCCGTGTATAAAGGGGCCTTTTCTATGCCCCTGGCATTTTACCCAATAATGTCCCTTATTTTCTATAATTTGCCACATGGCACATCCCCTTTTATAAAGGGGCCTTTTCTATGCCCCTGGCATTTTACCCAATAATGCCTCTTCTTTTCTATAATTTGCCACATGGCACATACCCTTATATAAAGGGGCCTTTTCTATGCCCCTGGCATTTTACCCAATAATGTTCCTTCTTCTCTATAGTTTGCCTCCTGGTACATCCGATAATAAGGGGCCTTTTCTATACCCCTGGCATTTTACCCCATAATATCCCTTCTTTTCTATAATTTGCCACCTGGCACATCCCCTTATATAAAGGGGCCTTTTCTATTCCCCTGGCATTTTACCCAATAATATCCCTTCTTTTCTATAATTTGCCACATGGCACATCCCCTTATATAAAGGGGCCTTTTCTATTCCCCTGGCATTTTACCCAATAATGTCCCTTCTTTTCTATAATTTGCCACATGTCACATCCCATAGAAAGGGGCCTTTTCTATTCCCCTGGCATTTTACCCAATAATGCCCCTTGTTTTCTATAATTTGCCACATGGCACATACCCTTATATAAAGGGGCCTTTTCCATTCCCCTGGCATTTTACCCAAGAATGTCCCTTCTTTTCTATAGTTTGCCACATGGCACATCATACCCTCATATAAAGGGGCATTTTCTATGCCCCTGGAATTTACCCAACAATGCCCCTTGTTTTCTATAATTTGCCACATGGCACATACCCTTATATAAAGGGGCCTTTTCCATTCCCCTGGCATTTTACCCAATAATGTCCCATCTTTTCAATAGTTTGCCACATGGCACATACCCTCATATAAAGGGGAATTTTCTATGCCCCTGGAATTTACCCAAGAATGTCCCTTCTTTTCTATAATTTGCCACATGTCACATCCCATAGAAAGGGGCCTTTTATATGCCCCTGGCATTTTACCCAATAATGTCCCTTCTTTTCTATAATTTTCTACATGGCACATTCCCTTATGTAAAAGGGAACTTTTCTATGCCCCTGGAATTTTACCCAATAATGTCCCTTCTTTTCTATAGTTTGCCACATGGCACATACCCTCATATAAAGGGGCATTTTCGATGCCCCTGGAATTTTACCCAATCATGCCCCTTCTTTTCTATAATTTGCCACATGTCAAATACCCTTCTATAAAGGGGCCTTTTCTATGCCCCTGGAATTTTACCCAATAATGTCCCTTCTTTTCTATAGTTTGCCACATGGCACATACCCTCATATAAAGGGGCATTTTATATGCCCCTGGAATTTTACCCAATAATGCCCCTTCTTTTCTATAATTTGCCACATGTCACATACCCTTATATAAAGGGGCCTTTTATATGCCCCTGGCATTTTACCCAATAATGTCTCTTCTTTTCTATACTTTGCCACCTGGCACATCCCATATAATGGGGCCTTTTCTATGCCCCTGGCATTTTACCCAATAATGTCCCTTCTTTTCTATACTTTGCCACCTGGCACATCCCATATAATGGGGCCTTTTCTATGCCCCTGGCATTTTTTACAAGATACATTTTAAATACAAACAAAATGTTTGTGTTCATTGCACAAGAGTTTATTCAAGATGATATAAAAGACTTGAAAAACTAAGAGGAAAATATTCAACCCAAACGGGATTGTGAACCCACAATCCCCAGCTTGGAGAGTCTGATGCATTTATTCCTTTGGCCTTGGAACCAGCATGTTAGAATTTTTTTAAACGGGAATAAAGTGTGTACGTATGTATTGTTACGGTCCGCGGTTAAGGATGTTGTTTGCCGAGCGAAGGCACCGCGATCTAACAGTTTTCCCCGATTCACCCGATTCACCCAGACGTTGGCCGTATCACGCCACAGCTATTCAACATGGAAAACTCTAAAGCAACCGAATGTAAAGAGCAAGAAGAAGAAGAAGACATACTGAGGAATAACAGGTTTTATTAATTCTTTTCACAAGCCAAAGCAAAGAGAGCAGTTGGTTATATACAGAAAATGGAAGGAGCAGGCACACAGTGAAATCTTTAGCTTACCTATACAAGCTTAATTAATAAACCCCAGGACAACGTTAAAGACAGATGGATGATCACACTTACACGGGGAAATGCAGGCAGGAATGAATGGCTTGGAGATGGGTGGCTTTTAGAGGCAAGGAAGGTTCAGCGGGTACTGGGCACGGTCGGGCCAGAAGGCACCGCCATCAAGAAGCCGAGCTTTGGTCCCAAACTGTGCGGGCGAAGTTCCTTTCTCTGTACTGCTGCCTCGTGCGCTCGTTGCGTTGCCCCGGACCGCTTTTCCTGCAGCGCGGCACGTCTCACGGTGGCTCGGTCACACCTGCTCGTCTCCAGCGCATCTCCTGGACCCATCTCCGTCAAAGCTCGTCTCCTTTGGGAGCGTCCCGCGGCGGGTTATATAGGCCCCGCCCTTCACCCTTTTCGAACCTTCCAAAAACATTCTCTCTCCGCCCTCTCAAGCCAAACCCCTCGTTCTGGGTTGGATGAGCGGGGCCGACTTACTCCTCTCCTCTATGACGAGGTGGAGACCCACCTTTCTTCTTCGGCGTTACCTCGTGCGTAATGGAGTCAAATGCAGCAAAGTGGACGGCAGCTGAAAATGCAGCAAAGTGCCTAAAGAGCCAATTGCAGCAAAGTGCAAACCTGGCACTTGGAAGCTGCCATGGGGCGTCGGAGGGGCTACTCTTATTTAATTCGGTGCAATGAAGAGTCAAACTAGTGGGAAACACATCCTTAGCCTACACAGAGAATAAGGGACTAACTATTTTAAAGGATATATCGTGTCCTGTGTGTAGGTTTATGGAATTAACTAAGAGGACGAGCTGCGACCATTCTTTACATTACGAGGGTCAGTTACACACAACAAAACCATACTTTTCACATTCGTTACACTTTCTCAAAATTGTTACACTTCTCCAATCCGTTACACTTCTCAAATCCGTTACACTGCACCCTCCTTTCTTCAGGCCCATCCTCGGGCCTACAAAACTTTAACTTCGTGTGACACGTAGGTGTAATTCCCTCTACAATTAACCTGACCCTGAAAGTGACAATTTTAAAACACAAATAAATATGTCCCCCTGCTGCATTGCACCCTGCCTAACAGATTTGCGCCCACAGGATAACCGAATTACGGAATTGTTTTCAAGCTATACATTTACGGTGGGGAGCATTATTTACAGTGATGTTCTTTCTTATTTACAACGCAACCCAGGACCTGTGTTTTTTTTTCTTTTCTTTTTAGGGAAACAAATAGAATGAAATTCCTGCTGGGAGGGAGGAGACAGCACGCATTGCATCGATGCACCAGTACCAATAACACCAAAGCACTCAAAAGCACCCAAAAGCACCAACCAGTGCACAGTCATTACTGTTTGTAATAAACACACAAAAAAACAACTGGTGGTGGTCTTCTTCTTCACTGCTGGGCCGATGTTCTTCCCGATGTCTTCTTGCTTCATGCGGCCTACTTGGAAATATAAAAAGCACAAACCGTATCCATTTTTATTTAGGGCCACAGGGGCCAACTAAGGGTGGTCCACCTGTTTGGCATAGGTGCCACCTTACCGAGGTCCGTAAGCAAGATTCCCTGGCCACTATGGCCGGTCTCCAACAGAGGTGCCCTGCCCCAGAACCTGGGGTCCATCAAGTGGTACTCGGCCGCAGAACAGCGGTCCATAAAGTGGTACATCAATGCAATGCATGCTGGTTGAGAGGGTCCTGGCACACAAGACGACCTCCGCACACTCCCCTCAACACCCAGTGGCGCACAGTCCTCAGGTGGGAGACAAAAGGGGGAGAGAGAGACAGATGAGCGAGGGGTTAAGGTCACAAGGGTACACATCAAACAAGGCAATGCAAGGCGAAATGCGTACGGAGAGCGAAATGAGAAAGCTCGTCCCTACCGTACGCCACCCCCCCTGTCACCTACTCTACCCTTGCCCTTACCCCATATTTACAAAATCTACACCTTTACAAATCCGTCGCTACCGTCACATCTTCCCCATATTTCCCTTACACCAAATTCGTCTCCACAATCCCTCTATCCAAAATTTGCCATCACCCAATTCATCATCAACCCTCATAAGGAGGAAGAGATGGAACATCAAGGCACAATGTCACACCCACGTCATGATGCGTCTCACATTCCAAACATTTGCATCAATAAAAATAATAAAAACCACCTGGCATGGTGTGGAGTACCTGTCACCTCAGGTGAGTGGATGCAGATGATGCAAGGAGATTTTCATCCTAACTACTTTCTAAATGACATTAACACACTTTACACTACCCGGGGTCTTTCCCTGCCAATCCATTGGCCAACTTACATTATGGGTTCTAAAAAACCAATTCCCATTGACCAAACTGTGGTGCTTCTCAATTTGGGGTCTCACTCCCCCGATTCATCTCCCGGTGCCCTTGCACAATTTCTGGGCTGAGACGTGTAGCTCTCCCAGCAGGTCTACCCACCTGCACACCTCCACCACTGTAGTTGCCACCCGAGCTTACCGAGCTCCTCACCCTAACCTAACTAACTGGGGAAGGCCCCTCCTGGCTCTGTCACCCCTTGGTGCCCTCTGGCACTGGGCTACCTGGGTCCGTCCTCCGGATTCTCAGGCCCCATCCACAACTACCGGCTCCCAGAGCCCACCTGTGGCCTCACCTGGCCGACATCCTCACAGTGGTGGAGTGCCCAAACCAACTACACACACTAACAGGCCACACGCCCAGCCATTTCCACGACACTAATGCACCCATCCAAATACCATTCTTTCACCCGCATCACAGATGCCAATATCCAACCACAATTTACCTGTTCCCTCTACCTAACACTTACACTACCCGCCCCGGGTATTCGTGATGGGGGTCCATCCTTCCCACATTCACACCTTCGCACCATCCACTCCACTCCATAGTTTCCATCCTACGCACTCCACGACCATCCATTCCAATACTCCATATATTCCACACTCCATGTATTCCACACAACCATTCTCCATACACATGCAGTTGCACACCTGTGCAATCACACCTGGTGCCACCTGCACCCTCCTTCCTTCCTGGACCATTTGGTCAGCACCACACACATCACCATCACTCACTCATACACTGCTCCATACACCTGTTCAGTTGCACACCTATGCAATCACACCTGTTCCTCACACACTTTTCACAATACACTTCCAATCCTCAAACACACGGCATCATCTCATCTAACTACTCCCCTCTGAAACTTGCGCTTCCCAGTCGCCCCTTTAAACTATTGCGCTCCCTCGTCATTATCATCCAAACTAATCTACCTGTGTCCCCACTACTGGTATCATTGTCACTAACTAATCTTAACGTTACCTAAGGTCATCTTCTAGGTCCCTACACATTATCCAAACCCTCCCTCGGCGAGCTTACACTGCCATAAACCCCATAAATCTAGTGCTCCTTTGCCCCCGCTGTGAGGGATGACAGAGTTGCCATCCCACCACATCGGGGACGTTCCACTACCAATTTTGCTCTCGAAATTCCAACCAATCAAAAATTTTCCAATTACTGCCAATTCTACTCACTATTCTAAATTTCGTATCAAGTCACTATCACTATCACCATCATCACAGTCCACTCACTAGTGCCTCTCGGTGCGCCAATTCACTTCCACAGCCCGGCTTCGTAAAGCCGAGCAATGAATGTGGGTTGTTTGGTGCCGGCGGTTGGGTGCGTCCGACACTCGGTGAAGGGAAGGAGGTTTACTCGGGCCGAGATCCCACGCACCACCTCGGCACGGAGCCATCCAATGTCCCGATCTCGACCTGCCGGAACGCCTCAACAAAAAGGGGTCGCCATGACGACCCTTCCTATCGGGCTGCCCGCTCCGCCTAGTGGAGCCCGGACGCGGCTGTTCCAAACGCGGCCCAGCGTGGATCACGTACGGCGGTCCTTTCGAACCCGCCGTGGTTCGGATCCCCGCTGGTCCTCACGGCACGCGAAGCTGCTCGGCGCGCACCGAGGGCCCGATTCGGCTAAATGTCGTTCTAACCGCTAACCCGGTTACCGTCGATGCCTCACCTACATGCTTACACCCCGCAGCCCGTTCCTTGCTGATACACCCAGCTGTTCCCATGCTCCTCGTCATTGCACCTTCTCTTACACACCCAGGTACACTCATTCCGCTCACAGACTTGGTCACACACCTGACCACCGAACACCTTTGCACACACTCGTCGTTCGCACACCTCACCAACACACCTCTTCGCGCCCCCTACTCGGTCACCTCCTCTGTGACAACCACAGGTGTGCTCTCACTCACACACCCAACCACGTGCCTCACTACCAACTCAAGTGTGCATTCCCATGCACGTTCTACCATCCCAGGTGTGCTTCCTTCCATTCCAGGTGTACATCCTTCCATTCCAGGTGTACATCCTCTCTCACCTGCCACAACCAACTCACGCTCCGTGTCACTCTCACTACTCTCACCACCACACTTGACAGTGCACTCACCCTTACTCTCGACAGCGCACTCTTTCCTCATGCACCTGTCCGTTACACACCTTTCTCACGCACACTCTTGCGCACACTCTCCCGTTACACCCTCTGTAACACTCACCACAGGTGTGCATTCTTCCTTACTTTTGACAGCGCACTCTTTCCCCATGCACCCGTCCGTTACACACCTTTATCGCGCACACTCTCCCTTTACACCCTCCGTAACACTCACCACAGGCGTGCATGCTTCCGTTACATCCTCTGTAACACTCCTCACTACGCGCTTCCATGTGCTCCCTCGCACACGCGCTACGACCAACTCACTCTCGACAGCACACTCACTCCTCGGTGCGCACTTTTTCCTCACACACCCCAGAGTCGGACATTCTCGCACACCTCCTCCTTCGCACACCGTACCTGTCGCACACTTCACCAACGGCCTCTCACGAACACCCGGATCCAAATCAACCCCCAAGCCGACTGAAGCTCCCCTCACATCATGTACATTTCCACGTATATCGCCACTCACCTTGGCACCTCGTCTCCGCACCTCCTTCGCCACCTGCAAACTCTTTATTTGGTTAGTAAGCACATATTCACCATTTGGGCACCGACCTTGTACATATTCCATCACTTCCTCCCTTATCTCCTTTTTAGTTTCCCTCCGTCTCTTCTTAATTTCACTCACCCCTTCTTCCACCTCCTCTAATTTTTCCTTTACCTCCTTCATCTCCCGGTGCGCCCCCTCTATCTCTTCCCCTAACACCACTTTAACCGTTTCTATGTGCGTCCTCACCTCTCGGTCCTTCGTCTCCATTACTTCTGTCACCTCTTCCAACTTCTTCGTCAACCCCTCATGTACCATCTGACATTCCTTCTGTGTCGCTATTAATTCATTTTTAATGTCTTTTTGTGTCACTTTTAATCCCCCGATTATTGCAGTGTTCTTTTCCACTTGGTCCACTAGTTCCTTTTGTCCCACTGTCAGCTGTTCTACTCCCTTCGTCAGGTCCTCTATGCCCCCTTGTAACTTTGCCGTATTATTCCTCACCTCTTTCTCTATACGCTTTTCACCTCGCTTTACCGCCTCGCGTACCCCCGAGACCTCCTCACTTACACCTCGTCGTATCTCCTCTTTCATCTCCTCTCTCTCTTTTGTAGATGCCGCCCTCATCTGTCCCAATTCATCCCTCTGAGCATCCAGTTTGGTTTCTACCCCGATTTTCACCTCCTCTATCTGCTCTCCCATTTGTTTAATTTCTCGGGCGGATTGCTCCCCTATCTCCCGCAATTTGCCTTCCATCCTACTTTCTAACCCCATTAACCCATGTTTCACCCCTTCTATCTGATTCTCCTGGGCAGCCATTCTATTTTCCACCCCCGTTAACCCATGTTTCACCCCTTCTATCTGATTCTCCTGGGCAGCCATTCTATATTCCACCCCCGTTAACCCATTCTTTACCTCTTTTATCCCGTTCTCTAACCCCTCACCGGTACCCCTCGCTTCGTCCCTCATTACCTCCAATTGCTCACCCTGAGCATCCATCCGGTTCCCCATTTGTCCCATACTGCTTTTCAAACCTCTAATTTGGTCTCCCAATTGCTCACTATTCTTTTCCATAAGGGCCTTCATTTGCATCATAAAAAGGTTCAAATCCACCGGTGGCGCTGCTACGGTCACGGGCGCGGTCGCCGTAGCCATATGCGAGGCGCCATTTTGCGCGCCCGTAACCTCGTGCGCGAGAGCGCCATTTTGCGCGCCTGATACCTCCTCAACCACCTCCTCCACATACATTTCCCCCAGGTCCTGGGTCGATTCTACCCCGTCTATCTCTCCCACCGACATCCCGTCGCCTTGACCAGCCATGGCGCGATTTCAAAATTCGGGTTTTGTAAAACAAAAGCAATTTCGGTACTTTGTAATTTTGAGCACATTAAACGCTTCAGGTCTGAATCCGACACTTCTGACACCAATGTTACGCTAATTGTACAATTGTGTCCAAAATTTGGGCTAAATAAATTTAGTCCCAGGTCCGAATCCGACACTCCTGACACCAATTGTTACACTAATTGTACAATTGTGTCCAAAATTTGGGCTAAATAAATTTAGTCCCAGGTCCGAATCCGACACTCCTGACACCAATTGTTACGGTCCGTGGTTAAGGATGTTGTTTGCCGAGCGAAGGCACCGCGACCTAACAGTTTTCCCCGATTCACCCGATTCACCCAGACGTTGGCCGTATCGTGCCACAGCTATTCAATATGGAAAACTCTAAAGCGACCGAATGTAAAGAGGAAGAAGAAGAAGACGTACTGAGGAATAACAGGTTTTATTAATTATTTTCACAAGCCAAAGCAAAGAGAGCAGTTGGTTATATACAGAAAATGGAAGGAGCAGGCACACAGTGAAATCTTTAGCTTACCTATACAAGCTTAATTAATAAACCCCAGGACAACGTTAAAGACAGACAGACGATCACACTTACACGGGGAAATGCAGGCAGGAATGAATGGCTTGGAGATGGGTGGCTTTTAGAGGCAAGGAAGGTTCAGCGGGTACTGGGCACGGTCGGGCCAGAAGGCACCGCCGTCAAGAAGCCGAGCTTTGGTCCCAAACTGCGCGGGCGAAGTTCCTTTCTCTGTACTGCTGCCTTGTGCGCTCCTTGCGTTGCCCCGGTCCGCTTTTCCTGCAGCGCGGCACGTCTCACGGCGGCTCGGTCACACCTGCTCATCTCCAGCGCATCTCCTGGACCCATCTCCGTCAAAGCCTGTCTCCTTTGGGAGCGTCCCGCGGCGGGTTATATAGGCCCCGCCCTTCACCCTTTTCGAACCTTCCCCAAACGTTCTCTCTCCGCCCTCTCAAGCCAAACCCCTCGTTCTGGGTTGGATGAGCGGGGCCGACTTACTCCTCCCCTCTATGATGAGGTGGAGACCCGCCTTTCTTCTTCGGTGTTACCTCGTGCGTAATGGAGTCAAATGCAGCAAAGTGGACGGCAGCTGAAAATGCAGCAAAGTGCCTAAAGAGCCAATTGCAGCAAAGTGCAAACCTGGCACTTGGAAGCTGCCATGGGGCGTCGGAGGGCCTACTCTTATTTAATTCGGTGCAATGAAGAGTCAAACTAGTGGGAAACACATCCTTAGCCTACACAGAGAATAAGGGACTAACTATTTAAAAGGATATATCGTGTCCTGTGTGTAGGTTTATGGAATTAACTAAGAGGACGAGCTGCGACCATTCTTTACATTACGAGGGTCAGTTACACACAACAAAACCATACTTTTCACATTCGTTACACTTTATCAAAATTGTTACACTTCTCAAATCCGGTACACTTCTCAAATCCGTTACAGTATATTTACAGATAGAATACACCAGGAGAAGCCGACAAACGAATATTCAGTCCCCATGTTAAAATTGCACACAGAGAAGCCATCCCATATAAAGGAAGGGGCACTTTGTGCCTCCCTTTGATTATTCAAGGTGATATAAGATACTTGAAAAAGTGAGTATTAAAAAAATTATTCAACTCAGATGGAATCGAACCGACATTCTCCAGCTTAGGGGTCCAATGCTTTATCTATTAGGCCATTTTTAAGCTACCGCATTTTTGCTCATGTACCTCAGCCAATAGCGAGACGACATAATATTCGACAAGCCACCACATCTCGTGATCATTGTGTGGCCATTGGCAATTCAAGGGTGGGCCGTTATGATGTTTGTTTCTTCCCCTCCACTGCCAAACTCTGGAACTCTTTACCTTCCCACGTCTTTCCAAACACTTGTGATCTTCCCCTTATCAACAAGCAGATTTTCTGCTTTCTCAAAAACTCTTCGACTATTCTCTCCTTCACTTTTCCATCAATGCAGCTCTTTTATTTCGGCATGGCCTCAATGAGGACTAAACAGTCCGTGCCTGGAGCCTTCAACGTAAAATAAAGAAAAAGATTTGTGTCATTACTTTTTGAAGAGTTATGAAGTGTGTATATATTTTTGTATATTTATAAATGCATGTATTTATATATATTTAATTCTAAAGTAAAAAATGCAGTACGTCGGTGGAATTTGTTTCGAATGCCATTAGCTGGACCTATTGGCCGATGTATATTCCAAGTTTCAGCGAGTTTGAATGTGTAGTCCTTGATATATGAGCGCCAACACATTTTGGGGCGGAAGGACGGACGGACCAAAATTATTCAAAAACCGAAAATAGTACAAACGGAACCAATACATCGTTTTAAAGGTAATTTTACTGCTCATCTGACAACATCACTCTCAAGGGTGAAAAATCGTTTGTTGAAAAAAGGACCCACGTGACGCCAACTACAAACCGCCACTTGCCAACTGGTGAACCTCCAATGATGACCTCATCCTCACAACAAGGTGAGTTGTTGTTTTGTTCTTTGTTTGGGATCAAACTGTTTTGAGCTCCCAAGGTTGATCAAACCGAAACCTTCTTCCGTCAGATGTTTAACCACGATATACCTGAAAATGGGTTTCATACCGTGACGGTGATGAGGAGGTCATTTGGCCCGTTATTGCCGTGTTGCACTCCCAAGTTAATTTCTTTAAAAACCCGAGATAATTTATTGGCCACACCTTCACTCCTTTACACACTTTACACCATTTTCACCCCTTAGACCTTTTCCACCCCGACGAACCTTCTCGACCCTTTACGCCCCTTATGCCCCTTCGGCCCATTCACACCCTTTCAGACCTCTTTGTTTATTTTTCTTTTTGTATACAAGATCGAGGCTCGTGTGAGAACTAACATTAATCACAAAAAAACAAACGGACACAATAACATACAATAAAGGGAGCGGGAGACAAGATAGGGAGAGAGAGGGAAGCACAATAGTAGAGAACAGGGACATTTGGAGATCTGTGGGTGGGAGAGGGCTTGGGGGGACAAGACATGGGAAAGGGGGGATGGGCTGGGTGGGAGATGTATAAAACACATGGACACTGCCAGGACTTCCAAGAAAGAAGTCAGTATTTCAAAAAAGTGGATCTGGGGTGAATTATCGGGGGTAGAAAAGATAGAGGTTATGGATGGGGGAAAGACAAGAGATGGTGGTGAACAGCTGTTTTATAGACGTGGAGGGAGGAGTGGGATTGAAGAGAGTGATGGAGTTTGTTCCAGAGGTGGGAGAAAAGAGGATGAAAGAGTAAAGGTGAGCAGTGGGTTTTGATTTTGGCAGTTCACCAGAAGAGGGTTGCTGGCAGATCTTGTGCGACCTGTAGGAATAGTTGGGGGACAGAGCACAGACAGAGATGGGCTCACTCGGAGGCGGTAGAAGACAGAAAGTCCACCAACCTGCCTGCTGTGAGTGAGTGAAAGGCCCTCAGAGTTAGCTTCATCCCGGGAGATTCCAATGATTCTGAAAGCTTTCGTTTCAACAGCGTGAAGCCGAGCGAGGTGGAAGGCAGGAGTACCAGCCCAGAGGGGAGCGCAGTATTCCATTGGGCTGCGGATGAAAGCCTTGTATGTGGTGAGGAGCTCAGGTGTGCCAAGGAAGGACTTAGCATGATGGAGGATGCCCAGTCGGCGACTGACTTTGGAGGCCAGGTTGTAAATGTGGTTTTCCCAGGAAAGATCATGGCAGATAGTGAGACCCAAAAGCTTGAGTGACATCGTGAGAGTGTGAGATTTGTCAGGATTGAAAGACATGTTCCACTTGTTTGACCAGTCTGTGATTTTGTCCAGGTCTGCAGAAAGTGGGGGGGCTGCAGACTGCCGATCTGAGGGATGGAACATGGACAGGCAGAGAGTGGAGTCATCAGCAAAGAGATAGAGGATTTTCCAGAGAGTCGGAGAGATCATTGATGAAGACCAGAAAAAGCACAAGGCCCATAACACTGCCTTGGGAAACTCCAGCCTGAACAGTGTTGAATAATTTTATACTTTTAAATCTCCATTTTGTCGTGGTTTACGTGAAGCATTTATTTCCTTCAGAAGAGAGAGAAAACCATCTCGGCATGACTTTTAATGACATCAGGTATACACGGATATTTAAACACTCCAGCAGTTACAGGACGAAGTGATCCAGCTCATTATTTCTACCCGAATCCTTGCACACAAATCATTTCTGTCGTCTTCAGTTGTTTACCTCTTGGGGTTGGTTGTGTGAGTTTGAAATTGCAAGGCAAGAGGTTGGGAGGAGGAAGGTGGCGGAGGCCAGGGGCCTTGTGCAGAAACTGACACTGACATCACACAGTACTTGAGACAACATCATTCTCCAAGGTCCACATTTCCCATATTTTAGTTATAAACATCCCGTTCTCCCTCCATAATACTCGACCAAGCTGCCTGACTTCAAAGGGAGACAGCCTTGAGTCGCCCGACTTTCTGCCGCCTCGGAAGAGCATAATAGACTTGTTCTCATCTGATTACACTGTGTCGAATTGAAAATCCATTTCGCATGATGTGTTATTCCGATAGTTGATCTATCCCAATATATCTAAAAAGGTTGCCCTTAAGAGAAAACACCCTTCGTGTAGCTTTTATCAAATTGGCTGCAGGTGATTGATCTGTGGGCTGATTGTGCCGGAGTTGCAAGGATCTGTTTTTGCACCTTTTTTGTGTAAAGCGGGCATGTTGGTTGATTTCCAAGCTGAGGGCAGATGACTTTGAGCAAAAGAGAGGGTGAAGAGAACAGAGAGAGGGTGAGATAGAGCGGCAAAGCAGGATTTTAGGACCTGTGGGCTGATGCCGTCTGGTCTACTTGAGAAATCGGAGTCGAGGATTGACAGAAACTTCTCCACCTTGTCAGGAGAGAAGGACACAGAGTCCAGGAGCAGCTGGGTACGACTGGGTAAGGTGGGTGCAGACAGAGACGGGTTTGGGACACAATATTTTGAGGCAAACACAGAATTGAGGCATTCAGCTTTTTCACGTGCGGAGTCAGCTGTGTCGCCGTTTGAGGTAAGGGAGGAGATGGAGGGGAAACAAACACCAGAAACGGATTTGACTAGTCACCACCAGGATTTGGAGGAGGGAGACAGGTTCTTCTTTTCAAACATCCTTTTCTACGCCCCTGGCGCATTCCCCTTCTTGTAACATGTTGGAATGATAAGGTGGTGCAGTCGCCGCTGGATAAAATGGTGGTAAACCTGGAATTTGTTTTTATTGTCCTCCTTCAAACCTCTTTAAACCTTCATTTAAATTGAATTACAGCATACACTTGAATATTGCACAACACAAATCGCTTTCATAATACTTTCAAGACCCATGATATATATCAATATTTAGCATGAGAGGGCCTGGCATGCAAGAGGGACAGGTTTGGGGTGAAGAAGACTCTGCCAATATGGTGACGCCTCTTCCCCCATCCATAACCTCTATTTTTCTACCCCCGTTAATTCACCCCAGATCCACTTTTTTGAAATACAGACTTCTTTCTTGCTCATCACCATCTCGCTGTATGTATGCTATGTATGATATGTATGTATGCTCATCAGCTGCTCATCACCATCTGTTATCTTCCCCCATCCATAACCTCCATATTTTAGACCCCTGTTAATTGACCCCAGATCCACTTTTTTGAAATACCGACTTCTTTCTTGGAAGTCCTGGCAGTGTCCATGTGTTTTATACCTCTCCCACCTCCCAACCCTTCCCATGCCTCGTCCCCACAAGCCATCTCCCACCCACAGATCTCCCATTGTCCCTGTTCTCTACTGTTGTACTTGTTTGCTTCCTTCTCTCTCCCCATCTTGTCTCCCGCTCCCTTTATTATATGTTTTATGTGTCCGTTTTTTTTTTGTGAGTATTGTTAGTTCTTACACGAGCCTCGATCTTGTATGCAAAAAATGAAGAAAAAAGGGGTCTAAAGGGGGTGTAAATGGGCAGAGGGGACTAAAGGGTGTAAAAGGTCTAAGGCTGCGTTCCGCAACCTTTTTAGCCCAGGACCCAATAAAAAACCCAGGCATCCAGTCGCGACCCACCGCCCACTTGATATTATTGTCAGCCAATCAGGCGTTAACTCTCTGCCTTGTCCGCAACTTCGGAAGAGATGAATCTGCCCCTGTGATGAATCCGGATGAAGATTTAATGAAGAAGATGAAGATGATGCTGAAGATGAAGAAGCTGATGAAGATGAAGATGAAGATGAATCTCCCAACATTCATTGGCGGTGCATCTTTTGTGAAATAGAATAAAACTTTAATTATTAAAGTGGCACGCCAAGATAAAGTGTTTGAACTTTATTAGTCCCCTACCGGTGTACACCGGAGGGGACCATAGGTTTGCACTCCGGCCCTCCGTCTGTCAGTCCGCCAGTCCGTCAGTCCATCAGTCCGTCAGTCCATCACGCAAAGCACAGTTTTCCGGACCTTTTTTTTTCTGAACGCTGAATGCTAATGATTTCAAACTTGGCAGATGGTTTCCTCATGATAAGTTACAGATCACGTTCGAACTTCACGACGTTTCCATCATTTTTGACAAAGTTATGGCACTTTGAACTTTGGGAATTCTGATATTTCTGATGATCCTTAACTCAGTGCCATTTTAAGTTTTAATATCATTTAAAAAAGATTTTCTCTGCAATAATAGGACCGATTGAGATCAAATTTTCACCGTAGGGGCGACTCGGTCTGTAGAATATTATAATGATAATTATGACGTCACAGGTCACGTGGTTCGGCCGCCATATTGTTTTTCGTGAAAACACGAAAACCCCTTTTTCTCTGCAACGGCTGAACAGATCGGGGCCAATCTTTGCAGGCAGAATCGCATATCCCTGACGAACAAAAAAGTCACCGAGAATGACGTCATGCGTCACATGCTTTCAGAGTTATGACGTTTTTAAGCATGAACCTTTAAAACCGAGCTCCTCCCTCATTTTTGATCCAATCGAGGGGAAACCTCACAGATCTGTTCAGCATGTCAATCTACTAAAATGTCATTTTGGAATTTGCAATAGGGCACGTGGTTTGGCAGATATCGTTAATTAAACGACGATATAAAAAAAAATGGATATCTCTTGAATCGCTAGTACCTCAGACCGTGAGGTGGTAATTATATAATTCACACAGTGCAATACGTGCAGGCTGCTCCACGGAGCGACCTTGCGGGCTTATCAATGAGGCGCGGCGTGACACACATGTGTCTCAGCATACCTCAGATCAAGTTTGAAAACCAGTATCAACCGTGCATAAATTTGCATATTCGATCATTTTTGACAAAGTTATGGCACTTTGAACTTTGGTAGGGGACATGTATTGCAGCGCAATACTCAGAATGCTTGTTTTAATCCTCATCGTGAATAGATGATGAACTTAAAATGTAACATGAACTGATAAACAAAACAAGAATAACTTTTACTGAAAAAACCGATATGCATCTGAACTTATATCTAGGTGCAATGTTCCGTTGTCATGAACAACATTAAATAAACAACTTTCACTGATTAAATCCGAAAGTGAAACTTTCAAGCCGAATTCAAATGTTCCGTCGCAACATTGTCGATGTGGATTGTCCACATCAGTGCGATGGTTGACTTTGCATATTGGCTACGAGATCATCGATTCGACTTTGAAGTGGCGACAATGCGATTCTCAGGTTGGTGCACAGGGCCACTGTCTCCAGTTTGTTTCGATACTTGGAATTCAGATATGTCACCATTGAGAAACCTGCCTCACACATCCACGTCGTCGTGAATCACATCAGGAACTTTACCGTGAGATGTGCAATCTCTGGGTACTCATGAGACACTGTCAGCCAAAACTTTACTAAAGTGCCCTTCCTGAACAGTGTCTCAAGTGTACCGTCCGACAGGATGTCGATCAAGTCCTCCTTAAATCTGTTGGACAAGTTGCAGCATTGCTGAACGTCGACTGAATAAGGCTCTCGGATACACTTCTTCTCCAGGCGTGGATCAACAGGAAAGGATTAGTCAAATCGTTTGCGCAGGTTCACCAGATGTTCAATGATGACATACTTAATGTCCACACGTTCCTCAACACCATCACTGAGCCGATCATCCAGGTTTTCGAAAATGTCAAATTCATCATTGGTCTACATACTCTTCTCTTTCATGGTTCCAGCTTTGACTTGAACGCCGCTATCTTGTTATACATTACGAACACGGATTTCGCCTGCTTGTTCGTTTTGCCCTGGAACGATATGTTCAGATTGTTCAACAAGTTGAAGATGTCGGCCATGCATGCGAATGTTGCGATGAATTTGTTGTTTTTGTAATAGACTGCCAGTTCTGACCTAGCCACCTCCAAGAATGCGAGGACCTGGTCGCGAAGTTCATACAATCTTGCCAAAGCATCGCCTCTGGAAAGCCAGCGAACAGCTGCAAAATACAGCACTGTGGTGTGTTATTTTTAATATATATATATATTTTTGTATACAAGATCGAGGCTCGTGAAAGAGCTAACATTAATCACACAAAAAGACAAACCGACACACAAAACAAAAAAAACAAGGGGAGCGGCAGACAAGATGGGGAGAGAGGGGGAAGGACACAAACACAACATTTGAGAGCAGGGACATCGGGAGGACTTTGGGGGAGGTGGGAGAGGAATAAAACATATGAACACTGCAAGGACTCTGGGGTGAATTACCGGGGGTAGAAAAGATCAAGGTTTTCGATGGGGGAAGATAAGAGATGGCGTTGAACAGCTGTTTTAAAGACCTGGAGGGAGGAGTGGGATTGAAGGGAGTGGGGGAGTTTGTTCCAGACGCGGGAGAAAAGGGGAATGAAAGAGTGAAGGTGAGCAGAGAGCCTAGACTTTGGAGTTTAACCATAAGAGGGTTGCAGGCAGATCTTGTGCGACCTGAAGGAATATTGGGGGGACAGAGCACAGAGAGAGCTGGGGGAGCAAGGCCGGAGAGGAGTCGGTAGAAGACAGAAAGACCACCAACCTGCCTGCGGTGAGTGAGTGAAAGGCCCTCGGAGTTGACTACATCGCAGGAGATTCCAATGATTCTGAAAGCTTTGGCCTCAACAGCGTGAAGCCGAGCAATGTGTGAGGCAGGAGCACCAGCCCAGAGGGGGGAACAGTATTCCATTGAGCTGCGGATGAAAGCCTTGTATGTGGTGAGGAGCTCAGGTGTGCCAAGGAAGGACTTTGCACGACGGAGGATGCCCAGTCGGCGACTGGCTTTGGAGGCCAGCTTGGAAATGTGGTTTTCCCAAGAAAGATCATGGCAGATAGTGAGACCCAAAAGCTTAAGCGACAGAAGTTCTTGGAGAGGATTGTTGAGAAAGTAGATGGGAGGGTTGTCCAGTCGGTCCTTTCGGAGAGACATTGTAAGAGTGTGAGATTTGTCAGGATTGAAAGACATGTTCCACTTGTTTGACCAGTCTGTGATTTTGTCCAGGTCTGCAGAGAGTGAGGAGGCTGCAGACTGCCGATCGGAGGGATGAGGAATGGAGCGGCAGATAGTGGAGTCATCAGCAAAGAAATAGAGAGGATTTTCCAGAGAGTCGGAGAGGTCATTGATGAAGACCAGAAATAGCACAGGGCCCAGAACACTACCTTGGGGAACTCCAGCCAGAACTCCAGCCAGTGTTCTGCATCTTCCTCCTCACACAGCTCTGCAAACAACCTCGAATTTAGGGCGCTCTTCATGAGATGGTTGATTGTTTTCATTGCAATGTCCATTACTTCGGCAAGTCCAGGTGACATCTCTTTCGCCGCTAATGCCTTGCGGTGGAGGAAGCAGTGGGTCCAGCTTGCCTCTGGTGGCACATCTTGGCTGAGCTTAATGACACCGCTTCACCGACCTGTCATCGAATCTGCACAATCGGTACAAACGCCAACACAGTGGCGTTTTCCACCTGACACAACTCAACACAACTCAACACAACACAACATCAGTGTCTTCCCACCTGAGGCTATGCAATGCGATGTGTTTGCTGACGACTGCGAATATTTCTGCGGCCTTGGGCTTGGTCCGTAGCTCGTCACATGCCAGAAGATCCTCCATAAAATCATCGCCATACCGATAATGAACAACTATGAGGCTCAACGCCTTCTGTGCGATGTCCATTGACTCATCCAACTGGATGACAAACTTGTTGGCCTCTAGGTTTGCATACAGCTGGTGCTCGATGTCTTCGCCCATGTCTATTATCCGTCGGCGAATCGTGTTGGCAGAAAGCGGATGGTGCTTATCTTGGAAGCCGTCATCTCTCCAAGCACTTCTCTGCACATCGCCTTGGCACATGGCAGGATGAGTGGCTCTGCAATACAAGATAAATAAAATAACATATTGAAGCACGCGGTGCCACGCGCTTGACTTGCTATCAAGGAAGAAGCGGACAACGCGGTAAGTTTAATGTTCTTTTTTCAAAGAGGTCACTGTAGCACTGGCGCGCTCCGGGCTGCGCGCCCGGTGTATATCCTGAGGCCACGCCTACCCCTCGGGCGTGGCCGCCGCCCACTTGGTGCGCAGAATGATGTCACCACGCCAGTGGGCTTTCGTGTCCGCCACAATTTGAACATTTCTTTCACTTTATGATTAATCTTGATTTTGTTCCAAGGCAGCAGTTCTTAACCTGGGGGTCGTTTGGGGTTTTCCGAGGGTCATGAAGGGGTCATAAATAACATATCAATTTGTTGAGCCCATTTTTAGGAACCTAACAAAGGTACATAGCACACACAGTATGTTGTTCGTGTATGCGCGTGCGTCACGACCCCCAGGTTAAGAACCGCTGTTCCAAGGCATTGTAAAAATTCAATATGCACGATGTGATTGCCGTACGTACTTTTAAAAAAGAGGCAAAGTTTAAGAATGGCTGTATTGCAACAAACAATAACACTTACGTAGTTGTGATATACCAACGTATACTGGCACGAGTCGACGGACACATCAATATTCCAAAAAACTAAATGTAACGATACTTACAGCGCCATGTATTACTTTATGAACCTTCAAACCACCAATGCAGTGAAATACTGCAACGAAAAAAAACAAAAAACTTACCCGCAATAGTGTGCGGTTTATTTTCTTTGGCTATCTTCTCCACCACCAGGTAGCTGGCTATGGTCAGTCCCTTCGACGGAAAAACAGCCTCATTACTGACTTGCTGTTGTTCATCTCGCATCCTTTCCGGAGAAAAAACTCCCGCGACTTGTTGACATGATCTCCATGTTTCTTCTCGAGGTGCCGTTTCAGCTTTTGGGGCCTGAGGGAATCGTTGGCCAACACGTCAAGGCATATCACACACTGTTGTCGATGAACATTGTGCTTATCGCAATTCAAGGTGAACCCACAGTTCAGGAACACAGGCCGATACTTTCTAGCTATGGCGAGTACCTTACACTCACAGCTCAATCTTTCGAATGAAAAGCAATGGACATTCGCGTGTCGGAAACTAAACGTATGATCTGACTGACCGGATGCACGCGCGGTACATCGCGGTACATAGGTACAGCGTGGTCGAAGAGTCCACACCATAAAGTTTGTGTCGGCGTTCGTTTGATCTCTGTTCTGTTTAGTCGGGAGAAGTAAATCGTCGATAAAAAATTTTTCCCGCGATTTCGGAAACGATCGTGCGACCCATTGAAAATCATTCGCGACCCAAACATTGGGTCGTGACCCATAGGTTGCGGAACATCACTCTCGACCCTTTACACACCTTATACCCCTTTGACGCTTTGCTCTCCTGAAGACGTCTTTGACCATTTACACCCCTTAGACCCCTTTACACCCCCCTCAGAAACCTTTGACCCTTTACACCATTTAGACCCTTTACAACCCTTAGACCTCTTTAGACCCTTTACACCCCTTTGACCTTTTAAACCCCTCAGACACTGTTCGACCCTTTACACCCCTTAGACCCCTCCAGACCTTTTACACCCTTTAGACCCCTTACACTCTTTAGACCATTTAAATCCCTCAGACCTTTTTGGACCCTTGCACCACTTCAATCCCCTCGACCATTCACACCCCTTTAGACCCCTAATACTCCTTGGACCTTTTAAACCCCTTAGACCCCCTTTAAACCCTTTACACCCCTTACACCCCTTTGACCATTTACACACCCTTAGACCCCTTCGACCATTCACACCCCTTTAGACTCCGAACATTCCTTGGACCTTTTACACCCCTTAGACCCCTTTAAACCCTTTACACCCTTTCGACCCCTTTAAACCCTTTACACCCCCTTCGACCCCTTCGATCATTCACACCCATTTAGACACCTAACACTCCTTAGCCCCTTTACACCAATTAGATCCCTTTGACCATTTTCACCCCTTTGGATTCTGAAGACCCCTTTCACCATTTACACCCCTTTAGACCCCTTTAAACTCCTTCGACCTTTTACACCCCTTCGACCTTTACATCTTTTTCTTTTTTTTTGAATACAAGATCGAGGCTCGTATAAGAGATAACATTAATCACACAAAAAAAACTGACACATAACACATATGATAAAGGGAGCTAGAGACAAGATGGGGAGAGAGGGGGAAGCACACAAGTACAACAGTGGAGAACATGGACATCTGGAGATCTGTGAGGGGGAGGGGGCTTGGGGGGAGGAGGCATGGGTGGGAGAGGTATAAAACACATGGACACTGCGAGGACTTCCAAGAAAGAAGTCAGTATTTCAATAAAGTGGATCTGAGGTTAATTAACTGGGGTAGAAAATATCAAGGATTTGGATGGGGGAAGATAAGAGATTGTGGTGAATCGCTGTTTTCAAAACCTGGAGGGTGGAGTGGGATTGAAGAGAATGTGGGAGATTGTTCTCGAGGCAGAAGAAAAAAGGAATGAAGGAGTAAAGGTGAGTAGAGAGTCTTGATTTTGGCAGTTTCACCAGAAGAGGGGTGCTGTCAGATCTTGTGCGGCCTGTAGGAATATTTGGGGGGAGAACACAGACAGAGCAGGGGGAGCAAGGCCGGAAAGGAGTCGGTATAAGACAGAATGACCACCAAGCTGCCTGCAGTGAGAGAGAAAAAGCCCCTCAGTATTAGCTTCATCGCAGGAGATTCCAATGTTTCTGAATGCTTTGGTTTCAACAACATGAAGCCGAGCTGGTGTGAGGCAGGAGCAGCAGCCCAGAGTGGAGAGCAGTGTTCCATTGAGCTGCGGTTCTTCTAAAATCATCAATGTATGTCTAAAACATAGGGTCAATAACCCTGGCGCTCACCTGGAAGAATAAACAGTATACTGCACAAACGAAGGGTATTTTAAAGCAATTTCCATGGTTGCTCGAAGACAGGGCAGCATGCAGAATCACACTAACATAATCATAAGACTTTAAACAAACAAAGAAAAAAATACCTATTTTGGGGGCAAACCCCCCTCCCCCAACCCCAAATATCTCCTAAGACCCCAATTTATCTGATGCCTTGAACAAGCATTGGTACATCATGGGTGATTATGGTTCTGGTGAAGTTTAATCGAAATTGTCTGTGTAGTTTCTGAGAAGAAAGCAAATACCTATTTTGGGGAAACACTCCGCCCCCCCTCCCCCCACCCCTTATCCATTAGGCCAATAAAGGGTTGCCAATTTGATTCATACACCTGCCTGAAGAACTAAATGTATTTTATTTGCCACATGGAGGGCACCCCTTTGCATGAACTTTTCTATAGCATTCCTTGGTTCCTTCTAAGAACACAAGTTCAGCATGCACATTAAATTTTTTGATTGTCCCTTATTTTCTGTTGTTTGGCATTTTCTACAAGCTATGGAATGTCCCTTCTTTTCTATACTTTGCCACATGGCACATACCATATAGAGGGGTGTTTTCTATGTCCCTGGCATTTTTCCCAAGAATGCCCCCTTCTTGTACCACGCATTAGAAAGGAGGCGGTTATGATGGGATATGATTGATGTTTAAGACAATGAAGAGTATCGACAAAATAAGTGCAGAATAATTCTTGAGCAGAGACAGTGACAGGACGTGGGACTGTAGCCGAGTCAAGAAAAGAAGAGTTAATACGGTAGTAAGGAAAGGCTCTTTCACTCAGAGAGTCGTTAATGCATGGGATGGTCTCTGAGAAAGGCAGTGGCAACAGAACCAATAGATAAGTTTAAATTAGGATGAGATAGGTACCTAGAAACTTCAGAGATGGAAGAGTATGGGGATATTGGCAAGATGTTTGTGACTTGAGTATGGATTGGGAGATTGTGTGCATCTGAGTTAAGTGAAGTGGAGCGTCGTGTCTGTGGGGGGTCTCGTCAAGGGGTGGTGTGTGGTTGAAGTTGTGTGTTTGTCATCCAAGAACCGCCATCGCCTAACCTCCCCCTCCTCCCCCACCCACGCTTGAAAGAAAAACACGAAAGATTGCTTTTTTATCTTTAAAAAAAAAAAAATTTAAATGAATGTATTTCTCCATTTGTATTTGATGTGCTTGGGATATTCCTGGTCGTGCCACATTGTCTCATCCACATTCCTTCCCTCTTTCCCAAATTAAATTGCATCGTTTTGGTGGATAAAATTTGTCGGGTGTTGATGTGGCACAGCATAATGGGACGAATGGTCTCCTCTCGCTTACACTGTGTTTATTTTTGTCTTTGTATATAAAAACTCACATTCATAAAATGCTGATTGATAAGAAAACTTACAAAATGGAACACAGCGGGTGAACAAACTGGATGCAAAATCCCGCATTTACTGGTTAATAATTGCTTGCATTGTCAAGGGAAATAACTCAAAAATTCTAAACTGAGCAAAGAAAATAACATGTATAACCTTTCCTTTCTTAACATAGGCATTGTATCCATAACAGGTTAATTGTGAAATGGAGAGCTTCTTGGAATGGCTCAAGTCTCAAGGTCTGAGAGTAGAAACAGTCCAAGCCAAACAGCCCAATAAAGAGAAACCCCAAACAATTATGAAGTTTTAAATGTTTGTTAATACACCCAAATCTATTCAGGAGGCTGTTCAACAATGTGATAGACACTATACAACAGCTCTAAATATCTCCTTTAAGAAATCAATGCCACTAACTATTAGACTTGGGTGCTCAATATAAGGTGAAAAGAGGAACCCATTTTTAAGAACAACTCTTCGACTACTAAATAATTATGAAGAGTTTCTTGAGAGCGGTCTCATCGAAGAGCTACTCATGATTGAGGAATATTGTAGTCCAGGAATAAGATATTTCTACATTCCTAATCCCCAAGCAACAACAACCCATGCAAATCTTCTCCTCAAATGAATAATTTGAAGTGAGAAGTGAGAAGTCCCACTTGTGACGCACCCCAAACCCCACGTCTGCAACAATATTTTCACTCTGTTGCTGCTTGGCAGTCAAACAAAATTGAAAATCATTCCAAACAGGAAAATTACTGTTTATAATGACACCATAAAGGACAGTGAACATAATATATCTATAAAGGACACTGAACATCATAGAGGACATAAAGGACAGTGAAAGCACAGTGAAAACAAACAGGCACAAATAACTAATGTCACGTGTTAGATAGAGTGATGTAATAGACACCGTGTAACACCAGTAAATTACAGATAATTTATAAAATGAATTTTACAATCTTTATTTCATGTCAACTGATGAAATACTTCAACACTGTTGAACACAAGTCACCTTCTTGCTTCTTCCACGAACCTCCAGTTTAGCAGTACTTGGACATGTTAAATAGTTTGGTGAATTAGGGTGATGCAGAACACTGCTTCATTAGCGATTAACATGCGGAATTTTTATTTTTAACAATCTTTCACTGAATCCTTATATTTAAATTGAAGTATACATTCCATGACATAACATGTTCTTTGAATTCTCGAGACGCTGATTTGTTCACGGGTAATGTCTGTCCTGAAAATGTGGAAGGCGGACAACACAACAACCATTCATCTGTCACAGAAGATTCAAAATGTGCTTCTGCAAAGGAAGATTCAGATGACATTAACATGATAAACGGAAGTGCTTCCTGTTTTGCAAATGATGAGTGGAAACGTAAAAACTTAACAAACAATCTTTTATGTTGAGAAAATATATAATTTTGGGAAATGTGTGAAATATTTAGCATTTTGATTTTAACCAAAAAAATAAAATGTGTTCTTTGTTTCTGTAGAACAATCCAGAAGTAATATGGCACAAATAAGGTCCAGTCGCAGTTTGACAGTGAGGAAGAATCCTTTTTGAAGAAACAATCACGAAATCAAGACTCACTTCCCATAAAATACAAATTCATGTCTCGGCCTCGCAACACCAAGATTAATATAAAAATAAACAAACACAAAAAGGTTCCAGAAGGAACCGTGCAATGTGTTGCGAATTGTCACCAGAATGTCCACAACAATGCGAATACGTCAAACGTGCAATGTGTGCAGAATGGATTTTGCTTCAACGAGTGACATCAAAATACACATGAGGATCCACACTGCAACACACCCCAACAATTGCTCTGTGTCATAAAGGTTCCTTGACAAAAGGCAATTTTAATAAACATTTGAAGATCCATACAGGAGAGCGACCTTACAAATGCTCGATATGTGATAAAGGTTTCTCTCAAAAAGGCAGTTTGAAATTACATATGATGATCCATACACGAGAGCGACCTTACAAATGCTCGATATGTGATAAAGGTTTCTCTCAAAAATGCAGTTTGAAATTACAAAGGATTATCCACACAGGAGAGCGTCCTCACAAATGCTCGATATGTGACACAGGTTTCTCTCAAAAATGCAGTTTTAAATTACACATGATTATCCATACAGGAGAGCGTGCTTACAAATGCTCGATATGTGATAAGAGTTTCTCTCAAAAAGAAAAGGCATATGAAGATCCATATAGGAGAGCTGAAATCTGAAATACCAGGATCTGAAAAATGAGGTGAAGAGGATTTCGAAATTGAAGAAAAGAAACCTGAAAATGTACCAGTTATAGTCGGAGCAACAGTGAATTTGGTCATTAAAAGTCATTAAAAAGCATTCCAAGAAATATCACGGCAAACAAGCGACAGGTGGAGGCTGTCAGATTCAACGATGAATCTAAAATGAGCCCTAGAAACAAAGCTATGAGAATTAAGTTTCACAAACTGGTTCATGAATAATGATCCTTTACTGGAAAGGGAGGTGGAGATTTTGAGTTCTGGGAGACCTGCCTCCCACCTCCTAAAACCTGCACTTGGAGATAACAACATATGAGAGCATCCTTACAAATGTTATATTTGTGATAAGGATTTTATTTCCAGACGGCGCTTGAACTTCCGTCGTGTAACCCACGCTGGAGTGCTCGCATAAAAAGTGCTCTGACTGTGGGGAAAGTTTTGCTGATAAAGGTTTGTTAAATTCACGTGGCATTACCCATACTGGGTTGATCGTGCCCCCCTTGTTAGCGATCCTCAGAAGTAGGCAAGGTATTCAGTGAAACAGTAAGGATAAAGCTATTGTGAAAGCGTGCAGCCCTTTGGGCATATACAATGTAAGCACAACTCCTTGGAGTACCATCTGTAACCCCTGACAACCAGCCAGCACCCCAAACCTCCTGATGAAAGCCATACTGCTGTCTATCACCAGAATGTCCACAACAATGATTGCATACTGGTGTCAGAAGGCAACAGGAATCTCAAAATGCTCACCCCATCTGCGTCCTCGAACTAAGTTTAAATAAAATGACAGCTTTAAAAAATGTAAAATTTATGAATTTGGTCCTCCATATTCTCAAAGCAGTATATATGCATGTGAATTCAAACAACAACTCGTGAAGACTTGTGTTGCCATGGAGACAAGACAAACACCTGGCTCCTTATCTGTGGCTATCTGGTGGAATGCGTGCAGGCAAAGTGTGCTAAAGCCCTTTTGGTTATTATAAAGCTATCTATATGGCTTCGTATGTCTATTAATTCTTAAATCATTCATACAGTGATTATAGGTGTGGTTACATGGAAAATTACATGCGCTCTTTTGCACTCAAAAAGCTGGAATATAATTATAACACGCTGGAGGCAAAGGTTTTACGATCCAGGTGTCCCGGTCGTCTCGCCAACTCCTGGCAGTTTGGGCAAAGAGGTCTGAGACTATTCAGCTCACCCAGCAAGTGGACTGGAGGGTAGTAATTAAATTTACACTTTCACAAAACGCTCCTCTTGTCCTTATCAGGATAATCTAGAAGTGTTCAATTTAATTCGGGTCTTCTTGATTTGTCCCCCCTTCCATGGAACCGTTATTTGGATTTTAAATCTGCTTTCATGAATAATTCCTGTTCTTTTAGTTTCGGTCCTTAGGTTAAATGATTACGAACAGCAAAAATTATTTCCAATACAGGACTTTTGCATCATCTGGGTATTTTGGGTCCTCAGGGACATTTGGGTCCTCGGGGACTTTTGGGTAATCAATAACTTTTTGGGTCCTTGGGGACTTTTGGGTATTTTGGATCATTCAGGACTTTTGTATACTGAATCGAGGCTCGTGAAAGAGCTGACATTTACTTCACAAACAAATCAACCAGACAAACAAAATATATAAAAAGAGGGAGCGGAAGACAAGAGAAGGGGAAGCACACAAACTCTTGAGAGCACACAACATTTAAGAGCAGGGAGATGTGTGGGAGGGAGAGGGCTTGGGGGGAGGAGGCGTGGGAAGGGTGGGGGGGGGGGGGGTGAGAAGTATAAAACACAAGGACACCAAGGACTTCCAGGACAGAGTTGGTATTTCAAAAAAGTGGAATTGGGGTGAAATTAGCGGGGATAGAAAAGATCAAGGTTTTGGATGGGGGAAGATAAGAGATGGTGGTGAACAGCTGTTTTAAAGACCTGGAGGGTGGAGTGGGATTGAAGAGAGTGAGGTAGTTTGTTCCAGAGGCGGGAAAAAAGAGGAATGAAGGAGTGAAGGTGAGGAGAGAGTCTTGATTTTGGCAGTTTAACCATAAGAGGGATGCAGGCAGATCTTGTGCGACCTGTAGGAATATTTGCGGGACAGAGCCCAGAGAGAGCTGGGGAGGCAAGGCCAGAGAGGAGTTGGTAGAAGACGGAAAGACCACCAACCTGCCTGCGGTGAGTGAGTTTGAGGCCCTTGGAGTTAGCTTCATCGCGTGAGATTCCAATGATTCTGAATGCTTTGGTTTCAACAGCATGAAGACGAGCTCGGTGTGAGGAAGGAAAACCAGCCCAGAGGGGAGAGCAATATTCCATTGAGCTGCGGTTGAAAGCCTTGTATGTGGTGAGGAGCTCAGGTGTGCCAAGGAAGGACTTCGCATGACGGAGGATGCCCAGTCGGCGACTGGCTTTGGAGGCCAGATTTGAAATGTGGTTTTCCCAGGAAAGATCATGGCAGATAGTGAGACCCAAAAGCTTGAGTGACAGAACTTCTTGGAGAGGATTATTCAGAAAGTGGATGGGAGGGTTGTCCAGTCGGTCTTTTCGGAGAGACATCCTAAGAGTGTGAGATTTGTCAGGATTGAAAGACATGTTCCAACAAATGCCTAATGGGCTGGTAAATCTGGCTTACTGGATTACCTGATTAATTTGTGCTTATTTAAGTGATTTTGATGATTTCCTGGGTGCCTTAAACCTAGGTATACACACTGAAAAAATCTCTCTAGGTTGACTACTATTTGACAGAGCCATTTTAGTGGATCAGGATGTCACCTTGGGATGCCATCTTGGACTTGTCAATAAATCATTAACTGATGGGAATTTAATTGATTCAATTGGATTGCTAGGGCCCTAAAACCTAGGGTTAGACACCAAAACCACCTTTCTAGGTTGAATAATAATTGAGATATGGCCATTTTAAGCTCCCGGCGGCCATCTTGGACGTCATTTTGAAAATGACCCCTTTCCGGAAGTCAGATGTTACTCGATGTTACTAGTCCGGAGGTCAGATGTTACTAGTCAGATTTTAGTATGTTATTTAGCATGCCCAATGGTACCAGAATCCATTGAAAAACCTTTTCTATCAAATTTTTGGGGGTTAGGTGAGTTTTTTTCGTATATTGACCCTTCTAGTTCTGATTTTAAAAACCGCAACGTTCCGCCGAACTCACGGATTATTCACTTTAATAATGAACCTTCTTTTGTCATTGTACTGTGGCGGGCACAAGGGGCAATAATTCCGCACACCAGTGGGTGGCGCGAGCGCCCAGGCGGGGACCGATGGCACATGCCCCGCCCTTCGACCGATCGGCCACGCCCGGGGACTAGGCGTGGCCTCGGTACATATATGCGGGCTCTAAGCTCGAGCCCGCCCAGTGCTGCAGTTCGAGCTTTCGAAATAAAGACTCTTTTGTTTTAACAAACGTGTTGTGGCCTACCTCTTTGGCAAGCAAGTTGTGTGTGCGCAGCACCACACTTCACTGGTGACCCCGACATGATTCAGCCGTTGCTGACCACCGAATGCGCCATGGCCACCAACGCTGTTGCAGTAAAACTCCCAGAGTTTTGGGAAGCACAGGCCGACGTGTGGTTCGTGCAGGCCGAAGCTCAATTTCAGCTTCGAGGCATAACGGCGGACGAGACCCGTTACTACCATGTGGTCGCCGCCCTCGGGCCCGGCACTGCCGCCCAAGTCGTGTCCATCCTGCGGCACCCGCCGGCCGACCACAAGTACGAGGCGCTCAAACGTCTCCTCATCGCCACGTTCGGCCTCACGGAGATCGAACGGGCCGACCGCCTCCTGGACCTTCCCGAACTCGGCGACAAACGACCATCCGTGCGGATGGATTTTATGCTGTCGCTGCTGGGTGACCAAGCCCTGGATTTCTTATTCCGGGCGCTTTTCTTACGCTAGCTACCTCTACAGGTACGCCTCGCGCTGGCCGGGTCCAACATAAGGGAACCCCGCGCCCTGGCCGTAGAGGCCGACAAGTTTTTCGCTGCCACGACACACGGTCGGTTTACGGTGCTGCCATGGTGGATCCCGGCGCTGCGGCTACGGCGCCCCCTGCTCCTCTCGTGGCCGTTGCTGCACACCGCCCACCACCGCCGCCACCACCACCACTGCCGCGGCCGCCACCACCGCAAACCTGGTGCTACTTCCACGCCAGTTTCGGCCACAAGGCTAAAATGTGTCGCCCGCCTTGCTCTTTTGACAGGTCGGGAAATGACCGGGCCGGCACTCATTAGCGGCCCTGAGCGTCGGCCATTCCGGCAGCCTCCTGTTCATTATGGACACCTTGTCCGGGCGCCGTTTCCTCTGCGATACAGGAGCGCAGGTAAGCGTCATACCCGCCTCCGCGTCCGACAAGCGAACCGCGGGCCGGGACACCGCGTTGCTTGCCACCAACGGTAAACCCATCTGCACATTCGGGAAGCGCTGCCTCTCCCTGCGGTTCGGAGGGCAGCGCTTTTAATGGTCGTTCGTGACCACCAGCGTGCCCATGGCACTGCTTGGTGTGGACTTCCTATGTGCGCATGGTCTGTTGGTCGACGTAAAGCATAAATGGATCGTCCAGGCTGAAACCTTTAGCTCGCTCACTTGTTCGCTGAGCGGCTCGTTCAGCGGCTCACTGAGCGGCTTACCGAGCGGATTTCCAAGCGGCTTGCTGGAAGGTTCCGTCCCGGCGAGTTTAGTTTGCACACTTCCGGCAGCGGACGACTTTACCCGCCTCCTCGCCAGTTTCCTGGCCCTCACACGGCCCACCTTCTCAGCGGTGGCCAATAAACACGGGGTGGAGCACCACATCCCCACCGTCGGGCCGCCGGTCTATGCCCGGGCACGCCGCCTCGAGCCCACGAAGCTCGCCATGGTGAAAGCGGAGTTTGCCACGCTGGAGCGGCTGGGGATCGTACGGCACTCCAACAGCACTTGGGCTTCTCCGCTGCACATTGTGCCGAAGCCCGGCGGAGGATGGCCGCCGTGCGGGGACTACTGCCGGCTCAATGATGCCACCACCCCCGATTGCTACCCGGTCCCACACATCCAGGACTTTTCTGCCCGGTTGGCAAACACGACCGTGTTTTCTAAGGTGGACCTCATCCGGGGCTACCATCAGGTCCGCGTCCAACTGGACGACGTCCCGAAGACGGCCGTCATCACCCCTTTTGGCCCCTTCAAATTCCTAAGGATGCCCTTCGGGTTGAAGAATGCGGCCCAGGCGTTCCAGCGGCTTATGGATAGCGTCTTGCGTGACTTACCATTCCTGTTTGTCTACCTGGACGACATCCTAGTCGCGAGCACATCCCGGGTGGAGCACCTGCTCCACCTTCGCACGCTTTTCGAATGCCTGGGCCAGCATGGCCTAATCATCAACCCCGCCAAGTGCCGTTTCAGCGTCGCCACCATCGACTTCTTGGGGCACCGCATCACTGAGCACGGGGCCGTCCCTTTACCGGCCAAGGTGGACGCGGTCAGGGATTTCCTGCGGCCCCGCACGATCAAGGGGCTCCAGGAGTTCCTGGGCATGGTAAACCTTTACCACCGCTTAGTGCCCCACGTCGCCCGCCTCCTCCGCCCCTTGCACGAGGCCCTTCGGGGCAAGCCGGGCAAAGGTGACATCGCATGTTCGGAGCAGATGGCTGCGGCGTTCGCGGGCGCAAAGCTGGCTCTGGCCGACGCCACCATGCTGGCACACCCGGCGCCCGATGCACCGATCGCCCTCACCACCGACACGTCGGACTACGCGGTGGGTGCGGTGCACGAGCAATGGGTGCGTGGTGCTTGGCAACCGCTGGCGTTCTTTAGCCGGCAGCTTTGTCCGCACGAACGCCGCTATAGCACCTTCGACCACGAGTTGCTCGGGCTCCACCTGGCAGTCCAACACTTCCGCCATCTGCTGGAGGGCCGCCCGTTCACGGCCTTCGTTGACCATAAGCCCCTTGTGTTCGCGATGGCCAAGGTCGCCGAGCCATGGTCGGCACGGCAGCAGCGCCACCTCTCAGCTGTGTCCGAGTACACGACGGACATCCGTCACGTGGCGGGTAAGGACAACCCGGTGGTGGATTGCCTTTCCCGGTCCATCGTGCACGCGGTCAACCTCGGGGTCGACTATGCCCGGATGGCGGAGGCCCAGACCGCCGACCCCGGCATCCAGGCCTTGCGGACCGCCGTCACGGGCCTCCTCGTCACCGAGGTGCCATTCGACGCCGCGGGCACGGCCCTCCTCTGCGACGTCTCCCTTGGCCGGCCTCGCCCCATCGTGCCCGCTGGCTGGCAGCGCCCGGTGTTCGACGCCATCCATGGCCTGTCCCACCCTGGCACAAAGGCATCCCAGAAACTCGTCGGGGCGAAGTTCGTCTGGCATGGCCTCAGGAAGGATGTCCGCGACTGGGCCAGGACGTGCCTCGCGTGCCAGCGCGCAAAGGTCCACCGCCACACCCAGGCCCCGTTGGCCCCGTTTGCGGGCCCGAGCGTCGGTTCGACCACGTGCATGTCGACTTGGTGGGACCTCTGCCCCCCTCACGAGGGTTCACCCACCTCCTCACCATGGTCGACCACACCACACGGTGGCCGGAGGCCGTCCCATTGGCGGCGACGTCTGCGGCGGAGGTGGCGCAAGCCTTTATCGCCACTTGGGTTGCCCGGTTTGGTGCCCCCTCGGACATCTCGTCCGACCGCGGCCCCCAGTTCACCTCGGAGCTCTGGGCCGCAGTGGCGCAAGGGCTCGGGGTGCAACTACACCGCACCACAGCCTACCACCCCCAGACCAATGGCCTGTGCGAGCGCTTTCATCGCTCCATAAAGGCCGCGCTCCAGGTCAGCCTCCGCGACGGCGGCTGGGTCGACAGACTCCCCTGGGTCCTGCTGGGCCTCAGGATGGCACCCAAAGACAACCTGCACGCGTCCTCGGCAGAGCTGGTCTTCGGGCAACCACTGCGGGTACCGGGGGAATTTATCCCCGACTCCACGGCTCCCTGGTCCGCGGCGCAACAGCGCTCTGCCCTTCATGAGACCGCCCGGAGGTTCGCCCCGATGCCAACGGCACACCACGGTTGCCCGCCTTCCCACGTCGCCCCAGAGCTTCGCACGGAAAAGTACATGTTCATCCGGCACGACGCGCACCGGGCACTGCTACGGCCCCAGTACAACGGGCCCTTCCGCGTGCTGGAGACCGGGGACAAATTTTTCACGGTCGACATCGGCGGTGTCCCGGATCACATTTCTGTGGACCACCTCAAGCCGGCCCACCTCGATCCGGACCACCCCCTGCCAGCAGCTCTGCCTCCGTGTCGAGGCCGCCCCCCGGCGGTCGGACCCCCGGCACCCCCGCCAGCAGCTCTGCCTCCGCGTCGAGGCCGCCCCCGGCGGTCGGGCCCCCGGCACCCTCGCCAGCAGCTGTGCCTCTGCGTCAAGGCCGACCCCCGGCGGTCGGACCCCCGGCACCCCCCAGCCCCGCCGGCCCGCTACCCCCCAGCCCTGCACCCATCGCCAGGGGACGTTTCGGCCGGGTCATCCGGCTTCCCCGCAAACTCACCCTTCAGGTGCGCGGGAACTCTGGGGGGTTGCGTGTGGCGGGCATAAGGGGCAATAATTCCGCGCACCAGTGGGGGGCGCGAGCGCCAAGGCGGGGACCGATGGCACATGCCCCGCCCTTCGACCGATCGGCCACGCCCGGGAACTAGGCGTGGCCTCGGTACATATATGCGGGCTCAAAGCTCGATCCCGGATCCCGCCCAGTGCTGCAGTTCGAGCTTTCGAAATAAAGACTCTTTTGTTTTAACAAACGCGTTGTGGCCTACCTCTTTGGCAAGCAAGTTGTGTGTGCGCAGCACCACACTTCAGTACAATATATTATAATGTGCATTTGAGAAACAATATCGATATGGATGAACAATAGCAATTGTTGAATTGTAATGTGATTATTGTTCCATTTGTATGCATTCATTGAGTTTTTCATTATGCCAATTAACCTGTTTTTTACCAATACTAACTTCACACGTTAATTTTATAATCGTCCCGTCTCGTTAAACATCAGGGAACAACGTTTTTTTAAAAATGGATTAATCACGTGACAAAGCTTTATTTCCTTGAGATGGAGCATTCCGTTTTCGCTGTGTTTACCACCACTCACAAGGTGATGGGTTTTGTGGGTAAAGTGAGACCTACCCTCGGTCTCATCTCGAAACATTGTGGACCTCTATCGGTCTTGCGTTATCTCTCATCTCTCGTGATCTCGGGTTGCACTGATTGCATGACGTCATTGAATTTGGGTGCCCTGGGCACGTGACCATGATGCACGTGCGTTAATCCGCCATTGAAGACAGAGCAACGCTCACTCGCACGTGGTTCATTCCTAACCCGGAAGCAGTCCCTGCTTCTTCTTTATCTTTCTTTTCTTTCGCACTGTAATGTAGCGGCGACATCCAAATTGCTGACGTCATAAACAATCTCCTTTCAAATATGAAGAAGAACGATGTGCATAAACTGGAAGTCTTCAATGCCGATGAATAACTTCCGGGTGATCTTCTAAGCCTCGTGCTGCAACGGACAAAGGTTCACGCGATCGGTTCGATTTTTTAGAGGTTAGTTCGGAGATTCTCATTTTATTATTAATACTGAGAAAGATCTGCAAAACGTTTATTTAAAGATAAAATAATTCTCTGTTCGTTGGTGATGGGAATGAAGATATAAAGTTGAACGTGTTTTTATTGAATTTATGTTGAGGTATTTGTTCTTTTGATGTGTTTTTCAGTCGTTTTGTTTTAATCACTGCATTGGTTTATATGACGTCATCACTAAACTTCATGCAACGATGGTTAAATCTCTTTCTTCCTTTTAACTACAAACCAGGCAGAAAGTTTTTATAATTACGGTAACTTGTTTGTCCAATGTGGCGTCTAGAAGAGGATATAAAGGTTGTAGATGGATGAGGGATGTTTGTGGCGTTGGTACGGAAAAAAAATGTCGCTTCCAGCTGCTACATCCAAAACTAAAGTTGTAGCATCTTCTCTCAAAAGTCGTTTCGGCTCCATATTAGAACCTACCTGGTCTGTTCATTGTCGAGGCAGGTATCTCTTTTCATAACTCCAGATCATGGCAAAAGCAAAAAATAGGACTGCAGTTCCTGAAGCTCACCTGGATCAGGAGGAACAGTCACTCGAACCCCTCGCAGACCCCCTGAGACCCTGATTTTTGTTTTATGTGCCGTGAACAAACTTTGTTCATCATAGGTGATGAAGGTTGTCGTCTAGTTTCGTCGTAATTGTTTGTGTAGTTTTGGAGAAGAGAGCAAATCGTAGTTCAAATCGAAAGAGTCAAACCCCTCCCCTCTCCTCCCTCGTCTCCCTCCTCTCCCTGCCCCCTGCCTCACCCTTCCTTTCCCCCCCGTGTCTCATAAATAAAGAAGATACAAGCACATCTGACGCTCGGCCTTGCCTTTAAACTTTGGCATGCTCACTTGGGTGTACTGTCGAAATAAACGTCGAAAAGGCAAAATTGTAATGTACACACACACACACACACACACACACACACACACACACACACACACACACACACACACACACACACACACACACACACACACACACACACACACACACACACACACACTCGGACAAGTGTAGGTTGTGCAAGACAAACAAAGTACGAGTCACCTGCTCTCAGGATGCAAAAAACTATTATCAAAACAACTTTACACACAAAAGCACAACAAAGTATGCAAAGTGATTCAATTGATCTGTGAAATCTGCAAAATATATGCAAACATTTGAACATCCCAGTTCCAGAAAATTGATAGAACCATGAACCAAGCGCAATCATTGAAAATGAGGATGTCATGCTCACGTTTGACCTGATGATTCCATCGAGCATGAACATAGAAAACAAAGCATTGCATCTGGACATTGCACTCAGGAACAAAAAGAAAAAGACAGCATCGATGATGGAGATATCAGTACCCAGCGATTTTGGCCAAAGCAACGCAGAAATCAAGAAAATGACCAAATACCAGGATCTCAAAAATGAGGTCAAGAGACCCTGGAAGCTGAAGAGCATCGGAATTGAAGGTGGCCCCGTTCCACCTCCAGAAACCCGCAAATGGAGATAACCAACGAGACGCACACCCTCACATACACTGTTTCTGCAGTGCTAGTCCATGTGTGTGGCTGTCTCCACCATGCCGGTTTGTGTCTGTCTGACTGTCACCCCAGTTTATGTCTATGTCTGTCTCTGCCGCACCAGCCGAGATCTGTGTCTGACTTTTATGTGATTAACATACGCATTGTATCCTTGGCAGGTCATCGGTTGAATGGACAACTTTTTGGAAAGGCTCAAGGGTCATTCCATGTCAAATCATCAAAGAATCTGCCGTCATCTCTCAGATTTTTGTAAAACTTTGGGAACCAATTGGGACCCATGAAAAACAGCTAGAACTCAAATATTTTTGCTAACAGCCTCTTAATTAGTGAGATACAGGTTAACGAACTTTGGACTAATTAGCGCGATGTCGCGAATTCAAATGGCCATATCTCTAAAGGTATAACACCTAGAGAGCTGGTTTTGGTGTCATTTTAAAGGTATTTTCATGCCCTATAAATTTGTCTGGGCAACATTTTCCTACCTCCAATCACAAAAAAGTTATCACAAAATATAAACTTCAATCGTGAATCCCCAAAAAATGTATCCTTCAAATTTCCTCAAATTCATCCCAGATGTACCTTATGATGTCAAGAAGCTTCCACATAAGTTTTGTGATGGGCACTCCAATAGTTTCTGAGATATGAGCAATAATGTACATGTACATATGGCATATAGGTTCGAAAATCAGCATTTGTAATGTATTATACAATCATTCTAACCTAGCCATGACAGGGAACACAGGGAACAACCATCAATTGCTTTGAAGTATCATATACTTTCATTTTCAACTGGGCCTGAGGGGAATTCTCATCTGGGGAATTCCAACTGGGATTTCCCATGTGGGTAAGTCGAGGTGATGCAACTTTCACAGTCTAAGATCCCCAGGGAAAGTCCAAGTTGGCTTAGTGTAATGCTTAGGCCTGCCACCAACAGAAATTGGCAGTTCACTTCTGAAGGAGCTGCAGAAAAATGACGACTGCCAAGGAAAAGTTCATCTTGAAGCAGAAATCCTGCTGCAATCCCTTTGGAGCTCATGAAAAACCAAAGTCGTCTGGCTTGAGAGCTGTTAGCCAAAAAGCCATAGCCGCTCATCCAAGCCTCAAACTGCAAAGTGCACAGAAAATCTGTACCCAGTGTCATAAGAAACTGGCAAAAAGACAACCAGGTGTGGTAGAGACTCAGAGTGAAATACCATTACCAGTGACCAGCAGCGCTATTAGCAGTAGTGAGGACAATGATGGTGGAGGTGAATCACGAATACCAGGCAGTTCAGGGGAGTTTGAATTTCATTCTCCTGAAATGGAACTGAATACACTGAATGAGTCTTTGGGATTGATTGGAGAAGCACCTATTCCAAAAAAGAGACTTGCTGCAGATAAATATGTGAAATCCAAAACCAAGAAAATCGGTGACACTGGTTAGTGAACCTAAGTCAGGTTAGTGAACACTGTGTACTTGAACTCACTTATTGATTGTATAATCTATCTATAATTCCAGCAATCTCTGTGTGTCTGTCTGTGTGTCTGTGTGTCTGTGTGTCTGTGTGTCTGTGACCGCTGTTTCTCGACAACCACGGGTCCGATATACTTGAAACTTGCCAGGTATATTGCTGGGGACCCGAGGATGTGCCTTTTCAAGGTTTGAAATTAATCGGACAAGTACCTACCGAGCTATGTCCAAACAACGATTCAACCAATCAGAGAGCAGCGAGCTATCACGTGTGCCGAACGTGGCGATCAGACTCTGCCTCGGACGGCACATTTGACAGCGTATTCATTTATTTCACGTTGGAAAACTATGTTGCCGTTAAACTATGTTTTAAAACGAATTCAAACTGCGATTAAATTAAAACGATTCATCCTAACTGCGATTTGCGAACTTCCGGACAGTGAAGACTGTCCGGCAGCACGCTTTCCGGCAGCCAATCACAGAACGCTTTGTTGCGTAGGCGTGGCCGATGTGAGACGAGCGGAGCTGAGCGCGTTACGAGCTGACCGCCATTACGGTACGTAATTCGATTTCTTATGCGCATTATTTCTCCCAATTCAGTCAGAGCGAAGGGCGGAAGCGAAGAGCGTTGTATTTTTTGTTTACGGGCGTACGGGCGGGGTAGAGCGTACGGGTAGCGTTTTTTTTTTTTTTTGGCAAGGAACGGGCAACCACGCGTTTGTGCACGCGATGGCGATTGCTTTACCAAACTCCGGAAGCCGTTCGCTTTGGACCAAACCATTGCATGTAAATAGAGGGGGGGGTTCTGTGGTCGTTGCGAATGGACCAAACCATTCATGTAAATAGAGGGGGGGGGTTGTCACTGTACTCGCAAGCCGTTCGCCGTTCGCTTTGGCGTTGCGAATGAACCAAACCATTTCATGTAAATAGAGGGGGGGGATATAATTTTAGATAGATATATAGTACGGGCATATATATAGTACGGGCATGCCCTAGTACATTACAAATGCTGATTTTCGAACCTATATGCCATACGTACATGTACATTATTGCTCATATCTCAGAAACTATTGGAGTGCCCATCACAAAACTTATGTGGAAGCTTCTTGACATCATAAGGTACCTCTGGGATGAATTTGAGGAAATTTGAAGGATACATTTTTTGGGGATTCACAATTGAAGTTTATATTTTGTGATAACTTTTTTGTGGTTGGAGGTAGGAAAATGTTGCCCAGACAAATTCATAGGGCATGAAAATACCTTTAAAATGACACCAAAACCAGCTCTCTAGGTGTTATACTTTTAGAGATATGGCCATTTGAATTCGCGACGTCGCGCTAATTAGTCCAAAGTTCGTTAGTCTGTATCTCACTAATTAAGAGGCTGTTAGCAAAAATATTTGAGTTCTTGCCGTTTTTCATGGGTCCCAATTGGTTCCCAAAGTTTTACAAAAATCTGAGAGATGACGGCAGATTCTTTGATGATTTGACATGGAATGGCTGTCAAGTCACAAGGCCTGAGAGCAGAAACATGCCAATTTCAGGATGATGGATTAATTCCCAAGTCTGGTATGTGACTGACATGTGTTTTTAATTCCACCACAGCATGTCAAGAAGGAACCTTCGTGATTTTTTTTTTTTTTAACCTCTGCCACCAAAGGTGGATGGAGGTTATGTTTTCACCCCTGTCTTTGTCTGTGAGCAGGATATCTCAAAAATTGTGGATGGATTCTGATGAAACTTCGTGGACAGGTTGCATGTGTGACGAGAACGTGTTGGTTAGATTTTGGTGAAGATCCGGATGTGGATCCTATAATTGGCCCGTCTGCCGCGCAGCAGGCGACAGGGTTTTGCAATTGTGTGTGTCAAGATTCTGAGACGTAAAATATTAAACAATATTAAATCCTTTAATAAAAATATTATCCATGAGGTCTTTATGTAAATGCAGTACAATATAAGAATTAAATATACGACAAATCAATGTTGCTAGGAATCAGTGGTTGTGGGGATACAGCAGCATGCCAAAAAAACCGTTATAGATGACAGTTTGAACATTTGAAATGCAGTTTGATCCAGAGGGAGGTGGTGTGGTCATGCTAGCTGGAAGATATGGTTTACTCAAGGTAAGATGTGCATGATTTAATGTATTATCATATCATGGAGTGTGTAAGGAGAGTTATAAATATATGATAATACATCAAATCCCATTGCGAGTATAGTTGGAATAAATGATGTTGCATTGATGAGTTGACTGACTGCCTGGACGCAACTGAGGTTGTGGATCCGCCATTTGGAGAGGTCCTGTGCTGAAAGGATAGAAACCTTGAGGAAGAATGGTGCCCAGCTGATGGTCCGTGCAGTCGGGAAACAAGTCAATTGCTTGCAGGTTAAGGCTCTTGCTTTCGGGAGAGGAACTATCTTTTGAGGTTTAAAATTTAAATAAAGTTGAATGTGGGATGTTCTGAAATTGATATCATTTACAGAAATCCTTTAAATTATTTATATTTAAGTTTAGGAACAACCAATACTGTACAATTAATTAAATGCATTTTAAAATAAAAATTAAAAAAGAGAAATACGAATTGAAAATCATAAGAGATAGAATTGTGAGAAACAAAAATAAAAAAACGAGATGTGTTTGTGTGTGTCTATCTTGTTGCGTTTTATCTATATATTTTTGGACACAGAATCAAAGCCCAAGTAAGAGCTAACACATTGAACATGAAAACATGTTCAGCGTGGGGAGGGCTGGCGGACAGGGAGCGGGGGACAAGAGGGGGAGAGAGAGAGGGAAGCACACAAGCCCAACAACAGTAGAGAACGGACATCGGTAGATCCGTGGGAGGGGGAGGGCTGGCGGAGGAGGGAGGGGTACATGGTATAAAGCAAATGAACACTATGAATTTCAGGAAAGAAGTTGGGGGTTGAAAGCGGTGGATTTGGGGTGTTTTAACGGAGGTAGAAAAGGTCAAGGTTTTGGATGGGGGAAGACAAGAGATGGTGGTGAACAACTGTTTTAAAGACTTGGAGGGAGGAGAGTGATTGAAGAAAGTGTGGGAGTTTATTCCAGAGGCAGGAGAAAAGAGGAACGAAAGAGTGAAGGTGAGCAGAGTCTTGATTTTGGCAGTCTCACCAGAAGAGGGTTGCTGGCAGATATTGTGTGTCCTACACGAATATTTTGGGGACAGAGCACAGACAGAGCAGGGGGGGAAAGGCCAGAGAGGAGTCTGCAGAAGACAAAGACCACCAACCTGCCTGCGTTGACATGGAGAGAAAGGCCCTCAGATCGGCTTTATTGCAGGAGATACCAATGATTCTGAATGCTTTGGTTTCAACCGTGTGAAGCCGAGCTTTGAGAGAGGCAGGAGCACCAGCCCAGAGGGGAGAGCAGTATTTCATTGAGCTGTGGATGCAAGCTTTGTATGCGGTGAGGAGCTCAGAAGTACCCAGTAAGGACTTTGCATGATGTGGGATGCCCAGACGGTGATTGTATTTGGAGGGCAGCTTGGAAATGTGGTTTTCCCAGGAAGGATCATGGCAGATAGTGAGACCCCAAAGTTTAAGTGACAGAACTCCTTCAAGAGGATTGTTCAGAAAGTAGATGGGAGGGTTGTGCAGGCAGTCTTTTCGGAGAAACAAAGTGAGAGTGTGAGATTTGACAGGATTGAAAGACATGCTCCACTTGTTTGACCAGTTTGTGATGTTGTCCAAATCTTCAAAGAGTGAAGAGGCTGCTGCCTGCCGATTTGAGAGTTGAGCTATGGCAGAGAGTGGGGTCTACTAATGGGCGATGAGAGAATTCCCTTCAGTGCCACATGCAGGCTGCGACTAGAAAGGAAGTCTGCAAGCCATGTGTGGAGGTTCAAAAGGATACTTTAAGAGGAGAGTTTGGTGAGCAGGGTGGGGTGCCTGAACGTATCGAAGGATGTGATTTGTTAAGGGATAGAGCTCTGATTTCCTGTTTGGCATTGAGGACCTCCATCCATTGTTGAGAAAGCAGAAGCGGCATACCCAGAGTAGAATGACCTGGTCTGAATCCAAATTGATGATCCGAGATCAAGGCGTTGGAGAAGAGGAATGATTTGATGTCAGAAGCGATGATGGAATTCCATGACCTTGGTGATTATTGGGCGCAGGCTGATTGATCTGTTTTTGCACCTTTTTGTGTAAAGCGGTAATGTTGGCTGATTTTCAAACAGATGGCAGATGGCAGATGATCTTGAGCAAAAGAAAGGGTGAAGAGAACAGAGAGAGGGTGAGATAACGCGGCAAAGCAGGATTTTGGGACCCGTGGG
Organism: Myxine glutinosa; assembly: GCF_964187855.1. Taxonomy (NCBI): domain Eukaryota; kingdom Metazoa; phylum Chordata; class Myxini; order Myxiniformes; family Myxinidae; genus Myxine; species Myxine glutinosa. The sequence goes on from NC_136261.1 coordinate 395,819,805, forward strand.
CTGATGCCATCTGGTCCAGTTGCAGAATCAGAGTTGAGGTTTGACAGAAACTTCTAAGCCTTGTCAGGAGAGAAGGACACCAAATTCAGGAGCAGCTGGGTCTGATTGTGTAAGGTGGGTAAAGAGAGAGAGAGATGGGTTTGAGACACTAGATTTTGAGGCAAACACAGAGTTGAGGCATTCGGCTTTGTAAAGTTTTTTTTTTTTTTTTTTTTTTTCTTTTTCTAATAAGCTAATTTTTGGTTTGTGAGGGTGGAGGATGAAATATAATCGTGTCAATACGATAGTATGGGTGTAGCATGGATCGTGAATGTGTCGTTGACTTCTCAATGTATGTAAGCAGGGAAACTTGAGGTTAAGATTGTGTATGTGTCTTAACACGGGGGGGGGGGGGGAGGGCAAATAAACCCCGCATCCCAGGGATCGTAACCAACAGGCAACACCTCGAGCCGGGTCTTTGTTCGAGAAGACATGGAGGGTTTCGAGAGAGCTCGGCCGTTGGTCGGCGTGATATCAGTGTGACATCCGAGTGAGAAGGTTCGGAAAGGAAGAGGAAGAGGAAGAGGAAGAGTTTTGTGAGCTCTCTCTCGGTCAGACTTTTGGCCCTGGGGTTCGCGTTTTGGTCTCATGTGTGACTGAGGAGACTTTCGGGAGCATTTAAGGAACTTTTGCGATCATGAAGAGGAGCAATAAGGTGGTGGTTTGCAGGGCTCTTGGCGCTTCAGATGGAGAGAGAGAAAGAGAGAGAGAGAGAGTAAAAAGAGGGCTGTCTTCATAGCTCACTCGACGGCTCTATGCACGTCACCATCATCAGCTCGGCACAATATTGGGCGCTCAGGTGCGGGAAGCATTGGTCGTGGCCACCCTGTGCTGCCAACTTCATTCAACGATCTCGTTGAGCAAGCTGAGTGCAGGCCGACTAAAATAATCCATTTATTTTGTTTTATCTTTCACCTTGTGTGTTTTTGTGTCTGCGTGGAGGGTTTGAAATCTGAAATCTTTCAAATTTCAAGTCAGTCCGATGAAAATCTTGCTTATTGCTTTTGGTGAAGTTTCGTGAAGATCGGTTTAAAATTGCGACCTGCAGGCGACTGACATACAGACAGAATAACGCACAAGACCAACAAATATACAGTCATGCGTCGCTTAACGTCCAAGGTCCGTTCTTGGAAACGTGACGTTAACCGACTTGGACGTTGTCCGAACATCACATTGTGAACTTTGTATTTATACTTACGTGTATGTGGAATATTGCAGTGCACTTGTACTGTACAATATTGACTAAATTCACAAGTTAACGTACACAACTAATGAAACACAGAGGTTAAGAAGGCTAATAAAATAACATAATGTCTACATTAGCTAATATATTGAAGTAAAAAAATACAGGTATAATACACATACAGTAAAACAGGTACAGCACTGTATAGTAAAGTAAAATTAAACAGTACACTGTTCACTGATTGAGAGGTCATTATCGTCGTGATCGTGGAGTGCGACATACCGAAATCACGTGCGATAGCATTCACAGATTTGCCGCCCTCACGCTGTCTTATTAGTCCCCTACCGGTGTACACCGGAGGGGACTATAGGTTTGCACGCCGTCCCTCCGTCTGTAAGTCTGTCAGTCCGTCACGCAAAGACAGTTTTCCGGACTTTTTTTCTAAACGCTTAATGCTAATGATTTCAAACTTGGCACATCGTTTCCTCATGATAGGTTACAGATCAAGTTCGAACTTCACGAAACTTGGCACATCTTCACGACGTTTCGATCATTTTTGACAAAGTTATGGCACTTTGAACTTTGGGAATTCTGATAATTCTGATGATCCCTAACTCAGTGCCATTTTAAGTTTTAATTTCCTTTAAAAAAGATTTTCTCTGCAATAATAGGACCGATTGAGATCAAATTTTCACCAGAGGAGGGACTCGGTCTGTAGAATATTTTAATCGTAATTATGACGTCACAGGTCACGTGGTTCGGGCGCCATATTGTTTTTCGTGAAAACACGAAAACCCCTTTTTCTCTGCAACGGCTGAACGGATCGAGGCCAAGCTTTGCAGGCAGAATCGCATACCCACGACGAACAAAAACGTCAGCGAGCATGCCATCATGCATCACATGGTTTCAGAGTTATGACGTTTTTAAGCATGAATATTTAAAACCGAGCCCCTCCATCATTTTTGATCCAATCAAGGGGAAACTTCACAGATCTGTTCCGCATGTCAGTCTACTAAAATGTCCTTTTGGAATTTGCGATAGCTCACGTGGTTTGGCAGATATCGTTAATTAAACGAAAATATTTTAAAAATGGATATCTCTTGAATCGCTTTATTGGTCGACATGAAACTTCATACTGTAGTAGAAGTCATGAAGAGTAACAAGTGTGCAAAATGTCAAGATGATTGGATGTATGGTCTGGAAGCTAGACGTTGTTATTGCGTGAAGAAGAAGGCGTCAAGTGTGCGGATTTAATTATTTATCACATGTACAGACTGAAAGCATCGTTGGACATGACCTGTCGCGGTCATTTTAACCTCCAATAAAATTCTAATTTAAGATTTGTCAATAGCTGAGGTATAATAAAACAGATTTGGTCAAATTCTGACTTTTTTAACTCGATCGCATTTGACAGAGTTGTGACAAGCTGAGGAAGAAGAAACCTCGCATTGGCTTCTTCAATGTCCCATAAAAAAAAATCGATATCTCTTGAATCGCTAGTACCTCAGACCGTGAGTTGGTAATAATTTATATAATTCACACAGTGCAATACGTGCAGGCCGCTCCATGGAGCGGCCTTGCGGGCTTATCAACGAGGCGAGGCGTAACACACGGGTCTCAGCATACCTCAGATCAAGTTTGAAAAACAGCATCAATCATGCATAAATTTGCATATTCGATCATTTTTGACAAAGTTATGGCACTTTGAACATTGGTAGGGGACATGTATTGCAGCGCAATACTCAGAATGCTTGTTAATGTCTGCTTCTCCTCCAAATCAATGCTTTTGCATTGTTTCTTGCTGCTGCTACCACGAGGGCTGGTTGCTCTGTGTTTGGGACCCATGGTTATCTTTAGGGTGTATTGATTTCAATAAAATCAAATGAAAAGACAAAGGAATAACGATCTCGAGACGCAGGGATAATCGAGACTGGATGTTGATGATGTTGCGGTGCTGCCGATGAGGCAAAACCAAGCATACACTGCTATACAGTTTGTACACTTTTTATTTCACAAGTAAGGAAATCAAATTAAAAGTACTGCACACTACAACAGCCAAAAAACATAAACCAGTAACATAGGCATTTCTTATATCTATCAAAACATATTATGGATATTCAGTATAGTTACTGTACTGTATCATATGCCTGGCAACACTATCTATTTTGTTTGAGAATACGGGATGCATGCGTGAGCGCGCCCGCTCTCAGGCCACGTACGTCCGCTATGTCCCGTTGTCTGGACGGGTTTTTTTTGTCCCCCTTATTTTCTTATTATTTTTGTGGGCCTCGGACGTTGTTCGGACGGCCGTAAAGCGACACATGACTGTATTTGGAAAAATCTTCAATTTCCACAAGTAACAAACAGACACATAAAACGTATAATAAGTGTGGGAGTAAAGATGGGGAGAGGAAGGGAAGGAAACAAGCACAACAACATAAGAGAGCAGGGACATTGGTTGATCTATGGAAGGGAAAAATGCAGAGTTGATATTGAGGCAAACGCAGAGTCGAGGCATTTGGCTTTTTCACGTAGAGTGTCGGGTGTGTAGCTGTTTGAGGTAAGGGAGGGGATGGATGGGTGACAAACACCAGAAACAGATTTGACCAGACGCCACCAGGACTTGGAGGAGGGAGACAGGTTTGAGTGTTCAGTATTGAGGGTAGAGAAATATTATTTCCTGGCTCTCCTAAGGGTAGACTGTTTGGCAGTACTTGGACATGTTAAATAGGGTGGTGTATAACGGTGATGTAAAATAGATCTTCTATGGTGCTTAACATCCGGAATTTATGTTTTTGGCAATCTTTAACTTCATTATTATATTTAAATTGAAGTACAGTCAACCCTCGTTCATCCGGTCTACTTTGTTCCCAGCACCCAATGTCGGATTAGCGAGATTGTCACATAAACTATTTTCATCCCAATCCCCCAAGCGTTCAATTAGCGTCTCCATGGAAATGGTAATTGACGATGTTGGCAAGCATGCCAGTATCCGTCGGCATGTTAGGCCGATTATGATCAGTAGCTGATAGAACTGGCTGTATTGCAATACACCCAGTTTCTGAAGGCCACTGGGTGTATTGTACAATGATTGTTGTAAATGAAAATATGGAACATAAGATTATTAAATAACTTGTAATCTTTTTATTTACACACATCTGGTTGCAGCCAAAAGAACAGACCAGTCTTGTCCATATTGTAGACATCCTTCAGATCGCACTTCAAAAGGATTCATCTCAGGTCCTGTTTCCCCTTGTCAACATCGTTTGTGTTCGCACTCGCAGACTCGTCATGCATGATGCATTTTGATATGCCGCAGCGTTTCTTGAACCGATGTCACCATCCACTCGAATAGGAAAAATTCTCAATGTCAAACTGTTCGCCAAAGTTCTTCGCCTTTTCCATGATCATCTCTCCGTTGACTTGTCGGTCTCTTAATCCAACGTCATTAAACCACTTAAGGAGGGCAGCTTCCAACTCTTCGCTCTTTACACTCTCTGCTCCTTGTCGGCTGACTTGTGGGCTCTGACAGACAGCCACTTGTCTTTCTGTTTCAGGATGTCGGAGACAGGTGACCTTCGATTGGTGATTTCCCCAATCCAATGAAAAGTGGCATCGGACGTCTTCCTGTGTGGCCTTTGGATGGTCTTTCTTGTACAAGCAGACTTCCTTCTTCCTTCCTGCAGTGATTTCAAGTCTGGCTCTCTTCGTTGGCGGTCGTGACGTCTTGTCTGTTTGCAAAGTTGGAATGATGAAGGGGCAGAATTCCCTCCCTTTTATACACAGGAATGGAGAAATGAACACATCTCCACTGCCCGTTTAGGTGGTTTCACTTTGACCATTAATTGCTGAAGAACATCGATTGCTCCACTGTATCGTTGTGACCCAGATTATATGCATATGTTAAATACGAGTGGCCTTGATCAGTTGCACTGTGCCCACTGCAATTCCTGATGGACCTTTGATCATAAACTTGACAAAAACGGTGTTTTGTGAGATCAAACGATGACGGTTTATTTTGGTGAGGAGTCCGTCTCAGCCCAGATGTTAATTACTGACCGTCTCCTTGAATCCCTTATTCCGAACCACCGCTTGTTTGCATGCCTAACCGCCTCCCCACCGGCGAATTGCTGATTAGGCAATCAGGTCATGGTGCCTGGTGAAGGCTAAATGACGGTGGTGTTTGGTGGATTAGAGAGACAATTTTACATGTGTTTTGATGGTTTTGGAATGCATTTCCCCTGTCGGAGTCAGAGTGCGATTTCTGGACGAGAGGGATAAAATGAATGGCGGAAATCTCTTCATTGGATGTTTTGGTGGGATAGCAAGATTTCCGGATTAAACGGGGTTGAGTGTATACATCCCATGGCATAACATGTTCTATGGACTCTCGAGATTGTTCTCAATTTCATTTCCGTGCAAAAGACTGACGCTGATTTGTACACAGGTGATGTCTATCATGTAAATGTGGAAAGCAGACAACACAACAATGATTCACCTGTCACAGAAGATTCAAAATGTGCTTCTGCAAACGAAGGTACAGATGATATTCACATGACAAACGGAAGTGCTTCCTGTTTTGAAACTGGTGAGTGGAAACGTAAAAAATTAACAAACAATCTTTTGTGTTGAGAAAACACATAATTTTTGGAAATATGCGAAATATTTTGATTTTGACAAAAAAAAATGTTGTTTGTTTCTGTAGAACAATCCAGAAGTAATATGGGACAAATCAGGTACAGTCGCAGCTTGACAGTGAGGAAGAAGCCTTTTTTGAAGAAACAATCACAAAATCAAGACTCACTTTTGATGAAATACAAGTGCATGTCAGGATATCTCAACACCAAGATTAATGTAAAATTAAACGAACACAAAAAGGTTGTAGAAAGGCAAAAACGTTATCAGTGTAATGTGTTCAGAATGCATTTTGCTTCAACCAGTGACCTCAAAATACACATGACAATTCACAGTGGAAATCACCCCCACAAGTGCTCGATATGTGATAAAGGTTTCGTGATAAAAAGCTGTTTGAAATTACATATGAGGATCCATACAGGAGAGCATCCTCACAAATGCTCGATATGTGATAAAGATTTCCCTCATCGCAGCAGTTTGAAATTACATATGACGATCCACACAGGACAGCATCCTCATAAATGCTCAATATGTGATAAAGGTTTCTCTCAAAAAGGTGAATTGAAATCACATGTGAGGATCCATACAGGAGAGCGTCCTCACAAATGCTCCATATGTGATAAAGATTTCTCTCGAAAAGGCAGTTTGATATTACATATGATGATCCATACAGGAGAGTGTCCTCACAAAAGCTCGATATGTGATAAAGGTTTCTCTCAAAAAGGTGAATTGAAATCACATGTGAGGATCCATACAGGAGAGCGTCCTCACAAATACTCAATATGTGATAAAGATTTCCCTCATCGCAGAAGTTTGAAATTACATATGACGATCCATGCAGGACAGCATCCTCATAAATGCTCGATATGTGATAAAGGTTTCTTGATAAAAAGCACTTTGAAAATACATATGATGATCCATACAGGAGAGCGTCCTCACAAATGCTCGATATGTGATAAAGGTTTCTCTCAAAAGGGCAAATTGAAATCGCATATGAGGATCCATACAGGAGACCGTCCTCACAAATGCTCGATATGTGATAAAGGTTTCTTGATTAAAAGCACTTTGAAAATACATATGATGATCCATACAGGAGAGCGTCCTCACAAATGCTCGATATGTGACAAAGGTTTCTCTCTAAAAAACCATTTGAAAACGCATATGAGGATCCATACAGGAGAGCGTCCTCACAAATGCTCGATATGTGATAAAGGTTTCTCTCAAAAAGGCAATTTGAAATTACATATGAGGATCCATACAGGAGAGCGTCCTCACAAATGCTCGATATGTGACAAAGGTTTCTTGATGAAAAGCACTTTGAAAATACATATGATGATCCACACAGGAGGGTATCCCCATCAATGCTCAATATGTGACAAATGTTTTTCTCAAAAAGGCGAATTGAAATCACATATGAGGATCCATACAGGAGAGCGACCTCACAAATGCTCGATATGTGATAAAGACTTCCCTCATCGCAGCAGTTTGAAATTACATATGACGATCCATACAGGACAGCATCCTCATAAATGCTCGATTTGTGATAAAGGTTTCGTGATAAAAAGCACTTTGAAAATACATATGATGATCCATGCAGGAGAGCGTCCTCAAAAATGCTTGATATGTGACAAAGGTTTCTCTCTAAAAGGCCATTTGAAAACGCATATGAGGATCCATACAGGAGAGCGTCCTCACAAATGCTCGATATGTGATAAAGATTTCCCTCATCGCAGCAGTTTGAAATTACATATGACGATCCATGCAGGAGAGCGTCCTCACAAATGCTTGATATGTGACAAAGGTTTCTCTCTAAAAGGCCATTTGAAAACGCATATGAGGATCCATACAGGAGAGCGTCCTCACAAATGCTCGATATGTGATAAAGACTTCCCTCATCGCAGCAGTTTGAAATTACATATGACGATTCACACAGGACAGCATCCTCATAAATGCTCGATATGTGATGAAGGTTTCTTGATGAAAAGCACTTTGAAAATACATATGATGATCCATGCAGGAGAGCTGAAAATTTTTAATGCCAGGACATGAAAAATGAGGTTAAGAGGATTTAGAAATTGAAGAAACTTGAAATTGTACCTGTGATTGTCGGAGAAACGGGGAATTCGGATGATCAAGAAACCCCCAACTGATAACTTAAAAAGGAAAAGTCTGCCTTGTAAGCGATCCTCAGCTGTCGGCAAGGTATTCAGTGAAACAGTAAGGAGAAAGCTGTCGTGTAAAGCATATAGCCCTTTGGGCAAATACATTGTCAGCACAACTCCTCAGAGTTCCATCTGTAACCCCTGACAACCAGCCAGCACCCCGAACCCCTTGAGCAAAGTTATCCAGCTGTGTCTCACCAGAATGTCCACACCAATGACTGCAAATTGGAGTCAGAAGGCAAGAAGAATCTCAAAATTCAAACCCCATCTGTGTCCTCAAACTAAGTTTGTAGAAAATTACAGCTTTAAAAAAATGTAAATTTTTTAAATTAGATTCTCCATATTCTCAAAAAAGAAATTGTTTGAAAAATTGATGCCAAAAACTCAAATGGTAACAGAACTTAATCTCTCAATCTGATCTTGGGTCTCATCGTGCATCTTTCAGGATCTTCCTCGGGTTGCCAGTTTGGAATTCTTGTCTCTGTCCTTGCCATGTATCCAGTAAGTTCCATTTGAGTTTTTTGATTGTGACCAGTGTTGAGGAATTTTCTTTTCTTTCTGTTTAGTTGTTTTTCTTGTCCCTTTTTCGTGATGCTCAGATGTAATATTTCCATGGCAGTTTGAACGTCTATTTTTACTCGATCTTTGCTGTCGTCCATGTTTCATTGCCATGTGTGATATGGGGAGAACACCCTTGATGTAAAATTGTTTATCAGAAGAAGACTTCTGCCAATGTTTTTCATTAAACTTGAATATGTGAAGGGTTTCACAATAAAGAGATGTCCTCAAAGTCCAAATGCACTGTTTGTGTAATTGTGAATATATATTGGCACATTATGATCAATTTTATCAGTCAGTGTAAAATTTGGAGTTGTCCATATCCCCAAGAGTTATTCACAAAACGAGTTGAAAGCCTTTAATAGCATTTTCTATCATCACATGACCACTTCATGCCATCACTGATTGCTGACAAGCAGCTCAGTCACATCGGCGCTTATGTGGAAGGCCACACAGCTGGTTGCCACCACATTTTTCTCAACATCAATTGTCATGCATTGTTAATGGAGGGAATACCTTTAAACACAGACTTCCAAAGAAGAGTATTGGGGAACGAACCCCTGCGACCCGCACCCCCAAAGGTGGAGATTCAAGTCGATGTGGCCACTGGCTTGGCCAAGCAGTAATAATTATTCCTTCTGACACCAATTCCAAAAACAGATCCTTGCAACTGCAGACCAATCAGCCTGCTCCCAATCATCAGCAAGGTCATGGCATCCAACATCACTTCTGATATTAAATCCTTCCTCTTCTCCAATGGCTTGATCTGAGAACATCAATATGGATTCAGACCTTGTCATTCTACTCTGGACATCCTGCTTCGGCTGTCTCAACAATGGACGGATGTCCTTGACTCCAGACAGGAAATCAGAGCCGTCTCCCTTGACATATCTCATGCCTTTGATATGGTCTGGGACCACACACTGCTGACCAAACTCTCCTCTTATGGTATCTATGGAAATCTCCACGCAGGGCTCATGGATTTTCTCCTGTCATATTCAACGTGGGGCTTTAAATGGAATTCTCTCATCTCCTCTTCCTGAACACCCTGGAGGTCCTCAAGGCAGTGTTCTGGGTCCTGTGCATTTTCTCATCTTCATCAATGATCTTTTTGACTCTGGAAATCGTTATATTTTTGCTGATGACTGCACCCTCCGCCGGTGGAGTCATCCATCTCTCATCCCTCAGATCGACAGTTCCGGGCAAAAAGCAGTCTCTTAACTCTCTGCAGACTTGGATAAAATTTCAAGCTGATCAAACACATGGAACATGTCTCTCAATCCTGATAAATCTCACACTCTCACCTTGTCTCTCTGAAAAGACCATCTGGAAAACCCTCACATCCACTTTTAGGCCGGCAGCCCAGAGCATTTTGGTCAAATGAACAAGGTACCAATATCCGAGTACAGAAACATTTATTGTGTAACCTAACATATTCAGATATGGTTGTCTGCCGGGGACCCCCTGCTGCGTGGGGCCCCTGGCGCCCAAAGAGGGGGGGCAAATAATGGGCTGGATCAAACATTGGGGGTACCACATGAAACCAAGTGGAAATCAACAGGTACAGAGCACAGAGTGACCACCGCCAGACAAATTCGCCTCTGCATAGGCCCCCCCAGACCCCCCTCAAAGGGTCCCAAAATTTGGGCTGGATTAAACATAGGAGGTACCAATACCTCAAAAAAGTTGACCCCATGGACACTTTGGTAGAGTTGGCCTAGAACATATATTAAAAGTACCACATGAAACCAAATGGAAATCAACAGGTACATCTCACAGAGCACAGAATGACAACTGCAAAGACCCCCTAAAAAGGGTCCACAAATTTGGGATAGATTAAACATTGGAGCTACCACATAATATACAACCAAGTTAAAATGATCAATTACAATCTACTATTAAGTACAATATATCTATCGATTGTCTGCCACATAAGGCCTGCCGGTTCCCCCCCCCCCCCCCCAAAAAGGGTCCCAAAATTTGGGCTAGATTAAACATACCACGTGAAATCTATTTTACATGACATCCAACAGAATTTACAATATATATGCTTAATACATCCAATGAGTAGATCACTATCAGAAAATCCTTATGATTCTTGAGAGGGTTAGATCAATGTTTCACTTTCCGAGTCATCACTCCAAGCATTTTCGGAATTTGAATCATCGTCAGACACATTAGCAATATCTTGTTGGTCACTCTCGAGATCTTCTATACTGTCCTCCTCTGTTCCCCTTCCTGGAAACGATAATCTGGCAGGGCAGGTCCCAAGAACCAGTCTGGGGTATAGCACCCGTTCTTTTCCTTCCATCCATAGTTCACAGGATCCAAACCATGTCCTGGATGCGCCGAGTCAGCATTTCCCCAAAGGATGCTAATGAAGTGTGCTCGTTGCAATTTGTTGTGTACAGTCTTTGCACAAGGTGGAAGAAGTGCGCAGTCAACCTTCTTCACATTTGACATCGGGTTTTCCTGAAACAAGATATGTATGGATTCAAATTTAGTTATCCACAATCAATTTCAATTCATGCTGAACTATTTGTATTCAAGATGCCCTTTCGTTTTTCAAAGTCAGTGTTTCCTCAAGTCACCACTTGGATAACACTTAGCTATTTTCTGAAAATTTACTCTCTTCAAAAAGCTCCCTTTGTGGGCATATCTGCTGTCGGGTGCATAGAAAGAAGATTTCACCATAATGCTAAAATATAGCCCCAGAACAAATTAGTGATGAAATAATATACTAGTTTAGTTTTCTGAAGTTATGTCGATTCATTCCCCTTCCCTCAATGAAATTATTTCTTGGTGAAAGACTACTTAAACAATAGAAATAGCATAGGTATACTAGTACCTTATCCATTTTCCAGTCATCTGACACAGTTTTACGTGTCTGGCCTCATTGACATCCTTCACGTCACCCTTCATGCCATACAAGGAACAGACAAACTCTTCTGCTCTACTCTGGTCTGGTTGATCTTCAGAAGCTAGTCTGCCAAAGAACTGGATGAGTGTTCCTTCTATGTCTTTCTCAAGAACTTCTAGAGGCTTCTTTTTACCCTTCCTGTAGAATGCAGTGGTGAAGTCAGAGCCGGTAAATGCATGAAGACCTGGCATGGCTGCAGCTGGCAAGCAGAATAAAAGAGTGTTGTGTTCCTGGAATATTTTGTCCAAGACTGGTTAAACAACCTATGTCGATCAGGTAGCCTAATTGTGCAAAAGTGCACATGCCTAGCTGAGCATAGCCTAGCCTAGCCCTATATTATATAGTAGACCTGCTTTCATTATCTGATCAGATACATTTAGTCACAAGAAACAGTTCCATGCCATTTCCATGACTTTTTAACAGTAGGCCTAATCTATTATGCCATTATTCTATTTTACATGTAAGCTCATACGCCTCAATTTACTTACATTCATCTCGAAGAAGATCCTTCTATCTTTAACAACAAGACATGACCTTGACCATTGTTGACTCTCAAAGCAGACGTTAAAAGCTCTTTTGTAAGAAAAAAAAAGTGTAATTGTTCATTTTAACTTGGTTTAATGTGGTACCTCCTATGTTTAATCCAGCCCAAATTTTGGGACCCTTTGGGGGGAGTCTGGGGGGGCCTATGCAGAGGCAAATTTGTCTGGCGGTGGTCACTCTGTGCTCTGTGAGATGTACCTGTTGATTTCCACTTGGTTTCATGTGGAACCCCCAATGTTTGATCCAGCCCATTATTTGGCCCCCCTCTTTGGGCCCCAGGGGCCCCACGCAGCAGGGGGTCCCCGGCAGACATCCATTTCTGAATATGTTAGGTTACACAATAAATGTTTCTGTACTCGGATATTGGTACCTTGTTCGTTTGACCAAAATGCTCCTGGCTGCCGGCATATTTCTCAACATTCCTCTTTGAAGAAGTTCTGTCACTCAAGCTTTTTGGTCTCACTATATATATGCCGTGCTCTTTCCTGGGAAAGTCACATGTCTCCAACTGGGCATCCTCCATTGTGTGAAGTCGTTCCTTGGCACTGCTGAGCTGCTCACCACCAACAAAGCTTTCATCCGCACTTTGATGGAGTGTTGCTCGCTCCTCTGGGCTGGTGCTCCTGCCTCGTACCTAGTGCGGCTTCCCTCTGTAGAAACCAAGGCTTTTAGGATTGTTGGTATCTCCCGCGATGAAGATGATTGTGAGTGCTTCTCTCACTCTCACCACAGGCAGGTTGGCGGTCGCTTTATCTTCGATGGACTCCTCTCCGGCCTTGCACCCCCTGCTCTGTCTGTGCTCTGTCTCCCAAATATTCCTGCAGGATGCACAAGGTCTGCCAGTAAACCTCTTCTGGTGAAACTGCCACAAGCAAAGACTCTCTCTCCTTTCCATCACTCTTTCATTCCTCTTTTTCCATCTCTGGAATGAATTCCCGCACTCTCTTCAATCCCACTCCTCTCTTCAGATCTTGAAAACAGGTGTTCACCACAATCTCATATCTTCCCCCATCCAAAACCTTGATTTTATTCTACCCCGTTAATCCACCTTAAATCCACCTCCTTCAAATTCTGATTTGTTTCTTGAATAAAACGTCCCTGTTGTGTCCATCTTGTTTATCCTGTGCACCCCACTCCAGCCCTCACTCTTTCAGAGATCTCCCAATGTCCCTGTTCCTTACTGTTGTTGTACTTCCCTCTCTCTCCCCCTGTTGTGCCCCGCTCCCCTTTTCACATGTTCCATGTGTTAGCTCTCATAGGGGCCGAGAGTAGGTGTACAAAAAAAAGTTTCACTGTCGTCTCCCCTTCTGGCCAGTACTGTTCTTGGTCAGTTTCTCACCGTGTGGGTGTTTTGACTTCAAATGGATGAGAACGAACATTAGGCATATTTGTTGGTCTCCCAGGAAGAATTTGAGTGTGGCGATCGCCTGTACACATGGAAACTGGGCCCTCCTCTCGATTCTGCACAGTCTGGTTGACTGTATATCATATTTTTGATGGGCTCAGTTCCAGAAACAAGGAAATGAATGACTCCAGTGGCACTACCATATCGTTAGGCCTTGTTCTTAACCATCATCTCTGAAATGATGTTAAAGCCAATTATTGTGTCTGTCACCGGTTCTGTGTCTGGCAAGTTATCTTGGAGCCAGTCGCTGCTTGCTTTGCTTAATTGGGAACCAGTATCCCAAAGGTCCTGAACCTCTATGCCATTCAGATAGCAGTGTGTTATGAGTTAACCGTAGTCGTGCACTGATGACCATTGACATTATTTCATCCAAACAATGAACGAGTTGGTTAAATCATACATCAGCTCAACATTAAAGTGAATAATCATAGAAATAAAAACGGGACTGTGGGTCTTGAAGCTTCCTGGATCAGGAGCAAGTCACTCAAACACCATAGACTTTCTCATACCTTGATTTTTTTTATGTCATGAACAAACTTTGGTACATTATGGGTCATGAAGGTTGTCGTCAAGTTTCATGTATCACTGGACATCACGGGTGATGAAGGTTGTAGTCAAGTTTAATGTATCACGGGACATCACGGGTGATGAAGGTTGTAGTCAAGTTTCATCCAAATTGTGGGTGTAGTTTTGGAGAAGAAAGTAAATACCTATTTTGGGTCGGGGCAAATCTCTCCCCCAGTTGGCAACCCCAATGAGCGCAGATTTTTATGTGGTCAATCAATCAACCGTTGTTCGGTATCATATATGCAGCTTGTGGTCAGGTTGTTCAAATCGTGTGTTTGGTTCAAGTAATAATGACTGAAGTGTTTGTGGACTCACTCACTCATTCACTGACTCAATGACTCACTCGCTCACTAACTCACTGACTCACTCACTGACTGACTCACTGACTCAACTCGCTCACTGACTGATGAGCTCACAGACTCATTGACTCACACTGACTCCCTGACTGATCCCTCACTGACTGACACTCACTCACTGACTCACTCACTCACTAACTGACTCACTGACACACACTCACTCACTGACAAACTGACTCACTCAATGACTGCCTGACTCTCTCTCTCTCCCTCACTGACTGACTCGCTCACTCTGACTGGCTGTCTCACTGACCGACTGACTCACACTCACTCACTCAATGACTCACCGACTGTCTCACTGACTGACTCAATGACTGACTCACTCACTGACTCTCACACACATGCACTCACTGTCTGACTCACTGACACACTGACTCACTGACTCACTCACTCACTCACTCCCTCCCTCACTCTCCAGCCAGCATGTACAGCTGGGGCCCAGCTGGGAAATCGGTGGTTTTGATGGGCTCAGGTGAGCTTGTGTTCTGTCTGCGTTTTTTAACTGGGTTCCACATGGGTCTCATCTGGGCTGCCGATGTCATTCCACAACGAGAACGACACACTTTAACGTCATATCCCACTTTGCAAAGCTGTATGGTGTTGTGGGTTTTCATCGGTTCGGTGAGCTCTGACTGGGCCAAGCCAATGTTAGTTTCAGAAGTTAAAAAAAATGGCAGCCAGCAGCTGGCAGCCAACGTGTTATCGAGACCAGTCATATTGTGTAAATCTTATCTATTTATATGAAAGCGAAATGTCCATTAGTTTGTTTGTTCATTTGTTAACCTCTTCCTCTGAGCTCCCAAGGTTAATCAGCATGAAACTTTATAGGGCAACATCTATTGCCACCCTGCACCTAAATAGGATTTTTAAAACAGTAATTTTCTCACAATTAATAATTTGAAACCATCCAAGCCGCCACCTGTCGCCATGATCTCGGAGAGTCGATCTACATATTCAAATCTTTATTAAAATCCTAATTTTTAATCTATTTAAACACGCATATGGTAACCTTCAATGAGGTTCTGATAGAGCTTTTCTCCACCAAGTATCAGCCGGAGCTTTGCGGAGATATCTCACTGCAAGTGGGAGCTGGTCGATGGAAGAAAAAAGTGACACCACCTCCCTGATAAGAGGAAGAAGAGGCTGCAAAGGGAAGTGAGGTTGGCTATCCCAGATAATTCCTGACACCAGAATTACTTATCATCGTCAAGCCGCCATCCCTCGGGACTGTGATGTGGGAGGGGGTGTAGGGTGGGGAGTGGGGTGGGGTTGGGAGGGGTGATGTGGGGGGAGAGGGGCGATGTGGGGGGGGGGGGGGGGAAGTTACACAGAAGATAAACCGACCAGTCAGCGTCACCTAATTTTTGAACATCCCAAACTGTTTATTGTCCAACAACACGATGTGGATATTACAACAACAACGAAACAAATAATTTAATTCGTTTAAAATCAATGTAATTAGTTTGATGATGAGCTCCGATCATCAAATATGTTATCATATGTGAGAAACAACTCTTAATTTAGACGTTACTGTAGCGGTTCCCGCTGAATGTACACAGTCGCCTTGCACCTGCCAGGATGCGGCCAGGGCGCGATCGCCATGCCGGGCTCGTCCGGACGGGCCCAGACGCGCCTCTCCTGGGCATGCCCGGACTCGCTGTTCCCGGGCACGCCCGAACCTCCCGGGCACGCCCGGTCTCGTCTTGCCCGGGCATGCCCGCTCTCGCCTTTCCAGGGCTCGCCCAGAGCGCCCGGGCACGCCCAGCCTCAACTTGCCAGGCCGCGTCCAGGACGCCCGGGCATGTCCAGACTCACCTTTCCAGGGCTCGCCCAGAGCGTCCGGGCATGCCCGCTCTCGCCTTTCCAGGGCTCACCCAGAGCGCTCGGGCACGCCCAGCCTTGACTTGCCAGGCCGCGTCCAGGACGCCCGGGCATGTCCAGACTCGCCTTTCCAGGACTCGCCCTTGACACCCGGGCATGCCCGGTCTCGGTTTTCCCGGGCAAATGCCCCGGCATAAATGTGTATATATATTGCTGCCCGATAAACGGGCTTGTCAGAATACCTGAGCTGTTTTGTTTCAATAAAGCAACTCGGACGAATTCCGTCTTTGGTCGCATCAATTCTTTCGACTCGCGTTGGAGCCCAGCTCCTTCATTACCATTATTGGTAAGTTAGGCAAATACGGAGTCACGTGACCTCTCAAATGCGCGAATTATTCAAAAACCGAAAAGAGTACAACACAACCGATACATCGTTTTTTAAGGTAATTGTACTGCTCATCTGACATCAGCCTCAAGGGTGAAAAAATGGTTTGAAGAAAAAAAGGTTACCTCTGAGCTAACTTTAGTAAATATACACCTCTGAAGGAGCTGCGCTCCAACGCGAGTCGAAAGATTTGACGCGACGAAAGACGGAATTCGTCCGAGTTGCTTTATTGAAACAAAACAGCTCAGGTATTCTGAAAAGCCCGTTTATCGGGCAGCAATATATATACACATTTATGCCCGGGCGTCTGCCCGGGAAAACCGAGACCGGGCATGCCCGGGTGTCAAGGGCGAGTCCTGGAAAGGCGAGTCTGGACATGCACGGGCGTCCTCTACGCGGCCTGGCAAGTCGAGGCTGGGTGTGCCCGGGCGCTCTGGGCGAGCCCTGGAAAGGCGAGAGCGGGCGTGCCTGGGAACAGCGAGTCCGGGCATGCCCAGGAGAGGCGCGTCTGGGCCCGTCCGGACGAGCCCGGCATGGCGATCGCGCCCGGGCCGCGTCCTGGCAGGTGCAAGGCGATTGTGTACATTCAGCGGGAACCGCTACACACGCCCCTCCAGAATCGACCTGCACCGGCAGGGTCAATTTAAGGGGGGTCCGGATGACCCGGCCGAAGCGACCCCTGGAGGGTCGTGGGGGGGGGGGTCCGATCCGGTGGTGGGTGGTCGAGCGGGGGAAGCTGTAGACGGGGGACGGCCTCGCCGTGGAGGAAGGGCCAACCGTGGTGGTCGGTCGACGTCCACCTGCGCCGGTTTGAGGCGGTCCACAGAGATCCGGTCCGACCGGCCGCCGACGTCGATGACGAAGGACTTGTCGCCCCGTCGCAGGACCCGGAAGGGCCCGTCATACGGCGGCCGGAGTGGCCCCCGGTGCGCGTCATGACACACAAAGATGTACTCTGCTTAAATTGACCCTTCCGGTGCAGGTCGATTCTGGAGGGGCATGTGTAGCGGTTCCCGCTGGTACCTGGTGGTATCCCCGTATCAGGTCAATTTTGGAAAATATGACCCGTCCCGCCAAACGGGCGGAAAAGTCCTGGATGTGCGGGATCTGGTACCTGTCGGGGGTGGTAGCGTCGTTGAGGCGGCGGTAGTCGCCACACGGGTGCCATCCGCCCCCCGGCTTTGGCACGATGTGCAGTGGTGAGGCCCACGAGCTATTGGAGCGCCGCACGATGCCGAGGTGCTCCAACGCGTCGAACTCGGCCTTTGCCACGGCGAGCTTGGCCGGGTCGAGGCGGCGGGCCCTGGCGTAGATCGGCGGGCCTGTAGTGGGTATGTGGTGCTCGATCCCATGCCGCACTGCGACGGCTGAAAACGTCCGCCGCGTGAGGGCCGGGAATTCCGCGAGCAGGCGAGCGAACTCGTTCGCCGTCGGGAGGGCGCACGCCAGTTCGGTCGGCGCGTAGCTGCTCATCGTGCACGCCAGGGAGCTGAAGGTCTCGGCGTTGACAAGGCGACGACGTTTGACGTCGACCAGCAGTCCGTGCGCGCAGAGGAAGTTGGCGCCCAGCAAAGCCATGGGGACGCAGGCGGTCACAAAGGTCCACTGAAAGCGCTGGCTGCCGAAGCAGAGGGTGACGTCGCACAGGCCGAAAGTGCGTATGGCCGAGCCATTAGCAGCGACCAAAGAGGGGCCGCAAATGGCGTCCCGCCTGTCCTGCTCGGAGGCGGGTATGACGCTCAGTTGGGCGCCGGTGTCACAAAGGAAATGCCGCCCGGACGCTTTGTCCCGAATAAAAAGCAAGTTGCCCGAGTGGCCGGCTCTCATGGCTGGGAATGAACGCCGGCCCGGCCGTTTCCCGACTTGCCGATAGTGCACGGGGGTCGGCACGTCCGAGCCTTGTGTCCGAACCTGGCGTGGTAATAACACCATGCCTGGTCAGGTGGAGGCCCCGGCCGTCGTGTCGGAAGCGGTCGGCACGGCATGGCGGCCGCCAGTTGCACCGGCAGTTCGGCCTCCAACCGCGCAGGGTGCTCGGGCGTCGTGGGCGTCGCCTCGGACGGCGGCAGGCTCCAGGTAGCCGCGCCGATGTGTTGGCCTGCCGAGGAGATCTTATCGGCTTCCCTGGCGAGGGCGCGGGGATCGGTGATCGACGTGCCAGCCAGGGCGAGGCGTACCGGGTGAGGCAGCTGGCGAAGGAACAGCTCGCGGAACAGAAAATCCGGAGAGTGCTCACTGAGCAACGAGAGCATATAGTCCATGCACTCGGACGGGCGCGTGTCGCCGAGCTCGGGCAGGTCGAGCAGGCGCCGTGCGAGTGCTGCCGGTGAGAGGGCGAAAGCGTCGAGGAGGAGCGTCTTCAGCGCGTCATACTTGTCGGCAGCCGGCGGGTGCTCGAGGAGGCTCAGGGCGCGGGCCGCGGTGGCGGAACTGAGCGCTGCCACGACGTGGTGGAAGCGGGTGTCGTCCGGGGTGATGCCTCGCAGGGCGAACTGGGAGTCCACCTGGGCGAACCAAACAGCCGCGTGAGCCTCCCAGAAGGTAGGCAGTTTAAGAGTCACTGCCGTGTCCATGTCGGTAGGTCACCAGTGAAGGAGCTGCGCTCCAACGCGAGTCGAAAGATTTGACGCGACGAAAGACGGAATTCGTCTGAGTTGCTTTATTGAAACAAAACAGCTCAGGTATTCTGAAAAGCCCGTTTATCGGGCAGCAATTTATATACACATTTATGCCCGGGCGTTTGCCCGGGAAAACCGGGACCGGGCATGCCCGGGTGTCAAGGGCGAGTCCTGGAAAGGCAAATCTGGACATGCCCAGGCATCCTGGACGCGGCCTGGCAAGTCGAGGCTGGGCGTGCCCGAGCGCTCTGGGCGAGCCCTGGAAAGGCGAGTCTGGACATTCCCGGGCGTCCTGGACGCGGCCTGGCAAGTCGAGGCTGGGCATGCCCGGGCGCTCTGGGCGAGCCCTGGAAAGGCGAGAGCGGGCATGCCTGGGAAAGACGAGACCGGGCGTGCCCGGGAGGTTCGGGCGTGCCCGGGAACAGCGAGTCCGAGCATGCCCAGGAGAGGCGCATCTGGGCCCGTCCGGACGAGCCCAGCATGGCGATCGCGCCCTGGCCGCGTCCTGGCAGGTGCAAGGTGATTGTGTACATTCAGCGGGAACCGCTACACCTCCATATATACACCCTCCGAATATACACTCAAAATATACATCCTATTGTTTAAAGCAAGCGATGTTGATCTGTAAAACCTGTATAGTTGTTTATAGAATCCGTTGCAATTGTCCAACAACAAAATAGATTTCGATTATCTCATTTAATTCAGTTTCCGTGAGTGTGAGACGTCGTGGGTGGATCCGCGGGTAAACTTGACAACCATTGTTTTTTTCGATTTTCAAATGGTTTCTGGTCACTATTACAGAAATATTCAATCGCAGGTGAGATATATTTCATTTCTTACGATATTATCGATATCGCCGACCGCTTTACGATGTCTTATCCATTCCAAAATTACGTATGGGTGTGGAACCTAACGCCTGTGGTGAGGGGTGTGGGTGTGGGGGTTTTGGAGTTGGTGGGGTTGGAATTTTGAGTGGGTGGGGTTGCAGTTTGGAGTGGGTGGGGTGATGAGGAAAAATCATGGTTTTGAAGACACCACTTCGACCTTAGACCCTTCACACCCCTTTAGATCCCTTTGACCCTTTACACTCCTTTGGACCCCTTTGACCCTTTATGCCCCTTAAACCCTTTACACCCCTTCAAACATATTGTTGCGGTTTTGTGAAGCCCGTTCCCTTACCAAGGGAAGATTAAGCCCCTTGTTCTCCTTGGGTCTTCGAACCGCGAGACTGAGTCGCCACTTCCGGTAAGACGCGGGAAAGGGTCTCGGGACAATTTTCGCATGTACCTAAGTGCCCACGTCGCCGTGGAAGCGGGGATCGAGTCTCGCACGAACCACGCGCAATTGAGTACACCCGAGCGGATGGTGTACCACGTGGTCCGTGCTGTTACCTTGCTATTGGAACCCGATCAGAGTGATCTAATTCGTATCATGCTTAGTCAATGATGGAGAGACAAAAGCTGTCGAATCAAAGGAATAACAGATTTAATTATTATTTACACAATGTACAATGGTAGTAGAAGAAGAGACACAGGGCAGTCTTAAACAGTCTTCCCTTTTTCCCAGACAATGGGCTCACTTACACACACAGGGAGATGAAGGAAGAATGTTCACGCGCGGGCTTTGGTCCTGCAGGAACAGCTCACCCGGCGTGGCCCTCTGGCGGTCACCGCACGTATCCTGGCGAAGGCAGGCAGGCAGGCGGGAAAATCCTCATGGCACGTATCTCGGCAAAGGCAGGCAGGCGGGAAAATATGCGCGTCTCTAGCCCGGCACGGCTGTCTTTCACAGCACGATTAATACAACTGAGCACTTTCACTCTCGTAACTGACACAGCGCAACTCGTCTGCACTCCTCAGGGATATGACTCCAGCTCAACTCCACTCATAACCCAATTCAGCGCATCCCCTCTCGCCTCATAACTCGTCTGCCTCCCTTCTCATAACTCAATTCAGTGCTTCTCCTCTCATAACTCAACGGGGTGCTTTTTTCTCTCATAACTCAACGGAGGACCGAATACAGCGCATCCCTTCTCATAACTCAGCGCATGTCCTCTCGCCTCATAACTCAACTCTCTTAACTCAACTGAAGCGGGGATCTGCCTCCAGCTCAACTCACATCTGAGCACTCCGAACTCATAACTTAACATGCCCGGCGCTCATCTCCTCATAACTGAGGTGGGGGCTCTGGGCACAGGGTTATATTGTCCCGCCCTTAGCCCAACTCGAACGTTCCAAACCCCGCCTTTTGCCGCAGTGGTAAGTCACTCCCCTCGAGCCCTGATTGGCGGCTCGTGCTTACCGGTCACTCCCACTCCTCCTGCCCCGCCTTCCTTCGGCCTTCATCAACTTGTTCAGGCCGGCCTCATGGTATTTCGCGCCAAAACCCAAAGCATCAAGGCATCGTAAAGGACCTAACTCTCCTTGTCCTACTCAAAACAAAACTAAACACAGGAAAGGTATACGCTTTCATTTCCGAAGAAATAACTGAGCGTAAACGAGGCTACATGTTGGAGTGTAACTAAACTATGAGGGGAAATTAAGCTTTATGATAAAAACACAAAACTGCAACACTGCACCCTTCCCTCCTCAGACTCGTCCCCGAGTCGAAACCAACAAATGAAACGACCGGTTAGAGAATGACATGCAAAATTAACTTTTACTTTTACATGTGACATACAGGCGTGGTTCCCCCTAACATTTACTCTGACCCGTGTATGCGACAGTTTTAAAACACTAGATATGTCCCTCCTATTGCATTGAGTAGATGCATATCAGATTCACGCCCATAACTAACCGAAATTCCGGAATTTTTCAAACTAAACACATAGCCTGTGGGCAGCATTTTTATATTTACAAGCACAAAAACTTAATCTTATTTACAATTTTATGACCCAGGACCTGTCCTTTTTGGAAGAGAAGATTGGAGGGGGGAGAAAGCACAGCAAAATCAAAACACACTCAAAATCATAACACTTGCTGCTTGCTTCTTGCATCTTGCTTCTTGCTTCTTCTGTGTGCATCTATCAAACCGGCTAGCCCCCGGACCGGCATACGGGCCATTTTTGATATTCAGGGCTATCTCACTTACACATCTTCTCATCCCTAGCACACCATAATAAAAATGCACAAAAATGCTTTTATTTTATTTCTTTGCCAGGCAGGGCCACTCCCATGTGGTCCGACTGCTTGGCATTAATGCCACTCAACCAAGTGCTCCGAAGGTGCAAGATGGTTTTGCAGCAAAATGCTGCACAGCAGAGGTGCAAGGCCACAAGGTTTGTGGTCCATAGTGTGTAAGGTGCAGCAAAGGGTTTGTGGCAGCAAAGTGCTGCACATGTGCAGAAAAGTTACAGCAAAAGGATATGGCAGCAAAGTGCTGCACAGTTCGGCTGCACATATGCAACAAGGTGCAGCAGGGATGCTGCACAGGTCGATGGTGCTGCACAGTTCCACCTCCAAAATGGTCCTGGGGTGGGGGGGAGAGACAAGGCACAACAAGCAAAGCGGAAAAGACGCCAATGGCACACAGAAACACAAGGTAATGCAGTGCGAGGGATGCGGAAGAGCGAGCAGAGCAGGCTCGTCCCTATCCATCCATACCCCCCACAGTCGGCTATACTACCCTAGCCCCCCTTGTATTTACAATCAGTCTCTACGTCTTGTCTCCCATATCCCCCTCTATCTCAAATTAGTCTCCCAATCCCTCCCAAGAAGGAAGGAATGGAACAAACACAATGTCACACTACGTCGTGATGTGTCTTACAACTCAAATGGCTTACAGAGCCTTGGTGTGGAGCTTTGTCCTCCTTTGGTGACTGGCTGTGGATGGCGTGAAGGGATTTCTTATCCTAACTACACTACTGACATTTACTTTGTTAAACTACCCGTGGTCGTACCCTACCAATCGGCCTCTTTAAACTATGTGGTTCTAAAAACCCGAATTCCCATTGTCCACCCTGTGGTGCCATCTGAATTTGGGTATCACTCCCACAAATTTTCTCTCTGTGCCCTTGCACATTTTCGGGGCTGGGTCGTGTGGCTCCACTAGCAGGTCTACCTACCTGCGCACCTCCGCCACTGAAGTCGCCACCCGAGCTTACCTGCTCCTGCGACTACCTAACTGGGGAAGGCCCCTCCTGGCACTTTATCCCCTCATGCCCACCTTGGCATTGGGCAACCCGGGTCCTCTCCTGGGATCCTCGGGCCCCACTCAGCAACTCACAACTACCCTAACTGGGGAAGGCCGTTCCTGGCACTTACCCCCTCTGTGCCCACTTTGGCATCAGGCAACCCGGGGTCTCTCCTGGGATCCTCGAGCCCCACTCACAACTACTCTAACCGGCTCCCAGAGCCTACCTGCGGCTGCACCTGGCCGACAAACTACCAGTGGCGGTGTGCCCCAATAACCATACGCACCAATTAAGCCACACGCCCAGCCATTCACTGACTCGTGCACCCAACAAAAACACTACTTTGCCACTACCCGCACCACAGGTGTCAATATCCATACAAATCTTGCCTATGCCCACGACCTGGCTTTACACTACCCACCCCGGGTGTCCTTGAATGGGTTCCACCTCCCCCCATTCACTCCTTCGTACCATGCATTTCACACCTTTTATTCCCACACCAAGCATTGCACACCTTTTATCTCGCACACCAAATTCGCACACATTTTGTGCTCGCTCAACTTTTGTGCTCACACACCTCTTGTCTCGCACACCTTTTGTGCTCACACACCTCTTGTCTCGCACACCTTTTGTGCTCACACACCTCTTATCTCGCACACTACTTTCCATACACCTCGACACAATTCCATTTTTCTCAACACACAATTCCGTTTACTCTCAAACAATTCCTCACACACACAGCATCATCTATCTGACTACTTCCCCTAAAACTCGTGCTTCCCCGTCGTCCCTTTAAACTATGCACTCCCTTTCCTTTAACATCCACCTAAGCTACCTACGTCCCCACTACAGTACAAGTGTCACTACTTAAATCTCAGTCTCTACAGTCTGCTAATTCCCTAACATTATCCTAGCCCTCCCTCGGCTAGCTTCGGTGCCCCATGGAGGTAACCATTGCTGGCACCCCCATGTGCCTAACACTGCCATCCCCCTAAATGAATGCTCATGGGGCCCTGTGTCATGTGAGGAATGGTAACACCACCATTCCTCCACGTGGGGGACACCACTATCACAGTCCGCTGCGCTGCAAGCCTCTTCGTGTGGAAATACGTTGTCATGGCTCGGTCTCGAAGGGCCGAGCGATCCATGTGGGTGGTTTGTCTCCTGTATGTTGGGTCCATCCGGCATTTTCGAATCAAAGGGGGAGGTATGGATGGGCTGAGGTGCAGGGCCCCATCCCTGCGTGGGGCCTCACGGTCCCACGCATGATGACCCAACCGGCCCCGGTCGAAGCACCGCACCCGCAAAGTGCGCGGCTTCGAAATTTCCTACCTCCCCATGAACCTCGCCGATCGCCTTTGCCACCACGGCACGGCACAAACCATACAGTGCGGGGTCCGGCACGAATTGTGCACGGTCCTTGGGAGACCGACGCAGCACCGATCCCCGCCGGTCCCTGCTGCACACCACTCACCGGGGGCTCACATCTGCTATCCGTTCTGCTAAACGCTACCTCGGTCGGTGTCGATGCTTGAGCCGCGTCCTCACACATCGCGACCCACTCCGCACTCGCACTCCCAGGCGCCCCCGCACGTCCCATACACTCCGTTACCGCACACTCTCCTTCCACCTTCTCTGGTGTGCATTCTCCCTCATACTCCATATTCATACCCGCACACCGAGGCGCACTCACGCCTTTCACTCACCCCATCATCGCACAACCTTGCGCACATTCGTTCGATACACTCTCCATAACACCCCCGAGTGTGCACTCCTACACACACTCTGCAACATGCTCTGGTGTGCACTCCTGCACACACTCTGTAACACACTCTGGTGTGCACTCCTGCACACACTCTGTAACACACTCTCCCGTTACACACTCTGTAACACACTCTTTTCCAGCACACTCCGGCGCACACTTTTCTCGCTCACGCTTCGGCACACACTCTCTCTCGTACTTCGTACCACACTCTCTCTTACACTGCACAATGGACCTTCTGCGAATGCCCGGGTCTCGTCTCTGTCCCAAGCGCGCGAAAAACCCGTTCGCGCCAAGCACATTCGTGCCATATTTTTCACTCACCTCGGGGTCCTCCTTCTCCGGCAGCACCTGCAAACTTTTTATTGAATTAGCAAGCCCAGCATCACGGTGCAAATACAGACTTTGTTCGGGTTCCATTACCTTCTCCCGTGATTTATTTCCTATTTCTCCTGTCTCTTCAGCCCCAATTGTTTCTTCAATTCCAATTATTCCTTTTTCTACCTCGACAATCGTCGGCGCCCACAAAATTTCTTTTTCCGATTCGGCGATCGTCGGTTTTTCAACCACTTCCTCTCGCGTTGCGACCCTCATAGCCCCGGTCAACTTGGCTGTGCCTCGCTCAAGCTCGCTCCCCATGCGTTCCTCCCATGGCTTCACCTCGTCGCACGCCACTGCAACCTTCCCGCTCAACCCGCGCCCAATGTCCTCCCCCGCCTTTTTCATATCCCTCTTTGACTCTGCCAACATTTTTTCCAATTCCCAGGTGGATTTGTCCCCCATTTCTTTCATTTGTTTTTCCAACCGCTCACCCTGAGCCTTCATATCGTCCTTTTGGACATTCTTTCTTTCTTTCAATTAACCCTTGTTACACCTTGCTTCGTCCCTCATTTTATCCATTTCTTCTCCCATATACGCCCTGAGTAGTACCATAATAAGGGCCATATCCATTGGCGCCGCGGGCTCGGCCCTCGCCGCCACGAGCGAGGCGCCGCCATTTTCTTCACCAGCTACCGCCCCCTCTTTGGCATCCTCCACTACCAACTGTCTCTCCTGGTCCTGAGTCATCAATTTCTCTTTTTCTACCCCCACCGGCATTCGACAGCCTTGGCCAGCCATGGTACGAATACAATTTGGCTTTTAACACTAAATTTCATTCGCTCGTAATTTCGAGTGCGTGAAGCGCACTCCAGGTCCAATCCCACTCCCGGACACCAAATTGCTGCGGTTTTGCAAAGCCCGTTCCCTTACCAAGGGGTGATTAAGCCCCTTGTTCTCCTTGGGTCTTTGAACCGCGAGACTGAGTCGCCACTTCCGGTCAGATGCGGGAAAGGGTCTCGGGACAATTTTCGCACATGCATAAGTACCCACGCTGCCTCGGAAGTGGGGATCGAGTCTCGCACGAACCACGCGTAATTGAGTACATCTGAGCAGATGGCGTACCACGTGGTCCATGCTGTTACCTTGCTATTGGAACCCAATCAGAACGATCTAATTCGTACCATGCTAAGTCAATGATGGAGAGACAAAAGCGGTCGAATCAAAGGAATAACAGATTTAATTATTATGAACAGAATGCACAATGGTAGAAGAAGAAGAGACACAGGGCAGTCTTAAACAGTCGTAACTTATTACCCAGACAATGGGCCCACTTACACACACAGGGAGATGAAGGAAGAATGTTCACGCGCCAAACGTACCGGCTTTGGTCCTCCAGGAACAGCTCACCCGGCGTGGCCCTCTGGCAGTCACCGCACGTATCCCGGTCAAGGCAGGCATGCAGGCGGGAAAATCCTCACGGCGCGTATCTCAGCAATGGCAGGCGGGCAGGAAAATACGCACGTCTCTGGCCTGGCACGGCTGTCTTTCACAGCGCGATTAATACAACTGAGCGCTTTCACTCTCGTAACTGACACAGCGCAACTGCTCTGCACTCCTCGGGGATATGACTCCAGCTCAACTCCACTCATAACCCAATTCAGCGTGTCTCCTCTCGCCTCATAACTCGTCTGCCTCCCTTCTCATAACTCAATTCAGCGCGTCTCCTCTCATAACTCAACGGAGGACCAAATACAGCGCATCCCTTCTCATAACTCAGCGCATGTCCTCTCGCCTCATAACTCACCAACTCTCTTAACTCAACTGAGGCGGGGATCTGCCTCCAGCTCAACTCACATCTGAGCGATCCGAACTCGTAACTTAACTTGCCCCACGCTCATCTCCTCATAACTGAGGTGGGGGCTCTGGGCACAGGGTTATATCGTCCTATCCTTAGCCCGACACAAACGTTCCAAACCCCGCCTTTTGCCGCAGTGGTAAGTCACTCCCCTCGAGACCTGATTGGCGGCTCGTGCTTACCGGTCACTCCCACTCCTCCTGCCCCGCCTTCCTTCGGCCTTCATCGACTTGTTCAGGCTGGCCTCGTGGTATTTCGCGCCAAAACCCAAAGCATCGAGGCATCATAAAGGACCTAACTCTCCTTGTCCTACGCAACGCAAAACTAAACACAGGAAAGGTCTACACTTACATTTACTAAGAAATAACTGAGCTTAAATGAGGAAACATGTTGTAGTGCAACTAAACTATGAGGGGAAATTAACCTTTATTATAAAAACACAAAACTGCAACAATATTTAGACCGCTTTTATCCCTTTACACCCCTTATACCCCTTTTAACCCTTTACACCTCTTCGACCCCTTTGACCCTTTACACCCCCTCAGAAGCCATTGACCCTTTACACCCCTTAGACCCTTTGCACCCCTTAGAGCTTAGAACATCTTCAGATCCCTTTTAACCCTTTACACCCCTTATGTCTCTTCAGACCCTTTACACCCTTTAGACCCTTTAAACCCCTTGGACATCTTTAGACCTGTTACACCCCTGAGACCCTTTAAACCCCTTGGACTCCATTCGACCCTCTACACCCCTTAGACCCCTTTAGACCCTTGGACCCCTTTGACCATTTGCACCCCTTAAAACCCCTTTTACTTGTTCGACCCTTTACACCCCTTAGACCCATTTAGACCCTTTACACCCCCTTAGACCTCTGATCATTTACACCCCTGAGACCACTTCGACCATTTACATCCCATTTAGACCCCTAACACTCCTTAGACCCTTTACACCCCTTTAGACCTCTGATCATTTCCACCCCTCTGACCACTTTGACCATTTACATCCCATTTAGACCCCTAACACTCCTTAGACCTTTTACTCCCCTTAGACCTTTACACCATTTAGATCCTTTCATACCCATTTCGACCCTTTTTAGATATATACACCTTTTGACACTTTTCAGACCTATTGACTTTATAAGACCCTTTGCCAATTTAAGACCATTTGGACACTTTTGACCCATTTTGCTCTTTCATAATTAGACACATTTAGACCCAATTTGGCCCTTTTCAGATCATTGATTCTGTAAACACTTTAGACCACTTTACAACCCTAAAAAAAAAACTTTCGACCCCTTCGATAATTCGAATAAATTTCCTCCCAAAATCTGTTTTGACGACCTTTTCTGTGCACTATTCTCATCGCATCACAAGTTGCGATGATGAATCTAAACTGTTATCTCAAAGTGAAACTGATGTTGAAACATGAGACTGAAACGACTGATATATGGATCTTTGAATGGGAAACCAGAATTAAATGCTGTGGGAAATTTCTGAAAGCGAAGCTATGGTGAATACAGAGAGAGAGAGGGTAGGTCACAGCTGAAGAAACGATGTGGAGGGGTAGGTGCTTGGAGGTGGTCGGTTGGTAGGGAAAGATCTTTGGTGATCTTCCATCAGGTTGTAGGCCCAAAATATGCCTCAGCTCCCAGCTGAGCTTTTATAATATCACCCTTTCTCCTGAGCATTACTTCGGAGCATTACCTCCTGAACATGAAAAATATTTCAAAAAAGCTTATGACCGCGTTTCGGAGGCTGAAAACGGCATCAAATATTCTAAAATTGACGAAGAATTATTTTTTAGAAATCTCGCGGCCATAGGGGATAGTTTTTCACGGCCGGAAATATCCGAAGTTGAGACGGAATTCACCGAATTAATCAAGAAGGAAATTTTATATTTTTTAATGTCATCCAGAATGCAAATGGTGTCATTTTGAACTAGGTACGGTACCTACTACACCTACCTCCTACCAACGACCTAACCTACTGATGCCATAGTGATGGGTAAAATAGTGGCAAGAGGCTTTGGCTTCGCCAGCTCATTGCGGCTTTGCAGTAGGGTACAAGTAGCTGGCAAAGCCGTTGTTGTGAATGAACGCGTATTATGATGAAAAGCCAGATTTTGCTGGATCCTTTGAGAATTTCGAAGCTTTGACGCACCAAATCGCTACATGGAGGCCGCCATCTTGCGGATGCAGAAGTATGCATACACAATTGCGAAAAAGTTCAATAGGAGTTTGTTTCACCCGTCTTTTTTTGATTCACAATCTTATGCACCTCTAATTTGTAATTAAAATACTTTGAGACATGATGGAGTGACTTTGTTGAGTGAGTCGCCGGCTCATTGTGGCTTTGCAGTCGGGTCATATGATGAATCGTTTAAAATAAAAAAGCCTTCAATTTCTGATATTTTGCCTTTTCATTTGGGCTTCCCAATTGAAGCCCCGCCCATAGGGCAGGAACCGTTGCTCGTCCATATAAAACCGAAATGTCCATTTGTTTGTATGTTTGTTTGTGAACCTTCTCCTCTGAGCTCCCAAGGTTAATCGGCATGAAACTTTACAGGATAACATATTTTACCACCTGCACATAAATAGGGGTTTTGAAACAGTTATTTTCTCACAAATCATAATTTAAAACCATCCGAGCCGCCACCTGTCGCCTTGATCCCCGAGGGTCGATCCACATACACAAATCTTTAAAAAAAAAATTTTTTAATCGAATTTCAACACGGATTTCGATATAATTAGTTTGATGTTGAGTTTCGATCATCAAATATGTTATCCTATATGAGAAACAACTGTTAATTAGGACGTTACCATGATCGGTAGGTTCAGCACATATTGGGATGTTAAATCAAAATGACCGTTAAATCAAACAAATTGCAACAAAACTCAAATAAGTCGATGAAAAACAAACAAACATGAATTACAAGCAGAGTTACCCGGCGTTGACCGGAAAACAAAGTCAGTCACCAAATTTAGTTTTGTGGGCTTTTTATAGTCAGAGGAAGCCACGCCCCTGGGCCCACCCTGCTGCCATGCTCCTTGGGCACGCCCTGCTGCCACACCCCTTGGGCCCACCCTGCTGCCACACCCCTTGGGCCCGCCCTGCTGCCACGCCCCTTGGGCCCGCCCTGCTCCCATGCCCCTTGGGCCCGCCCTGCTGCCACACCCCTTGGGCCCGCCCTGCTGCCACACCCCTTGGGCCCACCCTGCTCTCACGCTCCTTGGGCCCGCCCTGCTGCCACACCCCTTGGGCCCACCCTGCTGCCATGCTCCTTGGGCACACCCTCCTGCCACACCCCTTGGGCCCACCCTGCTGCCATGCTCCTTGGGCATGCCATGCTCCCACACCCCTTGGGCCTGCCCTGCTGCCATGCTCTTTGGGCCCACCCTGCTGCCATGCTCCGTTGGCATGCCCTGCTGCCACACCCCTTGGGCCCGCCCTGCTGCCATGCTCCTTGGGCACGCCCTGCAGCTATACCCCTTGGGCCCGCCCTGCTGCCATGCTCCTTGGGCCCACCCTGCTGCCATGCTCCATGGGCACGCCCTGCTGCCACACCCCTTGGGCCCGCCCTGCTGCCATGCTCCTTGGGCACGCCCTGCTTCCACACCCCTTGGGCCCACCCTGCTGCCACGCCCCTTGGGCATGACCTGCTGCCACGCTCCTTGGGCACGCCCCTAGCCTAAATCTTATGGGCCCATGTTTTTTGTCGTGAAAAGTTACCCCCGTGGACGTCCTCTTCCCTCTCTAAGTCACTTCTTTAGGCTGTCCATGAGGTACAACCGAACAAACAGACGTTCACAAATAGGGTTATAGATTACTTGCTTCAAGTGATGGTGGTAATTTAAATCAATGAAGCTAAACGGATATATTGTAAACATAATAGTAAAGGCCTGAGTTACCAGAACGACTGTGAAATAGTGTTTAAAAAAGAGGGTGAGAGGTGGGAGGGGTCAAGGGATGGACGAGGGAGGCTACGTGTGGAGATGTATATAAAGCAAATGAAAATCAAAGTGAAAGCAAACGAAGTACTAATTTATGTGCTTGGTAATCCAGTTTCTTTGGTGTGTTCCTGCATGAGGGGGACAAACACTCGTGGTAAGTCAAGCACCACCTCCGTGAGAGATACAACAGATTCCTCCACATGCCATGCATCCAAAATCCTCCTGTGTTCACTGGGGCTTGCTCCCAATACGCTGGTATTATCCCACAGGGGAACATGGCCAGCCTTCAGACCATGTTTGGCAATGGCAGATCCCTTGGATAGTTGCATTCCAAGGCCTTGCGATGCTGGTTGACACGTTGTAATGTTCTCTTTGTCTCTCCAATATATTCAGCCCCGCAAACACAGGAAACCCTGTATACCACCTCTTCCCGGTCATTCCTGTGAAGCTTGTCCTTGACCTGTATAAGTGCCTGTCTCATGGTGAATATAGGTTTGTAACTTACCCTCACACTTGCCAATTTTAAAAGGAGGAACGTAGTTTGAACTCGCTGCTCGATGAAATTAAAAGAACAGGTCGTCTGTCGGTGACACATTCCAAACAATTATACAGCAGCAGTGGAGTTTCCCCCAGGGAATACGGGCTGCCCAAAGTACACAAGGAAGGGGTTCCACTACGTCTCATTGTCTCACGCATCAATGGACCAGCCTTTGTTTTGGCCAAGTTATGGAAGAGTTGGAGGAATGTACCATCCCATCTTCATAACACAGCCAAGTGCATGTTATCGTTACGTGGACGACACGTTTGTCATTTGTCTCAGCGAATCAGTTACCAACATGCATGAGGCTATTGGAAAAAGTATTCCTTCCATCAGTTTCACCCTCGAAAAGGAACAGAATGAATCCATCGCCTTCCTGGACACCATGGTGACAAGGGGTCCCAGAGGAAATTTGAACATGACTGTTTACAGGAAACCCACTCACACTGACCGGTACTTGGATTTCGACTCTTGCCATCCCATGGACCACAAACAAGCTCTTGTGCACACCCTCCTAAAAAGGTCACGCGATTTACCATCGACAATCAAAGATAAAAGGAGAGAGGTAAAACATCAACAAGGCGTCTGAAGGCCAATGGCTACCCTGACAGATTACCACTAAAAGGGATGTGATCTTGGCGAAGCCTCGCAACAGGACTGTCTCCTTTTATCACCCCTTCATGTAAAGGGGCGCCAATTTGATTCATACAGATGCATGACGAAGTAAATGTATTTTATTTGCCAGATGTAGGGCGCCACTTTCTATGCTTTTCTGGAGCATGACTTGGTTCCTCCTGAGAACACAAGGGTAATACAGCATGCACACGTGATTTTTTTGAACACCCCTTATTTTCTATAATTTGCCAAATTACACATCCCCTTATATAAATGGGCCTTTTCTATTCCCCTGGCATTTTACCCAATAATGTTCCTTCTTTTCTATAATTTGCCACATGTCGCATCCCATATAAATGGGCCTTTTCTATGCTCCTGGCATTTTACCCAATAATGTCCCTTCTTTTCTATAATTTGCCACATGGCACATCCCATATAAAGGGGCCTTTTTATGCCCCTGGCATTTTTACC
Source organism: Myxine glutinosa (assembly GCF_964187855.1). Taxonomy (NCBI): domain Eukaryota; kingdom Metazoa; phylum Chordata; class Myxini; order Myxiniformes; family Myxinidae; genus Myxine; species Myxine glutinosa. Next base: position 395,852,640 of record NC_136261.1, read on the forward strand.
CAATAATATCCCTTCTTTTCTATAATTTGCCACATGGCACATCCCCTTATACAAAGCGGCCTTTTTTATGCCCCTGGCATTATACCCAATAATATCCCTTCTTTTCTATAATTTGCCACATGGCACATCCCCTTATACAAAGGGGCCTTTTTTATGCCCCTGGCATTTTACCCAATAATATCCCTTCTTTTCTATAATTTGCCACGTAGCATATCCCATATAAAGGGGCCTTTTCTATGCCCCTGAAATGTTACCCAATAATGTCCCTTCTTTTCTATAATTTGCCACCTAGCACATCCCCTTATATAAAGGGGCCTTTTCTGTTCCCCTGGAATTATAACCAATAATGTCCCTTCTTTTCTATAATTTGCCACTTGGCACATCCCATATAAAGGGGCCTTTTCTATGCCCCTGAAATGTTACCCAATAATGTCCCTTCTTTTCTACAATTTGCCACATGGCACATCCCATATAAATGGGCCTTTTCTATGCCCCTGGCATTTTACCCAATAATGTCGCTTCTTTTCTATAATTTGCCACATGGCACATCCCATATAAAGGGGCCTTTTCTGTGCCCCTGGAATTTTACCCAATAAGGTCCCTTCTTTTCTATAATTTGCCACATGGCACATCCCCTTATACAAAGGGGCCTTTTTTATGCCCCTGGCATTTTACCCAATAATATCCCTTCTTTTCTATAATTTGCCACCTAGCATATCCCATATAAAGGGGCCTTTTCTATGCCCCTGAAATGTTACCCAATAATGTCCCTTCTTTTCTATAATTTGCCACTTGGCACATCCCATATAAAGGGGCCTTTTCTATGCCCCTGAAATGTTACCCAATAATGTCCCTTCTTTTCTATAATGTGCCACCTGGCACATCCCATATAAATGGGCCTTTTCTGTGCCCCTGGAATTTTACCCAATAATGTCCCTTCTTTTCTATAATTTGCCACATGGCACATCCCATATAAATGGGCCTTTTCTATGCCCCTGGCATTTTACCCAATAATGTCCCTTATTTTCTATAATTTGCCACATGGCACATCCCATATAAAGGGGCCTTTTCTGTGCCCCTGGAATTTTACCCAATAAGGTCCCTTCTTTTCTATAATTTGCCACATGGCACATCCCATATAAAGGGGCCTTTTTTATGCCCCTGCAATTTTACCCAATAATGTCCCTTCTTTTCTATAATTTGCCATTTGGCACATCCCATATAAATGGGCCTTTTCTGTGCCCCTGAAATTTTACCCAATAATATCCCTCCTTTTCTATAATTTGCCACCTAGCACATCCCCTTATATAAAGGGGCCTTTTCTGTTCCCCTGGAATTATACCCAATAATGTCCCTTCTTTTCTATAATTTGCCACTTGGCACATCCCATATAAAGGGGCCTTTTCTATGCCCCTGAAATGTTACCCAATAATATCCCTTCTTTTCTATAATTTGCCACATCGCACATCCCATATAAAGGGGCCTTTTCTGTGCCCCTGGAATTTTACCCAATGAGGTCCCTCCTTTTCTATAATTTGCCACATGGCACATCCCATATAAATGGGCCTTTTCTATGCCCCTGGCATTTTACCCCATAATGTCCCTTATTTTCTATAATTTGCCACATGGCACATCCCATATAAATGGGCCTTTTCTGTGCCCCTGCAATTTTACCCAATAATGTCCCTTCTTTTCGATAATTTGCCAACTGGCACAAACCCTGAAATAAATGGGCCTTTTCTTTGCCCCTGACATTTTACCCAATAATGTCCCTTATTTTCTATAATTTGCCACATGGCACATCCCATATAAAGGGGCCTTTTCTGTGCCCATGGCATTTTTTACAAGATACATTTCAAATACAAACAAAATGTTTGTGTTCATTGCACAAGCGTTTATTCAAGATGATATAAAAGACTTGAAAAACGAAGAGGAAAATATTCAACCCAAATGGGATTTGAACCCACAATCCCAAGCTTGGAGAGTCTGCTGCATTTATTCCTTTGGCCATGGAACCAAACAACAACACAACAACATGCATTTTAAAGGCCATTTTCCCTACAAGAGCGCGGGTTAGCCTTGCGGTCCCCATGACAATCTTCTCCATTTTGCCCTATTTTCTGCATCTCTCCTTGTTAACCCCCTTGCCCACATTTCTTCTTCCACCATCTTTAGCCAAGTCTTTCTCAGTCTTCCCCGTCCTCTACTTCCTTCTACATTCATTTCCATCACTCTTCTCAACCAGTCACTTTCATCCTTCCTCAACACATGACCAAACCATCTCAACCTGTTCCTCTTCACAACATCAATCACAGGCTCTATTCCCATCATCTTTCGCAATTCATCATTTGTCTTCATCTCTCTCAACGATACTCCGCACATCCGTTAAACCATTCGCATTTCCACCCTTTCCAAACTTTGTTGCTGCTCTACGTTCATTACCCATGTCTTGCTCCCATAAATCATAACACTTCTCACACATGCAGCATGCACCTTTCCCTTCAGCTTCAACGACACTCCCCTCATCATCAGCACGCCACTCAGTTCCCGAAACTTCTTCCATGCACATCTCACTCCAGCAACCGTTGTCGAGTCTGATCCACCTTCTCCATTCAGCATGTCTCCGAGGTAGCAAAATGTTTTCACACCTTCCAGCTTCACGCCGTCTCCAAGATCCAACTCAACATTTCCTCCATCTGCAGCTCCCTCTGTGCACACCTTACATTTGAATGTACCTGCCACACTGGTTAATGACCCTCTCAGACCAATACATTTTTGATGAACCCACTCAGCGCACATTGTACATTGAATGGAGTTCACTCCGACACCCTTCCTACACACAGCACAGGGCCACTTCCCAGTTCTTTCCACCTCAACACATGCTTTACCACTTGCCATCACCTTCGTCTTTCCGATATTCACCTTCAGACCTTTTGTCTCCATACATTCCTTCCACTTGTTCATCTTTTCCTTCAGTCCATCCATACTTTCCGCAATCAACACCAGATCATCTGCATACAACAACTCCCACGGTAAACCCTCCTTTATGTTCTGAGCCAGCACCTCCATCACAGCTACAAATAGTAGTGGAATTAGTACCGACCCCTGATGCACTCCCACCTTCACCTCAAACTCACCACTGTTCCCATCCTTCATCCTTACAGCTGTGCGCGCTCTTTTGTACATTGCCATCACTACTCTGATCAACCATTCCTCCACTCCTAACTTCCTCAATGCCCATGTCAATACTTTGCGTGGAACCCTATCGAATGCTTTCTCCAGATCAACAAACCCAAGAAACAACTTCTTCCTCTTCTCCATGTACTTCTCCTGCAACTGCCTCACAATGAAAAGCACGTCTGTTTTTTTTTTTTTGTTTGTTTTTGTTGTTTTTGTATACAAGATCGAGGCTCGTGAAAGAGCGAACATTAATCACACAGAAAGACAAACAGACACATAAAACAAATAACATCGGGAGCGGTAGACAAGATGGGGAGAGAGGGGGAAGGACACAAACACAACATTTGAGAGCAGGGACCGAGAGACATGGAGACATCGAGAGATCTGTGGGAGGGAGAGGGCTTTGGGGGGGAGGCATGTGAAGGGGGGGGGGTGGGAGAGGTTTCCCTACTAGAGCGGGGGTTAGCCTTGCGGTCCCCATGACAATCTTCTCCATTTTGCCCTATTTTCTGCATCTCTCCTTGTTAACCCCCTTGCCCGCATTTCTTCTTCCACCATCTTTAGCCAAGTCTTTCTCAGTCTTCCCCGTCCTCTACTTCCTTCTACATTCATTTCCATCACTCTTCTCAACCAGTCACTTTCATCCTTCCTCAACACATGACCAAACCATCTCATTGGCTCGTGAAATCGAGGCTCGTGAATCCCCCCCCCCCCCCCTTCACATGCCTCCCCCCCAAAGCCCTCTCCCTCCCACAGATCTCTCGATGTCTCCATGTCTCTCGGTCCCTGCTCTCAAATGTTGTGTTTGTGTCCTTCCCCCTCTCTCCCCATCTTGTCTACCACTCCCGATGTTATTTGTTTTATGTGTCTGTTTGTCTTTCTGTGTGATTAATGTTCGCTCTTTCACGAGCCTCGATGATCAAAACCATCCATACTCCTTCCCACATGTCCATTTAGGTCTCCTCCCACCACAACAACTTCCTCATCTTTCACGTTTTCCGTTTACTGTTGTTCCTCTTCCTGGCATAAATCCAAACTGCATTTCGTCGATCTTCACTTTCTTCCTTATCCTCCTCTCCAACACCCTTTCCAATACATTCATTCCATGCTCCAATAACTTTATCGCTCGGTACGAGCCACACTCCAGAGGGTCACCTTTCCCCTTGTATAGAGGGACGAGGGTACTCAGTTCCCAATCCACTGGAATGCGGCCTTCTTTCACCACCAGATTACAGATCTCTGTCATTCTCTTCACACCCCAACTTCCTACTGCCTTCAACATATCGCCCTCAACTCCCGTCGGCACTCCTACTTTTCTACTCTTCATTGCTTTTATCGCTTCCTCAACTTCCTTCTCAGTTATCTTCTCTGCCGGTCCTAAAACTGGGTTACTCTCTATGTTGCCATCCCATTCATTTTCTGTATTCAACAGCATTTCCATATATCTTTTCCATCTTCCTTTAATTCCATCTGGGTCGACAACGATTTGTCCCACTTCATCCGTCAAGCAACTCACCCCCATCACATCACACCTCTCTTTCGCTATCTGCTTTGCAATCCTGAATACTGCTTTCTGACCCTCTTCCGAATCCAAGCGTTCTCCGAACATTTTCCTACATGCCTCCTGCGCCTTTGCTACCTCTTTCTTTGCAGCCTTCCTGGCTGCCTTATAACTTTCATGCTCTGCTGTTTCTGCTCCTGTACCCTTCGCCTTCTGCCACTCCTTGAACTTCTTCCTCTTCTCGTCAATCCTCTTTCCATCTTCATCATCCCACCACCATGTTTCCGAGTGCCTCGGTGGTCCTTTTGTCCATCCAAATACCTCACCAACGGCTCCCAACAGACTAGTTTCATTGACATCCAACCACTTTCAAGCTCAACCACATCATCCTCGACCTTACTCAGCCTCTCTTTTAATGCCTCCCTACTGTCACCTCTTTCAACCTCCACACCTTCATTCTCGGTTGGTACTTCACCCGCCGAGCTCTCCTCGCACCTTTCACCCTTATGTCGCAGACAACCAAGTGGTGCTGTGAAACAGCCTCCTCCCCCGGGATCACCTTTGTGTCCCAGAGGTGCCCCCTATCTCGCCTACGCACCATCAGGTAGTCAACGGTTGTCATCGACCCATCTGACGTGTATGTAACAAGCTTATTATCCTCTTTCTGGAACTGAGTATTACAAATCAGCAAACCAGCTCCATCAGCAAACTCCAAAATCCTTTCACCTTCTCCATTTCTCACACCATATCCGTAACCCCCATGAACTCCGTCAAAACCATCCATACTCCTTCCCACATGTCCATTTAGGTCTCCTCCCACCACAACAACTTCCTCATCTTTCACGTTTTCCATCAGCTTCTCAATCGCACACCAGAATTTGCCCTGCTCTTCATCGCTCCGACCAACCTGCGGAGCATATTCCGAGATGATGGTCACCAAGAGCTTTCCAATCATCATTTTCACCATCATGGAACCAGCATGTTAGAATTGGCCATGGAACCAGCATGTTAGAATTGGCCATGGAACCAGCACGTTAGACTTGGGAATCTGTTGCATTTATTCCTTTGGCCATGGAACCAGCATGTTCGAATTTTTTAAAACGGGAATAAAGTGTGTATGTATGAATATTTACAGATATAATAAACCAGGAGAAGCCGACAAACGAATATTCAGTCCCCATGTTAAAATTGCACACAGAGAATCCATCCCATATAAAGGAAGGGGCACTTTGTGCCTCCCTTTGATTATTCAAGGCCATAAAAGATACTTCAAAAAGTGAGTATAAATTTTTTTATTCAACTCAGATGGAATCGAACCTGCATTCTCCAGCTTTGGGGTCTATGGCTTTATCTCTTCCGCCATTTTTAAGCCACCGCATTTTTGCTTATGTCCCTCCGCCAATAGCGAGACGACATAATATTCGACAAGCCACCACATGTCGTGATCATTGCGTGGCCATTGGCAAATCAAGGGTGGGCCGGTATGATGTTTGTTTCTTCCCCTCCACTGCCAAACTCTGGAACTCTTTACCTTCCCACGTCTTTCCAAACACTTGTGATCTTCCCCTTTTCAAAAAGCAGATTTTCTTCTTTCTCAAAAACTCTTCGACGATTCTCTCCTTCACTTTTCCATCAATGCAGCTCTTTTATTTCGGCATGGCCTCAATGAGGACTAAACAGTCCGTGCCTGGAGCCTTCAACGTAAAAAAAACAAACATCTGATTTGTTTCATTACATTTTGAAGTTATAAAGTGTGTATATATTTTTATATATTTATAAATGTATATATTTATATATATTTAATTTTAAAGCAAAAAATGCAGTACGTCGGTGGCATTTGTTTCGAAAGCCATTAGCTGGACCTAATGGCCGATGTATATTCCAAGTTTTAGCGAGTTTGAATGTGTATTTCTTGATATATGAGCGCCAACACATTTTGGGGTGGACGAACGGATGGACCAAAATTATTCAAAAACCGAAAATAGTACAAACGCAACCAATACATCGTTTTAAAGGTAATTTTACTGCTCATCTGACAACATCACTCTCAAGGGTGAAAAATCGTTTGTTGAAAAAAGGACCCACGTGACGCCAACTGCAAACCGCCACTTGCCAACTGGTGAACCTCCAATGATTACCTCATCCTCACAACAAGGTGAGTTGTTGTTTTGCTCTTTGTTTGGGATCAAACTGCTTTGAGCTCCCAAGGTTGATCAAACCGAAACCTTCTACCGTCAGATGTTTAACCACGATATACCTGAAAATGGGTTTCATACCGTGACGGTGATGAGGAGGTCATTTGGCCCGTTATTGCCGTGTTGCACTCCCAAGTTAATTTCTATAAAAACCCGAGATAATTTATTGACCACACCTTCACTCCTTTACACACTTTACACCTTTATCACCCCTTAGACCTTTTCCACCCCGACGAACCTTCTCGACCCATTACACCCCTTATGCCCCTTCGGCCCATTCACACCCCTTCAGACCCCTTTGTTTATTTTTCTTTTTGTATACAAGATCGAGGCTCGTGTGAGAACTAACATTAATCACAAAAAAACAAACGGAAACAAAAACATACAATAAAGGGAGCGGGAGACAAGAGAGGGAGAGAGAGGGAAGCACATTAGTAGAGAACAGGGACATTTGGAGATCTGTGGGTGGGAGAGGGCTTGGAGGGACAAGACATGGGAAAGGGGCTCGGGGCTCGGTGGGAGATGTATAAAACACATGGACACTGCCAGGACTTCCAAGAAAGAAGTCAGTATTTCAAAAAGGTGGATCTGGGGTGAATTAACGGGGGTAGAAAAGATAGAGGTTATGGATGGGGAAAGACAAGAGATGGTGGTGAACAGCTGTTTTATAGACCTGGAGGGAGGAGTGGGATTGAAGAGAGTGATGGAGTTTGTTCCAGAGGTGGGAGAAAAGAGGATGAAAGAATGAAGGTGAGCAGTGGATCTTGATTTTGGCAGTTCACCAGAAGAGGGTTGCTGGCAGATCTTGTGCGACCTGTAGGAATATTTGGAGGACAGAGCACAGACAGAGATGGGCTCTCTCGGAGGCGGTAGAAGACAGAAAGTCCACCAACCTGCCTGCGGTGAGTGAGTGAAAGGCCCTCAGAGTTAGCTTTATCCCGGGAGATTCCAATGATTCTGAAAGCTTTCGTTTCAACAGCGTGAAGCCGAGCGAGGTGTAAGGCAGGAGTACCAGCCCACAGGGGAGCGCAGTATTCCATTGAGCTGCGGATGAAAGCCTTGTATGTGGTAAGGAGCTCAGGTTTGCCAAGGAAGGACTTAGCATGACGGAGGATTCCCAGTCGGCGACTGGCTTTTGAGGCCAGGTTGGAAATGTGGTTTTCCCAGGAAAGATCATGGCAGATAGTGAGACCCAAAAGCTTGAGTGACATCGTGAGAGTGTGAGATTTGTCAGGATTGAAAGACATGTTCCACTTGTTTGACCAGTCTGTGATTTTGTCCAGGTCTGCAGAGAGTGAGGGGGCTGCAGACTGCCGATCTGAGGGATGGGACATGGACAGGCAGAGAGTGGAGTCATCAGCAAAGAGATAGAGGATTTTCCAGAGAGTCGGAGAGATCATTGATGAAGACCAGAAAAAGCAAAGGGCCCATAACATTGCCTTGGGAAACTCCAGCCTGAACAGTGTTGAAGAATTTTATACTTTTAATTCTCCATTTTGTCGTGGTAGACATGAAGCATTTATTTCCTTCAGAAGAGAGAGAAAACCATCTCGGCATGACTTTAAATGACATCAGGTATACACGGATATTTAAACACTCCAGCAGTTACAGGACGAAGTGATCCAGCTCATTATTTCCCCCCGAATCCTTGTACACAAATCATTTATGTAGTCTTCAGTTGTTTACCTCTTGGGGTTGGTTGTGTGAGTTTGAAATTGCAAGGCAAGAGGTTGGGAGGAGGAAGGTGGCGGAGGCCAGGGGCCTTGTGCAGAAACTGACACTGACATCACACAGTACTTGAGACAACATCATTCTCCAAGGTCCGCATTTCCCAGATTTTAGTTATAAACATCCCGTTCCCCCTCCATAATACTCGGCCAAGCTGCCTGACTTCAAAGGGAGACAGCCTTTGGTCGCCCGGCTTACTGCCGTCTCGCATGAGAGCATAATAGACTTGGTTTCATCTGATTACAGTGTGTCGAATTGAAAATCCATTTCGCATGATGTGTTATTCCGATAGTTGATCTATCCCAATATATCTAAAAAGGTTGCCCTTAAGAGAAAACACCCTTCGTGTAGCTTTTATTAAACTGGCTGCAGATGATTGATCTGTGGGCTGATTGGTCCGGAGTTGCAAGGATCTGTTTTTGCACCTTTTTGTGTAAAGTTGGTTGATTTCCAAGCTGAGGGCAGATGACCTTGAGCAAAAGAGAGGGTGAAGAGAACAGAGAGAGTGTGAGATCGGGCGGAAAAGCAGGATTTTAGGACTTGTGGGCTGTTGCCGTCTGGTCTACTTGCAGAATCGGAGTCGAGGATTGACAGAAACTTCTCCACCTTGTCAGGAGAGAAGGACACAGAGTTCAGGAGCAGCTGGGTACGACTGGGTAAGGTGGATACAGACAGAGACGGGTTTGGGACACAATATTTTGAGGCAAACAAAGAATTGAGGCATTCAGCTTTTTCACGTGTGGAGTCAGCTGTGTGGCCGTTTGAGGTGAGGGAGGAGATGGAGGGGAAACAAACACCAGAAACGGATTTGAAGAGACACCACCAGGATTTGGAGGATGGAGACAGGTTCCTCTTTTCAAACATCCTTTTCTATGCCCCTGGCGTATTCCCCTTCTTGTAACATGTTGGAATGATAAGGTGGTGCAGTAGCCGGTGGATAAAATGGTGGTAAACCTGGAATTTGTTTTTATTGTACTCCTTCAAACCTCTTTAAACCTTCATTTAAATTGAATTACAGTATACACTTGAATATTGCATCACACAAATCGCTTTCATAATACTTTAAAGACCCATGATATATATCAATATTTAGCATGAGAGGGCCTGGCATGCAAGAGGGACAGGTTTGGGGTGAAGAAGACTCTGCCAATATGGTGATGCCTCTTCCCCCATCCATAACCTCTATTTTCTACCCCCGTTAATTCACCCCAGATCCACTTTTTTGAAATACAGACTTCTTGCTTGCTCCTCACCATCTCGCTGTATGTATGCTATGTATATGTGTGTATGCTCATCAGCTGCTCATCACCATCTATTATCTGCCCCCATCTATATCCTCCATCTTTTAGACCCCCGTTAATTCACCCCAGATCCACTTTTTTAAAATACCGACTTCTTTCTTGGAAGTCCTGGCAGTGTCCATGTGTTTTATACCTCTCCCACCCCCCAACCCTTCCCATGCCTCGTCCCCCCAAGCCATCTCCCACCCACAGATCTCCCATTGTCCATGTTCTCTACTGTTGTACTTGTGTGCTTCCTTCTCTCTCCCCATCTTGTCTCCCGCTCCCTTTATTATATGTTTTATGTGTCCGTTTTTTTTTGTGAGTAATGTTAGTTTTTACACGAGCCTCGATCTTGTCTGCAAAAAGAAGAAGAAAAAAGGGGACTCGAGGGGTGTAAATAGTCAGAGGGTACAAAGGGGTGTAAAGGGTCTAAGGCTGCATCCCGCAACCTTTTTAGCCAAGACCCAATAAAAACCCAGGCATCCAGTTGCGACCCATCGAACCCCCCCCCCCCCCTGCGCCCCCCGCCCCACAAACCGTCACGGAAATATCGATTGATTATGACGTTAATATTTTGGTAAGGGTTCGGTTAATCATCTTTGTACAGTAGTACAATTCGTAATTGAACAACAAAGCAAAGTGACGACAATCATACCAAACACTGTCCTTATTTTTTTGTTGTTTTGTTCGGATCTCCACGACCATGAGGAGACAGAGACAGAGACACACAGAGACAGACAAAGACAGAGACAGAGACACAGAGACACAGACAGAGAGAGAGAGAGAGAGAGAGAGAGAGAGAGAGAGAGAGAGAGAGAGAGAGAGAGAGAGAGAGAGAGAGACTTTTGACTTTTTAGACTTTTTATTACAAAAATATAAAAATACAAGCCAGTCGGTGAAGATACTATTCAATACAGGCATAATAATAAAAAATACAGAAAAGAAAAGGAGATAATGACAGGAAATCAAAACAGTACAATGAACTAGAAAAGAAAAACAACAACAGAAAAACCGACCACACACTGATTCAATCCAAACAAACCTACAAATATATCATTAATTCATTCTCCTGCACCATGCAGATCCCATCAAAACACCAGATGTTCATAAACTCATCAATACATTTCTTTCTTTCAGAAACACAAAATTCAAGTTTGAGTCTTGCAGATATCAAGGCATTAAAAAAGAACAAGACATCACATTGCCCAATCGGCTTTCCTTTCAGTTTTTCCTTCCTCGATAAATAAATTGCCATTTTCGCCGTGGCCACTAAAAACAAAAACAACATATGTGCATGTTCTTTCATATCATTGAAACCAAAAATAAATGATTGCAGAGAAAAAGTGATCTTCATTTTTCCAGCCATGTAGTTCAGCCATTGAAATAAAGGCACAAGCCTTGCACAATCAACGTACGCATGGAACACATCCTCTGTGTAAACACAGAATGGGCAACACGTAGATGTGGGCATGAAATGACTCACTAATTTATTAGACGGAATGATCCAGTGTATCATTCGCCACTGGAGATCACCTGTCCTTTTGCTTACCAGCTTACTGTATATTGATTCCCATGCAGGCTCAGATGGGAGTCCTTCCTGCATTAGCCCTTTCCACCTGGCCACTCCATTTAACGGTGAGTTCCCAAGCAGAACTGCAGTGCATAACCGATACAGGTCTTTAATACTGCATTTCTGAAAAATGTTTTATCCCTCACTAATTGGGGGCAAGTCTCCGTGACTAGGCTGTACCAATAAACCAGGAAAATGCCAGTCATTCGATGCCACCAAACTTCCTGGGTTCATCTTAGTCCAAGTTGGAAGCTTTTCTTTACTATTTCCTTTAGGACTCTTCCGATTATTCTGTTTGACCATATTCCAGTCATATCGGCTATCTCTTGCACCTACTTCCACCCCCAAACAGAATCATGGCGGAGGTCCAACACTTTGATTATGCCCGCTGTAATAAAGTGTTGATAAAAGTCTCGGCTTCTTGGAATTGCAGGAAAAAGCGGGTTGTAAAAAAGGGGTTCTTCCACAAACATGTTTGTAGCATAGGTTTCTTGCTGGCGACTAGTCGAAAGGCTTTGCCAGGCATTCAGAAGGCTCTGATAGAATGATGGTAGATGAGATGTGTCGACATGTTGGAGTTGGACTAAGAAAAGTTCAAGGCCGTATCCGAGCCCGCTTGCTTTTTGCAGCACATGATAGGCCAGAAGTTGGCTTGGCAGTCGTTTCTTGAACAGCAACTGCTCTATGGTACACAGCCAAAAAGCCATGACACGACTTTTTATGTCGATAAGTCCCTGGCCACCTTCAGACAAGGGGCTACATATGACATTTGGTCATAACCAATGGTGACCACTCCAAAAAAAATCCACGAGTAGCCTCTGCACTGCCTTTAGTAGTTCCTCTGGCGGCTGAAGGCAGATAAACCTATGCCACAGGGAAGAAGCCACCAAATTATTAACCACTAGAACCCTGCCTTTGTAGGAAAGGTGGGGCAGAGCTCGTTTCCACAGTCCCAGTCTTTTTTGACATGCTCAACAATCCCGTCCCAATTTTTGAGGATGTAATGTGGAGATCCCAGGAAAACCCCAAGGTATTTGACTCCGTCTTCCACCCATTTTAACTTTGTTGGTAGATACACAGGTGGTACCAGCACTCTTCCAGGTGGAATGTTATTGAGACAGGGAATCCACAAGGCCTTACTCTTGTCCCAGTTACACTTCAAAGAAGAAGCGAGGCAAAAAAGATTTAAACATTCAACAAGTGCAGGGATATCACTCTATTTCTTAACAACCACACAGACATCATCTGCATAAGCCGATACAACTACTGAAGGACTCCCAGGGGATACAGTCACTCCTGAAATATTTTTCCTAAATAAAATTAGGAGTGATTCCATTACCAAGGAAAATAATAACCCAGAAACCAGGCATCCTTGTCTCACCCCTCTTTGAACCTGTACCGGAGAGCTGAGTTCGTTATTTATTTTAAATAAACTAAATATATTGTTGTACAACAAAGTCACGTAGGCCCTAAAATTGACACCAAAGCCACATGCTTCTAGCACACGATACAAAAAAACATGATCCACACTATCAAAAGCCCTTTCCAAATCAAGGAATATTATCCCAAAATCTTTTTCCAAGCAATCACATTCCATTAAATCTCTAATCAAAAAAATATTATCATAAATAGATCTGTTTGGGATGCAGTAATTCTGATCATGGTGGACTAGATCACCAATTACCGTCTTCAACCGACTGGCCAACACTTTTCACAATATTTTGTAGTCCGTACATAATAACGAGACCGGCCGCCAATTCTTTATCTGTCGTAGATCCCCAGTCTTTGGAATCAGCGACACCACTGCTCTTGTGAAGCTTAGTGGGAGTTCTCCAAGCACCAAGGATGATTCCAGGACATTCAATAATTCAGGGGCCAAAAGGGCCCAAAAAGCCAAGAAAAATTCTGCCGGTAGGCCGTCAATCCCAGGAGCTTTCCCCGAGTCCATTTCACTTAGGGCCTGCGTTAGCTCGGGCAAAGTAATTGTTGAATCCAGGCCCAGGCACTGAGGCTCAGTTAGGGATGAAAGGTGAGAAGTTAAAAATTCCATGGTTTGCTCACAAACATTTTGTTTTGCATAAACTTTTGAAAAAAACTCTCTGATGCACAACCTTACATCTCCAGGGTTGGCAACCATGTTTCCCCTAAAGTCTTGTACAGAGAAAAGGGTTTTGGGTGACTTATTTACAAAATCCATTTGGAAGAAAGATTTACTCGGGGTGTCTGATACCTTTAAATTGTTTATTCTTAATCTGATTAACAGGCCTGCTGCTTTCTCCTGAATCAGCTCTCTCAGTTGAGCCTTCTTTTCAACCAATAACCTGTGGTCTCTTCTGTTATTATCTTTAGCCAGTTTACACTCTAACCGTATAATATCAGCTTCGAAACAAGCGATTGTTATATTTTTTACGTCAGTTTCATTTGAAACAAACTGCTGACAAAACACTCTAATCTGAGCTTTTGTGTTATCCCACCAAAAGGCTAAAGAAGAGAAAGAGGGCTTTTTTGAAAGTTGGATGACCCAAAAAGCACGGAAGGCGTCTTTAAACAAAGCATCTTCGAGAAGACTGGTATTGAATTTCCAGTATGCACTTTTGCGTAAGGGTTGAGGGAAAAAGAGGCCCATGGTAACTAAATGATGCTCAGAAAACAAAGATGGAAAATGATTTGGAGAGATAACCGCATTCCTGAACTGTGAGTTTATGTACTCACAGTTCAGGAACCGCAATGGTCAAGTCTAGCGAAGGTCATTCTCCCATTGGCACATCGTCCCCAAGTATACTCAGATTTGTTGGGGTAATGCAGCCTCCTTGCATCGAGCACACCCACTGCATAAAAATAATTTAACAAATCAGTACTACCTCCGGGATTAGGTTCTGCTGTATTTCGGTCTATACTGGGTTTAAAGGTGCAATTAAAGTCACCCCCCATGCAAATACAATTATTGAGATCTATCGAGTGCATGTGTCGAATTAAAGATGAAAAGAAAGCTCTTCATTCCACACTCTCACTTGGTGCATAAACGTTGAATAGTGTAAACCGAAAATTATTAATGACCAGTTCCAATGAAATAAACCGGCCTTTAATCACCTCCTGGAAGAGGCATGACTCAGGTACTAGGCCTGGTCTGAGTAAAAAGGCTACACCAGCAGAAGAAGAAGACATGTTACTAAAAAAACATTGTCCTTTAAAGAGGCGACACCAGTCATACTCCACATTTTGAATTATATGGGTTTCCTGGAGTAAGAGTACATCAATTTTCTTGCGCTCAAATAAACTTTTCACCTGAACCTGGCGGTTTTGGCTTGCACCTCCGCCATTCATATTTAAGGTTCCAAAGGTGATTTTTTTCATGGATTATCAAAAGGCGTGAGCGGTTGTTGGGAAATCTCGCTCCCTGCTTTTGTAACAGCCTTTCTAAGCCGATGAAACAGCGACCTTGTTAAAAGAAATTCATCCGGCCTCCTAATTATGTCCTTTGCAGCCTGGCTGAATGAAATTAAATCAGGAAAATGATCTTTTACAATCACATTTCGCTGTCGATAGGTGTCATTCAGAAAAGAAATAACAAGTTGAGGGGCTATGGATGACTGATACGATGAAGATTGAGACAACTCAGTCATCTCAACTTCATCCTCTGATTCTAACAAATCAGAAACAGCTCCGCCCGGGTCACATATATCAGTCTGCACAGTCCCCATTTTGATTCCAGCCAAGTCCGAAGATTTGCTGGAATGTTCTATGGTAGAGTCATCTTCACTCTGGTACCCGGGACATTCAGCAGGAGCTGAAATCTCGGCTTCACCCTCCTGTAAGGAGATGTTCACTGGCTCAGTTGAAGAACCAGTGTCATGATTTAGATCTTACATTGGTAAAGAGGAGCTTGGGGCTGAGACATTCCCATTCCGCTCGGTCTCAGCAGGTAGTGAAGATGGCGGCTCACTAATGAGCTCACCATCATCTTTAGTCTCACCATCTACTTTTTCTCCCAAGTTTTCGGTGCTGCCCGATAATGTTTCAGAATTAATTAATTCAGGTTCCTTCTCCCTGGTGTCAATACAGATTGTGGACACCTGAGAAAGACGTTCCAGGGCGTCTGCACCCACATTCTCTTTATCCAACACTACCTTTTTCAAAGTAATGTTGGAGTTACCAAGCACCAGGTGCTCTTCGTTTTTTTGTCACCACAATGGGATCTTCTTCCATCTCCTCACTGCACGTAGCATCTGCCATAACAGGTGGGTTATCTGGGATTATTTCATTATTTACCGAATCAGCGGTGTTGTCGTTTTCACTAACACGAACAGGAGTATTATCCCTACTCCTCTAGTGCGAGGGAGCGGCGGTAGGAACCGTTCGGGTATTTCGGTTTACCTTGTTTCGTACGTTAGAGACCGGGGTGTTATCTCTTTTACAATCAGCGTCACTATGACCTGCTTCCCCACACCTTACACACGATACCTTCGGACAAAACCTTTTCATATGGCCAAAAGCTCCGCAATGAAAACATGTTAATGAGGCCGATGACGCATACATCTGGTACTCATGGTTGTTCACCTTTACCTTGAACGTGATGTTTAACCCCGTGTCATCGCCTCGATCCGGAAGCACCATATACACCTGCCGTCTGAAGCTCATCACGTGTTTAACACGTTCGCCCTGAGACCGGAGCGGATTCATTGTGATTTTCGATACAACTGTTCCGTATCGGGACAAAACGGACATCAGCTGGTTGCAGGTTATAAATGGCACGTTAGATATGACGACCCTCATCGACGGAGTGTCCATAGGCGACGCCAAGACAAAGAGACTCTGTGGTTAATCCCGCACTAAGAACATCGTGAACGAATTTTTCATCGGACACAAATACAACAACTTTTTGATTCATTCTCGACGCTGCTCGTACATTCTCACAACCGATTATTTTCCCCACCGACAAAACAATGTCTTCGGTGGAAGTTCCTTCGGGCGGAACACACACAAATGCATGCTTCCTTGTTAAGTTGTCGAACGCCTCTAACCGAGAGCGTGCATTCGCCATCCCAGCGAATTAACCCCCCCCCCGCCCCCCACCCCCCACTTGTCCGAACCGTACAAGTAGGTACCAAACCGAATAGATCAAACTAGAATAAATAATAAACGTGCATTATAAGCACAAAAAGGCTTACAAAGCGTCGTCGAAGCCGGTAGGCCGCACCCAAAATGGGTCCGCTCTCAAACCTCTCTCTCTCGAAGACAAAGGTGTAGAAAGGATGAAAACAAAATGCCAAAGTACACAGGATGGAAAGGAGAGGGAGGAGGGGGCAGGGGAGGAGGAAATCTCACAAAGAACTCACTACAACACAGAGCAGTTGCTCACAGCTGCCATGATGCCACACCCAACGCACCGACAGGTGGCGACAGAGAGATAGAGAGAGAGACTTTTTTTTTTAGACTTTTGTATACCTTTATTTAAGCAAGGTTTAGAAAACAGCAGCTAGGCAGAGTCAACAAACAGCAATCATAAAAGGAAGGTAAAAAAATAAAGCATAAAAATAATACAAGTACACATTTAAAAAGAAAGGGTGAGATCATTGTTGAGTACTTTACACAGTGCGTTCTTGTAACACCATTTTTGCTTAAAAAGATCTAAATTATTTACGTTTTGGTGAAAATAAAACTCTGCACATAGCCTGGCCATGGTAAGGGCCTTAAAAACTGTTAAAACATTGTAGCCAGCATCAGGGTTGGCAAGAAGTTTAGCTTTCCTTGTTTTATAAATTGCTAGCTTCCCTTCAGCTATTAAAAAATTGGTGAGCACAGATACGGCAGCATTCTTAGGGTTCAATGGCAAACCAAAAATAAACATACGTAAAGAAAAAGAAACATTCATATGGCAGCACAATTGTGACAACAAAGTAAAAAGTGGGGTCAGCCTTGCACAGTCAACATAGGCATGATGTAAATCTTCAGAGGCCGTACAAAAGGGGCATGAAACAGAATTTAAAACACTAAAACGGTGTAATACAACATTGGTAGGTAAAATCATATGTACAATTCTCCAAGAGATATCACCAGTCCGTTTTACAATTGGTGGAGCATACATGGTGGCCCATTGTGGGCAAGGGGGGGGGGGCCCGGCGGTAACGTCCCTGTCCATCGGGATCCAAACCTATCCTTGCATACGTAAGGATGCCGAATGGCAACACAGAGGTGGTACAGGCACTTTTTTTCAGCGCTAGGAAGTGGAGAGGAAGACAGGCACACAGATTCTGTTAATGCAGCCGATGATATTTGCACCTGATGAAGGGAGAGAACATGCATTGCAGGGTCATTGTTGTTGGCATCAAAATGAAGACCCAGTCCTCTGAAGGTATGCAACACTTCTTGAATGAGCTGGGAGACAGCTCTTACAGAGTGCATTCCAACAGCGGTTGCAATATGTCCTGCTGAGTGCCAAGTTTCATTCCGGTTATCCCGCAGGTCTCGTATAACATGCACACCAGATTTAGGGTTAGGGTTGCACAAAGGCACGTGATCGAAGTATGTTGGGAAAGAGTGCATTGTAAAAGATAGGCTCGTCGAGGAAGTTGTTGGTGTTGTAATGAGCCATATCTCGGTGCACCACGAGAGGGTGCCAGGCTTGCAGCAGGTCTTGGTAGAAAGGAGGCAATGGGGAGATGTCAACATATTGCAGGTCCATAAGAAAAAGTTCCTTGTTGAAATCAAGCATGCCAGCCATTTTCAACAGGTAGTTGGCAGTGAGCCGCCAAGGCAGCGAAGTGAAAAAAAGAAAACGGTGAACAATGGTGACTCGAAAAGCCATTAGTCGGCTGACAATGTCTATGAGGCCATGGCCACCTTCTGCCAATGGAAGGTAAAGGACTTCAGGCTTGACCCAATGCTTGCCGCCCCAGAAGAAATCCAGCAGGTGTTTCTGAGGTGTCAGCAACAGTGCTTCAGGAGGATGCAAAGCAATCATTTTGTGCCACAAGGAAGCCGCTACATTAATAATTACTAGGGCACGTCCTCTGTATGACAATGTAGATAATATTCCTCTCCACTTCTCCAGCCTATTATCAATTCTATTAACTGTGTTAACCCAGTTCTTTGCCATGAACGCTGGAGTACCAATGTACACACCCAGATAAAGGATGCCTTCCTTCTCCCACTGCAAGCCTCTGGGAAGACAAGGCAAACCAACAGCAGGGGGGTGGCCAATCCATAAAGCTTTGCATTTGTTCCAATTGATTGCAGTTGTACATGCCGAGGAAAATTTTTCCAGATTATTTAGTAGCATGGTGACATCATCACTGCTACGCACCACAACACAAACATCATCAGCATATGCCGAGGTGACAATTGGCCTTTCATTTGGCAGCACAGGAAAACCTGGTAAACTAGCATGAAGGCGGATTAGTAGAGGTTCAATGCAGAGGGAGTAGAGAATGCCCGATAAAGGACACCCTTGGCGGCCTCCTCTTTCAACCGTTAGTGGTGCACATAAACTGTTGTTGACTTTAATGATGCTAAAAACATGATTGTACAGCAATGAAACGTGAGAAATAAAGGCTGCCCCAAAACCAAACTGTTTTAGGGTATGAAAAACATATTCATGGCTAATAGTGTCAAATGCTTTCTGCTTGTCAAGTAAAACTAGGCCAGCATTCTGTTTTTGTGCAGCACAGACATCCCACAAGTCCCGAATTAAAAAAATATTGTCATGAATCGACCGATTTAAAATACAAAAGGATTGATCAAAATGTATTTAAAAACTAGGAAGGGGCTTTATGCAGTTTACAAGGACTTTGGAAAGAATTTTGTAATCCACACAAAGCAGAGAGATAGGCCGCCAATTTTGTAAAGACTGTAAGTCTCCTTTCTTTGGGATAAGGCACACAATTGCATGGCGACAACTTAGAGGTAACACACCCTCTTGTGAACTATACTTAAAAACATCTAAAAGGGTCGGACCGAGCAAGTCCCAGAATGCTTTGTAAAATTCCATGGGTAAGCCATCAAAGCCAGGCGTTTTATTATCATTAAGGCTATTAAGAGCTGTTAAGAGTTCACCCACTGTAAAATCTTGTTCTAGAGAGCGCTGCTGTGATTCTTCTAATCGTGGTAGATTTTGGGTAAAATCAAACATTTCTTGATCATTACTTTCCTTTGCAGTAAAAACATTCTTGAAGAAGTCTCTGATAAGACACTTCAACTGAGCATTCTCCTCAATAATTTGTTCGTCACTTGAACGTAAGCTTAGCAACAATCTATTAGATTTTGCAGCTTTTTCGAAGCTAAAAAAATCTTTACAACACGTTTCTGAGGTAGATAAACCTTTTACTCGAAGTCGTGTTAGCGCCCCGAGAGCATCATCTTTAGTTAAAACATTCAGTAGGGCTTGTTTCTCATGAAGCCGATGGCATCGTACCTCCTCGGCACTGTTGGTCGCGTTTTCCTGCAGGTCAAGAATTTCTTTCTTTAAAATGCATATCCTGGCTTGCTTTGCATTAGTAAAATTATTACTGTATTGCTGGCAGAAGACTCGGATTTGTGCCTTTACATAATCCCACCATAGGCAAAGATTGGTGAAATCATTCCGCGATTCTAGAATCCGAAGCCAGAAATTTGTAAAGGATAGTTTAAAAAAGGGATCATTTAAAAAAGAAATATTAAAAGACCAATGAGAAGTATGCCTCTGAGGGCTAGGGAAAGAAAGACGCATTTTAATTAAAAAATGGTCAGAAAACCCAGGAGTAATATCAGTAAAACTAACAAGGTTTAAAAAGGAGAGGCTGATATAAAATTTTATCAAGCCTTGCAAGCGACAAGTTGTTTAGCAGGCAACGACACCAAGTAAATTGTTGAGTGTTCCCATGCTGCAGTCGCCAAACATCACCAAGGTCGTTCCGAGACAGAAGCGTAGACAGAGGCCTAGCACTAGCTGGATGGGGTTCAGGGCTGTTCCGATCTTTGGCTGGGTCTAATGTGCAATTAAAATCACCACCTAAGCACAAAAGGGTATCAGGGGCAAGATGATTAAGGAAGGTAAAGGATTCGGTGAAGAAAGCCGTCCTAGCTGTGCTGTCACTTGGGGCATAAACATTGACAATTACCATCTGCTGGTGGTGATATAAAAATTCAATGGAAGCTAGATATCCAGGTACAATTTCTTTAAAAACAAGAGAGGAGACGGAAAGATGTGCAGATATATAGAAAGCAACACCAGCACTAACCGAAGACGTGTTACTAAAAAACCAGGTGCCTTTCAGCTTCAGCCTCCAATCTGCCATGCAACTCGCAGTCGAGCGAGTTTCTTGTAAGAGAGAATGTCTACATTCTCATTCTCTATCAGCTGCATCGTTTGAACTTTGCGCAGGGGATTGCGCCCGCCGTTTATGTTCAAACTTGCTATTATCATGATGAGAAGAGTGGCCCACAAATGATGATTATTCATTCAAAAGTTTCCTTGCTTTAACGATGTGTCTTTTCAGTTGCTTACAAGAAGCGCTGGAAATGGCAACAGTTTCTGGATTCTTAATAATGATTTGCGCTTTTTGAACAAAGGCACGCACATTGGGGAAAAAATCATTCAGGTTTACTCGTTTCTTACGAGTGGTTTTTTTCAAGAAATCTAAAATATCAGAGGTTGAAATTGTACCATCGAGACTACTGTCTGGGAAGAGCTCCTCACCAAATGCACTTGATGCCAGGGAGGAGCAACCATCTGAATCATAGCCCTCATTATCCTCAGGGCTTTCAGCCTTTCACCCATTTGCTCGATGTCCATGGTTGTTTCAGAGGGGGAAAGCGAGGGTGCAGTAGGGGCAACAAACTCAGCGGTTACATGTTTGGGTGGGTCAATAGTTGTAACAATGACGATGTTATCTTTAGCAGAGGTACTGCAAGGTTGAAGTAACTCAGAGAGTGTAGGGGTGGTGCACTCAGAAAGGGGCACACTGGTAGTGGTAGTTAGAGGTTGCAGGGCAGGGAGGTGAGGGGGAAGTGGAGGAGTTGGTGCAGGAGAAGAAGAAGAAGAAAAAGAAGAAGCAGAGGGAAGGGAAAGGGGAGGAGGAGATGGGGGGAAGAAGAGCATGGAGAGGAGGAAGAGGAGGAGCAAGAGGGGGGGCAAGAGAAGGGGTAGGAGGAGGCAAGGAGGGGGGATGGGGGGGAGGAGGGGGGACAGAAAGAGGGGAAAGAGAAGGTGCACCATTAGCGTCACTACATGATACTTTTGAGGTGACACATGACTCGGAGGAGGGACAGTCTGATGACACAGAAGTACATGGGACCGGTTGTTGTGGGGCGAACACCTGCGGCCACCTGAGCAAAGGAACGAAGGGCGGCTGAAGCAGCCAGAATTTTCGATCCAGGCTCAGCGGTGCTTTGAGAGGGTGGAAGGGGTCTTTTGGTACTTTTGGTTGGAGGAGCAGGTGCTTCATTTGAAGCTGCTGGCTCCACGTTGGTAGTGTTACCTGAGGGAGTTGGGAGTTGTTGGGTTGAGGGACCTTTGTTGGCAGCTTGATTCGGCATGTCTCTGGGGCACGATCCTCTTACATGGCCGAATTCACCACAACCAAAACACACCAGGGTTTCCGTATTAGCATACCCCATGAAAGTATGCCCGTCGATTTTGAAGGGGAATATCGCCTGGAACGCCGAAACACCCGCAGGGAGAATCATGTAGAGAATTCGGCGAAACGACATGATGTGCTTCAGTTTGTCGTTTTGACTTCGAAACGGAATCATCGTTATCGGAGACACAACCGTTCCGTATTTTTTAAATTGGGATGTGATTTGTTCACCTTTAACAAAGGGGGCTAAATTTGAAATCACAACTTTTTTTGCAGGAGTATCCAGGGGGGAAAAGGGGACGTAATATTGGGGTCGAAAAAAAACCCCGCGCTCCACGACTTGCGCGACCCTCCGAACTTCGGAGACGAAAAAAACAAGACGTTTGTTCATGCGCGAAACCGCTTTAACATTCTCGATGCCGACGATCTCGCCGACAGCAAAGATTAACTTCTCCATGTCGATCTCCGACGGAGGAACACACATAACCCCGTGCTTTCGGGTTAGTGCTTCAAACGAAGCGTAACGTGAACTTTGACCCGCCATATTTATTCAATGGACGGATATATGAAAATAAAGCAGCTACCACCGTTCAAACCTTGACAGGTAGCGAGAAAATGAAAGCGATATAAACGAAAAGAAGAGGTATAAGTAAAAAGAAATAGAAATAAGAGATAAACGCGATAAACTAATTATACACAACGGTAGATCGATCGATAGAAGGCGCCGCCCAGAACGGAAAACAACAACGTACCGAGAAACCATCGAATGCTATTCTCTCTCTCTCAAAGGATCAGACAAGGTGATAGAAAGGAGGACACCATAACTTAGGCGATATGGAGAGAGAAAGAACGGGAAGAAAAGAGGAAGACAGCACACACAACGCGAACCGACAGAGACCCTGAGCACTGGGAAACTGTGATGAGAGAGAGAGAGACAGAGACAGAGACAGAGACAGAGAGAGAGAGAGAGAGAGAGAGTTTTGAACTCTTTTATTATCAAAATAATACAAAAAAATGTATTTATATCTTTACACCAACCATAAATACATGAAAAAGCAATGAAACGAAAAGGTTACAGAAGTATCACGGCACACAATTTGCCAAAATAAACCATTAACTTTATACAACCTACAAAAAAAACTACAAAAATATTCCCAGTTGGTTCTCACGAACCTCACACAACCCTTCATGACACCAAGTATTGGTGAATTCATCAAGATTGTTTGCATCCTTATAGAAACAAAACTCTAGTTTAAGTCTTGCTGACACGAGGGCATTGAAAAACAACATAACATTGCATTCCCCGGCAGGTTTACCGTTCAATTTCTCCCTTCTTGAGAGATATATTGCCAGCTTGGCTGTTGCGACAAGAAACCTCATTAACATATTTTCCTTGCTTGACTTGGCATTAAAGCCGAAAATAAAAGAACGCAATGAGAAAACAACATTCATTCTGTGTGCCACAAGATTAAACCACCGAAACAAAGGAACCAATCTCACACAATTAATGAAGGCGTGGAACACGTCCTCCGTACATATGCAGAATGGGCAACATGTGGATGTAGGAGAGAAATGGTTGATTAACTTATTGGAGGGGACTATCCAGTGGATCAGTCTCCATTGGAGATCACCAGATCTTTTACTTACGAGCTTGCTATACATGGAGTTCCATACAGGTTCAGAGGGGGGTCCCACAGGCAACAGTCTCTTCCACCGGATTACTCCATTTAGCGGCGTATCCCCCAGCATAACTTGACACATGACTTGTATAGCTCTTTACTGCTAGTCTCTTGGAAGGGGCTTAACCCCATGCTAACCGGGGGTAAGTCTTCCAACTTGAAGTGCACCAGTAACCCAGGAAAAACCCACTCATCGTGCAATGGTTCGAGCTCGTGGGACCAGCATACTCTCAGCCGTACCCCTATTCGTATCACCTCTCTCAACACTTTTGCAGTCACTCTTTCGGACCGAATTCCTGCTAGCTCGGCTACTTCTCGAGCTCATTTCCACCCGCAACCTGAAACTTGCCGGAGGTGCCATACTTTTGTGATGCCGGCAATTATGAAAAGCTGGCAGAGGTCCCTACTTTTGGGTATGTTTGGGAAAAGCCGATTGCAGAACAAAGGCTCTTGTGCAAACATATGGATGTCGTAGTTGTCTTCTTGACGGCACACTGTGAGGTTCTGCCAAGCATTCAACACACTCTGATAAAAAACAGGAAGAGGAGATGTGTCAATTTGTTGAAGCAGGACCAAGAAACATTCACGGCCATATCCCAGCCCGCCAGCTTGCTGCAAAATGTGGGTGGCCAAAACATGGTTTGGTAATTGCCCTTTCACCAAAAGTTTTTGCACAGAGCATAGCCAAAAGGCCATTATACGGCTCCTGATGTCGACCATACTCTGACCACCCTCGGCCAATGGACGGCATACAACGTTTGGCCGTAACCAGTGATGCCCTCCCCAAAAGAACTCCAACAGTTGCCTTTGCACTTCCTTCACCAAGCCTTCTGGTGGTTGCAGGCAGATGAATCTGTGCCACAAGGAGGAGGCGACGAGGTTCTTGACTACCAAAACTCGGCCCTTATACGAAAGGTGAGGCAGGGCTCTCCTCCATCTACTCAATCTCTTTTTTATGCGTTTAGCAACACCTTCCCAGTTTTTCTGGCCGTACTGTGGGGATCCAAGGAACACTCCAAGATGGCGAACACCTTCATCCACCCACTTTAAACTTGCAGGAAGGTGTATTGGTGGGCCTTGCGCCATTCTAGATGCACTGTCCCTGACAGAGGGAACCCATAACGCTTTGCTCTTTTCCCAGGTGCACTTCAACGAGGAAGCTAAACCAAACAAATGTAGGCACTTAGCAAGAGCTGCAATGTCGTTATTGTTTTTAACAATGACTGCAACATCATCAGCATATGCCGATACGACAACTGGAGGATGATCAGGAGATATACTCATTCCAGAAACATTATTCCTTAGTAACACGAGAAGTGATTCCATTACAAGGGTGAACAGTAAGCCAGAGACAGGGCATCCTTGCCTTACCCCCCCCTGAACCTGTATGGGAGAACAAAGCTCATTGTTCATCTTAACTAAACTGAATATATTGTTGTACAATAAAGCAATATAAGTTCTGAAAATAGCTCCAAATCCACAGGCTTCAAGCACATGATTCAAAAAGACATGATCGATGCTATCAAAAGCCTTTTCTAAATCAAGAAAAATTATACCAAAGTCATTCTGCACACAGTTGCCATCTATCAGATCTCTAATGAAAAATATGTTATCATACATAGATCTACCTGGGATACAATAACTCTGATCAGGATGAACCAAATCGCAAATTACCTTTTTAACTCGATTCGCCAGAACTTTTGAAAGGATTTTATAATCAGTGCATAGTAGAGAAACAGGTCTCCAATTCTTCATGTGTCGCAAATCACCAGCCTTTGGAACAAGGGACATCACCGCTCTTCTCAAACTTAAAGGCAATTCTCCATGAGTCAGTGATGATTCAAGAACATGCATCAGTTCTGGACCTAATAGTTCCCAAAATTCCACATAAAATTCAGCCGGCAGTCCATCGATTCCAGGGGCTCTTCCCGAGTCCATTCCAGCCAGGGCTTGCGTTAACTCCTCGAGCATAATTGGCGAGTCCATATCCAGCCGCTGGGGCTCAGTTAACGAGGATAGGTGAGAGGTTAAAAGTCTCATTGTTTCATCACAAACAACCTGTTTTGAAAACAGTTTGGAAAAGAAATCTTGAACACATAACCGTCTGTCTCTGGGATTTACAACAACAGCTCCGCCAGGATTAATTACAGAAAAAATGTTCTTGGATGCTTTACTGACAGAGTCCAGATGAAAAAAAGCTTTACTAGGGGTCTCTAAAACCTTTAAGTTCTTAACCCTTAGTCTGAGTAACAACCCTGCTGCTTTCTCCTGGATTAACTCTCTCAACTGAGTCTTCTTTTCTCGTAATAACTGATAGTTTCTTACATTATTATTTTTAGCAAGTTTACCTTCGAGCTGTATGTACAATGTCAGCTTCCAAACAAGTCATCGTTATATTCTTATCATTTGTAATGTTTGCTCTAAACTGTTGACAAAACACCCGAATCTGGGCTTTCGTATTGTCCCACCAAAGATTAACTGAAGAAAAAGAGGGCTTTCTTTGGATTTGGTTAGCCCAGAAAACTTGGAAGGCTTCTTTAAATAGACCATCTTCTAGAAGACTGGTATTAAATTTCCAGTATGCACTTTTATTTATTGACTGAGGAAAAAGAAACCCCATGGTTACTAAATGATGGTCTGAGAATATTGACGGAAAATAATCCGGAGAGACTATAGCGTTTCTAAAAGGTGAGTTTATATACCATCGGTCGAGTCTCGCAAAAGACACTCTTCCAAACTGTTTTGAATCTGCATCGGTAGAGCAGCACTGTGGAGGGATGAGTCAGTCACTGTCTGCTCGTTCACAGCGACTAATGATCGTAACGGTTTGTTCGAGGGTTTATCAACGGATTCAGCGTTGCAACTTATTTCACCCATATAGCAATTTGCGTCCACAGAGTTAGTACACAAACTTTCAGAAATATTATCCTCAATTGCAGCACCCGATTCACTATCCTTTTTTCCAAACCCGATGGAGGCATGAGGAACACATTGAGGTGTGTGTTCAGCTATACTGGCCTTCTCCAATACCACCTTTTTTGGATTACTGGTAGAAAAATTATCAACCGACGCCCTTCGTTTTTTAGAACCAATAATAGGATCCTCCTCCATTCCTTCACTATATGAGGGAATCGCAGCAAAGGTTGTGCGAGTTGGGGTCGCTTCGGTTTCCGTAACAGGAAGTGAAGTGCGATCGTTTTCAAGACTCAGGATATTCGCATCGATGCTGCTATTGTTCGTCTCACTGCAGGAGGGAACAGCAGGAACCGGTAAACTCACAGGATTAACTCCAGTCGGTTGAATAGGAACACGAGTATTCTTATCCTTTTTGCAATCGGTGTCTACGTGACCATTTTCCTGACACTTTGAACACGAAACCTTGGGACAGAAACGTTTAACGTGACCAAAGGCTCCACAGTGAAAGCACGTTAGTGAGGCTGACGAGGCGGACATTTGATACTCCCGATCGTCGGATTTTACATTAAATGAAATATTTAACCCTGTACCATCACCACGATCGGGAAGTACCATGTAAACTTGGCGACGGAAACTCATAACGTGTTTTATCGTCTCGTCTCGGCTCTTCAGAGGGATCATGGACATTCTCGACACAGCTGTTCCATAACGAGAAAGGACTGACATCAGTTTGTCGTTTGATATAAATGGTGGTACGTTTGATTCGACGATTTTCATCGCTGGAGTATCCATAGGGGACGCTAACATAAAAACACCACCCTCTGTGGTTAAACCTGCACTCACGACGTCGTGAACAAAGTTTTCTTCGGACACGAAAATAACAACTTTTTGATTCATTCATGAGGCAGCTCGGACATGATCGCACCCGATTATTTTCCCCACTGCGAGTACCACATCCTCAGTGAGGACTCCTTCTGGTGGATCACACACAAATGCATGCTTCCTCGTTAGACTGTCGAACGCCTCTAACCGAGAGCGTGCATTCGCCATACCGGCGAATTTACCCCCCCTCCCCCCACTTGTCCAAACCGGCCAAGCAGGTATCAAACCTAAATAATCGAACTAAAGTAAATCGTAACTGTGCATTATAAGCACAAAAATGGCTTACAAAGCGCCGTCAATGCCAGTAGGCCGCACACAAAATGGGCCCGCTCTCAATCGTCTCTGTCTCGCAGACAAGGGTGCAGAACGGATGAAAACACAATGCCGAAGCACACAGGGTGGAAAAGGAGAGGGAGGGGGGGCAGGGGAGGGCGGAAAAACGCAACGGGCTCACCAAAACACCGAGCAGTTGCTCACAGCCGCCATGACGCCACACCCAATGCACCGACAGCCGATAGGTGGCGACAGAGAGAGAGAGAGAGAGAGAGAGATAGAGAGAGAGAGAGAGAGAGAGAGAGAGAGAGAGAGAGAGAGAGAGAGAGAGAGAGAGAGATAGAGAGAGAGACCGAGAGAGACCGAGACCGAGAGAGACCGAGACCGAGACCGACCGAGACCACGACCACGCCCCCCTTGAGAATGAGTAGTGACTTCGATCACAGACACCGCCCACTTGATATTATTGTCAGCCAATCAGGCGTAAACTCTCTGCCTTGTCAGCAGCTTCGGAAGAGATGAATCTGCCCCTGCGATGAATCCGGATGCAGATTTAATGAAGAAGATGAAGATGATGAAGAAGATGATGAAGATGAAGATGAATCTCACAACATTCATTGGCGGTGTATCTTTTGTGAACTAGAATAAAACTTTAATTATTAAAGTGACACGCCAAGAAAAAGTGTTTGAACTTTATTAGTCCCGTACTGGTGTACACCATAGGGGACTATAGGTTTGCACTCTGTCTCTCAGTCTGTCCGTCTGTCAGTCCATCAATCCGTCAGTCCATCACGCAAAGAACAGTTTTCCGGACATTTTTTTCCAAACGCTTAATGTTAATGATTTCAAACTTGGCACATGGTTTCCTCATGATACGTTACAGATCAAGTTCGAACTTCACGACGTTTCGATCATTTTTAACAAAGTTATGGCACTTTGAACTTTGGGAATTCTGATAATTCTGATGATCTTTAACTCAGTGCCATTTTAAGTTTTAATTTCTTTTTAAAAACATTTTCTCTAAAATAATAGGACCGATTGAGATCTAATTTTCACCTTTGGGGGGACTCGATCTGGAGAATATTTTCATGGTAATTATGACGTCACAGGTCACGTGGTTCGGCCGCCATATTGTTTTTCGTGAAAACACGAAAACCCCTTTTTCTCTGCAACGGCTGAACAGATCGAGGCCAAACTTTGCAGACAGAATCGCAATACCCATGATGAACAAAAAAGTCAGCGAGCATGACGTCATGCGTCACATGCTTTCAGAGTTATGACGTTTTTAAGCATGAACCTTTAAAACCGAGCTCCTCCCTCATTTTTGATCCAATCGAGGGGAAACTTCACAGATCTGTTCAGCATGTCAATCTACTAAAATGTCCTTTTGGAATTTGCGATAGGGCACGTGGTTTGGCAGATATCGTTAATTGAACGAAAATATAAAGAAAATGGATATCTCTTGCATCGCTCGTACCTCACACCGTGAGTTGGTAATTATATAATTCACGCAGTGCAATACGTGCAGGCTGCTCCACGGAGCGACCTTACAGGCTTATCAATGAGGCGCGGCGTGACACACATGTGTCTCAGCATACCTCAGATCAAGTTCGAAAACCAGCATCAACCGTGCATAAATTTGCATATTCGATCATATTTGACAAAGTTATGGCACTTTGAACTTTGGTAGGGGACATGTATTGCAGCGAAATACTCAGAATGCTTGTTTTATTCTTCATCGTGAATAGTTGATGAACTTAAAATGTAACATGAACTGATAAACAAAACAAGAACTTTTACTGAAAAAAACCGATATGCATCTGAACCTATATCCAGGTTCAATGTTCCGTTATCATGTACAACATTAAATAAACATCTTTCACTGATTAAACCCGAAAGTGAAACTTACAAGCCCAATTCAAATGTTCCGTTAGCAACATTGTAGATGTGGATTAGCCATATCATTGTGTTTTTTTTTTGTTTTTTTGTATACTGAATCGAGGCTCATGAAAGAGCTAACATTTATTTCACAAACAAATCAACGAGACAAACAAAACACACAAAGGGAGGGAGCAGAAGACAAGATGGGGAGAGGAGGGGAAGCACACAAACACAACACCTGAGAGCAGGGAGAAGCGCGGGAGGGAGAGGGCCTGGTGGGAGGAGGCATGGGAAGTAGGGGGGGGGGAGGGGGGAGAGGTATAAAACACAAGGAGACCAAGGACTTCCAGGACAGAAGTTGGTATTTCAAAAAAGTATAGGATTTGGGGTGGAATTAGCGAGGGTAGAAAAGATCAAGGTTTTGGATGGGGGAAGATAAGAGATGGTGGTGAAACAGCTGTTTTAAAGACCTGGAGGGTGGAGTGGGATTGAAGAGAGGGAGTTTGTTCCAGAGGTGGGAGAAAAGAGGAATGAAGGAGTGAAGGTGAGTAGAAAGTCTTAATATTGGCAGGTTAACCATAAGAGGGTTGCAGGCAGATCTTGTGCGACCTGTAGGAATATTTGGGGGACAGAGCCCAGAGAGAGCTGGGGGGGGGGGGCAAGGCCAGAGAGGAGTTGGTAGAAGACGGAAAGACCACCAACCTGCCTGCGGTGAGTGATTGAAAGGCCCTTGGAGCTGGCTTCATCGCGGGAGATTCCAATGATTCTGAACGCTTTGGTTTCAACAGCGTGAAGACGAGCTAGGTGTGAGGCAGGAACACCAGCCCAGAGGGGAGAGCAGTATTCCATTGAGCTGCGGATGAAAGCCTTGTATGTGGTGAGGAGCTCAGGTGTGCCAAGGAAGGACTTCGCACGACGGAGGATGCCCAGTCGGCGACTGGCTTTGTAGGCCAGATTTGAAATGTGGTTTTCCCAGGAAAGATCATGGCAGATAGTGAGACTCAAGAGCTTGAGTGACAGAACTTCTTGGAGAGGATTATTCGGAAAGTGGATGGGAGGGTTGTCCAGTCGGTCTTTTCGGAGAGACATCGTAAGAGTGTGAGATTTGTCAGGATTGAAAGACATGTTCCACTTGTTTGCCCAGTCTGTGATTTTGACCAGGTCTGCAGAGAGTGAGGAGGCTGCAGACTGCCGATCTGAGGGAAGAGGAATGGAGCGACAGAGAGTAGAGTCGTCAGCAAAGAGATAGAGAGGATTTTCAAGAGAGTCAGAGAGATCATCGATGAAGACCAGAAAACGAACAGGGCCCAGGACACTGCCTTGGGAATCTCCAGCCTGAACGGGAAGAGGAGATGAGAGAAACCCATTCAGGGCCACACGTTGACTACGACTAGAGAGGAAGTCCGCCAGCCATGCGTGGAGATTTCCATGGATACCAAAGGAGGAGAGTTTGGTGAGCAGAGCAGGGTGCCAGACCGTATAGAAGGCACGTGATATGTCAAGGTAGACAGCTCTAATTTCCTGTTTGGCATTGAGGACCTCCATCCATTGTTGAGAAAGCAGAAGCAGCATGTCCAGAGTAGAGTGACCAGGTCTGAAACCAAATTGATGGTCAGATATCAAGCCATTGGAGAAGAGGAAAGATTTCATATCTGAAGCAATGATGGATTCCATGCCTTTGCTGATAAATTGGGAGAAGGCTGATTGGTCTGTAGTTGACTATGCAAAGTTGACTTTGCATATTGGCTACGAGATCATCGATTCGGCTTTGAAGCGGCGACAATGCGATTTTCAGGTTGGTGCACAAGGCCCCTGTCTCCAGTTTGTTTCGATACTTGGACTTCAGATATGTCACCATTGAGAAACCTGCCTCACACATACACGTCGTCGTGAATGGCATCAGGAACTTTACCGCGACATGTGCAATCTCTGGACACTCATGAGACACACTGTCAGCCAAAACTTTACTAAAGTGTCCTTCCTGAACAGTGTCTCAAGTGTACCATCGGACAGGATGTCGATCAAGTCCTCTTTCAATCTGTTGGACAAGTTGCAGCACTGCTGAACGTCGAATGAATAAGGGTCTCGGATACACTTCTTCTCCACGCGTGGATCAACAGGAAAGTATTCGTCAAATCGTTTGTGCAGGTTCACCAGATGTTCGATGATGAATCCTTCATGTCCACACGTTCCTCAACACTCTTGCTGAGCCGATCATCCAGGTTTTCGAACATGTCAAATTCATCATTGGTCTGTACTCTTCTCTTACACAGATCCAGCTTCGACTTGAACGCCGCTATCTTGTCATGCATTACGAACACGGATTTCGCCTGCTTGTTCGTTTTGCCCTGGAACAATATGTTCAGATTGTTCAACAAGTTGAAGATGTCGGCCATGCATGCGAATGCTGCGATGAATTTGTTGTTTTTGTCGTAGACTGCCAGGTCTGACCTAGCCGCCTCCAAGAATGCGACGACCTGGTCGCGAAGTTCATACAATCTAGCCAAAGCATCTCCTCTGGAAAGCCAGCGAACAGCTGCAAAATACAGCACTGTGGTGTGTTCTGCATCTTGCTCCTTACACAGCTCTGCAAACAACCTCGAATTTGAGTTGCTCTTCCTGAGATGGTTGATTGTTTTCACTGCAATGTCCATTACTTCGGCAAGTCCAGGTGACATCTCTTTCGCCGCTAATGCCTCGCAGTGGAGGAAGCAGTGGGTCCAGCTTGCCTCTGGTGGCACATCTTGGATGAGCTTATTGACACCGCTGCGCTGACCTGTCATCGATTCCGCACCATCAGTACAAACGCCAACACAATGGCGTTTCCCACCTGACACAACTAAACACAACACAACATTAGTGTCTTCCCACCTGAGGCTATGAAATGCGATGTGTTTGTTGGCGACTGCGAATATTTCTGCGGCCGTGGTCTTGGTCTGTAGCTCGTCACATGCCAGAAGATCCTCCATAAAATCATCGCCATACCAATAATGAACAAATATGAGGATCAACGCCTTCTGTGCGATGTCCATTGACTCGTCCAACTGGATTACAAACTTGTTGGCTTCTCGGTTTGCATACAGCTGGTGCTCGATGTCTTCGCCCATGTCCATTATCCGTCGGCGAATCGTGTCGGCAGAAAGCAGAATTGGTGCTTATCTTGGAAGCCGCCATCTCTCCAAGCACTTCTCTGCACATCGCCTTGGCACATGGCAGGATGAGTTGCTCTGCAATACAAGATAAATAAAATAACATATGAACATTTCTTTCACTTTACGATTGATCTTGATTTTGTTCCAAGGCATCGGTTCTTAACTTGGGGGTCGTTTGGGGTTTTCCGAGGGTCATGAAGGGGTCATAAATAACATATCAATTTGTTGAGCCAATTTTTAGGAACCTAACAAAGGTACATACCACACACAGTATTTTGTTCGCGTATGCGCATGCGTCACGACCCCGAGATTAAGAACCGCTGTTCCAAGGCATTATAAAAATTAAATATGCACGATGTGATTGCCGCACGTACTTTTAAAAAAGTGGCAAAGTTTAAGAATGGCTGTATTGCAACAAACAATAAAACTTACGAAGTTGTGATATACCAACGTATACCTGGCATGAGTAATAGTAAGCAAGAACCCGACACATCAATATTCTAAAGACGAAATGAAAAAGTCAATTTAACCCTACTTACAGTGCCATGTATTACTTTATGAACCTACAAACCTCCTATGCAGTGAAATACTTTTCCGAAAAAAAACCAAAAAACTTACCTGCAATCGTGTACGGTTTCTTTTCTTTGGCTATCTTCTCCGCCACCAGGTAGCTGGCTTTGGTCAGTCCCTTCGACGGAAAAACAGCCGAACCCATTACTGACTTGCTGTTGTTCATCTCGCGTTCTTTCTGGAGAAAAAACTCCCGCGACCTGTTGACATGATCTCCATGTTTCTTCTCAAGGTGCCGTTTCAGCTTTTGGGGCCTGAGGGACTCGTTGGCCAACACGTCAAGGCATATCACACACTGTGGTCGATGAACATTGTCCTTATCGATATTCAAGGTGAACCCATAGTTCAGGAACACAGGCCGATACTTTATAGCTATGGCGAGTGCCTTACGCTCACAGCTCAAATCTTTTGAATGAAAAGCAATGGACATTCGCGTGTCGGAAACTAAGCGTATGATCTGACTGACCGGATGCAAGCACGGTACATCGCGGTACATCGGTACAGCGCAGTCGAAGAGTCCACACCATAAAGTTTGTGTCGGCGTTCGTGTGATCTCTGTTCTGTTCAGTCAGGAGAAGTAAATCGTCGATAAAGTTTTTTTCCCGCGATTTCTGAAACGATCGTGCGACCCATTGAAAATCCTTCTCTACCCAAACATTGTGTCGCGACCCATTGGTTGCAGAACATCACTCTAGACCCTTTACACACCTTATACCCCTTTGACGCTTTGTTCTCCTAAAGACTTGTTTGACCCTTTACACCACTTAGACCCCTTTACAATCCCTCAGAAACCTTTGACCCTTTACACCCTTTAGACCCTTTACACCCCTTAGACCTCTTTAAACCATTTACACCCCTTTGACCTTTTAAACACCTCAGACACTGTTCGACCCTTTACACCACTTAGACCCTTCCAGACCTTTTACACCCTTTAGACCCCTTACACTCCTGAGACCATTTAAATCCTTAAGACCTTTTTGGACCCTTTGCACCACTTCTACCCCTTTGACCATTAACAACCCTCAGACCCCCTGGACCATTCACACCCCTTTAGACCACTAATACTCCTTGGACCTTTTAAACCCATTAGACTCCCTTTAAACCCTTTACACCCCTTAGACCCCTTTGACCATTTACACACCCTTAGACCCCTTCGAGCATTCACACCCCTTTAGACTCCTTAGACCCCTTTCACCATTTACACCCCTTTAGACCCCTTTAAACTCCTTCAACCTTTTACACCCCTTCGACCTTTACATCTTTTTCTTTTTTTTGGAACACAAGATCGAGGCTCGTGTAAGAGATAACATTAATCACAAAAGAAAACTGACACATAACACATATGATAAAGGGAGATGGAGACAAGATGGGGAGAGAGGGGGGAAGCACACAAGTACAACAGTAGAGAACAGGGACATCTGGAGATAGGATTTTATGGTAATGGGTAATGCCCCGCCCCCCCCCCCCTCAGAAAAGGGGGGAAGGGGTAGTATTGGCAGAATCTAAACGGGTGAGCCCGTTTAGGTCATTTAAGCAGGCTAGATAAAATTGGGAACATAAAATGGTAAGAGGTAGTGGTGAGATTTTTACAGATTGGGGTGGTGCCCCGACCCTGTGGAAGGGGTGGGGTAGTATAGGCGAGGTCTAAACGGGAGCCCGTTTAGCCATTTAGTAGACAGAGACAGGTTGAAGCGCATAAATATAGGGGTAATAGGGGGCTATGATGGGATATTACAATTATGGGTAATGCCCCACCCACCCTCAGAAAGGTGGGTGGGGTAGTATAAGGGGAGTCTAAGCGGGGGCCCCGTTTAGCCATTTAGCGATCAGGATGGTGTTGAAGTACATGATATGGGGGTGATAAAAGGTAATTATAGGATTTTATGGTAATGGGTAATGCCCTGCCCCCCCCCCCTCAGAAAAGGGGGGAAGGGGTAGTATAGGCATAATCTAAACGGGTGAGCCCGTTTAGGTCATTTAAGCAGGCTAGATAACATTGGGAACATAAAATGTAAAATGGTAAGAGGTAGTGGTGAGATTTTTACAGATTGGGGTGGTGCCCCGACCCTGTGGAAGGGGTGGGGTAGTATAGGCGAGGTCTAAACGGGAGTCCGTTTAGCCATTTAGTGGTCAGGATAGGTCAAGATGTATAATATTGGGGGGTATAAAAGGTTATGATGGGATATTACGGTTATGGGTAAAACCCCACCCACCTTTAGAAAGGTGGGGGGGGGGTAGTATAGGCAGAATCTAAACGGGTGAGCCCGTTTAGGTCATTTAAGCAGGTTAAATAAAATTGGGAACATAAAATGTAAAATGTAAGAGGTGATGGTGAGATTTTACAGATTAGGGTGGTGTCCTGACCTTATGGGAAGGGCAGGGTAGTATAGGCGAGGTTTAAACGGGAGTCCGTTTAGCCATTTAGTGGTCAGGATAGGTCAAGATGTATAATATTGGGGGGTATAAAAGGTTATGATGGGATATTACGGTTATGGGTAAAACCCCACCCACCTTTAGAAAGGTGGGGGGGGGTAGTATAGGCAGAATCTAAACGGGTGAGCCCGTTTAGGTCATTTAAGCAGGTTAAATAAAATTGGGAACATAAAATGTAAAATGTAAGAGGTGATGGTGAGATTTTACAGATTAGGGTGGTGCCCCGACCTTATGGGAGGGGCAGGGTAGTATAGGCGAGGTCTAAACGTGAGTCCGTTTAGCCATTTAGTGGTCAGGATAGGTCAAGATGTATAATATTGGGGGGTATAAAAGGTTATGATGGGATATTACAGTTATGGGTAAAACCCCACCCACCTTTAGAAAGGTGGGGGGGGGTAGTATAGGCAGAATCTAAACGGGTGAGCCCGTTTAGGTCATTTAAGCAGGTTAAATAAAATTGGGAACATAAAATGTAAAATGTAAGAGGTGATGGTGAGATTTTACAGATTAGGGTGGTGCCCCGACCTTATGGGAGGGGCAGGGTAGTATAGGCGAGGTCTAAACGGGAGTCCGTTTAGCCATTTAGTGGTCAGGATAGGTCAAGATGTATAATATTGGGGGGTATAAAAGGTTATGATGGGATATTACGGTTATGGGTAAAACCCCACCCACCTTTAGAAAGGTGGGGGGGGTAGTATAGGCAGAGTCTAAGCGGGTGAGCCCGTTTAGGTCATTTAAGCAGGTTAAATAAAATTGGGAACATAAAATGTAAAATGTTAGAGGTGATGATGAGATTTTACAGATTAGGGTAGTGCCCCGACCTTATGGGAGGGGCAGGATAGTATAGGCGAGGTCTAAACGGGAGTCCGTTTAGCCATTTAGTGGTCAGGATAGGTCAAGATGTATAATATTGGGGGGTATAAAAGGTTATGATGGGATATTACGGTTATGGGTAAAACCCCACCCACCCTCAGAAAGGTGGGTGGGGCAATATAGGGGGTGAAGCAGAGAATAGTTTCTAAGAATTTTAATTTTGGGAATTAAAGGTAAGGAAGTATTCCTTTTCTCTGAGTTTCCTTTTAGAGATGGGATCTCATTGTTGATTTACAAAATCAATGTTTTGTTTGAAACTATAAAAGGTTAATGTTCTAAATGAAAGGTTAGAAAGGGGGATAACGTGAGTTTAGGTACTTGTTTTCTTTGTAGCTGACTAAGGGGAACAGGAAAAGGAAAATGAAAAAGTAAAGGAATGAAGTTATTTGAGATATGGTAGTGTATGGGGGTTCTAGGGGTATGGCCCCTAGTCAAGAAAGTAGGATAAAATTAGAAATTATTAGTCAGAAAGTGAATTGTATGAAAGGCTGGAATGTTAGTGACCGTAAGTTGGATTTGATCAAAAATGGTATAACAAGAAGAACAGACAGTGATATGATGAGAGCAAAAACTCCTATTAGTTTGTTAGGAATTGCTCGAAGGATGGCATAAGCAAATAGGAAATATCATTCTGGTTTGATATGGGGGGGAGTAACTAATGAGTTGGCTTGGGTAAAGTTATCCGGGTCTGTGGTAAGATAAGGGAAGAGGGTGGAGCCTAAGAAGATTAGGGAGAGGATAATTAGAAATCCTAGGATATCTTTAAAAGAGAAGTATGGATGGAAGGGTACTTTATCAAGATTGTGGTTTATTCCTATGGGGTTGCTTGAACCCGTTTCATGTAAGAAAAGTAAATGAGTTAGTGATACTGCAATTATTAGAAAGGGGACAAGAAAATGGAGGACTAGAAATCGTTTAAGTGTTGGGTCTCCCACAGAGAAGCCCCCTCAAACTGTTTCTACTATGCGGGTTCCCATTATAGGGACTGCAGAAAGAAGATTGGTGATTACTGTGGCAGCTCAGAATGATATTTGACCTCAAGGAAGAACGTAGCCGAAGAATGCGGTTACTATTGCACAGATGAATAAGATAACTCCTGAGTATCAGGTTTTGATATTTTTGTAAGAGCCGTAGTAGATTCCTCGCCCAATATGAATAAATATACAAGAAAAGAATAATGATGCTCCAGTGATGTGAAAGTTTCGGATAAATCACCCGTGATTTACGTCACGGACAATGTGGATGACTGAGGAGAAGGCTATGTGGATGGAGGGCGAAAAGTGTATAGTAAGGATAAGTCCAGTAACGATTTGAAAAAATAGGCAAAGTCTTAAAATGGAGCCAATGTTTCATAAATAGGAGATGTTAAAGGGGAAAGGTAGGTCAACTAAAGCAGAGTTGACAATTTTAATAAGAGGATCTGATTTTCGGAAAATTTTGGTCATGTTCTTGTAGTTGAAAGTACAATAGCGGTTTTGCATATCGTTGGTCTCAAGTTGTTGAGTGAGAATAATGAAAATTATAATAATTTTAGAAATATTATTTCTTATCGGAATAGTTATTTTAGTTGTGGATATTTCCCCCTATTTTGGGGCGCTTGGGTTAATTATTGTTTCTTTGGTTGGTTGTTTAATTATTTTGGCGAAAGGAAATTCATTTTTGTCGCTTTCACTTTTATTAATTTATCTGGGGGGTATGATGGTTGTTTTTAGCTATTGTACTGCATTAGTCTTAGATTTGTATCCTGCTGTTATTGTGAAAGAGGTACTTATAAAGATAGCTTTAGGTGTTTTGGTTGTTGTATTTTTGGGGTATAGTGGTTATTTGAAAGCAGATAATGGAGTTCTGAATATGTTGGGAGAGGGGGGCGTGGATAATGGTTTTCTTGGGGCAGGCGTTTTGTATGGGGAAAGTTGGCTGCTGATTGTTTTTGGGGGCCTTGGGTTGTTTTTAGCTTTATTAGTGATTTTAGAGATTACTAAGAGTGTGGAGCGTGGAGCTTATCGGATCATTAGAAGTATAGGGTGGAGGTTAAGAGGGAAGAGAGAATAGTAATAACAAAGATTGTGATATAATTATTAATTGTTCCTTGGGACAGTTTATTGAAAAGGGATGATGAGGAGGAAAGGTTATGTGAAATAGATTTTGGGCCTAAGGTTTCGTATCATAGAATATCCAAGAGGGATGAAGAAACTTTTTTAGGGAAAAGAAGGAAATAGTATGAGAATAGGCGGTGAAAGATGGTAGGGAAATAGCCTGATATAGAGGGGAAAAATAAGGGAGGTATGTGCGAAAATTTATGATTGTTCATGAAATAAAGTGTTAATGAAGAAACAAGGATTAGTATAATTGTTGGTAAAATTTTGCTATTGAAGGGGATTGAAAAGTTAGGTTGTTTTTCTGGCAAGAAGAATGTGGAGATGATAAAGCCAAAAATAATACTTCCTAAAGTAAGGCGAATTAGAGGGTTGAATAAGTTTTTATCTTTTTTAAGAAAGATAAGAGTGTTAATGTTGGGGATTATAGTTATAGAAAGGAGAATTAAGCGAGTGCTGTAAATTGAAGTTAGAGCAGTTGCTAATATTGTTGATAAGAGGGCTCAGGCGTTGACATAGGATATGTTCAGGGTTTCTAAAATAATATCTTTTGAATAGAAGCCGGATAGGTAAGGTATGCCTATTAGGGCTAAGGAGGAAATTAAGGTGCAAGATGATGTGAATGGCAGAATTAGGTGCAGTGAACCTTTTTTTTGAATATCTTGTTCATTATTGATTGTGTGGATGATAGATGCTGAGCACAAGAACAAGAGAGCTTTAAAAAAGGCATGTGTGGATATGTGAAGGAATGCTAGTTGGGGTTGATTAATACCGATAGTAACTGTTATTAATCCTAGTTGGCTGGTGGTTAAAAATGCGATGATTTTTTTAATATCTGTTTGTGAGGAAGCACATAATGCGGCAAAAAGGGTTGTTATAGCCCCTAAGCATAAAATAATTGAGATAATTATTTGTGAAATTTTGATTATTGGGTAGAATCGGATCAGTAAAAATACCCCACTCACTACTATAGTACTAGAGTGGAGTAGTGCTGAGACAGGAGTAGGCCCTTCTATTGCAGATAGGAGTCATGGGTGAAGTATAAATTGGGCTGATTTTCCTGTTGCGGCTAGTACGATCCCTAATGGGGGTAATCACAGGTCTATTGAATTATTTTGTCGAATGAAAATTTGTTTTATATTTCATGAGTTGGTAAATAGAGCTGATCAGATTATAAAAATGATCAGTCCGGTATCACCAATGCGATTATAAATAATGGCTTGTATAGCGGCTGAGTTAGCTTCAAGACGGTTGTGTCATCAGTTAATAAGTAAGAATGATATGATTCCTATACCCTCTCAGCCCAGGATAAGTTGAAGGAGATTATTAGCTGAAAGGAAGCAAAGTATAGAGATTAAAAATATAGTGAGGTATTTAAAGAATAAGGTGTTATTGTGTTCGTGCATGTATCAAAGAGAGAATTGTATGATTGATCAGGTGATATAAAGTGCGATTGAGAAGAACGTTAAGCAGTACATATCTGCCTCAAACCCTAAGAGAAGATTGAAGGAGATTATATTGAAGGTTGATGTGAAGGAAGAGCTTGAGTCTATTTGTTGATCAATATAGATGATTAGTGGGAGAAGACTGATAATAAATGCATTACGTATGTATTTGGTGATTTGGTTATTATCAGAATTTTGTTTAAATGAAAGTGTTAATGACAGAATAGTAGTGATTAAACAAAAATTGGTTATTAAGGAGGTGATATTATAAGCTATAGTTTCTATCTGGATTTGCACCAGAAAATGTTGACACCTAAAATCATTGGATAGCTATTTCCTTTAGAAACATAAAGATGCTGAGGGCTTAGTCACAGAAACAAGAATTAGCAATTCCTGAAGTATCATCTCTGGTTAATGAAGTTAGTACTTATTTTCAGGATCACATTCTGATATTCTTGTTGAATTACATTAACAGAAGATATTAATAATTATATTAGGATAAGCTATAATTGCAATTATAGGAAAAAGGTGAAGGAAGAGGGTTAAGTGTTCACGGGTTGAAAAGGGGGAGAGGATCTTTGTTATTTTTGAAAGTTTCCCTTGTGCTAGTATAAATATTGACATGGAGTATGTTGTTGTAATTACTATTTTTAGTGCTAAAAAAGGGAAAGTTAAAGGGGATCATATAAAAAGGGAAGATATAATAGTGATTTCAGAGATAAAGTTAATAGAGGGGGGTATAGCTAAGTTGGTTAAAATAATAAATAGTCATCATAGACCAGTAAGAGGAAGGAGTATTTGTGTATGACGTAAGAGAATAATAGTTCGTGTGTTAGTTTTTTCGTAATTTGAGTTTGCTAAAAAAGATAATGCTGAAGATGATAATCCGTGAGTAATCATTATAATAAAAGCACCAGATATCCCCCATAGAGATAGGGTTATAATGCTGGCTGTTATCAGCCCCATGTGGCTGACAGATGAGTAAGCAATTAAAGCTTTTAGGTCTGTTTGATGAAGGCAAATGAAACTGGTTATGATCGCCCCCCAAAGAGCAATAGAAATTAAAATTAGTGATAGTTTAGGTGAGTGGAGGAAAGGTATGAGAGATAGTCGGATTATTCCGTAGCCTCCCAATTTAAGTATTAAGGCTGCTAGTGTTATTGAGCCTGCAATTGTAGCCTCTACATGAGCTTTAGGTAGTCATAGATGGAAGCCGTAAAGAGGAGTTTTAATAAGTAGGGCAGAAAAGCAACCTAGTCATAGAAGGGGGCTATGGTATATTTCTGAAGACTCTATTATAAGAATAGGAATATACAGGGTGGATAAAGTATTTGAGAGGAATAATAGTGATGCTAGAAGAGGCAATGAGCCAATAAGAGTGTAGAATAAGAGGTAAATGCCTGCGCTAATACGTTCTTTTTGGTTTCCTCATCGGAAAATAATTAGTAGGATAGGAATAAGTGATGATTCAAAGAGGATATAGAAGTTTATTAGGTTTGTGGATAGAAATGTCAGAATTAATAATGTTTGTATGATAATTAGAATAGCGATATATAGAAGTTGGTATGAAAGAGGGCTTTTTTTTATGTGATGTTGGCTCACTAGAGCTATGAGGGGGAGTATTCAAAGGGACAGGAATACTAAGGGAGTTGAAATCATATCATAACCGAACAGTTTGTTTTGTAAGTGCATGAGGAAGGATGAATTAAAAGATAATGGAGTAAAGATAAAAAATAGGAATGGTATTAAAAATGATGAAGAGACAAATGCTGTTCAGAGGAATTGTTTTTTAAAACTCAAGGTTATTGGAATGATGGCAATTAGTGAAAAAATTGTTTTTAGCATTTTAGGAGGGTTAATGATGATATTAAATCATTTTGGTGTGTTCGAGTTATAGTCACTAAAAGCACTAGAGATAGGCCTGCCTCACAGACTGAAAAGGTTAATATAATTAATGGCAATGGGATGGTGGAGAGGGAAAGAGTGAAGGATGAGGAGATTGCTATGAGACAAAAGACTGATAAGGCCATACCTTCAAGGCAGAGAAATAAAGAGAGAAGGTGGGTTTGATAGAAGGCTAATCCAGAAAGTGCAATTATAAAGGAAATAATGAATGTTGCCGGGTTGATTAGGGTAGTTGCAATTTATTGCAATCTTTTAAGTCGAAATTAAATGTTTTAATAAACTAATTACCAGATTATTCAGTTCATTCTAACCCCCCTTTAAGTCATTCGTAAATTAAGCCTAGGGTTAAAATAACAACAAAGACAGAGGCTAGAATAATAGAGTTGGAATGAGATTGAGAATTTAATGCTCACGCTAATGGGAAAAGAAGGATGATTTCTAAGTCAAATAGAATAAATAGAATAGCTACAAGAAAGAATTTTATTGAAAAAGGGAGTCGGGCAGCTCCTGAGGGATCAAATCCGCATTCATAAGGGGAGAGCTTTTCTTTATCTGGGATGTTTATTGGTAGAAATTTAATGATGAGAAGTAAAAAGAGTGTGATTAGGAAAGGGAGTACAACTATAAGGAGTGTAATTATAGGTCTGAGGTTTAGTAAGACTACTTTCCCCTGAGTGTGACAGGATTGGGTGATTGGAAGTCATAAGTATTAATTATACTAGGAAAGTAAGATCCTCATCAGTAAATGGAAATGAAAAGGAATAGTCATACAACATCTACAAAGTGTCAATATCAGGCAGCAGCCTCAAA
Source organism: Myxine glutinosa (assembly GCF_964187855.1). Classification (NCBI taxonomy): domain Eukaryota; kingdom Metazoa; phylum Chordata; class Myxini; order Myxiniformes; family Myxinidae; genus Myxine; species Myxine glutinosa. Next base: position 395,895,565 of record NC_136261.1, read on the forward strand.
CCCGAAATGATGGGAAGAAGTGAAGTGAAATATAAGTTGGCGTAAGAGGCAGACAGTAAGGAAAAGAGTTCCAATAATTACATGTCCTCCGTGAAATCCCGTTGCTACAAAAAAGCTAGAATAGGAATAGGAATATACAGGGTGGATAAAGTATTTGAGAGGAATAATAGTGATGCTAGAAGAGGCAATGAGCCAATAAGAGTGTAGAATAAGAGGTAAATGCCTGCGCTAATACGTTCTTTTTGGTTTCCTCATCGGAAAATAATTAGTAGGATAGGAATAAGTGATGATTCAAAGAGGATATAGAAGTTTATTAGGTTTGTGGATAGAAATGTCAGAATTAATAATGTTTGTATGATAATTAGAATAGCGATATATAGAAGTTGGTATGAAAGAGGGCTTTTTTTTATGTGATGTTGGCTCACTAGAGCTATGAGGGGGAGTATTCAAAGGGACAGGAATACTAAGGGAGTTGAAATCATATCATAACCGAACAGTTTGTTTTGTAAGTGCATGAGGAAGGATGAATTAAAAGATAATGGAGTAAAGATAAAAAATAGGAATGGTATTAAAAATGATGAAGAGACAAATGCTGTTCAAGGGGCGAATAATAATACTAATTGATTCAATAACAATGCATTGTCTGAGATATTAAATGTTGAGTTAAAGTATTCTATTCCTTGGAGTAAAGTAAAGTAAATTCCCAAAATGATAGTAATAGAAAGGCTGATGATTATGTCTTTATGGGCTTTTTCTATAAGGCTGTGATGGGCTCATGTAACTGAGACTCCCGAGCCAAGAAGGATGGCGGTGTTTAACAAAGGGATTTCGAATGGGTCTAGAGGGATGACCCCTTTAGGGGGTCATATTATTCCTAGGTCAGGGGAGGGCGAGAGGCTGGAGTGATAAAAAGTTCAGAAAAAGCCAAAAAAGAAGCATACTTCTGATACGATGAAAAGGATTATTCCGTATCATAAGCTTTTTTGGACTAATGAGGTATGATGACCTTGGAAAGTTCCTTCTCGGGTAATGTCCCGTCATCATTGATATATGGTTAGGAGTATAAGAATTATACTAAAGAAGATTAAAGTGTTGGAGTGTTTGTGAAATCATATCGCTAACCCTGAAGTTAACATGAAAGCAGAAGCTGCCCCAGTGAGAGGTCATGGGCTAGGGTTAACTATATGGAAGGCGTGTATTTGTTTGGTCATAGTTAAATTAAGTTTTCTTCTAGGTAAAGACTGACGAGTATCACAAATACATAGGCTTGAATAAAGGATACTGCTAGTTCTAGAATTAAGAGTAAAATGAATACTGAAAAGGTCAGAAAAAGTAAGGGTAAGGATTTGGTAAGATTAATAAGGGCTAGAGAAACTAAGTGAATAAGTAAATGGCCCGCTGTAATATTGGCTGTTAGTCGGACTCCTAAGGCTAAGGGGCGAATAATAATACTAATTGATTCAATAACGATTAGGAAGGGGGCTAGGGTTATAGGAGTTCCTTCTGGGAGTAAGTGGGCCAGGGAGTGGGAAGGCTGAGAGGTAGCTCCTATAATAATTGTTCCGAGTCACAGAGGAATGGCTATGGCTATGTTTAAGGATAATTGAGAGGTTACAGTGAATGTATAAGGGAGAAGTCCGGTAATGTTATTTAAGAAGATAAATATTAATGTGGTTATAAGTAGAAGTGCTCAAGAATGACCAGACTTTTTGATAGGGCTAAAAATTTCTTTAGTTATGGTTTTAAAAAATGTTGAAGCTAGTATTGAGGATTGGTTTTTAATCAGTAAGTTGTTATCAGAGATAAATATAGTTAAACTAATTAGGATTGCGATAAAAATTATTAAAGGGAAGCCAAGAAAATATGGACTTTCGAAGGTATTAAATAGAGATATTATCATGGTAAGATTCATGGATTAGGAGAAGATTTAAGTGTGGAGGGCAAGCTGGTTTTAAGTGTTAGGGGCAGAAAAAGGGACAGAGATAGTATTATAAGGGGAAAGCATACTCGTAGGGAGAGGGCTATTAATAGTCAAGGTGAGGGATTAAGTTGAGGCATATCATTAAGGGTTAATATCACCGATATTAGTTTAAAAGACTAACGCTTTGTCTTAGCTTCTTAATGATAACTTGATGATTCATGATTCAAAGGTTTTTAGGGGAATCACTTCTATAGCGATGGGTATAAAACTGTGATTCGCCCCACAAATTTCTGAACATTGTCCAAAAAATAGCCCTGGTAATGAAGAAGAGAAAGTTACTTGATTTAGTCGACCTGAGACAGCGTCTACTTTAATACCTATGGAAGGTAAAGTTCATGCGTGGAGAACATCCTCTGATGTGATAAGTATTCGAATTTTGGAGTCTATGGGGACAGAAATTCGATTATCTACCTCTAAGAGTCGAAAGTCCCCGTTTTGTAGATCAGTCATTGGTAATATGTAGGATTCGATTTCTGATTCTTTGGAGAGGTCAGAAAATTCATAAGTTCAATATCATTGATGTCCAACAGTTTTAATTGTAATATCCAGGGAAGCAATTTCATCTATAAGATAGAGGATTTGGATAGAGGGGAGAGCTAATATAATAAGAATAAATGCAGGAATAACAGTTCATACCATTTCAATTTCTTGAGAGTCTAAAATGTTTTTGTTAGTGAGCTTAGACAATGAAGTTATCATTAGGATATATAAGATTAGGGCACTAATAAAAAATAGAATAGTTAATGAGTGATAATGGAATTTTACTAGTTCTTGCATAAGTGGAGATGTTGCATCTTGGAAATTAAATTGTAGATGATTAGCCATTATTAATAGCACAAGAATTTTTGTAAAATTGTTTTGACAAAACAATATGATTTTTTCATCAACTATTAAGTAAAAAAGTGACAGAGTGGTTATGTGGCTAGCTTGAAACTAGTAGATGAAGGTTCAATTCCTTTCTTTTTTAATAATTTTGAGATATGATGGGTTTTCAAATGTGTGGAAAGTTGGAGGGGTCCCGTAAATTCATTCAGGGTTATACAGAGGTAGGCTTAAGGGGTTTGGTTCCCGTTTTGAAGAAAAAGCCTCTCAGATAATAAATATTAAGATGATTGTTCCCACAAATGAAATCATGGAACCAATAGAAGATAAAACACTTCATGTTGAGTAGGCATCTGGGTAGTCAGAATATCGACGGGGTATTCCTGCTAATCCTAAGAAGTGTTGTGGAAAGAAAGTTAAATTTAATCCTGTAAACATAATTCAGAAGTGAATTTTAGCTCAGGTTTTGTTGATTGAATACCCAGAGAAGAGAGGAAATCAGTGTATCAGTCCTGCTATAATAGCGAAAACTGCTCCTATAGAAAGGACATAATGGAAGTGAGCAACCACATAGTATGTGTCATGAAGGACTATGTCAAGAGATGAGTTGGAGAGAACAATTCCTGTCAATCCTCCTACAGTAAAGAGAAAGATAAAGCCTAAGGCTCATAATATTGGAGGCTCTCATTTAATATCTCCTCCATAAATTGTAGCTAGTCAGCTAAAGACTTTTACACCGGTGGGAATAGCAATAATTATTGTGGCTGAAGTGAAATAAGCTCGAGTATCTACGTCTATCCCTACCGTAAATATGTGGTGTGCTCATACGATGAACCCTAAAAACCCAATGGCTATTATAGCTCATGCTATGCCTATATACCCGAAAGGTTCTTTTTTCCAGAGTAAAAGGTTACTATGTGGGAGATGATACCAAATCCTGGTAAAATTAGGATATAGACTTCAGGATGGCCGAAGAATCAAAATAAATGTTGATAGAGGATGGGGTCCCCTCCGCCAGAGGGATCAAAGAAAGTGGTGTTGAGATTACGGTCTGTGAGGAGTATAGTGATAGCTGCGGCTAGAACAGGCAAGGATAAAAGAAGTAGGATTGTGGTGATTAGAATTGATCATACAAATAATGGAATATGGTATATTTCTATAGACCGTGTTTTTATATTAATAATTGTTGTGATAAAGTTGATTGCCCCTAAGATTGAGGAGACTCCTGCTAGATGAAGGGAGAAAATAGCCAGGTCTACTGAAGGGCCTATGTGGGAGATGTGATTAGAGAGAGGGGGATAAACTGTTCATCCAGTTCCTGCCCCATAACTTACTAGTGAGGAAGAGAGTAATAGTATAAGTGATGGCGGTAGAAGTCAGAAGCTTATATTGTTTATTCGTGGAAATGCTATATCAGGAGCACCAATTATTATTGGGACTAGTTAGTTTCCAAAACCCCCAATTATGACAGGTATTACTATAAAAAAAGATTATTACAAATGCGTGGGCTGTGATAATTGTGTTATAGAGTTGGTCATTATTGATTAAGGATCCTGGCTGGCTCAACTCTGTTCGGATGATCACACTAAGGGCTGTGCCAATTATTCCGGCTCAGGCCCCGAAAATAAGGTAAAGGGTACCAATGTCTTTATGATTGGTGGAGAAAAATCATCGGGAAAGATACATAGTAATAAACAGGAAAGCTAAAGTTATAGCAGTAAACTGTAAATTTATTTGTAGAGAATGTCTCTTCTTGTTATGTTAGTCTTATGGTGAAATTGTTCATATTAGGTTGCAGCCCTAAAGATACAGAATATTTGTTAAGACTTTGGATAAAAGCTTTATGGAAGCGTTTAACTGTTAATTAAAAGATATAAGATACCTTATTTATTCAGATAAGACTTTAGCTTATCTAAAGTGTTTGATTTGCAATCAAAAGATGTAAGTAATTACAAGTTTTCAAAGATTAGAGTGACACTCCATTGAAGATTTTGAAGATCTTTAGTTTAGTTAACTTAAATCCTTATCATGAGATTTGAAATAATGAAATTATAAATGGTGAGAGCGGTAAAAGGAGAATCGAAAATAGAAATATAAGGTTAAAAAGAAGGTTAGAGTAGTGAGGGGATTTTCATGTTCCTTTAATTTGGAGATTTGTTGGTGCTAGTAGAAGGGCTGTCACAAATGAGAGTCGTAAGTAGAAAAATAGGCTGATTAATGACCCTACTATTAGCAGGATAGTCATTAGGATCAGGGAATTAGAAATTAAAACATTGGAGATAGAGAGTTTTAGAAAAAACCCAGTGAAAGGGGGCAGGCCCCCTAATGAAAGGAGGATAAGGATACATTTTGTGTGAGACCAGCTAGTTTTTGATCAGGAGAGTATAAGATCAGAAATTTTAGTGGAGTTTAATTCAATCAAGATGGTAAAAATAGAAAAGTTGATAATTAAATAGACTACAGTTGTTACTCAACTTAAGGAAGTTGAGACAGCTATTACACCCACAATTCAACCTATATGGGAGATAGAGGAATAAGCTAAAAGTTTTCGCAGTTGTGTTTGATTTAGCCCCCCAAACCCCCCTACTAAAACTGACATTACAGAGATAGAAATTAAAATATATATATTATTAAGATTAGAGGAAACTTGAATAAGGAGAGTTAAAGGTGCTAGTTTTTGTCATGTCGAAATAATCAGCCCTATATGAAGATTAACTCCTTGCAATACTTCTGGGAGTCAAAAGTGTAAGGGGGCCAGACCAAGTTTTAGGAGAAGGGCTAGGATAATTAATGTAATTGCTAGATTATCTGACATGAATGAAATAACTCATTGTCCAGAGGAAAAGTAGTTTCATGAAGAGGCTAGAATAATTGTTGATGAGGCTACGGCTTGGGAGATAAAATATTTTATGGAAGATTCTAAAGATCGTTGGGATAAGGGGTAGAGTATTATAGGGATAATAGCTATTATATTGATTTCTAATCCTAATCATGCAAAAAATCAACTAGAGCTGAATATTGTGGTCATGGTACCCAGAAAAATTCCAAAGATTAGGATTGGTGTTATCATAGGATTCAAGTAGTAAAGGAAAGGTATTACTTACATTTTTGGGGTATGAACCCAAGAGCTTAGTTTAGCTTACATTACTCGGGTAAAATATATTGTAAAGGTTGCATTAGGGGCTTTGATCTCCTTCGTGAAAGTTCAATTCTTTCTCTTTTAAAAGGAAATAAGTGGGAGTGTTCACTTTGTTTTACTCTATCAAAGTAATCCTTAAATCAGGCATATTTCCTAAATTGCAGAGGGGGAGACCCCGAAAAAGAGAGATATAGAGAATTGAAAAATTAATAAAGAGAGAGTAATAGGCAAAAAGAGCGTAATAGGCAAAAAGTTTTTTCATATTAAGTGTATGAGTTGGTCATAACGGAATCGGGGGTATGATGCACGAACTCATAGAAATAAAAAGATCAGAAATATAGTTTTTATTGTTATAGAGGTGGAAAAATATAATGAAGATAAATTGGAGGACCCTATAAATAGGATTACTGTTAATGAATTTATAAATAAAATGTTAGCGTATTCTGCTAAAAAGAATAAGGCAAATAGGCCCCCCGAAAATTCTACATTAAATCCGGAAACTAATTCAGATTCCCCTTCTGTTAAGTCAAAGGGTGAACGGTTAGTCTCCACTAATGTTGAGATAAATCATATTAGGAAAATCGGTCATATTGGGAAAAGTAATCAGATTTTATTTTGTAAATCGATAAATAGTTTAAGGTCAAAACCCCCCGATAAAATGGTGAGTGCGACAATTATTAAGCCTAGGGTTACTTCATAGGAGATTGTCTGAGCGACTGCTCGTAGGGCTCCTATTAAGGCATATTTGGAGTTTGATGCCCAGCCTGAGGTTAAAAGAGAGTAAACTGAAAGACTTGAAATGGCTAAGATAAATATCAATCCAAGGTTTATGTCTGAGAGGGCTAAAGGTAGAGGCAAGGAAATTCATAAAATTAAAGCGAGTGAAATTGCTAAGGCGGGAGCCAAAATGAATAAGAAAATTGAAGCGTAAGATGGTTGTAAAGGCTCTTTAATAAAGAGTTTGATCCCATCAGCGAATGGTTGAAGAAGTCCGAAAGGGCCCACAATATTAGGGCCTTTACGGAGCTGCATATATCCCAGGACTTTCCGTTCAATTAAAGTTTAAAAAGCCACAGCAATTAAAATTATTACAAAAGTGAGTAAGGAGCTAATGATTTGTGAAATCATGATATTAAAAATGAGATTTGAACTCATGATAATAGAATTTAAATCTATGGCATTAGGCCAGCTATGCTATTTTAATAAGTTATTTTCTCTTGAAAATGTAAATGTTTTAAATTAATTTAAATAGCGTTAATTTTTAATAGGCTATATTTTATTTTTCCTTTCGTACTAAATAAAATTAGTTATAGATAGAAGCTGACCTGGATTACTCCGGTCTGAACTCAGATCATGTAAGATATTACTCGTTGAACAAACGAACCATTAGTAGCTTTTGCACCACTTGGATATCTTAATCCAACATCGAGGTCGTAAGCTTCTTTGTCGATGGGGACTTTAAAAAGAAATAGCGCTGTTATCCCTAAAGTAACTTGTTCATTGATCAGTTTTCTGGGTCATTTTTATAAGTTTCTTACTTAATTGAGATGTAACTCTGATATTATGCAAGTTATTAGTTAAATTATTGATGATTTTTTAATATCAATGGTTGCCCCAACCAAATTTTAGGAATTAAAACTTTTCTTTAGTTGTTGTTTAAGCTAGGTAATCTAATATTTGAAGCTTTTAGGGTCTTTTCGTCTTATAGGTTTATCTCTGCCTTTGGACAGAGAGGTTAATTTCATTGATAGGAAATAGGAGACAGTTCGGCTTTCGTTAATCAATTCATTCTAGTCAATAATTAATAGACAATTGATTATGCAACGTTATCATCAAAGATGGCCGTTGAAAAAATCACTGGGCAGGTAGGACTTATTATATATTTATAACAATAAGCGATGTTTTTGGTAAACAGGCGAAGCCATAGTTTGCCGAGTTCCTTCTAATTCTTTTTATCTTTCTTTAAAATATTCCTGTGTTGGGTTAACGATGTTTTGAAAGGTGTATTTCTTGAGTAAGTACTTTAAGCCTTTTATTCTGTTAAATTAAGAGTCGTTGGGTGCCGACGAGGGTTCGTTTCGGCTTACACTAATATTAAAAAGAGGAGAACAATCTCCTTATTACTAATTTTAACATTTTATCTATTATAGAGGTATAATATTACTTGATATAATTGAGAGGGGTTATTAAAAAGTTATAATTTTTACAGTGAGTGAGTATGGGCTGTAACGCTTTCTATAGTGGCTGCTTTTAGGCCAATTTTTACTCTACAAGGTGGTAAATTTTTCCTTCTCCTAAGGTTGTTTCCTTAAGTCATAAAGGCTGTTCCTTTTATGACTGACTCTTTATACAAAATTAATTATTATTCAATAAGTGATAATGATATCAAAGCGGAATTAGATTCTTCTTTCAAGTAACCAGATATTATTAAATTCGATAGGCATTTCACCCCTACTCGAGAATTTTCTTATTCTATTGCTACAGAAATAAGTTGATTCTAAATTATTCTTGAGTAGCTCATTTAATTTCGCGAATCAGAAAGTTCCAATAGTCTGTTTTGGGTAGTTAAACTATGATGCAAGAGGTAAGAGGATTGATCTCTACTATTTTATGCTTTAATTTTCATATTTTTTCAACTTTCCCTGAAGGTACTTTGTCTATAGCTTTAGGCTTGCTTTTCAAAAAATACTAAGCTTAAAAAGGTTCAAATAATTAGGTAAATGGGGGGAATAAAGCTAAGATTAAGGCTCAAAATGGCTTGTTTTGCGCAAGTATATTCTCGGTGTAAAAGAGATGCTTTAGTTAAGCTACATTTTGGGGTCCAAGTGCACCTTCTGGTACACTTACCATGTTACGACTTATCCCTAAGTAACAGGGAGTGACGGGCGGTGTGTGCGTGTTCTATAGCACTGTTCAAAAAAACTGTCTGGTTTTTGTTTACTCCTAAATTCAATTTTGACTAATTTTTCATTTGTTTAATAGAAATAATAGAAATTATTAATGTAGTTCGTTTTAGCCATTTTATTGGTTACACCTAACCTGACGTTTTGGCTTAAACTATTTTGCCTGATCCCTCAGAAGGGCTGGCTTGCGACGGCGGTATATAAACTGATAAAAATGGTGAGGTGAATCGTGGATTATCGTTTGAAAAACGAACTCCTCTAGGCGGGTAGAACACCGTCAAGTCTTTTGAATTTTAAGCTTGGGCTCGTAGTATTCAGGTGGAAGAAATTCTTTGTTTATGGTTAGGCATAGTAGGGTATCTGATCCTAGTTTGAGCCCCAACTTTCGTAAAGTTATAAACTTAGTTATTAAAAGGACTTTAGTTTGTTTTTTAAAATTTATGTATTTAACTATTATAAATTGGTTTAGTTTTAGATAAGAATAGTAATGAAATTTACTCTTTACACCGTCAAATATTAGATTTAAGCAACCGTATAGCCGCGTCTGCTGGCACGATTTTGGACACTTAAAAATTCTTTAATTGAGTCAGACTTTTGTCTATTGCTCAATATTAATTACTGCTGAATACCCTTGGGGGTGTGAAAGAATTTTAATTTAGGATAATAAATCTTATTTAGTCTCTATAATTTTAAAATATCAAGGAACTCACTGTAATGAGGAAATTTGCATGTATAAATTTCGAAGAATCTAATTTTAAGGGTAAGACTAACCCTTTATGTGTTTGAGATAAATACCTGTCTTAATATCTTCAATATTATGCTTTAAGCTGAGCTACATACACTATCAGTATATTTTTATTTAATATATGTTTTATATTTAAAATATTATTAAAAATAATAAATATATATATATAAAGGAGTGAGGGGTAAGTTTATGTATGGTGCATATTATTCTTTAATGTTTTGGGGAATACTAGTGAATCCACGGAGTATGTAGGTGAATATGCAGAAAAGTAGAATACATAGAAAAGGATTTATAAAAATATATATATAAATAAATTATAAGAATGTATAAAAATAAATTGAGAAGAATAGATTATAAAAGTGTTCGTGCTAGTTGGTAGGAGAGCGGTTAAATATTTTGAGGTTAGCACTTAAGATTTGGTTTCTGGTGACTGAAATGTAAGTTAAAAGGGGATAAATTTTTTGGAAAAAAGATGTTTTTGATTTTGAGAAAGTAAAAGGTTAAAAGGGGCATTTTGGGGGACTCGGAAGAGTAAGGGGGTTAAATTTTAAGAAGAGATTGCAACATGTTTGTAAGGTTGATTTTTAAAACGGGAATACTATTAAAAGCCTGTTTTGCATGAAAGATCGAGTAGAAATCATATTTCTACTTAAGATCCTTTGTATGTTAAGATTGATGATAGCTGAAGTTTGACTGTCTATTTAAAAATAGACATTGTTATATGTTTATAGCAGTATTATAACATTAGTCCTTGAAAGAAAAAGAAGAATCGAATAAAGAAAGATAAAGGTGGAATCATAAGTAGATAAGAAATATATCAATGAAGACGCAAAGCGAATTAAGGTGTAGTCTCTTGAAATGTTCTAAGTGTGAAAACTAGTATATTCTCGGGGCCCGCACCACGGACTGCGGTGGTAATGTATAACGTGTTAGAGTATGGTTATTATTTCTAGTAATTGGGGCTGCGACGCATGGAGCAGCGTGCGGAGCTATGAACTAAACGCTAAAAAAAGAAACCAACAACCTAAAATTATAAGTGGATAGAATTTTGAAAAATAGGATACTTGAATCCCAGTGGGGTTATAGGGGGGGGCCGAATGGTCTTTTTGGACCTTTTTTCTTTAAAAAAAAAGTATTAATTAATAATCAGTTGAGAAAAAAGTGGGGGTTAATTTACAGGGGTTGTAAAATGTATAAATTATAAAAATAAAAAAGAATATATGAAAATAAAAAAGAATATATAAAAATAAAAAAGAATATATTAAAATAAAAAAGAATATATAAAAATAAAATATTTTGGAGCGTGGTTAGGAAGCCTGGCAGAGTAATTTTTTTACCAAATGTTTTAAAACATAAAGTTTTGTTTTAAAACAACATATTAGTATGTGAGTAGTAGTGTTAATATATATGTCCTAGAAAAAGAAAGAAATCGAATGAATAATAGGGGGTGAGGAATAACTATAAAGATGAGGTGAGTCGAAAGGAGCGCGAAGCTGAAGTATAGCCCTAAAAGTAATGTACCTAAGGGGAAGAAAGAGTAATAGGATCTAAACGCAGGGCGTAGGAGGGTGAATACCACTGATATGTAAGGTTAATTGACACAATGTTACCGTGGAATAGGATTTGAAAGAAGAAGAGATGGAGCACACATAATATGAGAAAGCTGAGGCATGAATGTTACCAAGAACAAGGGGATGGGCACTAGGGCTGAGTTAGTGAAAAGGGAAGTATAAATGAATGTTATTATATTTGGGGGGGGTCCCCCACCAGACCCCCCCCCCCCCCAAACAAGAAAAAAAGAGCAACAGTGTGTTCACAGAGTTCTTCTATGCTTTCGTTAATTTAAGTAAATCCTTGACCCCGGGGGGGGGGGGTTAAAGGGGGAGGGTTTGAAAGATTTTAGAGTTTTTAAAATCCTTAATATATCCAAGTGCTGATGGTGTGTGAGGCTCAAATCGTAGGTTAATCTACAGGGGCTAAAAAGAATTTAGGCAGTGTTGTTACGGGGATGTTAGGGGTTGGGGTTATGGGTTATAGCCCGTTTGGTCTTGGGGAGAAGGGGGAGTAGTAGGGGCGAGGTCTAAACGGGAGCCCGTTTAGCCATTTAGTAGACAGAGACAGGTTGAAGCGCATAAATATAGGGGTAATAGGGGGCTATGATGGGATATTACAGTTATGGGTAATGCCCCACCCACCCTCAGAAAGGTGGGTGGGGTAGTATAAGGGGAGTCTAAGCGGGGGGCCCCGTTTAGCCATTTAGCGATCAGGATGGTGTTGAAGTACATGATATGGGGGTGATAAAAGGTAATTATAGGATTTTATGGTAATGGGTAATGCCCCCCCCCTCAGAAAAGGGGGGAAGGGGTAGTATAGGCAGAATCTAAACGGGTGAGCCCGTTTAGGTCATTTAAGCAGGCTAGATAAAATTGGGAACATAAAATGTAAAATGATAAGAGGTAGTGGTGAGATTTTTACAGATTGGGGTGGTGCACCGACCCTGTGGAAGGGGTGGGGTAGTATAGGCGAGGTCTAAACGGGAGCCCGTTTAGCCATTTAGTAGACAGAGACAGGTTGAAGCGCATAAATATAGGGGTAATAGGGGGCTATGATGGGATATTACAGTTATGGGTAATGCCCCACCCACCCTCAGAAAGGTGGGTGGGGTCGTCTAAGCGGGGGGCCCCGTTTAGCCATTTAGCGATCAGGATGGTGTTGAAGTACATGATATGGGGGTGATAAAAGGTAATTATAGGATTTTATGGTAATGGGTAATGCCCCGCCCCCCCCCCTCAGAAAAGGGGGGAAGGGGTAGTATAGGCAGAATCTAAACGGGTGAGCCCGTTTAGGTCATTTAAGCAGGCTAGATAAAATTGGGAACATAAAATGTAAAATGGTAAGAGGTAGTGGTGAGATTTTTACAGATTGGGTTGGTGCCCCGACCCTGTGGAAGGGGTGGGGTAGTATAGGCGAGGTCTAAACGGGAGCCCGTTTAGCCATTTAGTAGACAGGGACAGGTTGAAGCGCATAAATATAGGGGTAATAGCGGGCTATGATGGGATATTACAGTTATGGGTAATGCCCCACCCACCCTCAGAAAGGTGGGTGGGGTAGTATAAGGGGAGTCTAAGCGGGGGGCCCCGTTTAGCCATTTAGCGATCAGGATGGTGTTGAAGTACATGATATGGGGGTGATAAAAGGTAATTATAGGATTTTATGGTAATGGGTAATGCCCCCCCCCCCTCAGAAAAGGGGGGAAGGGGTAGTATAGGCAGAATCTAAACGGGTGAGCCCGTTTAGGTCATTTAAGCAGGCTAGATAAAATTGGGAACATAAAATGTAAAATGGTAAGAGGTAGTGGTGAGATTTTTACAGATTGGGGTGGTGCCCCGACCCTGTGGAAGGGGTGGGGTAGTATAGGCGAGGTCTAAACGGGAGCCCGTTTAGCCATTTAGTGGTCAGGATAGGCCAAGATGTATAATATTGGGGGGCATAAAAGGTTATGATGGGATATTACGGTTATGGGTAAAACCCCACCCACCTTTAGAAAGGTGGGGGGGGGGGTAGTATAGGCAGAGTCTAAGCGGGTGAGCCCGTTTAGGTCATTTAAGCAGGCTAGATAAAATTGGGAACATAAAATGTTAAATGAAAGAGGTGATGGTGAGATTTTACAGATTAGGGTAGTGCCCCGACCTTATGGGAGGGGCAGGGTAGTATAGGCGAGGTCTAAACGGGAGTCCGTTTAGCCATTTAGTGGTCAGGATAGGTCAAGATGTATAATATTCGGGGGTATAAAAGGTTATGATGGGATATTACAGTTATGGGTAATGCCCCACCCACCCTCAGAAAGGTGGGTGGGGGTAGTATAAGGGGAGTCTAAGTGGGGGGCCCCGTTTAGCCATTTAGCGATCAGGATGGTGTTGAAGTACATGATATGGGGGTGATAAAAGGTAATTATAGGATTTTATGGAAATGGGTAATGCCTCGCCCCCCCCCCCCCTCAGAAAAGGGGGGAAGGGGTAGTATAGGCAGAATCTAAACGGGTGAGCCCGTTTAGGTCATTTAAGCAGGCTAGATAAAATTGGGAACATAAAATGTAAAATGGTAAGAGGTAGTGGTGAGATTTTTACAGATTGGGGTGGTGCCCTGACCCTGTGGAAGGGGTGGGGTAGTATAGGCGAGGTCTAAACGGGAGCCCGTTTAGCCATTTAGTGGTCAGGATAGGTCAAGATGTATAATATTGGGGGGCATAAAAGGTTATGATGGGATATTACGGTTATGGGTAAAACCCCACCCACCTTTAGAAAGGTGGGGGGGGGGTAGTATAGGCAGAGTCTAAGCGGGTGAGCCCGTTTAGGTCATTTAAGCAGGCTAGATAAAATTGGGAACATAAAATGTAAAATGAAAGAGGTGATGGTGAGATTTTACAGATTAGGGTAGTGCCCCGACCTTATGGGAGGGGCAGGGTAGTATAGGCGAGGTCTAAACGGGAGTCGGTTTAGCCATTTAGTGGTCAGGATAGGTCAAGATGTATAATATTGGGGGCTATAAAAGGTTATGATGGGATATTACGGTTATGGGTAAAACCCCACCCACCTTTAGAAAGGTGGGGGGGGGGGTAGTATAGGCAGAATCTAAACGGGTGAGCCCGTTTAGGTCATTTAAGCAGGTTAAATAAAATTGGGAACATAAAATGTAAAATGTAAGAGGTGATGGTGAGATTTTACAGATTAGGGTGGTGCCCCGACCTTATGGGAGGGGCAGGGTAGTATAGGCGAGGTCTAAACGGGAGTCCGTTTAGCCATTTAGTGGTCAGGATAGGTCAAGATGTATAATATTGGGGGGTATAAAAGGTTATGATGGGATATTACGGTTATGGGTAAAACCCCACCCACCTTTAGAAAGGTGGGGGGGGGGGGGTAGTATAGGCAGAATCTAAACGGGTGAGCCCGTTTAGGTCATTTAAGCAGGTTAAATAAAATTGGGAACATAAAATGTAAAATGGTAAGAGGTAGTGGTGAGATTTTTACAGATTGGGGTGGTGCCCTGACCCTGTGGAAGGGGTGGGGTAGTATAGGCGAGGTCTAAACGGGAGCCCGTTTAGCCATTTAGTGGTCAGGATAGGTCAAGATGTATAATATTGGGGGGCATAAAAGGTTATGATGGGATATTACGGTTATGGGTAAAACCCCACCCACCTTTAGAAAGGTGGGGGGGGGGGGGTAGTATAGGCAGAGTCTAAGCGGGTGAGCCCGTTTAGGTCATTTAAGCAGGCTAGATAAAATTGGGAACATAAAATGTAAAATGAAAGAGGTGATGGTGAGATTTTACAGATTAGGGTAGTGCCCCGACCTTATGGGAGGGGCAGGGTAGTATAGGCGAGGTCTAAACGGGAGTCGGTTTAGCCATTTAGTGGTCAGGATAGGTCAAGATGTATAATATTGGGGGCTATAAAAGGTTATGATGGGATATTACGGTTATGGGTAAAACCCCACCCACCTTTAGAAAGGTGGGGGGGGGGGGTAGTATAGGCAGAATCTAAACGGGTGAGCCCGTTTAGGTCATTTAAGCAGGTTAAATAAAATTGGGAACATAAAATGTAAAATGTAAGAGGTGATGGTGAGATTTTACAGATTAGGGTGGTGCCCCGACCTTATGGGAGGGGCAGGGTAGTATAGGCGAGGTCTAAACGGGAGCCCGTTTAGCCATTTAGTGGTCAGGATAGGTCAAGATGTATAATATTGGGGGGCATAAAAGGTTATGATGGGATATTACGGTTATGGGTAAAACCCCACCCACCTTTAGAAAGGTGGGGGGGGGGGGGTAGTATAGGCAGAGTCTAAGCGGGTGAGCCCGTTTAGGTCATTTAAGCAGGCTAGATAAAATTGGGAACATAAAATGTAAAATGAAAGAGGTGATGGTGAGATTTTACAGATTAGGGTAGTGCCCCGACCTTATGGGAGGGGCAGGGTAGTATAGGCGAGGTCTAAACGGGAGTCGGTTTAGCCATTTAGTGGTCAGGATAGGTCAAGATGTATAATATTGGGGGCTATAAAAGGTTATGATGGGATATTACGGTTATGGGTAAAACCCCACCCACCTTTAGAAAGGTGGGGGGGGGGGGTAGTATAGGCAGAATCTAAACGGGTGAGCCCGTTTAGGTCATTTAAGCAGGTTAAATAAAATTGGGAACATAAAATGTAAAATGTAAGAGGTGATGGTGAGATTTTACAGATTAGGGTGGTGCCCCGACCTTATGGGAGGGGCAGGGTAGTATAGGCGAGGTCTAAACGGGAGTCCGTTTAGCCATTTAGTGGTCAGGATAGGTCAAGATGTATAATATTGGGGGGTATAAAAGGTTATGATGGGATATTACGGTTATGGGTAAAACCCCACCCAGCTTTAGAAAGGTGGGGGGGGTGGGTAGTATAGGCAGAATCTAAACGGGTGAGCCCGTTTAGGTCATTTAAGCAGGTTAAATAAAATTGGGAACATAAAATGTAAAATGTAAGAGGTGATGGTGAGATTTTACAGATTAGGGTGGTGCCCCGACCTTATGGGAGGGGCAGGGTAGTATAGGCGAGGTCTAAACAGGAGTCCGTTTAGCCATTTAGTGGTCAGGATAGGTCAAGATGTATAATATTGGGGGGTATAAAAGGTTATGATGGGATATTACGGTTATGGGTAAAACCCCACCCACCTTTAGAAAGGTGGGGGGAGGGGGGGGTAGTATAGGCAGAATCTAAATGGGTGAGCCCGTTTAGGTCATTTAAGCAGGTTAAATAAAATTGGGAACATAAAATGTAAAATGTAAGAGGTGATGGTGAGATTTTACAGATTAGGGTGGTGCCCCGACCTTATGGGAGGGGCAGGGTAGTATAGGTGAGGTCTAAACGGGAGTCCGTTTTGCCATTTAGTGGTCAGGATAGGTCAAGATGTATAATATTGGGGGGTATAAAAGGTTATGATGGGATATTACAGTTATGGGTAAAACCCCACCCACCTTTAGAAAGGTGGGGGGGAGGGGGGGCAATATAGGCAGAATCTAAACGGGTGAGCCCGTTTAGGTCATTTAAGCAGGTTAAATTAAATTGGGAACATAAAATGTAAAATGTAAGAGGTGATGGTGAGATTTTACAGATTAGGGTAGTGCCCCGACCTTATGGGAGGGGCAGGGTAGTATAGGCGAGGTCTAAACGGGAGTCCGTTTAGCCATTTAGTGGTCAGGATAGGTCAAGATGTATAATATTGGGGGGTATAAAAGGTTATGATGGGATATTACGTTAATGGGTAAAACCCCACCCACCCTCAGAAAGGTGGGTGGGGCAATATAGGGGTGAAGCAGAGAATAGTTTATAAGAATTTTAATTTTGGGAATTAAAGGTAAGGAAGTATTCCTTTTCTCTGAGTTTCCTTTTAGAGATGGGATCTCATTGTTGATTTACAAAATCAATGTTTTGTTTGAAACTATAAAAGGTTAATGTTCTAAATGAAAGGTTAGAAAGGGGGATAACGTGAGTTTAGGTACTTGTTTTCTTTGTAGCTGACTAAGGGGAACAGGAAAAGGAAAATGAAAAAGTAAAGGAATACTTCCTTTACTTGAGATAATTTGATACTTGATACTTGAATCTTGAGATACTTGAATTACTTGAGATATGGTAGTGTATGGGGGTTCTAGGGTATGGCCCCTAGTCAAGAAAGTAGGATAAAATTAGAAATTATTAGTCAGAAAGTGAATTGTATGAAAGGCTGGAATGTTAGTGACCGTAAGTTGGATTTGATCAAAAATGGTATAAAAAGAAGAACAGACAGTGATATGATGAGAGCAAAAACTCCTATTAGTTTGTTAGGAATTGCTCGAAGGATGGCATAAGCAAATAGGAAATATCATTCTGGTTTGATATGGGGGGGAGTAACTAATGAGTTGGCTTGGGGAAAGTTATCCGGGTCTGTGGTAAGATAAGGGAAGAGGGTGGAGCCTAAGAAGATTAGGGAGAGGATAATTAGAAATCCTAGGATATCTTTAAAAGAGAAGTATGGATGGAAGGGTACTTTATCAAGATTGGGGTTTATTCCTATGGGGTTGCTTGAACCTGTTTCATGTAAGAAAAGTAAATGAGTTAGTGATACTGCAATTATTAGAAAGGGGACAATAAAATGGAGGACTAGAAATCGTTTAAGTGTTGGGTCTCCCACAGAGAAGCCCCCTCAAACTGTTTCTACTATGCGGGTTCCCATTATAGGGACTGCAGAAAGAAGATTGGTGATTACTGTGGCAGCTCAGAATGATATTTGACCTCAAGGAAGAACGTAGCCGAAGAATGCGGTTACTATGGCACAGATGAATAAGATAACTCCTGAGTATCAGGTTGATATTTTTGTAAGAGCCGTAGTAGATTCCTCGCCCAATATGAATAAATATACAAGAAAAGAATAATGATGCTCCAGTGATGTGAAAGTTTCGGATAAATCACCCGTGATTTACGTCACGGACAATGTGGATGACTGAGGAGAAGGCTATGTGGATGGAGGGCGAAAAGTGTATAGTAAGGATAAGTCCAGTAACGATTTGAAAAAATAGGCAAAGTCTTAAAATGGAGCCAATGTTTCATAAATAGGAGATGTTAGAGGGGAAAGGTAGGTCAACTAAAGCAGAGTTGACAATTTTAATAAGAGGATCTGATTTTCGGAAAATTTTGGTCATGTTCTTGTAGTTGAAAGTACAATAGCGGTTTTGCATATCGTTGGTCTCAAGTTGTTGAGTGAGAATAATGAAAATTATAATAATTTTAGAAATATTATTTCTTATCGGAATAGTTATTTTAGTTGTGGATATTTCCCCCTATTTTGGGGCGCTTGGGTTAATTATTGTTTCTTTGGTTGGTTGTTTAATTATTTTGGCGAAAGGAAATTCATTTTTGTCGCTTTCACTTTTATTAATTTATCTGGGGGGTATGATGGTTGTTTTTAGCTATTGTACTGCATTAGTCTTGTACTGCATTATTCTCACTCAACAACTTGAGACCAACGATATGAAAAACCGCTATTGTACTTTCAACTACAAGAATATGACCAAAATTTTCCGAAAATCAGATCCTCTTATTAAAATTGTCAACTCTGCTTTAGTTGACCTACCTTCCCCCTCTAACATCTCCTATTTATGAAACTTTGGCTCCATTTTAGGACTTTGCCTATTTTTTCAAATCGTTACTGGACTTATCCTTACTATACACTTTTCACCCTCCATCCACATAGCCTTCTCCTCAGTCATCCACATTGTCCGTGACGTAAATCACGGGTGATTTATCCGAAACTTTCACATCACTGGAGCATCATTATTCTTTTCTTGTATATTTATTCATATTGGGCGAGGAATCTACTACGGCTCTTACAAAAATACCAAAACCTGATACTCAGGAGTTATCTTATTCATCTGTGCCATAGTAACCGCATTCTTCGGCTACGTTCTTCCTTGAGGTCAAATATCATTCTGAGCTGCCACAGTAATCACCAATCTTCTTTCTGCAGTCCCTATAATGGGAACCCGCATAGTAGAAACAGTTTGAGGGGGCTTCTCTGTGGGAGACCCAACACTTAAACGATTTCTAGTCCTCCATTTTCTTGTCCCCTTTCTAATAATTGCAGTATCACTAACTCATTTACTTTTCTTACATGAAACAGGTTCAAGCAACCCCATAGGAATAAACCCCAATCTTGATAAAGTACCCTTCCATCCATACTTCTCTTTTAAAGATATCCTAGGATTTCTAATTATCCTCTCCCTAATCTTCTTAGGCTCCACCCTCTTCCCTTATCTTACCACAGACCCGGATAACTTTACCCAAGCCAACTCATTAGTTACTCCCCCCCATATCAAACCAGAATGATATTTCCTATTTGCTTATGCCATCCTTCGAGCAATTCCTAACAAACTAATAGGAGTTTTTGCTCTCATCATATCACTGTCTGTTCTTCTTTTTATACCATTTTTGATCAAATCCAACTTACGGTCACTAACATTCCAGCCTTTCATACAATTCACTTTCTGACTAATAATATCTAATTTTATCCTACTTTCTTGACTAGGGGCCATACCCCTAGAACCCCCATACACTACCATATCTCAAGTAACTTCATTCCTTTACTTTTTCATTTTCCTTTTCCTGTTCCCCTTAGTCAGCTACAAAGAAAACAAGTACCTAAACTCACGTTATCCCCCTTTCTAACCTTTCATTTGGAACATTAACCTTTTATAGTTTCAAACAAAACATTGATTTTGTAAATCAACAATGAGATCCCATCTCGAAAAGGAAACTCAGAGAAAAGGAATACTTCCTTACCTTAAATTCCCAAAATTAAAATTCTTATAAACTATTCTCTGCTTCACCCCTATATTGCCCCACCCACCTTTCTGAGGGTGGGTGGGGTTTTACCCATAACCGTAATATCCCATCATAACCTTTTATACCCCCCAATATTATACATCTTGACCTATCCTGACCACTAAATGGCTAAACGGACTCCCGTTTAGACCTCGCCTATACTACCCTGCCCCTCCCATAAGGTGGGGGCACCACCCTAATCTGTAAAATCTCACCATCACCTCTTACATTTTACATTTTATGTTCCCAATTTTATTTAACCTGCTTAAATGACCTAAACGGGCTCACCCGTTTAGATTCTGCCTATACTACCCCCCCCCCCCCCCCCACCTTTCTAAAGGTGGGTTGGGTTTTACCCATAACCGTAATATCCCATCATAACCTTTTATACCCCCCAATATTATACATCTTGACCTATCCTGACCACTAAATGGCTAAACGGACTCCCGTTTAGACCTCGCCTATACTACCCTGCCCCTCCCATAAGGTCGGGGCACTACCGTAATCTGTAAAATCTCACCATCACCTCTTTCATTTTACATTTTATGTTCCCAATTTTATCTAACCTGCTTAAATGACCTAAACGGGCTCACCCGCTTAGACTCTGCCTATACTACCCCCCCCCCCCCACCTTTCTAAAGGTGGGTGGGGTTTTACCCATAACCGTAATATCCCATCATAACCTTTTATGCCCCCAATATTGTACATCTTGACCTGTCTCTGTCTACTAAATGGCTAAACGGGCTCCCGTTTAGACCTCGCCTATACTACCCCACCCCTTCCACAGGGTCGGGGCACCACCCCAATCTGTAAAAATCTCACCACTACCTCTTACCATTTTACATTTTATGTTCCCAATTTTATCTAGCCTGCTTAAATGACCTAAACGGGCTCACCCGTTTAGATTCTGCCTATACTACCCCTTCCCCCCTTTTCTGAGGGGGGGGGGCATTACCCATTACCATAAAATCCTATAATTACCTTTTATCACCCCCATATCATGTACTTCAACACCATCCTGATCGCTAAATGGCTAAACGGGGCCCCCCGCTTAGGCTCCCCTTATACTGCCCCACCCACCTTTCTGAGGGTGGGTGGGGCATTACCCATAACTGTAATATCCCATCATAGCCCCCTATTACCCCCATATTTATGCGCTTCAACCTGTCTCTGTCTACTAAATGGCTAAACGGGCTCCCGTTTAGACCTCGCCCCTACTACTCCCCCTTCTCCCCAAGACCAAACGGGATATCACCCATAACCCCAAGCCCTAACATCCCCGTAACAACACTGCCTAAATTCTTTTTAGCCCCTGTAGATTAACCTACGATTTGAGCCTCACACACCATCAGCACTTGGATATATTAAGGATTTTAAAAACTCTAAAATCTTTCAAACCCTCCCCCTTAAACCCCCCCCCCCCCACCCCCCTGGGGTCAAGGATTTACTTAAATTAACGAAAACATAGAAGAACTCTGTGAACACACTGTTGCTCTTTTTTTCTTGTTTGGGGGGGGTCTGGTGGGGGACACCCCCCAAATATAATAACATTCATTTATACTTCCCTTTTCACTAACTCAGCCCTAGTGCCCATCCCCTTGTTCTTGGTAACATTCATGCCTCAGCTTTCTCAGATTATGCATGCTCCATCTCTTCTTCTTTCAAATCCTATTCCACGGTAACATTGTGTCAATTAACCTTACATATCAGTGGTATTCACCCTCCTACGCCCTGCGTTTAGATCCTATTACTCTTTCTTCCCCTTAGGTACATTACTTTTAGGGCTATACTTCAGCTTTGCGCTCCTTTCGACTCACCTCATCTATATAGTTATTCCTCACCCCCTATTATTCATTCAATTTCTTTCTTTTTCTAGGACATATATATATTAACACTACTACTACTCACATACTAATATGTTGTTTTAAAACAAAACTTTATGTTTTAAAACATTTGGTAAAAAAATTACCCTGCCAGGCTTCCTAACCACGCTCCAAAATATTTTATTTTTATATATTCTTTTTTATTTTTATATATTCTTTTTTATTTTTATATATTCTTTTTTATTTTCATATATTCTTTTTTATTTTTATACTTTATACATTTTACAACCCCTGTAAATTAACCCCCACTTTTTTCTCAACTGATTATTAATTAATACTTTTTTTTTAAGAAAAAAGGTCCAAAAAGACCATTCGCCCCCCCCCTATAACCCCACTGAAGTTCAGGTATCCTATTTTTCAAAATTCTATCCACTTATAATTTTAGGTTGTTGGTTTCTTTTTTTAGCGTTTAGTTCATAGCTCCGCACGCTGCTCCATGCGTCGCAGCCCCAATTACTAGAAATAATAACCATACTCTAACACGTTATACATTACCACCGCAGTCCGCGGTGCGGGCCCCGAGAATATACTAGTTTTCACACTTAGAACATTTCAAGAGACTACACCTTAATTCGCTTTGCGTCTTCATTGATATATTTCTTATCTACTTATGATTCCACCTTTATCTTTCTTTATTCGATTCTTCTTTTTCTTTCAAGGACTAATGTTATAATACTGCTATAAACATATAACAATATCTATTTTTAAATAGACAGTCAAACTTCAGCTATCATCTATCTTAACATACAAAGGATCTTAAGTAGAAATATTATTTCTACTCGATCTTTCATGCAAAACAGGCAAAACAGGCTTCCCATTTTAAAAATCAACCTTACAAACATGTAGCAATCTCTTCTTAAAATTTAACCCCCTTACTCTTCCGAGTCCCCCAAAATGCCCCTTTTAACCTTTTACTTTCTCAAAATCAAAAACATCTTTTTTCCAAAAAATTTATCCCCTTTTAACTTACATTTCAGTCACCAGAAACCAAATCTTAAGTGCTAACCTCAAAATATTTAACCGCGCTCCTACCAACTAGCACGAACACTTTTATAATTTATTCTTCTCAATTTATTTTTATACATTCTTATAATTTATTTTTATATATATTTTTATATATCCTTTTCTATGTATTCTACTTTTCTGCATATTCACCTACATACTCCGTGGATTCACTAGTATTCCCCAAAACATTAAAGAATAATATGCACCATACATATACTTACCCCTCACTCCTTTATATATATATATATTTATTATTTTTAATAATATTTTAAATATAAAATATATATTAAATAAAAATATACTGATAGTGTATGTAGCTTAGCTTAAAGCATAATATTGAAGATATTAAGACAGGTATTTATCTCAAACACATAAAGGGTTAGTCTTACCCTTAAAATTAGATTCTTCGAAATTTATACATGCAAATTTCCTCATTACAGTGAGTTCCTTGATATTTTAAAATTATAGAGACTAAATAAGATTTATTATCCTAAATTAAAATTCTTTCACACCCCCAAGGGTATTCAGCAGTAATTAATATTGAGCAATAGACAAAAGTCTGACTCAATTAAAGAATTTTTAAGTGTCCAAAATCGTGCCAGCAGACGCGGCTATACGGTTGCTTAAATCTAATATTTGATGGTGTAAAGAGTAAATTTCATTACTATTCTTATCTAAAACTAAACCAATTTATAATAGTTAAATACATAAATTTTTAAAAACAAACTAATGTAGTTTTAATAACTAAGTTTATAACTTTACGAAAGTTGGGTCTCAAACTAGGATCAGATACCCTACTATGCCTAACCGTAAACAAAGAATTTCTTCCGCCTGAATACTACGAGCCCAAGCTTAAAATTCAAAAGACTTGACGGTGTTCTACCCGCCAAGAGGAGTTCGTTTTTCAAACGATAATCCGCGATTCACCTCACCATTTTTATCAGTTTATATACCGCCGTCGCGGGAGAAGGCTTGGGGGGAGGAGGCATGGGTGGGAGAGGTATAAAACACATGGACAATGCTAGGACTTCCAGGAAAGAAGTCGATGTTTCAAAAAAGTGGATCTGAGGTGAATTAACTGGGGAAGAAAAGATCAAGGATTTGGATGGGGGAAGATAAGAGATTGTGGTGAACAGCTGTTTTCAAAACCTGGAGGGTGGAGTGGGACTGAAGAGAATGTGGGAGATTGTTCTCGAGGCAGAAGAAAAAAGGAATGAAGGAGTGGAGGTGAGTAGAGAGTCTTGATTTTGGCAGTTTCACCAGAAGAGGGTTGCTGGCAGATGTTGTGCGGCCTGTCGGAATATTTGTGGGGGCAGAGCACAGATAAGAGCACAGATAACCCCTCAGTATCAGCTTCATCGCAGGCGATTCCAATGTTTCTGAATGCTTTGGTTTCAACAGCATGAAGCCGAGCTAGGTGTGAGGCAGGAGCAGCAGCCCAGAGTGGAGAGCAGTATTCCATTGAGCTGCGGATCTTCTAAAATCATCAATGTATGTCTAAAACATAGGGGCAATAACCCTGGTGCTCATCTGGAAAAATAAACAGTATACTGCACAGACTCAGGGTATTTTAAACCAATTTCCATGGTTGCTAGAAGACAGGGCAGCATGGAGAATCATACTAACATAATCATAAGACTTTAAACAAAGAAAGAAAAAAATACCTATTTGGGGGGCAACCCCCCCTCCCCCAACCCCAAATACCTCCTAAGACCCCAATTTATCTGATGCCTTGAAAAAGCCTTGGTACATCATGGGTGATTATGGTTCTGGTGAAGTTTCATCGAAATTGTCTGTGTAGTTTCTGAGAAGAAAGCAAATACCTATTTTGGGGAAACTCTCCACCCCACCTCCCCCCCCCCCCCCACCCCCTTACACCTTATCCATTCGGCCAATAAAGGGGTGTCAATTTGATTCATACAGCTGCATGAAGAACTAAATGTATTTTATTTGCCAGATGGAGGGCACCCCTTTGCATGAACTTTTCTATGGCATTCCTTGGTTCCTCCTAAGAAAACAAGTTCAGCATGCACATTAAATTTTTTGAATGTCCCTTATTTTCTGTTGTTTGGCATTTTCTCCAAGCTATGGAATGTCCCTTCTTTTCTATACTTTGCCACATGGCACATACCATATAGAGGGGTGTTTTCTATGTCCCTGGCATTTTCCCCAAGAATGCCCCCTTCTTGTAACACGCATTAGAAAGTAGGCGGTTATGTTGGGATATGATTGATGTTTAAGATAACGAAGGGTAGAGACAAAATAAGTGCAGAATAATTATTGAGCAGAGACAGTGACAGGACATGGGTCTGTAGCCGAGTCAAGAAAAGAAGAGTTAATACGGTAGTAAGGAAAGGCTCTTTCACTCAGAGACTCGTTAATGCATGGGATGGTCTCTGAGAAAGGCAGTGGCAACAGAACCAATAGATAAGTTTAAATTAGGATGAGATAGGTACCTAGAGGCTTCAGAGATGGACGAGTATGGGGATACTGGCAAGACGTTTGTGACTTGAGTATGGATTGGGAGATTGTGTGCATCTGAGTGAAGTGAAGTGGAGTGTCGTGTCTGTGGGGGGTCTCGTCAAGGGGTGGTGTGTGGTTGAAGTTGTGTGTTTGTCATCCAAGAACCGCCATCCCCAAACCTCCCCCGCCTCCCCCACCCACACCTTGAAAGAAAAACACGAAAGATTGCTTTTTTGTCTTTTTTATTCAAATAATTTAAATGAATGTATTTCTCCATTTGTATTTGATGTGCTTGGGATATTCCTGGTCGTGCCACATTGTCTCATCCACATTCCTTCCGTCTTTCCCAAATTAAATTGCATCGTTTTGGTGGATAAAATTTAACGGGTGTTGATGTGGCACAGCATAATGGGACGAATGGTCTCTCGCTTACTCTGGGTTTATTTTTGTCTTTGTATCTAGAAACTCGCATTCATAAAATGCTGATTGATAAGAAAACTTACAAAATGGAACACAGCGGGTGAACAAACTGGATGCAAAATCCCGCATTTACTGGTAAATAAATTGATTGCATTGTCAATGGAAATAACTCAAAAATTCTAAACGGAGCAAAGAAAATAACATGTATAACCTTTCCTTTCTTAACATAGGCATTTTATCCATGACAGGTTATCAGTGAAATGGAGAGATTCTTGGAATGGCTCAAATCTCAAGGCCTGAGGTGAGAAACAGCCCAAGCAGTGATCGATAAGCTTCAAATTGAGAATCAGAAGGTTATTCAAGCTTGTACTGAGTCGGATTCATTGCGGACCGAGCTCCTCTCTCTCTCGCCAAAGAGAAATTTAAATTTACAATGTATGCTGACTTCTGCTAATTTTTTTATTCTTTTTCGAAGCCGCAAGATGTCCAGATTGCAGGTTATACTCTTTTGGGAAGTGTTTTTCTCAACTTGAAGAATTATTTGGGAACTTTCCAGTTCCTGAGAAAAGATTTTCGCATCCAAAAATGTGCATCGCAACGTTTCTGGTTTCTCTGGAATCGGGTTCGGTGGTTTCTGCAGTCTCCAATTTCAGGATGATGGATTAAGACCCATGAGTAGTCGGAAAATGGGGGTTCCATTGCACAAAAAATTTAACATTGAAGTCGATGGGGAAAAAGGCAAAAACTTATTGACTCACTGGATTTTCAACCAGATTTCACCCTCTTTTGGGACAAATATTAAATCCTCAATAGACTTAACTACGACTCATAGGTTCTGAAGCACAAACATTTTAACATTGAAGTCAATGGAGAAAATTAAGGATAATTATTGACAATCTGGATTTTCAACTAGATTTTATCCACAAGATTTCAAGATGTTCAACAGACATTCCCTGATGCTCATTCTAACTCACGATGTTTGGTTTGTTTGCTGTTCGTTGGTGCATTCGAGACACTCCGTTCTCATACTACTTGTGGTGGAAGGGAAAATTGGGAAGGGGAATGCCTTTGATTTTAATCATTAAGTGGACCAATTAATATTTGCTTATTGTTTCATTTTAGGGAATAATTTAATTTTCTTTCAACACTCATCACCATCAAGGTTCTTGGTGCAAGTATCTATGTTGAGCAGAGATGAAATGGCTAAATTACCAAGAAAATTTTATTTTCAGCAAAGAAGCATCTATAAATACTTCCTGTTATAATAAAGAGAAACCCCAAACAATTATGAAGTTTAAAAAGTTTGTTAATACACCTAAATCTATTCTGGAGGCTGTTGAACAATGTGATAGACACTTTAGAACAGCTCTAATTCCTGGATTGTAGTCCAGGAATAAGTCATATCTATATTCCTAACCCCCACACAACATTATTCCTCCGATCCCTGTATAGTAGTGGATTGTGAAGTGTTGCTTTCAAGGGCATTATCTGCTTACCTGTGGCTTTTGTAATTCCTGTGAATAAAATGAACCTAAAATCTCTCCTCCATTTAAATCATATAATTTATAGGTCCAAGGAACTGTATCCATGACAACAACGATTTTAAAAAGTTCATTACTCCATCGCTTTGTATAACCTTTCTCAAAATGGCCTTTCTGTCTATATATTCTTACAATATCACCAACTCTGAACTTGGGTTTAATCAAATTGATCTCCTTTTCGTATTCTAAATTTGTAAATGTTTCCGATGGTTTTGATTTTGTTGATGAATGAACTGTATTATTGTAATTGTCAACAACATCCTGAAATACAGCTACCCATTGTTGAGAAACGATTGGTGTAAATTTTTCATTAAATTTCTCTTTCAAAGTGTGATTAAAACGCTCAATAACAACTGCCTTCCTTTCATTAAAGGTGTTGTATAATATTATACCATTATCTTTAAGAAATTTCACAACTATTTTGGTTTGAAACTCTGTTCCCTCATTAGTCCATAACTTCTTTGGTTTCCTATTGCTTATCCAAAATATTCCATTGAAAGCTAACATGGAAATATTACCCCTTTTTGATTTTCAAAGGAACAACCCATGCAAATCTTCTACTCAAATCAATAATTTGAGGTGAGAAGTGAAGTCCCACTTGTGACGCACCGCACACCCCGCGTCCAACAATATTTTGACTCTGTTGCTGCTTGGCAGTCAAACAAAATTGAAAATCATTCCAAACAGGAAAATCACTGTTTATAATGATACCATAAAAGACAGTGAACATAATACATATGACAGACAGTGAACATCATAAAGGACATAAAGGACAGTGAAAGCACAGTGAAAACAAACAACAGGCACAAATAACTAATGTAACGTGTTAGAGTAATGTAATAGACACCGTGTAACTCCAGTAAATTACAGATAATTTTTAAAATGAATTTTACAATCTTTATTTTATGTAAATTGATGAAATACTTCAACACTGTTGAACACAAGTCACCTTCTTGCTACTTCCACGAACCTCCAGTTTAGCAATCTTTGGACATGTTAAATAGGGTGGTGAATTAGGGTGATGTAGAACACTGCTTCATCAGCGATTAACATGCGGAATTTTTATTTTTAACAGCCTTTCACTGAATTATTATATTTAAATTGAAGAATACATTCCATGACATAACATGTTCTTTTAACTCTCGAGACGCTGATTTGTTCACACGTAATGTCTGTCCTGAAAATGTGGAAGGCAGACAACACAACAACGATTCATCTGTCACAGAAGATTCAAAATGTGCTTCTGCAAAGGAAGATTCAGACAACATTAACATGATAAACGGAAGTGCTTCTTGTTTTGCAACTGATGAGTGGAAACGGAAAAAATTAACAAACAATCTTTTATGTTGAGAAAATATATAATTTTCGGAAATGTGTTAAATATTTTGCATTTTGATTTTAACCGAAAAAATAAAATGTGTTTTTGTTTCTGTAGAACAATCCAAGTGTAATATGGGACAAATAAGGTGCAGTCTCAGTTTGACAGTGATGAAGCCTTTTTGAAGAAACAATCACGAAATCAAGACTCACTTCCCATAAAATACAAGTACATGTCTGGGCCTCGCAACACCAAGATTAATATAAAAATAAACAAACACAAAAAGGTTCCAGAAAGGTGAATACGTTAAACGTGCAATGTGTGCAGAATGGATTTTGCTTCAACGAGTGACATCAAAATACACATGAGGATCCACACTGGAAAACACCCCAACAAGTGCTCTGTGTCAAAAAGGTTCCTTGACAAAAGGCAATTTGAATAAACATTTGAAGATCCATACACGAGAGCGACCTTACAAATGCTCGATATATGATAAAGGTTTCCCTCAAAAAGGCAATTTCAAATCACATATGAAGATCAATACAGGAGAGCGACCTTACAAATGCTCGATATGTGACAAACGTTTCTCTCAAAACGTCAATTTGAAATCATATATGAGGATCCATGCAGGAGACGACCTTACAAATGCTCGATATGTGATAAAGGTTTCTCTCAAAAAGGCAGTATCAAATCACATATGAAGATCCATACAGGAGAGCTTTCCGCACAAGTGCTCGATATGTGATAAAGGTTTCTCTCAAAAAGGCAATTTGAAATCACGTGTGAGGATCCATACAGGAGAGCGTCCCCACAAATGCTTGATATGTGATAAAGGTTTCTCTCAAAAAGGCAGTTTGAAATCACATATGAGGATCCATACAGGAGACAACCTTACAAATGCTCGATATGTGAAAAGAGTTTCTCTCAAAAAGAAAACGCATGTGAAGATCCATATAGGAGAGCTGAAATCTGAAATACCAGGATCTGAAAAATGAGGTGAAGAGGATTTTGAAATTGAAGAAAAGAAACCTGAAAATGTACCAGTTATAGTCGGAGCAACAGTGAATTTGGAAAACAAAGAAAACGCTCAGTCATTAAAAGCATTCCAGGGAATATCACGACAAACAAGCTGCAGGTGGAAGCTGTCAGATTCAATGATGAATCTAAAATGAGCCCTTGAAACAACGCTATGAGAATTAAGTTTCACAAACTGGTCCATGAATAATGATCCTTTACCGGAAAGGGAGGTGGAGATTTTGAGTTCTGGGAGACCTGCCTCCCACCTCCTGAAACCTGCATGTGGAGATAACAACACACGAGAGCGTCCTTACAAATGTTATATTTGGGATAAGGTTGTTATTTCCAGACGGCGCTGTGTAACCCACGCTGAAGTGCTCGCATAAAAAGTGCTCTGACTGTGGGGAAAGTTTTGCTGATAAAGGTTTGTTAAATTCACATAGCATTACCCATACTGGGTTGTACATGCCCCCCTTGTTAGCGATCCTCAGAAGTCGGCAAGGTATTCAGTGAAACAGTGAGGATAAAGCTATCGTGAAAGCGTGCAGCCCTTTGGGCATATACAATGTAAGCACAACTACTTGGAGTACCATCTGTAACCCCTGACAACCAGCCAGCACCCCAAACCTCCTGATGAAAGCCATACAGCTGTCTATCACCAGAATGTCCACAAAAATCAATGCAAACTGATGTCAGAAGGCAACAGGAATCTCAAAATGCGAACCCCATCTGCGTCCTCGAACTAAGTTTAAATAAAATGACAGCTTTTAAAACATGTAAAATTTATTAATTTGGTCATCTATATTCTCAAAGTAGAATATATGCATGTGAATTCAATCAAGCAACTCGTAAAGACTTGTGTTGCTATCGAGACAAGACGAACACCTGGCTCCTTCTCTTTGGCTACCTGGTGGAATGCGTGCAGGCAAAGTGTGCTAAAGCCCTTTTGGTTATTATAAAGCTCTCGATATGGCTTAGTACGTGTCTATTAATTATTAAATCAATTATACAGTGATTGTAGGTGTGGTTACATGGAAAATTACATGCGCTCTTTTGCACTCAAAAAGCTAGAATATAATTACACGCTGTAGGCAAAGGTTTTACGATCCAGGTGACCCGGTCGTCGAGGCCACTCCTGGCAGTTTGGGCAAAGAGGTCAGAGACGATTCAGCTCGCTCAGCGAGTGCACTTGGGGAAGTCGTAAAATTTACACTTTCACAAAACGCTCCTCCTGTCCTTATCAGGATAATCTGGAAGTGTTCAATTTAATTCGGGTCTTCTTGATTTGTCCCGCTTTCCATGGAACCGTTATTTGGATTTTAAATCTGTTTTCATGAATAAAGCCTGTTCTTTTAGTTTCGCTCCTTAGGTTAAATTATTACCAACTGGAAAAATAATTTCCAATACAGGACTTTTGCGTCATCTGGGTATTTTGGGTCCTCTGGGATTTTGGGTCCTTGGGGACTTTTATGTAATCAATAACTTTTTGGGTATTTTGGATCATGAAGGACTTTTTGGTCATCTGGATCTTTTGGGTCCTTGGGGATTTTTGGGTCTTTGGGGAGTTTTGGTTCTTCAAGGACTTTTTGGGTCATCTGAGTCTTTTAGGCCCTCTGGGACTCTTGGGTCTTTGGGGGTCCTTGGGGACTTTTGAATCAAGCACTTTTTGGGTCCTTGGGGACTTTTGGGTATTTTGGGCCATGAAGGACTTTTGGGTCATCTTTGGGTTTTGCTCCTTGGGGACCTTTGGGTCTTTTGGGTACTCACGGAATTTTGTGTTATCATGGACTTTTTGTGTACTTGGGGAATCATGGGTCCTTGGGATATCTGGGTGTTTTGGGTCTTCATGGACTCTTGGGTCTTTTGGGTCCTTGGGGACTTTTTGGGGCATCCACAACGTTTTGGGTCCTTGGGGACCTTTGGGTCATCAGGGACTTTTGTGTCATCTGGGTCTTTTGGTCCTCAGGGACATTTGGGTCAAGTACTTTTTGAGTCCTTGTGGACTTTCGGGTATTTTGGGTCACTAAAAACTTTTAGGTCATCTGGGTCTTGAGTCCTCAGGGACTTTTGGGTCAAATACTTTTTGAGTCCTTGGGGACTTTTGGGTATTTTATATCATTAATAACTTTTAGGTTATCTCGGTCTTTTGGGTCCTTGGGGACTTTTGGGTCGTTAACGATTTTGTGGTCATCTGGGTGTTTTTGGCCCTTGAGGACTTTTGCATCATCATGAACTTTTTGGGCCTCATGGACTCTTGGGTCTTTTGGGTCCTATGGGACTTTTGGGTCAACAATAACTTTTTGGGTCCTCAGAAACGTTTGGGTCTTTTTGTTCCTTGGGTACTTTTGGGTCTTTTGGTTCATTAAGGACTTTTGGGTCATCTGTGATGTGTCATGTGGGTGTTTTGGGTCCTCAGGGACTCTTTGGTCTTTTGGGTCGATGGGTATTTTTGGGTCATCAATGACTTTTTGGTTATTTTGGGTCATCCGTCACTTTTTGGGTCATCTGGGTCTTTTGGGTCCTCGGGAACACTTGGGTATTTTGGGTCCTTGGGGACTTTTGGGTCATCAAGCACTTTTGGGTTATTGGGAACTTTTGGGTATTTTGGGTCATGTAGTACTTTTGGGTAATCTGTGTTTTGGCTCCTTGTGGTTCTTTGTGTCTTTTGGGTCCTCAGGGAATTTTGGGTCATCAAATACTTTTTGAGCTGTTTGGGTCATTGAGGATTTTTGGGTCATCGGGGTCTTTTGGGTCCTTGGGGACTTTTGGGTGAAAGACTTTTTGGGTCCTTGGGGAATTTTGGGTTGTTTGGGTCTTTATGGATTTTATTTGGGTCTTTATGTTTGGGTCTTTTGCGTCCTCGGGGACTTTTGGGTAATCAATAACTTTTTGGGGACTCTTGGGTCTTTTGGGTACTTTTGGGTCATCCAGAACTTTTTACGTCATCCATAACTTTTTCGGTCCTTGGGGACTTTTGGGTCATTAAGGACATCTAGTCCCGACCCTCTCAAAACTTCATCCTGGCCCTCTCCACATCTCGCCATGACCCTCTCAACACCCCACCACGACTCTCTCAACACCTCGTCCCTCCCCTCTCAACACCTCGTCCCGCTGAGCACCGTTTTGCATTCAATT
Source organism: Myxine glutinosa (assembly GCF_964187855.1). Taxonomy (NCBI): domain Eukaryota; kingdom Metazoa; phylum Chordata; class Myxini; order Myxiniformes; family Myxinidae; genus Myxine; species Myxine glutinosa. The sequence goes on from NC_136261.1 coordinate 395,928,316, forward strand.
CATAGATATTCAGATCTCAACTTTATAGCTCTCGAAACGTCGCCGAATTCTTTTTTGATAAGTTCCACCAATTTAATAGGATTACTTGGACCCAACGGTTTGGACCCATCGGATACCGATTCGATCACCAATAATTTGACTTGGGGGATCTTCAGGGGAAGGGGAAGCCATGCGCTTGTCTCCTGAGGGTGGAGCGAGGAACACATGTCCGAGGAATAGGACGAGCTGATTCGGAATGAACACACCCCAGCACTTTCATTGGTGTGTTCATTGGCAACTTTTTCGTTCTTGCCAAATCAAAGATTTTTCAACTGATCTTGTGCGTCATTCTGAAAGAAATGAAGAAATGATTTGATTTTCGTGAAAATCTGGATCCAGATCTGGATCTGAGCATTATCATCCTCGGGTAGTTTGGTTGCATCATCATCCTCGGGTAGATTGGTTACATCATCATCCTCGGGTAGTTTGGTTGCATCATCATCCTCGGGTAGTTTGCTTGCATCATCATCTTCGGGACAGGAGTTCTGATTTTAAAAAACCGCAACGTTCTGCCGAACTCACGGGTTATTCCATTTAATAATGAACCTTCTTTTGTTGTTGTACAATATACTAGTACCCGACTGCAAAGCCGCAATGAGCCGGCGAAGCCAAAGCCTCTTGCCACTATTTTACCCATCACTATGGCATCAGTAGGTTAGGTACTTGGTAGTAGGTAGGTGTAGTAGGTACCGTCCCGAGTTCAAAATGACACCATTTGCATTCTGGATGAGATTAAAATTTATAAAATTCCCTTCTTCATTAATTCGGTGAATTCTGTCTCAACTTCGGATATTTCCGGCCGTGAAAAACGATCCCCTCCGGCCGCGAGATTTCTAAAAAATAATTCTTCGTCAATTTTAGAATATTTGACGCCGTTTTCAGCGTCCGAAATGTGGTAATAAGCTTTTTTGAAATATTTTTTCAAATGCTCGAATCTCATTGGTTCCGGTAATTGGTGACGATTTTCGTTGAAGACAACCAGGGCCCGTGTGGGCCCGGGGAACGAGGTTGGTCTTAAAGTATTTTAATTACAAATTAGAGGTGCATTGGATTGTGAATCAAACAAAGACAGTTGAAACAAACTCCTATTGAACTTTTTCGCAATTTTTTTATGCATTCTTCCGCATCCGCAAGATGGCGGCCTCCATTGAGCGATTTGGTGCGTCAAAGCTCGGAATTCTCAAGGGATCCAACAAAATCTGGCTTTTCAACATAATACGTACGCGTTCATTCACAACACCGGCTTCGCTGGCTACTAGTACCCGACTGCAAAGCCACAATGAGCCGGCGAAGCCAAAGCCTCTTGCCACTATTTTACCCATCACTAAGGCATCAGTAGGTTAGGTAGTTGGTAGTAGGTAGGTGTAGTAGGTACCGCACCTAGTTCAAAATGACACCATTTGCATTCTGGATGAGATTAAAATTTATAAAATTTCCTTCTTGATTAATTCGGTGAATTCCGTCTCAGCTTCGGATAGTTCCGGCTGTGAAAAACTATCCCCTACGGCCACGAGATTTCTAAAAAATAATTCTTCGTCAATTTTAGAATATTTGACGTCCTTTTCAGCGTCCGAAATGTGGTAAAAAGCTTTTTTGAAATATTTTTTCAAATGCTCGAATCTCATTGGTTGTGGTGTTTGGTGACGATTTTCGTTGAAGATAACCAGGCCCGTGCGGGCTGAGGTTGGTCTTAAAGTATTTTAATTACAAATTAGAGGTGCATAAGATTGTGAATCAAAAAAAGACAGGTGAAACAAACTCCTATTGAACTTTTTTCAATTTGTTATGCATACTTCCGCATCCGCAAGATGGCGGCCTCCATTGAGCGATTTGGTGCATCAAAGCTTGGAATTCTCAAAGGATCCAGCATAATCTGGTTTTCAACATAATATGTACACGTTTATTCACAACACCGGCATTGCCGGCTACTAGTACCGACAGCAAAGCCGCAATGAGCCGGCGAAGCCAAAGCCTCTTGCCACTATTTTACCCATCACTATGGCATCAGTAGGTTAGGTAGTTGGTAGTAGGTAGGTAGGTAGTTGGTAGTAGGTAGGTGTAGTAGGTACCGTACCTGGTAAGACTTGGTAAAAGAGAACAGCAGACAGTCCTCCCCAATACCTGCATACAATAAATGTCACAAGAAGCTTAAGGAAGTAACTGTACGATGTGCTAGCTTAGGGCCTATTTTAAGAAATTTTAACTGGGCTTAAAATACGTTTTCACAGTATGTGTGTAGTCTTCTAATTTCAGTCACTGTCAGGGCTGGTTCTCTCCGGGCACTGCGACTTCCTCCACCAGAAGAAGTTAGCTTGCAGTGATTAATTCGGTGAATTCCATCTCAACTTCGGATATTTCCGGCCGTGAAAAACTATCCGTATTTCTAAACTAAATATGTAAACCGCTTATACCATATTTCTGGCCGTGAAAAACTATCCCCGACGGCCGCGAGATTTCTAAAAAATAATTCTTCGTCAATGTTAGAATATTTGACGCCGTTTTCACCGTCTGAAACGCGCAATAAGCTTTAAAAAAATATTTTTTCAAATGCTCGAATCTCATTGGTTCTGGTGTTTGATGACGATTTTCGTTGAAGATAACGAGGTTGGTCTTAACGTATTTTAATTACTAATTAGAGGTTCATTAGATTGTGAATCAAAGAACGACGGGTGAAACAAACTCCTATTGAACTCTTTCGCAATTGTGTTATGCAAACTTCCGCATCCGGTCGATGGCGGACACCATTGAGTGATTTCATTTTAGAAATATTTTTGCAAATGCTCGACTCTCATTGGGTCCGGTGTTTGGTGACGCGTTTCGTTGAAGATAACCAGGCCCGTGCGGGCCGATGTTGGTCTTAAAGTATTTTAATAATACATTGGAGGTAGGCTATGAGCCGAGGGGTCGACCATGCTCAATCAGAGGGAGGATGGCTAACAGTTATTTTTGGCAAGGCCAAGGTCCCTAGTGCTGAAAAAAAAGTGATAGCAGTGTGAAACTCTTAGCCGTATCTGTGTTATCATCACATTTGTCAGATCACCCATTTATCGCTTTTCGGGTCATTTTCCCCGCTTAAGATTTAGGGGGTGGGGTTAGTTTTTTGGCTCTCAAATAATATCACGTGTATATATCAGCTAGTGTGGTATATCAGGTAAAAGGTTATTGAATTACCTTTCAAATGATGTATAGAAAGTGACTGTGTGATCTATAGTAACCTCTTTATAATGATTATTAAAACATAATTATTTCCACAAACTCTCAAAACTTCATCACAAAATCCCCAATTTTAGGAACAAAAATAGGCAAAAATCAAAAGGTATGTAAAAGGTATGTTTCGATTTGAGACACACATACAGTATAATTAGAGTCAATATCCTCACACATATATGATCATGATGTGCTATGAAATTCAATGCAATATGTGTAGACATGCTAATACGAATGTTGTCATCAATGTCAATATTTTCATTATATTTTAGGTGATTTTCAACCATGACAGCGGTGCACGACATCTAATGTATTTCTCTTTGTAGATTTGTTGGTGCAGAATACATTTTTAAGCAACTATAGCAACTGATGCTAATTTGTAGTAGTGGTGGTGGTGGTGGTCTCATTCGATATTATGTGTCTTTCCAGGTGAGACGGTGGTGGTGATATTGGTGGTGGTGAAACAGAGTGTACCGCAGATAGACAATTGAACAAATACTTGCAATGGAGATTGCGATCACTCAGAAAGTTCCCAAGGACGTTTGTATCATTCATAAGCTATCGTTAGATGTCAAACCAGAAGATCCGCTCATAAGCCCTCAAACATTCGATTCGTGGACTACATTGCTGGATGCGGCCAAAATACGGAACCATGCACCCATTCTCGACCTTGCTCAGTCGCTGCCAGAGAAGGAGATTCCCCGAGTATTCTACCACAGGCAGTGCAGGAGCGTGTTCACCATGAAGCGAGATTTGGAAGCACTGAAACGAAAAGCTGAATCCAATTTAACCGACGATGCTGCTGCAACATGTTCAGCGAGCAAGAGACAAGCCAGAAGGGCATCTTCGGAATCACGCATCTATGAACTGGATTGTATATTCTGTGGAAAGACCAAGTGGTGCAAGGGAACGTCATCCCGTGAAAAGTTGAGCAAGGCTGTTGATCTGAGAGCAGATGAAACACTGCGAAACAGTGCCGTGCGTAAATGTGACACGAAAATCATGGCTGCCACAAGTAGAGACATTGTGGCAGCTGAAGCACGATACCATTTCTCTTGCTACAGAAGTTACACGAGACCAAGCACTAAAGATGCACATGACAGAAACACGGCCGCCACAAACGAATCTGACTACACTGAAGAAGAAGCATACAATGAGTTGCTAGTATACATCCGGAACCATATAATCCCGAATAAGGAAATTGTTAGGATGACAACGCTGGTAGAGCACCTACAATCGATAATGACATCAAGAGGGTTGCATGGGATAAAAACTGCTACAAGAAAAAACCTCGCACGGAAACTGGAAACTGATCTTGGAAATAGCGTTCACATCTTTCAAGACAACAGTGGAAAACTGATTGTCGTACCTGATAATGTAACACTACAAGATGCTGTCAAAGAAATACAAACACTTAAACAACAACTGAGCATTTGGAAAGGGAAATCATCAAACATGTCCAAAGTCATTGATCAGACATCGACACACATCAGATCGATGATAAGGAAGGATAACAAACCAACTCCATGGCCCTATCATCCAGCCGACGTCGACAATGACTCTTTCGTCGTTCCCGTCTATCTTCAGCGCTTTATGCTTGGCCTCTTGACTGGAGATCCAGAAAACGAGCTTCCATCAAACAGGGTCATCATGCTGATGCAATCTTTCAGCCAGGACATTATCTATGCAGTGAGCTGTGGACAACAAAAGCCTCCGAAACACATGTTGCTCCCATATGCAGTTAAGACTCTCACAGGGAACGTAGAACTAATTCGCACATTGAACCATCTTGGACATGCAATATCCTACACTCAACTGGAGGAAAATGACACTGCACTATGTTGTCAAAAACTTGCAGCAAACTTAAATGAGCAAACAGTCCTACCAAGCAGCATCCAGCCGTATGTATTCACAAACTTGGCATGGGATAACATTGATAGACTGGAAGAGACGCTGACCGGGAAAGGAACAACACATCGAGTCAATGGCATTGCAGTGCAGGCCAAAATGTATGGACCACACCTTCCAAAGGAGCCACTTCCGAAGATCGAGAAGCTCAAGCAAAGAACAGTCTGCATAACAGAAGAAACACTGCCTGTCTACATTGCAGGTGAACGTGTTGGGCCTCATCCACTACAAACATTATCAACAGCTGCAGCGGAAAACAAGATGGCTATGGAAGTTGCTCAAATCAAGAATCTTCTTTGGGTCATTGCCCGTCAGGTGGACCCAGTAACACAAAAAACACCAAGTTGGACAGGATTCAACATTACCGTCAGGGCATCTATCAGCATCTCTCAGGATATTGTTAGATATATGCCTACAATAAATGCACCAGCTACAGAGATGTCCACAGTCGCAGAAATCTTGAAGCAGTCTGAAAGCGTCCGACAGATCCTACACTTGCAGGACATCATCGTCATCATGGATCAGGCCCTGTATGCTAAGGCTGCCGAGATCGTCTGGAAACACACAGACACATATGCTAACATCGTACTTCGCCTCGGCACGTTCCACACAATCTGCAATGTGAAGTCGATTCTTGGTGCTCGTTTCCAAGATGCTGGTCTTAGAGACTTTTGCATCAAAACAGGAATCGTCGCAGAAGGCTCACTCAATCGGGTTATGGACGGGAAGATGTACAACCGAGCAGTCCGTGTACATAAGAGCATCTACGAAGCATTCATGAGGCTTGCGTGGATTGAATTTCTCCCTTGGTTGGAAAAGATGCGACCAGAGGCAACACAGACGGTCACTACGTTGTTAGCAGAAGTTGCTGAATTGGGACAAGATGAGAGCCAGTGGAACAACCTGTTGGAAGATCAATCGTGTGAAGAAGTTCAGGCTGTTTGGAAGCAATTCCTGCATCACCTTCGTCATGATAATGGTGAATTGTCATCATTCTGGATGTCGTACGTGGATATCGTTGAAACGGTCTTGCTTGCTCTACTGCGCGCTTCCCGAGAAGGTAATTGGCCATTACATCTATCTGCTATCCAAGCCATGATTCCTTGGTGCTTCGCATACGACAAAATCAACTATGCACGGTATTTATCAGCATACTACGCACAAATGACAAACCTTCCAACGCAGCACCCTGGCATCTTCCAAGCGTTCTCGGATGGGTACTTCTCAGTTCAAATGTCAAAAAGCAATCCGTTTGGACGCATTCCAGTTGACCAAACTACTGAGGTCACTGTCAACAAAGACACACAGACACCAGGTGGCACTACCAGGTTCAACTTGAAATCTGGAGCAGTGAAGCGCTACTATGTCACATCCGAACACAGGAGTGCGTTTCTCCGCCAGATGAGGGAAATGGTGAATGTGAGCAACACACACGTACAACATGCGGATCTGCAGCAAACACGGATCAAGAAAGATGAGGACGCTGTATCATCACTGATAACTCTGATCCAGAGTTGGGTGAACCCATTCACTATGGCCAGCTCTCTCATCAGTATTTCCACTGCACGCGCAGCCCCTCCAAATATTGCCAAGGATCTGGAGAAAGCATGGGAAGTCGGACACAAGTGCTACACAAACTTCAAGATTGAGCGACTTCAGAGCAACCCACCAATCAAGAAATTCCACGACCCTTTGCAACTGAACAAGCTGAAGACTTTCAGCAACCTCACTAAGAAGAAGGAATGCAGAAGCAATGGCAGGGCAGTAATTCTTCAAGCAGACAGAGCTCTATTTGGTAGAATTATCGTGATGGCACAGGGCCGAGATCTTCACATGGCAGAGGTGCTATCTCATCCTCTAGGTCCCTTGCCATGGGCCCTGGCGACACCCGAAGGCCTTCTACGGAAAACCAACAAAGCTGCCCTAGCCACGGCCTTGCAAAGGACTGTGACCCCGGCTGAAAGGATACCCGACAATTCGGCAACAATTATTGACGGGATGCTCCTTATACAGAAGGTGGCAGGTGATCAAACTACATTTGCCGAAGTGGCCATGATTGTCCTATCCATGGCCCTGAAGGATGGATGCAGTAGCCAGAGGATGGATGTCGTCTTTGACACCTACAAGGAGACTTCCATCAAAAACAGCGAACGGTTAACCAGGGGGGAAGAACTTGGACTTGAGCTGAAAAACATCACGGCATCTCAAATTGTAAGGCAATGGCGCAAGTTTCTCAGCTATGTTGGGAACAAGTCAAGTCTTATCATGTTCCTGGTCGAAGAGTGGAAGAAACCAGAGTACATCAGACGCCTACAGGGAAAGGTTCTCTTTGTAACATGCGATGACAAGTGTTATCAGATCACATCTGATGCTAGCCAAGAAGTAGTGGCCCTGGAAAGCACACACGAGGAAGCAGATGGTCGTCTGTTCTTGCATGCTGCCCATGCTGCCACACATGGATACCAGTCTGTGCTTATTAGCTCAGATGACACCGACGTACTTGTCATTGGCTTGGCATTTCATACCAAGATTCATGCCAAGTTGTTTCAGAAATGTGGCACCAAAGCAAGGGCTAAAATCCTAGACATAGGGAAAATAGGAAAGTCAGTCGGCACAAATGTATGTCAGGCCCTAATTGGAATGCATGCCTATACCGGATGCGACACAGTCAGCACGTTCGCTGGACGAGGAAAACTGACTGCACTAAAACTCATCAGAACCAACAAAGATGTGCAGGATGCATGTACACAGCTGGGAGAGGACTGGGACGTCAGTGAGGAACTGATGGATAAATTGGAGAACTTCACTTGTCTCATGTACGCACCGAAGTCGGGGACAGTGAAGGTGAATGACTTGAGATATCACCTGTTCTGTGCCAAGAGGGGAGAGATCGACAGTCACCAGCTACCTCCGTGCAAAGACTGCTTAACCAAACATGCACAGCGAGCCAACTATCAAGCCGCTATTTGGAAGAGGAGTCTCAAGATGGATCCAGCAGTACCGAGTCCAATCGGGAAAGGATGGCACTGGGATACCCAGGATGGTCGCGTGCAGCTGGCAGTCGACTGGATGCAAGGACAGCCCGCACCACAGGCGGTTCTGGATTTACTGGCATGCACCTGTTCGAAAAGATGCACACTACCCATGTGTGTCTGCATGGCCAGTGGTTTGAAGTGCACAGACATGTGCAAACTCACCACATGTGACAACCAGAGAGTGTATGGTGAGAGTGATGACAGTTCGGCAGAAGACGATGAAGAAGACGACGACGATGACGAGGATAACTTCTGAATTGTAGAACTGTATGGAGAAAGATCATGTACATATGTGTAACAAATATGGTGTACGCTGAATTGATAACTCGTGTACTTTATGGTATGATGTCTATAAATATATGTTGCTTAAATAGAAAGTACATTGTTTTCCTTTGGTTTACTTTATGTATAGCTGGTAATATAAGAGAACCATACAACACTACAAGACTAAAAACGTTTGCATGAATATGATGTAAATTATCTCGCCAAGTTAGGGTACATCAGGAGACATACATATACATGGAGTAGGTTAATCATCACATGCATCATACGTCTGTGGTATATTCAAGAACACCACATACAGTTTGGTCATAATGCCTTCATATTTTTAGAATTAGACATTTCTGACACCAATTTCAGTACTTTTTGGCCTATATATGGCTGACATCCCAATATTATATATACTATTTTTAGACGAATAATGGTATACAAACTATATACATGCTGTCGGTCAAAAATCGTAAAATGTAAATCAATATATTAAAGCGCGATGCTGCGCACGCTAATGCTTACGCAAAGAGCAAGCGGACAACGCGGTTCATAAAAGAGTCTTTATTCAAAGTACTCAAACTGCAGCACTAAGCTGCTCAGGGCTGCACGCTCCGCGTATATCGTGAGACCACGCCTCTCTCCCTGCCTGGCCCATCCCCACTTGGTGTGCGGGGTGATGTCACCGCGTCAGTGCTTTCGTGTCCGCCACAATATCATAAGAGCGGAAAGATATACATTTATGGATTTTAGGTCATGGTTACAGCAACTACTGTATATTGGATTTTCTCATCTTTATCAAGGTGTATGAGATTTAAGGCCCAAATTTGACTTTAATCATACTGTGTGTTTCTCAAATTCAAAAATTCATTTAATATCCGCCAAACTGAATTTTTGCCTAATTTTGTTTTCATTGGGGATTTTGTGATAAATTTTTGAGGGTTGGCAGAAATAATTATGTTTTAATGATCATAAAGAGGTTACTATATATCACACAGGCACTTTATATATGTGAAAGATAATTTGAAAGATAATCATGTGAAAGATAATTCAATTACCTTTCACCTGGTATACAACACTAACTGATACATATAGGAGATATTATTTGAAAGCCCCAAAACGAACCCTACCCCCTAAATCTTAGGCGGAAAAATTACCGAAAGCGTTATTGGGGTGGTCTGACAAATGTGATGATAACACAGATACGGCTAAGAGTTTCACACTGCTATCACATTTTTTTCAGCACTAGGGTCCCTGGCCTTGCCAAAAATAACTGTTAGCCATCCTCCCTCTGATTGAGCATAATGTCGAAAATTTGAGGGTCTGGCTCATAGCCTAAGGTGCATAAGATTGTGAATCAAACAATGACGGGTGAAAGAAACTCCTAATGAACGTTTTAAATTTGTTATGCATACTTCCGCATCCGCAAGATGGCGGCCTCCACTGCGCTTCGGATTCTCGAGCCCAGGCATAATCAGGTTTTCAACATAATACGTACTCGTTTGTTGACAACACCGGCTTCGCCGGCTATTACTAGTACCCGACTGCAAAGCCGCAATGAGCCGTCGAAGCCAAAGCCTCTTGCCACTATTTTACCCATCACTGTGGCATCAGTAGGTTAGGTTGTTGGTAGTAGGTAGGTGTAGTAGGTACCGTAGGTGTAGTAGGTACCGTAGGTGTAGTAGGTGTAGTAGGTACCATTTGCATTCTGGATGGATTAAAATTGATAAAATTTACTTCTTGATTAATTCGGTGAATTCCGTCTCAACTTCGGATATTTCCGGGCGTGAAAAACTATCCCCTACGTCTGCGAGATTTCTAAAAAAGAATTCTTCGTCAATTTTAGAATATTTGACGCCGTTTCATCCTCCGAAACGCGTAATAAGCTTTTTTAAAATATTTTTTCAAATGCTCGAATCTCATTCGTTCCAGTGTTTGGTGTCGATTTTCGTTGAAGATAACGAGGTTGGTCTTAAAGTATTTTAATTACAAATTAGAGGTGCATAAGATTGTGAATCAAACAAAGACGGGTGAAACAAACTCCTATTGAACTTTTTCACAATTTTTTATGCATACTTCCGCAACCGGAAGATGGCGGCCTTCATTGAGTGATTTGGTTTCTGAAATATTTTTTCAAATGCTCGCATCTCATTGGATCCGGTGTTTGGTGACAATTTTCCTTGAAGATAACCAGGCCAGTGCGGGCCGAGGTTGGTCTTAAAGTATTTTAATTACAAAATAGAGGTGCATAGGATTGTGAATCAAACAAAGACGGGTGAAATAAACTCCTATTGAACTTTTTTCAATTTGTTATGCATACTTCCGCATCCGCAAGATGGCGGCCTCCATTGAGCGATTTGGTGCGTCACAGCTTCGGAATTCTCAAGCCAAGGGATCCAGCATAATCTGGTTTTCAACATAATACGTATGCGTTTATTCACAACACCGGCTTCGCCGGCTACTAGTACCGAATGCAAAGCCGCAATGAACCGGCGAAGCCAAAACCTCTTGCCACTATTTTACCCATCACCATGGCATCAGTAGGTTAGGTAGTTGGTAGTAGGTAGGTAGGTAGTTGGTAGTAGGTAGGTAGGTAGTTGGTAGTAGGTAGGTGTAGTAGGTACTGTACCTGGTAAGACTTGGTAGAAGAGAACAGCAGACAGTCCTCCCCAATACCTGCATACCTCTTGCCACTATTTTACCCATCACCATGGCATCAGTAGGTTAGGTAGTTGGTAGTAGGTAGGTAGGTAGTTGGTAGTAGGTAGGTGTAGTAGGTACCGTACCTCGTAAGACTTGGTAAAAGAGAAGAGCAGACAGTCCTCCCCAATGGCAATACCTGCATACAATACAATAAATGTCACAAGAATCTTAAGGAAGTAACTATACTATGTGCTAGCTTAAGGCCTATTTTTAACTGGGCTTAACATACGTTTTCACAGTGTGTAGTCTTCTAACTTCAGTCGCTGTCAGGCACCAGGGCTGGTTCTCTAACTCTCCGGGCACGGCAGCTTCGTCCACCAGAAGACATTAGCTTGCAGTGATTAATTCGGTGAATTCCATCTCAACTTCGGATATTTCCGGCCGTGAAAAACTATCCGTATTTCTAAACTAAATATGTAAACCGCTTATACCATATTTCTGGCCGTGAAAAACTATCCCATACGGCCGCTAGATTTCTAAAAAATAATTCTTCGTCAATGTTAGAATATTTGACGCCGTTTTCACCGTCCGAAACACGTAATAATATTTTTTCAAATGCTCGAATCTCATTGGTTCTGGTGCTTGATGACGATTTTCGTTGAAGATAACGAGGTTGGTCTTAACGTATTTTAATTACTAATTAGAGGTTTCATGAGATTGTGAATCAAAGAACGACGGGTGAAACAAACTCCTATTGAACTTTTTCGCAATTGTTTTATGCAAACTTCCGCATCCGGTCGATGGCTGTCTCCAGCACTCCATCCAGTGAGTGATTTCATTTTAGAAATCTTTTTTCAAACGCTCGAATATCATTGGATCCGGTGTTTGGTGACGCGTTTTGTTGAAGATAACCAGGCCCGTGCGGGCCGATGTTGGTCTTAAATTATTTTATTAATACATCGGAGGTGCATAAGATTGTGAATCAAACGACGACGCGTGAAAGAAACTCCCAATGAACGTTTTAAATTTGTTATGCATACTTCCACATCCGCAAGATGGCTACCTCCACTGCGCTTCGGATTCTCGAGCCAAGGCATAATCAGGTTTTCAACATAATACGTACTCGTTTATTGACAACACCGGCTTCGCCGGCTACTAGTACCGACTGCAAAGCCGCAATGAGCCGGCGAAGCCAAAGCCTCTTGCCACTATTTTACCCATCAGTAGGTTAGGTAGTTGGTAGTAGGTAGGTGTAGTTGATACCGTACCTGGTAAGACTTGGTAAAAGAGAAGAGCAGACATTCCTCCCCAATACCTAAAATACAATAAATGTCACAAGAAGCTGAAGGAAGTAACTATACGATGTGCTAGTTTAGGGCCTATTTTAAGAAATTTTAACTGGGCTTAACATACGTTTTCATAGTATGTGTGTAGTCTTCTATCTTCAGTCACTGTCAGGGCTGGTTCTCTCTGGGCACTGCGGCTTCCTCCACCAGAAGAAGTTAGCTTGCAGTAAGATCAGTGCTGACAGATCAGACGATAGCGCCGTTTCAACGGCAATGTGTGACTCGTTAATCAAACCGAGCTTTCTTTCTTTATGTAAACCGCTTAGACCAGTAGGTGCAGGACATCATAAATCAGACAAACCTACTGAGCATGGGAGCATGGGATTGAAGCCTAATTCGGCTTTTCAGGTCTACCACTAAAGAAGAGAAAAATTTCGAAAATGGCCCAGAGTGGTTTACTTTCCAATTACGTTTCGTGAGAACATTGTTTTTTATCGCGAAAAGAAGGTGATAGACGCTGATAGTGACCTGTAAGTACTCTTGAACATCCTCAACAACACATATATGCTGGTGCGAGCACTCAAAGGTCTTTACACACTTTAGAGAAATTTAGCAGTGTACAGTTAAAGTGTAGACTTAAACTGGTAATTGAAACAGTGTAGATTGTAACCTGGTGAATGAGCAGGAGTCACATGACACTTTCTCACGAATTAGCTTGGGTACCCAAGACTTGGGTACATTTGTGTCGTGGTTAAGCATAAACGTCGTCCTTCATGCCACATCTGATAGGTCGGTGTGGCGATGAAGAATGGAGGCGAAACATTGTTCCTCGTTTTGGCTTTGACCGAGTGACATGGCGGGCGTTTTGCAGAATCGAGTCGAAAAACACGTTGTTCAAGTGCTCGTACTTTTTCGCTGTGCAGTAAGCGAGTGACTTGATACGTTTCACAGTGCCCAAAGCAATGACGATTTAGCTTAGGAAATTTGAGCATATGATGAGAACTAATTCGAGCAGCATATGCTTACGTGTGATTCGGTTGTTTTGCACCAACCTCGTTCCCGGCGTCGCAGACGTCACAGTGATTCCCGTCGCAGTTCCTGGCGTCGCAGTGATTAATTCGGTGAAGAATTCCGTCTCAACTTCGGATATTTCCGGCCGTGAAACACTATCCGTATTTCGAAACTAAATATGTAAACCGCTTATACCGTATTTCTGGCCGTGAAAAACTATCCCATACGGCCGCGAGATTTCTAAAAAATAATTCTTCGTCAATTTTAGAATATTTGACGCCGTTTTCACCGTCCGAAACACGTAATAATATTTTTTCAAATGCTCGAACCTCATTGGTTCTGGTGTTTGATGACGATTTTCATTGAAGATAACGAGGTTGGTCTTAACATATTTTAATTACTAATGAGAGTTTTCATTAGATTATGAATCAAAGAACGACGGGTGAAACAAACTCCGATTGAACTTTTTCGCAATTGTTTTATGCAAACTTCCGCATCCGGTCGATGGCGCCCACCATCGAGCGCTTTCATTTTAGAAATATTTTTGCAAATGCTCGACTCCCATTGGGTCCGGTGTTTGGTGACGCGCTTTGTTGAAGATAACCAGGCCCGTGCGGGCCGATGTTGGTCTTAAATTATTTTATTAATACATCGGAGGTGCATAAGATTATGAATCAAACGACGACGGGTGAAAGAAACTCCTAATGAACGTTTTAAATTTGTTATGCATTCTTCCGCCCACGCAAGATGGCTGCGCCCACGGCGCTTCGGATTCTCGAGCCAAGGCATAATCAGGTTTTCAACATAATACGTACTCGTTTATTGACAACACCGGCTTCGCCGGCTACTAGTACCGACTGCAAAGCCGCAATGAGCCGGCGAAGCCAAAACCTCTTGCCACTATTTTACCCATCACCATGGCATCAGTAGGTTAGGTAGTTGGTAGTAGGTAGGTAGGTAGTTGGTAGTAGGTAGGTAGGTAGTTGGTAGTATGTAGGTGTAGTAGGTACCACACCTGGTAAGACTTGGTATAAGAGAACAGCAGACAGTCCTCCCCAATACCTGCATACCTCTTGCCACTATTTTACCCATCACCATGGCATCAGTAGGTTAGGTAGTTGGTAGTAGGTAGGTAGGTAGTTGGTAGTAGGTAGGTGTAGTAGGTACCGTACATGGTAAGACTTGGTAAAAGAGAAGAGCAGACAGTCCTCCCCAATACCTGCATACCTCTTGCCACTATTTTACCCATCACCATGGCATCAGTAGGTTAGGTAGTTGGTAGTAGGTAGGTAGGTAGTTGGTAGTAGGTAGGTAGTTGGTAATAGGTAGGTGTAGTAGGTACCGTAGCTGGTAAGACTTGGTAAAAGAGAAGAGCAGACAGTCCTCCCCGATGGCAATACCTGCATACAATACAATAAATGTAACAAGAAGCTTAAGGAAGTAACTATACGATGTGCTAGCTTAAGGCCTATTTTTAACTGGGCTTAACATATGTTTTCACTGTAAGTGTGTAGTCTTCTAACTTCAGTCGCTGTCAGGCGCCAGGGCTGGTTCTCTGACTCTCCGGGCACGGCGGCTTCGTCCACCAGAAGACGTTAGCTTGCAGTGATTAATTCGGTGAATTCCATCTCAACTTCGGATATTTCCGGCCGTGAAAAACTATCCGTATTTCTAAACTAAATATGTAAACCGCTTATACCATATTTCTGGCCGTGAAAAACTATCCCGTACGGACGCGAGATTTCTAAAAAATAATTCTTCGTCAATGTTAGAATATTTGACGCCGTTTTCACCGTCCGAAACGCATAATAATAATTGGTTCTGGTGTTTGATGACGATTTTCGTTGAAGATAACGAGGTTGGTCTTAACGTATTTTAATTACTAATGAGAGGGTTCATTAGATTAGGAATCAAAGAACGACGGGTGAAACAAGCTCCTATTGAACTTTTTCGCAATTGTTTTATGCAAACTTCCGCATCCGGTCGATGGCTGTCTCCAGCACTCCATCCAGTGAGCGATTTCATTTTAGACATATTTTTGCAAATGCTCGACTCTCATTGGGCCCGGTGTTTGGTGACGCGTTTTGTTGAAGATAACCAGGCCCGTGCGGGCCGATGTTGGTCTTAAATTATTTTATTAATACATCGGAGGTGCATAAGATTGTGAATCAAACGACGACGGGTGAAAGAAACTCCTAATGAACGTTTTAAATTTGTTATGCATACTTCCACCTCCGCAAGATGGCTGCGCCCACCGCGCTTCGGATTCTCGAGCCAAGGCATAATCAGGTTTTCAACATAATACGTACTCGTTTATTGACAACACCGGCTTCGCCGGCTATAATGTGCATTTGAGAAACGGTATCGATATGCATGAACTGTAGCAATTATATAATTTTAATGTGATTATTGTTCCATTTGTATACATTAAATGAGTTATTCATTATTCCAATTAACCTGTTTTTTACCAATACTAACTTCACACGTTAATTTTATAATCGTCCCGTCTCGTTAAACATCAGGGAGCAACGTTTGTTTAAATGGATTGATCACGTGACAAAGCTTTATTTCCTCGAGATGGATCATTCCCTTTGCGCTGTGTTTACCACCACTCACAAGGTGACATGTTTTGTGCGTAAAGTGAGACCTACCCTCGGTCTCATCTCGAAACATTGTGGACCGCGATCGGTCTCGCGTCATCTCTCATCTCTCGTGATCTCGGGTTGCACTGATTGCATGACGTCATTGATTTTGGGTGCCCTGGGCACGTGACCATAATGCAGGTGCGTTAATCCGCCATTGTGGACAGAGCAACGATCACTCGCACGTGGTTCATTCCTCACCCGGAAGCAGTCCTTGCTTCTTCTTTATCTTTGTTTTCTTTCGCACTGCAATGTGGCGGCGACATACAAATTGCTGACGTCATTAACAATCTTCTTTCAAAGAGGAAGAGAAACGATGTGCATAAACAGGATGTCTTCAATGACGATGAAGAACTTCCGGGTGATCTTCTTCTGATGCTCGTGCTGCAACGGACAAAGGTTCACGCGATCGGGTCGATTTTTAAGAGGTTTGTTCGAAGATTCTCATTTTATTATTAATACTGAGAAAGATCTGTAAAACGTTCATTTAAAGATAAAATAATTCCCTGTTCGTTGATGGGAATGAAGATAAGTTGAACGTCTTTTTATTGAATTTATGTTGAGGTATTTGATTGTTCTTTTTATGAGGTGTTTTTCACTCGTTTTGTTTTGTTCACTGCATTGGTTTATATGACGTCATCACTAAACTTCATGCAACGATGGTTAAACCTTTTTCTTCCTTTTAACTACAAACCAGGCAGAAATTTTTTATAATTAACTTGTTTGTCCAATGTGGCGTCTAGAAGAGGATATAAAGGTTGTAGATGGATGAGGGATGTTTGTGGCGTTGGTACAGAAAAAAAAGTCGGTCCCATCTCCTACATCCAAAACTAAAGTTTTAGAATCTTCTCTCAAAAGTCGTTTCGGCTCCATATTAGAACCTCCCTGGTCTGTTCATTGTCGAGGCAGGTATCTCTTTTCATAACTCCAGATCATGGCAAAAGCAAAAAATAGGACTGCGGTTCCTGAAGCTCACCTGGATCAGGAGCAACAGTCACTCGAACCACTCACAGACCCCCGTAGACCCTGATTTTTGTTTTATATGCCTTGAGCAAACTTTGTACATCACAGGTGATGAAGGTTGTCGTCTAGGTTCGTCGTAATTGTTTGTGTAGTTTTGGAGAAGAGAGCAAATCGCAGTTCAAATCGAAAAGAGTCAAACCCCACCCCTCTCCTCCCCCCTGCCCGCTCCCCCTTCCCCCTTCCCCCTGCCTCCTCCACCTTCCCCCTTCCCCCTGCCTCACCCTTCCTTTCCCACCGTGTCTCATAAATAAAGAAGATACAAGCACACCTGACGCTCGGCCTTGCCTTCAAACTTTGGCACGCTCACTTGGCTGTACTGTCGAAATAAACGTCGAAAAGGCAAAATTGTAATACACACACACACACACACACACACACACACACACACACACACACACACACACACACACACAGGTCACCTGCTCTCAGGATGCAAAAAACGATTATCAAAACAACTTTACACACAAAGGCTAAACAAAGTATGCAAAGTGATTCATTTTACCTGTAAAATCTGCAAAATATCTGCAAAAATTTAAACATCCCAGGTCCAGAAAACTCATAGAACCATGAACCAAGCGCAATCATTGAAAATGAGGATATCATGCTGACGTACGACCTGATGATTCCATTGAGCATGAACATAGAAAACAAAGCATTGCATCTGGACATTGCACTCAGGAACAAAAAGAAAAAGACAGCATCGATGATTGAGATATCAGTACCCAACGATTTTGGCCGAAGCAACGCAGAAATCAAGAAAATGACCAAATACCAGGATCTCAAAAATGAGGTCAAGAGACCCTGGAAGCTGAAGAGCATCGGAATTGAAGGTGGCCCCATTCCACCTCCTGCTACCCGCAAATGGAGATAACAAACGACACGCACACCCTCACATACACTCTCTGCCGAGCTAGTCTATGTCTGTGTCTGTCTGACTGTGTCTGTCTCTGCCACACCAGCCTAGATCTGTGTCTGACTTTTATGTGATTAACATACCCATTGTATCCTTGGCAGGTCAGCGGTTGAATGGACAACTCTTTGGAAAGACTCAAGTCACAAGGCCTGAGAGCAGAAACAGGCCAATTTCAGTATGATGGATTAATTCCCAAGTCTGGTGTGTGACTGACATAGTGACATATGTTTTTAATTCCACCACAGCATATCAAGAAGGAACCTTCGTGAATTATTTTTTTATTTTTACCTCTGCCACCTAAGGTGGATGGAGGTTAAGTTTTCACCCCTGTCTCTTTGTCTGTGAGCAGGATATCTCAAAACATTGTGGATGGATTCTGATGAAACTTAGTGGACAGGTTGCATGTGTGACGAGAACATGTTGGTTAGATTTTGGTGAAGTTCAGGATGCGGATCCTATCATTTGCCCGTCTGCAGCGCAGCAGTCGACAGGGTTTTGCAATTGTGTTTATCAAGATTCTGAGACGCAAAATATTAAACAATATTAAATCCTTTAGTAAAAATATTATTCATGAGATCTTTAAGCAAATACAGCACAATATAACAATTAAATATACGACAAATCAATGCTGCTAGGAATCAGTGGTTGCTGGGATACAGCAGCATGCAAAAAAAAAACATTATAGGTGACAGTTTGAACATTTGAAATACAGTTTGATCCAGAGGTAGGTGGTGTGGTCATGCTGGCTGGTAGATATGGTTTATTTAAGGTAAGATGTGCATGATTTAATGTATGATCATATCATGGAGTGTGGAAGGAAAGTTATAAATATATGATAATACATCAAATCCCATTGCGAGTAAAGTTGGAATAAATGATGTTGCATTGATGAGTTGACTGACTGCCTGGACGCAATTGTGGTTGTGGATCTGCTGATGTACCATCTATTGATGTGGATCCATGATCGAGGTTGTGGATCCGCCATTTGGAGAGGTGCTGGGCTGAAAGGATAGAAACCTTGAGGAACAATGGTGCCCAGCTGATGGTCCGTGCAGTTGGGAAACAAGTCAATTGCTTACATGTTAAGGCTCTTGCTTTAGGGAGAGGAACTATCTTTTGAGGTTTAAAATTTAAATAAAGTTGAATGTGGGATGTTCTGAAATTGATATCACTAGGACGTGCCCGTACGTACGTGCTTGCCCGTACGTGCTTGCCCGTACGTGCGTGCAAAAAAAAAACTTTGAAACCACGTGGCAGTAACGACCACAGAACCCCCCCCCCTCTATTTACATGAAATGGTTTGGTCCATTCGCAAAGCCAAAGCGAACAGCTTGCAAGTACGGTAGAACCCCCCCCCCTCTATTTACATGAAATGGTTTGGTCCATTCGCAAAGCCAAAGCGAACGGCTTGCGAGTACGGTGACCATACCTTGGGAACCACTTGTCCGATTAATTTCAAACCTTGAAAAGGCACATCCTCGGGTCCCCAGCAATATACCTGGCAAGTTTCAAGTATATCGGACCGGTAGTTGTCGAGAAACAGCGGTCACAGACAAACACACACACAGACACACACACACACAGACACACATACACACAGAGATTACTGGAATTATAGATAGACTAGGGCATGCCCGTACTATATATATATCTAAAATTATATCCCCCCCCCCCCCTCTATTTACATGAAATGGTTTGGTCCATTCGCAAAGCCAAAGCGAACGGCTTGCGAGTACGGTGACAATCCCCCCCCCCCTCTATTTACATGAAATGGTTTGGTCCAAAGCGAACGGCTTGCGGAGTTTGGTAAAGAAATCGCCATAGCTCGGTAACTACTTCTCCGATTAATATGAAACCTTGAAAAGGCACATCCTCAGGTCGTGCCCGTACGTGGGTGCCCGTTCCTTGGTGCGGCCCAGCATCTAGTCGAGACCCAGTCACCCAGGCCGATCACCCATTCCGACCCCAAATTCCTCATCGACGATAACTAAACAATATATTATATGAATCGCACCGTACATACCTCCTTCTAGATCTTGTTCTTGTCTTGATATACTCACTCAGGCTCACTCTATCACGACTGAGTCCTCCCAGCTCCTCCAAATGGCGCCCGCTACGCCTCAAATTCACATCGGCCACGCCTACGCAACAACGTGTTCTGTGATTGGCTGGCCTACCCCGCAACCTGTTCTGTGATTAGTTTGGTAAATAAATCGCCATAGCTCGCTAACTACTTGTCCGATTAATATGAAACCTTGAAAAGGCACATCCTCAGGTCCCCAGCAATATACCTGGCAAGTTTCAAGTATATCGGACCCGTGGTTGTCGAGAAACAGCGGTCACAGACACACACACATACACACACACAGAGATTGCTGGAATTATAGATAGACTAGGACGTGCCCGTGCCCGTGGGTGCCCGTTCCTTGCCAAAATAAAAATAAAAAATGTCTTCGCCCATGCATGCATGGGCGTGCCCATGGGCCCATGGGCGTGCCCGTAAGTGCGTGATGTGACCGTACAATGAATGTATCATCCCGACGCCGCAGCTCGGATGGCGCTGCAGTTAATCGGGCCTGTATCGGCAGAGTTATTATAAACGTGTACTACAATCGATCGTACCTTACAGCGTCTGCTCGCCACGTTCAGCATCAGTACGTCGTCACTATGACTATCCGTAAGTCCGGAAGTGACGTCCTCATTTGACTGTCCGGAAGGTCGCATATCGCAGTTACGATGAATCGCAAAGTAGTTTTAATTAGTTTTAAAACATAGTTTAACGCCAACATAGTGCCAACATAGTTTGCCAACGTGAAATAAATGAATACGCTCTCAAATGTGCCGTCCGAGGCAGAGTCTGTTCGCCACGTTCGGCACACGTGATAGCTCGCTGCTCTCTGATTGGTCGAATCGTTTTTTGGACATAGCTCGGTAACTACTTGTCCGATTAATATGAAACCTTGAAAAGGCACATCCTCAGGTCCCCAGCAGTATATCTGGCAAGTTTCAAGTATATCGGACCAGTAGTTGTCGAGAAACAGCGGTCACAGACAAACACACAGACAGACACACACACACACACACACACACACACACACACACACACACACACACACAGAGATTACTGGAATTATAGATAGACTAGGGCATGCCCATACTATATATATATCTAAAATTATATCCCCCCCCCCCTCTATTTACATGAAATGGTTTGGTCCATTCGCAAAGCCAAAGCGAACGGCTTGCGAGTACGGTGACAATCCCCCCCCTCTATTTACATGAAATGGTTTGGTCCATTCGCAACGACCACAGAACCCCCCCCCCCCCCTCTATTTACATGAAATGGTTTGGTCCATTCGCAACGCAAAGCGAACGGCGAACGGCTAAATCGCCATAGCTCGGTAACTACTTGTCCGATTAATTTCAAACCTTGAAAAAGCACATCCTCGGGTCCCCAGCAATATACCTGGCAAGTTTCAAGTATATCGGACCCGTGGTTGTCGAGAAACAGCGGTCACAGACAAACACACAGACACACACACACACACACACACACACACACACACACACACACACACACACACACACACACACACACACACACACACACACACACACACAGAGATTACTGGAATTATAGATAGACTAGGGCATGCCCGTACTATATATATATATCTAAAATTATATCCCCCCCCTCTATTTACATGAAATGGTTTGGTCCATTCGCAAAGCCAAAGCGAACGGCTTGCGAGTACGGTGACAATCCCCCCCTCTATTTACATGAAATGGTTTGGTCCATTCGCAACGACCACAGAACCCCCCCCCCTCTATTTACATGAAATGGTTTGGTCCATTCGCAACGCCAAAGCGAACGGCGAACAGTTAAATCGCCATAGCTCGGTAACTACTTGTCCGATTAATTTCAAACCTTGAAAAGGCACATCCTCGGGTCCCCAGCAATATACCTGGCAAGTTTCAAGTATATCGGACCCGTGGTTGTCGAGAAACAGCGGTCACAGACAAACACACAGACATACACACATACACACATACACACACACACACACACACACACACAGAGATTAGTGGAATTATAGATAGACTAGGGCATGCCCGTACGTGGGTGCAATGCCCGTACGTGGGTACGTGGGTACGTGGGTGCGAGTACGGTGACAATCCCCCCCCCCTCTATTTACATGAAATGGTTTGGTCCATGAAATGTTTTGGTCCATTCGCAACGCCAAAGCGAACGGCGAACGGCTTGCGAGTACAGTGACAATCCCCCCCTCTATTTACATGAAATGGTTTGGTCCATTCGCAACGACCACAGAACCCCCCCCCCCCCCTCTATTTACATGAAATGGTTTGGTCCATTCGCAACGCCAAAGCGAACGGCGAACGGCTAAATCGCCATAGCTCGGTAACTACTTGTCCGATTAATTTCAAACCTTGAAAAGGCACATCCTCGGGTCCCCAGCAATATACCTGGCAAGTTTAAAGTATATCGGACCCGTGGTTGTCGAGAAACAGCGGTCGCAGACATACAAACATACAAACATACACACATACACACAGAGATTACCGGAATTATAGATAGATGAACAGAAATCCTTTAAATTATTTATATTTAAGTTTAGGAACAACCAATACTGCACAATTAATGAAATGCATTTTAAAATAAAAATTAAAAAAGAGAAATACGAATTGAAAATCATAAGAAATAGAATTGTGAGAAACAAAAATAAAAAAACAATATCTATGACCTATGTGTGTGTATATACAGTCACGTGAAAAAGTAAGGACACCCCAAGTAAGGTTTTGACTTTTTCAACATATTTCAACATACAGCTATTTGATCTTCATCTATCTATAATTCCAGTAATCTCTGTGTGGATGTGTGTCTGTGTGTGTGTGTGTGTCTGTGACCGCTGTTTCTCGACAACTACCGGTCCGATATACTTGAAACTTGCCAGGTATATTGCTGGGGACCCGAGGATGTGCCTTTTCAAGGTTTGAAATTAATCGGACAAGTGGTTCCCAAGGTATGGTCACCGTACTCACAAGCCGTTCGCTTTGGCTTTGCGAATGGACCAAACCATTTCATGTAAATAGAGGGGGGGTTCTGTGGTCGTTACTGGCTTTGCGAATGGACCAAACCATTTCATGTAAATAGAGGGGGGGGTTCTGTGGTCGTTACTGCCACGTGGTTTCAAAGTTTTTTTTTTGCACGCACGTACGGGCAAGCACGTACGGGCAAGCACGTACGGGCAAGCACGTACGTACGGGCACGTCCTAGTTTCAACAATATTGATAGATAAAGGTGATATAATTCAACAAATATCATGAAACATTTACATTTTGTTGTCCATTGTATAATTTAAATAAACATAAATGCAAATTTCGCATGTGGAAAATGTAAGTACACCCTTGGCTTTTATAGGTGGTATTGACCCCTTTCGCAGAAACAACATCAAGTAGGCGTTTCTTACAACTGTCTACCAATCTCTGACATCGACTGGGAGAAATTTTTGCCCACTCCTCCATGCAGAATTATTTCAGCTGTGCTATGTTTGAGGGGTTTCTTGCATGCACAGCTCGTTTGAAATCCCCGACAACATCTCGATGGGATTTAGATCCGGGCTTTGACTTGACCATTCCAGAACCCTCCATTTCATGCTTTTCAGCCATTCCTTGGTGGATTTACTGGTATGTTTAGGGTCATTGTCATGTTGCAAGGTCCACCTTCGGTTGAGCTTCAACTCTTTGACAGATGGCCTCACATTATCCTCAAGCACCCTCTGGTACAATGAAGAATTAATAGTGGATTCTATGATGGTGAGCTGCCCAGGCCCCGATGCAGCAAAGCTGCCCCAAACCATAATATTTCCACCACCATGCTTTACAGTTGGTATCAGGTTCTTGTGGTCAAAGGCTGTCTTTGGTTTTCGCCAAACATGTCTTCTGGTACTGGGGCCAAATAGCTCTACCTTTGACTCATCCGTCCAGAGCACATTGTTCCAGAAGTGCTAGACTTTGCCTAAGTGTTGATTGGCAAACTTTAGTCTTGCCCTGATGTTCTTTCAGGACAGCAAAGGTTTCCTCCTGACACACCTCCCATGTAGATCACATTTGTGCACCCTCTTTCTAATGGTAGACTCGTGCACTTTGACATCAATAGTGGCAAGAGCTACCTGTGTCAGCCATTAGGGTTTAAACCCCATGACTCAATTGAGTATAACATCTGAAATTATATATCGTGCTTCTGAAAAACTGATTTGAACTCAGCTGCAGGCAGAGGCGAGTGGACAAAATGTGGTTTCGAGGCTCGACGTGCAGGGTGGATCCTTAGCCCAGTAAGCAAGTCCTTGAATGTATGTGCCAAACAGTAGATAATATGGTCGCGACCCACGTACAGGGAAAACATGTCGCTAAACGCCTTCTTCGCAAAGGGAATAATTAATTATATATCTTTGTAGTTTCTAGTATGTCTCCTAAAAAAGGACGTAACCAACCTCGGGAGAAATATAGACATTACATATCCTTGATTGTTAATGTATTCAGCACGTGTATCCAATCATTCATCTACCATTTAGCCTAGTGTATGAGAATATTTACTTCGGCCTGCGCTCGGGTCTGATATGTTTAGATAAAGAGCCAAAAAAGCTCAGCCTATCCCATGCTTACATCTGTTTGTCCAAGTTTGGCCTTCTGTAGGAAGGGACAATGGGAGGTGTTGTCGTTATGGCCCAGGGTTTGCTATGTCTTTAGCGCAGATTCTTGTCTGATATTTTGCTATAAATGAAATGACTTTTTGCTTATTTTTCAGCGAGTGTCTTGAGAAATTGCCCGCTGCGTGTTAGGCGGCGCATTCTTGAGCCTCGCTCCACACTGTGTGTTTGTAATCGATCCCATTAAACATTGTTGCTCTGATTCTTCTTCTTCTTCCTTCCCTTGAGGTCTTCGACCGACAATTTTGGTGTCAGAAGTGGGATCATCCAAGTGTGCAGACGAGGCGGACCCTCACGTTCCAGGTCGGGAAGGAGGCCTGCCGGCACCTAATTTGGGTAAGCAATTTTTGCACATCGAAATTGAAGCCTCCTGCCTTACTTTGGACGTGTGGACCTCTGTCGGCTGCACTACCTGGCTTGCATTCCGAACCATATTTAGTTTAAACCAGAGCAGCAGTGGGTAATGAATCGATTATAAAGGGCGCGCGAGATAAGGAGGGATATCCCTCAGGTAAGCTTCCTGCGTGGGAAGCAGGTAGACCCATATGTGGGAGATAGATAATAGGTGTTAAGTTACTCCGGCGTGAGAACTGCGTTTAAGGTTAGGAATCGGGGGGCGACCCGATCTTAGGACTACAGGAGGGACTAGCCCAAGAAAGGTAGGACGATGAGTATTTTAAGTTAAGCTACGCACTGAATGTGTTGGAGTGAGCACAGGTATTTGTGTATAAGGGAATGAATGATCTGTCATTGCAGCGTGTATTTGTGTTTATTGTGTGTGTGTCATTGATGTGTGTCATGGATTGACAAGGAGTTCCCCAAATTGCCTACGGGCGTTGGGCAATCCGGATGAGTAAAATTGGGAGTGAAAGTCAAAAATGATAGGCTGACAGTCCGACTGGGTGTTTATTCAACGGCATGGCCGGGGCTTGTATTTGGCCGACTTGGAATGGCAGAATGCGTTGAATGAAGGCAAGAATGACATGTGATGCTGACATGAGTCCAATCGGAAGGATGGATGGTTATGGTTTCACCCGGTCTGTTTATTTGTCTGTCTGTCTGTCTGTGAATGGAAATTGAACTGGACTTCGACAGAAGGCAGGTGGGTGGTCACCTGCTGTAAATTGTGGTGGAACATTTGTGACGTCCCCTAATACGAGGGGACGAATTGGTTTGTAAATGTGTTGTGCAGGTACTTTCTCTGTAGGTAGCTAAATTCTACCTGGGATAAGTTCAGGTGGAGAGGGGAGTTGTCTCTGATGCCTTGCTCCACGGGGCAGGAATATTGTTGTCAAGTCTCATGTAACCTTGGTTAACGTATATCTACGGACAAGAGCTGCACTTTATTTTAGTAAGTGACTGGGAAAGTTTGTTTTAAAAGGTGCCAGCGGAGTTGTTTAGAGTTATGGAGGTCACAACTCGCTGGAACCTCTTTGTTTATGTTTGGCTGACTTACATTGGCTAGTGTATGAGAAAAGGGGGACTGAAAATGCTTTGATTTTTTCGTGGATTGCCCATTGGGCATGTTTAGGATTTAATAGAGTGGTGGAGTTCTGTGAAATATAATGACGTTGTCTTATGGACACTTTGTGAGTGACTAGACACGTGCCTGAAAGGGGAAATTGTATTCATAACTCATGTGGGTTGTATCTGAAGAAAAGGTTTAAAAGGAAGTGAGAAGAAGGTCATGGAAAGTGCAAAGATGATTGGAGTGGAAAGTCGAATCAGATGGATTACTTGTCAATGACAGGTGACTGCAGGAATTGATGAGAAAGTGGAGGAAAAGGTTATAAACGTTGATGGAAAAGACAAGAAATAAAAAAGTGGTTAGTTATGGACTGTTGTTTTGTGATAAGAAGGTGATTGGGGGCTGGTGAAGATTGGATCACGGCTCTGCAGACCAGGTGAACAGAACTCCACCAGGTATATGGGAATCACATCAATTAAATTATTGCTCAAAGGGAGGTGATAGAGCAAAATGAAGAAGATTGGGCCAACCTTGGGCCTTCCCGATTATAAAAAGGCCTTCACACTTTTCACCCATGCAGTAGGGGGATTCGCACAATCCGTATTAACTCAGACTCATGGAGATAGGGAACGTCCAGTAGCCTATTTCAGCAAAAAGCTTGATGCGGTAGAACAAGGCTTTCCGCTGTGTTTACAAGCCATGGCGGCTGCCCGATACGCAGTTGAGCGGACGGCCGACATAGTTATGGGGCATCCGGTCCTTTTACAGGTACCGCATTGCGTCCATACACTACTACAACAGCGAAACACACAGCATCTCACAGCCACTCGACTGATGCAATACGAAACTGCATTAATTATGGCACCCAACGTGACGGTGATGCGGTGTACCATTCTTAACCCAGCGACACTTTTGCCAACAAAGGAGGAGGGAATCCCGCACGTTTGCACGGACGTGGTCCAATTAATATCAACGGTAAGGCCTGACTTACAGGACACTCCGCTACAGGAAGCCGATCACACCTATTACGTCGATGGTTCAGCCAAACGGGCTTGGGACGGATCCCTGTTATCTGGGTACGCAGTATGCTCGGATACGGAGACGGTCGAAAGCGGCCGTCTCCCGCCCACCTGGTCAGCACAACAAGCTGAACTGTACGCACTCACGAGAGCGTGCGAAGTAAGCGAGGAAAAAGCAGTGACAATTTATACAGACTCGGCATACACACACAGAGTGGTCCACGACAAAGGGGCCATATGGAAAATGAGAGGGTTCCTCACTTCAGCGGGAGCACTCATTAAAAATGGGGACTTAGTGCGAAATCTGCTTCATAGTATTATGCTTCCACGTGAAATAGCTGTAGTTAAATGCCGAGGTCACCAGCGTACAGACGACGCTGTGGCCCGTGGAAACGCCCGAGCCGACGAAGCAGCAGCACTAGCGGCAAACCAACAGGTTGGGTATAATATGCCAGTAGTTACGCGCAAACAGGGCGCTAAAGCGACTGCCCAGACAGACGTTCCGACATCCGCACCTACAGAGTTCGATGTAATACAATTACAAGCCGCGGCCTCAAACGTAGAACATTAAGATTGGATTAAATTGGGAGCTCAGCGCCCCGCAGAAGGACAAATGTGGACGATTAATGACAAACCCGTGGCACCGCGAGCTTTATTGCCATGGTTGGCACGCATGGCGCATCAAAATGGCCATGTGTGCCATAGGGGGGTGATGAGGCAGGTCACTTCCACCTGGGCAGCACCAGGCCTTTCGACTGTGGTTACCATGGTCTGTCGCTCGTGCGCTATATGTCAACGGCATAATAGGGGGGCACCCCCCAGACGCCGCCACAACGTGGGTCACCCGGCTCCCGTCGGGCCGTTCTGTCATATCCAGTTCGATTTTTTCAATTTACCGCCTTGTATGTCCTTTAAGCATGTATTGGTAGTGGTGGACATTTTCAGCAAGTGGGTGGAGGCCTACCCATGCGTCAGGGCTGACGCTATAACGGTGGCCAAGTGCCTTTTGCGGCACTTTATATGTCGATTCGGTGTCCCGCAGAAAGTGTCATCCGATCAGGGCGGGCACTTCACAGGTGACGTCATTAAAGCCGTGTTAAAGGCCTTGGGAGTGATACAGTCATTCCACTGTGTTTACTGCCCGCAATCGGCGGGACTTGTAGAACGAACGAATGGCACACTGAAAGGTAAGTTGGCAAAGATTTGTGACGAGACAGGCCTCAAGTGGCCGGAGGCCCTTCCGCTAGCGTTAATGAGCGTGCGCTCCACTCCAGGGCGCACCACTGGTCTCTCTCCACACGAGATATTAATGGGTCGGCCCATGAGTTTGCCGGTATCGGCGCCAGTGGATATGGCAGCCCTTGAATTACCTATCATGGATGACATGCTTCTAAAGTTTTGCATAGGTTTGTCCCATGTGGCACGCAGCATACATGAACGCGTTCGGGAGGCCCTGCCGGAGCCAGCAAGCAAGCCTATCCACACCTTCGAGGCAGGAGATTACGTGCTGGTGAAGCATTTCACCCGTAAGACTGCGCTCGAACCAAGGTGGACGGGGCCATACCAAGTTCTTCTGATCACACCAACAGCGGTGTTTTGTGAGGGCAAGTCGTCCTGGGTACATGCCACACATTGTAAGTTGGCCATACCCACAAACACAGACACCTCAAACGCACCACCACAGATCGAGGATGCTGCACCACCGCCTGTTAGGGGTGGCAATCACATTTAGTTTAATATACCGCTTTGCCAGCACTGGGGACACGAGGGCATGGGCGAACACGGAGACATATGCATATGGCGACCAAACCGTTAAGGTCTACCGGCAGAGAGTTATCTGGGGTCAGAGGATAAATATACCCTGCTGCCATGTGAAGGAAGACGTATGGACACGGATAATGTGGAGGGCGTTGTATACAGACTCACATGGAAGGAAGACAGGTTTTGCTGCCCTCAGTCGTCTGAAGCAAGCGCCACGACAAGGCAGCGCACCAATAGTAAACATGGCCAGGCCAGGTTACAAATGGGGAAAGGACTCGAACAATTTAACCACGCATGTATTACTGAACAGCGGCACTACTCTGATACTACAATGTGAATTCATGACGTCACAGACCCCCTACGACTATAGGCCACCATGCATCTCATACATATTAATTCCGCACCGACAGATCGAAAGCAGGAAAAAGCCAAAGGAAAATACGTATTGGACAGTGACCCGTGCAATGGCGAAGGTACAGAACCGATCACGTTGTTGGATGTGCATGCATTTTCCCCACACCAGTACGACAGGGATAGAAATGGTAGTGCTGCCCCTGTCCCTACGAGATATGTGCTCAGGACCCTTGCGTACCCCATGTCTGACCACAACCTTGGAACTGATAGGCCCAAAATCCCCAGCAGTGTGTTCCCGGGAGTTTCGATATACCCCACCCATTAAGCAGGCTTTGTTAGACAAACCACCTGATCCAGTCTGGGTGACAGAGCAAAAGGGACGGGTGTGTCTTATAGGAAAGGGACACGTTCAGATGGGAACCTCGGAATGTACCCATACCCTGCCATCCGACACCAGAGGGAGAGAAAAGGGAGGCCCCCTTGTAATAACCATAGATGACCAAGCCCATCATAATGTAACCAAGCTAACCATATCTTGGGGAGCACCAAGCGCCACCCGCGTTGAGATCGGTAAATGCATGGCCTCGGCCCTTATCCCACCCCATGGAGTGATGTTTATTTGCGGAAATAAAGCATATCCATACTTACCCGACCAGTGGGGAGGGACTTGTTATCTGGGATCCATTTTTCCCAAGGTAAATTTGGTAGATCATTTTAACGAAACAGGGTACACCCCTACCCACGAGAGGAAGAAACGATTCTCTCTTTGGAACCCGGATGAAACAGTAAGACTGGACGGACGCTGGTGGCAAGTCCTATTAGGAGCATTTTTTCCCCAAGCGGGAGTGACTATGAATAATTGGCGGATAGATAGTCTCGCATTAGTAATGGAACGAATTGGAAACGAAACTCGAATCGCAGAACTACAATTGGAAGACGAATTAGTGCATATGCGAACAATGGTGATGCAGAATCGAGTGGCTTTGGATATGTTGTTAGCAGAAAAGGGAGGAGTATGTGGGGTTATTGATGGAAAATGCTGCACATATATCCCAGATCACTCGGGAGGCATAGAGGCCTCAATCAGTCGGCTTAAGGCCGCGACCCAGAATCTCGCGGATAGCCGAAAGGGAAGGGAAGAAGCCAATAATGTATGGTCCAGCATATCAGCCTGGTTCAGAGGATGGACAGGGGTCATTGTAAAATGGCTATTGACAGGCCTGGCCATAATCGTGGGAATCGTACTCACCGTAGTTATAATGAAATCCCTAATCATGATTTGTGTGAGAAAATGTTTCACAGGATGGACCCCATCCACCACCAACAACGGGATGTTACTTTCACTATATGGGAAGGATCCAAAGGCCATTGGTGAACCAGCCAACTCTATTGTCTCGGACCCCCACGATTGGGTTGATGGCCTCGACGTTTCGTGGCAAGAGGATGTGGCTTTGGGGATCTATGATTCCTGGCTTGAAATCGATGAACCTATTGATGCTTGGGATTCTGATAATGATTATGATTTTAGTTGGGATGATTATACCTGTGATTTAGAAAGTGTAGGTTCTTTTAAGAGCTATTGCTATTATGCCAGCAGTGAGGAGCGGATGGCAAACATGTATCCGGGATATCCGGGAGAACCACCCTCACCACCACTTACACCACCCGTAACAACCACTTTGGGATCGTCTCAGCTTAAAACACCCAACACTTTGAATACTGACGTTGACACAGATTATGAGGAGATGGATATTGGTGATGACGAATGTGCCTCCTTTTCTTCCACAGAGCAATCACATGTACAAGGCTTGATGGCATTGGACGTCGATTGTTTGCCCTAATTCGCGAGGACCACGCCTGCATATGGAGGGCCCCTAAATCTGGCTGGCAACCGGGTCGCACCTACGCCGGAACGAGGGTGGATTCGGAATCTGGCTGGGCGGCAGCAATCTCTTAAACCAGGCGCCGTCGTCGCGAATTATGGCTAACAATTCATACGTTGAATGTTAGACGGCCAGTTAGGGCCGATATCTTTCTTGAGCATGCGTGACGCTATGTCGTGCCTAGCATGTGACTAATTGGGATGCTAATCACTTTGTATACGGTGTCTTTCCAAGGAGTTGTCTTGTAAAGACAAAGGGAGGAACTGTCAGCCATTAGGGTTTAAACCCCATGACTCAATTGAGTATAACATCTGAAATTATATATCGTGCTTCTGAAAAACTGATTTGAACTCAGCTGCAGGCAGAGGCGAGTGGACAAAATGTGGTTTCGAGGCTCGACGTGCAGGGTGGATCCTTAGCCCAGTAAGCAAGTCCTTGAATGTATGTGCCAAACAGTAGATAATATAGTCGCGACCCACGTACAGGGAAAACATGTCGCTAAACGCCTTCTTCGCAAAGGGAATAATTAATTATATATCTTTGTAGTTTCTAGTATGTCTCCTAAAAAAGGACGTAACCAACCTCGGGAGAAATATAGACATTACATATCCTTGATTGTTAATGTATTCAGCACGTGTATCCAATCATTCATCTACCATTTAGCCTAGTGTATGAGAATATTTACTTCGGCCTGCGCTCGGGTCTGATATGTTTAGATAAAGAGCCAAAAAAGCTCAGCCTATCCCATGCTTACATCTGTTTGTCCAAGTTTGGCCTTCTGTAGGAAGGGACAATGGGAGGTGTTGTCGTTATGGCCCAGGGTTTGCTATGTCTTTAGCGCAGATTCTTGTCTGATATTTTGCTATAAATGAAATGACTTTTTGCTTATTTTTCAGCGAGTGTCTTGAGAAATTGCCCGCTGCGTGTTAGGCGGCGCATTCTTGAGCCTCGCTCCACACTGTGTGTTTGTAATCGATCCCATTAAACATTGTTGCTCTGATTCTTCTTCTTCTTCCTTCCCTTGAGGTCTTCGACCGACACCTGTAGGTCCTGTGATGACATTCTGGGGTTCTTGGAGACTCCTTTCAGCATCTTGCGGTCTGCTCTCGGGCTGAACTTGCTGGGGCGGCCTGGTCTGAACAAGTTGGCAGTTGTTTGGAATCTTCTCCACTTGTAGATGATCTACCGGACAGACAAATGATTGATTTCAAATTGTTTGGAGATCTTTTTAAATCCCTTCCCAGACTCGTAGGCATCTATAACCTTCTTTCTGAAGGCCTCAGAGAGCTCTTTTGATATAGGCATGGTGACGCCGCACACTTCAACAACAAAGAGCAAACCAAACTAAATGTCTAAGGTTTGAATAAGACAGGTTCTTCCAAGATCCTCTCTAATGATGTTCTTATCATTTGCACCTGAGCTGGTACACCTGATTCTAGTTTTAGGTATTTGAAATAGTGATAAATGTAAGGGTATACTTACTTTTTCCACATGTGAAATTTGCATTTATGTTTATTTAAATTATACAATTGACTACAAAATGTAAATGTTTCATGATATTTGTTATATTATATCACCTTTATGTGTCAATATTGTTGAAATGAAGATCAAATAGCTTTATGTTGAAATATGTTGAAAAAGTCAAAACTTTACATGGGGTGTACTTACTTTTTTGTGTGTGTGTGTGTGTGTGTGTGTGTGTGTGTGTGTGTGTGTGTGTGTGTGTGTGTGTGTGTGTGTGTGTGTATATAAGTATGTGTGTGCGTGTCTGTGAATAAGAGAGAGACAGAATTGTGAGGAACAGAAATGAAAAAACGAGATGTGTGTGTGTGTGTGTGTGTGTCTATCTTGTTGCGTTTTATTTATATTTTTTTGGACACAGAAACGAAGCCCAAGTAAGAGCTAACACATTGAACATGAAAACATGTGCAAACACATTAAAAATACAATGAAGGGAGCGGGGGACAAGAGGGGGAGAGAGGGAAGCACACAACAACAGTGGAGAACAGGGGCATCGGTAGATCCATGGGAGGGGGAGGGCTGGGGGAGGAGGGAGGGGCACACAGTATAAAGCAAACGAACACTACTAGGAATTTCAGGAAAGAAGTTGGGGATTGAAAGAGGTGGATTTGGCATGTTTTAACGGAGGTAGAAAAGGTCAATGTTTTGGATGGGGGAAGACAAGAGATGGTGGTGAACAACTGTTTTAAAGACTTGGAGGGAGGAGAGTGATTGAAGAAAGTGTGGGAGTTTATTCCAGAGGCAGGAGAAAAGAGGAATGAAAGAGTAAAGGTGAGCAGAGAGTCTTGATTTTGGCAGTTTCACCAGAAGAGGGTTGCTGGCAGATCTTGTGCCTCCTGCACGAATATTTTGGGGACAGGGCACAGACAGAGCAGGGGGGGGGGGTGGCGGGGGGGGAGGCCGGAGAGGAGTTGGAAGAAGACAGAAAGACCACCAACCTGCCTGCATTGACAGAGAGAAAGGCCATCAGATCGGCTTTATTGCAGGTGATACCAATGATTCTGAATGCTTTGGTTTCAACCATGTGAAGCTGAGCTTGGAGTGAGGCAGGAGCACCAGCCCAGAGGGGAGAGCATTGTTCCATTGAGCTGTGGATGAAAGCTTTGTATGTGATGAGGAGCTCAGAAGTACCCAGTAAGGACTTTGCATGATTTGGAATGCCCAGACGGTGACTGGATTTGGAGGGCAGCTTGGAAATGTGGTTTTCTCAGGAAAGATCATGGCAGATAGTGAGACCCAAAAGCTTGAGTGACAGAACTCCTTCAAGAGGATTGTTCAGAAAGTAGATGGGAGAGCTGTGCAGGCAGTCTTTTCGGAGAGACAAAGTGAGAGTGTGAGATTTGTCAGGATTGAAAGACATGTTCCAATTGTTTGACCAGTTTGTGATGTTGTCTTAGTCTTCAAAGAGTGAAGAGGCTGCTGCCTGCCGATTTGAGGGTTGAGCTATGGAGCGGCAGAGAGTGGGATCTACTGTCAGGGATATTTTCCTGCAGTGGTATGTAATAGATGAACCAAAAATTCAATGTCAGAAGAGAGTTACAAATTTTAATTCCTGAGGAGGAGAACACTTTCTAGCCACAAGGAAATACACAGCAAGAAACAATAACCTTTATGAATCAATATTACATTTCACAAATTACATTGCAAGATTCACAGAAGGTCCCAAGTGAAATCCTGGTACAGTAGAGATGCACAAAGAAAACATCATAAGGATACAGTAACATGCACAGTGTACAGCCAACATCACAGAAGGTCCCAAGTGAAATCCTGGTGCAATAGAGATGCACAAAGAAATGTCATACCAAACACCAGCATGCATAGAATACAGTTAACATACAGTGTAAACATACAGAATCGACCAGCCAAGTCAACATCCTAAGTACATCATGACAATCCTCGTGAAAATCCTGAAGTACAACACACCAACATCTTACAATTCCAGTGCTAATCCTGCTAACTGGACATCCATTCTGATTCTTATACAATTTCAAGTGGGAGGAGCAAGTGGAGGGGGGAGGAGCAAAGAGAAGGGAGGAGAGCAGTAGGATTGGTTGGGCAAAGTTTGGGTGGGAGGGAGCAAGGATCGGGGGATACAATGTGATTGGTCGAGTGAAATATTGAGATGAGAATACTCGCCGCTGAGAGCAGATCTGCATTTTCAGATTCTTTAATGAGAAGAATGTGTTGGTCCAGACTCTTCAGCGCCAACAACCTATCAATCATAACGTTGCATTAACGTTGTTATAACTTTGCAGCAACGTTTTATAATGCCATTGCAGGGACATTAACTTTATGGTATAATATTGTTGTGGTTTTGAGAACCCTCACTTGTAAATAATTACTTGTATATAAATTCTCATCATGAATGGTTAAACGTAGCACCCCTAGATAGGCCACAGCAACACGTAGGTCACCATAGGATTCCAGTTATTTCATTAGTATGTGTTTTAGATAAGGCCGTGTTTCCAACAGTTGAATCTGCGTTGCGTCAATCAGATAAGAGTAGGTCCGCAATCCGTCCATTTTTGCAAACCTCCCTCCAAGCGACGCCATTACGCGCCCTCCAGTATGCTGCCTTGAGCTGGAGCTCGCTCAAATGCCACCATAAGCCCCCCGGTGAGGGCCGAGAAAGGAGGCGGAGCGCCAAGAAGAAGGTGTGGCCACGTCATCCAGTCGTCAAAGGACTGGCCGGTAAGCCCTCACCAGCCAACCAGGGCTGAGGTGACATCGCCGACAGGTGTGGCTTTGGGGCTCATGGAGTGATCGCGCGGAGAGATATAAAAAGCGAGCGAAAAGCCCTTTCATGGGCTTTGATGTGAGAGCACATTTGTGAGGACTCGTGCGAGAGCGGCGCTATTAACAGGACTTCGAGGACTTCGATGGGAGAGCGCTGGTTGTCCGAGACTTGTTGGAGGCGCGTGCATTGCAAGAGGACTCTTTGGGAAATGCGCATTGAACAGGACTGAGAAGAAGAAGGGCGCACTCGTTAAAGAGGACATTGGGGAGAGAGAGGGCGTTTGGCACGAGCGTGCATTTATTACGTACGCTACAGGACACCAGCTTCCCCCCGCTATATAACTGTCCGGTCACGTTCAACCATACGCGCAGCTGCCTGCCGGGTTTCGCCCGCTGGACCGGAGCCTGGACCCCATCGCCGGACCCTCTACCTGTTCCACCCTACCATCTACAATCCCCGTGTGAGTGTGTACGTTTGTCTGGGGTATTAAGCATAAGGCTGTTTTATGACTCCCCTGTGTAACTGCTTCTTCCTCTTCCTATCCTGTACATTCTTTCGTTTCCTCTTCTCGTTCTTGTAAATAATAAATAAACCCATCTTTGTTCTTCCAACTCTGGTTTCCTCTGGTCCGATCACATCTGTCCTTTCTTCCATTGGGTAAACGTGGCACGATCGAAACCGCTCAGAATCGGGTTTAGTCCCATTGTTAACGGCCCGGATCGCGGCTCGCTATCCGCTCAGCGTTTCCACCAATAGCCGTGGTTCAGGTGGGAGTTATTTCCCTGCTTTACGGTCGGGTTAGTAATTAGGTATTTGCGACTAAATTGACCAATCACCCTACCTAATACCGACCGGATGGAGCATTATAACTTCTAATGACTCGGGTCGGCCAGATAAAAAGACAAGGGGATTGACCCCCCCCCACCCCACCCCCCTTGATAAGGGGAGCGTCGACGTCCGAGATCCATAACAATATTTAGACATCAATAAAAACATGCACACAATAAGAAAGTCCTTATTTAATCAAAAGGTCGCTCAGTAGCTATGACAATCGCATCCTTTTTCAATCTGCAAACTCATCTTTTCCCTCATAAGTCAAATCATACTGCAATCCCACAAAAGATCTTTACTGAGAAGCAGAGAGCCGAGGGAGCTAGCCCACATGGATTTTATACTTTAGACTAACCCCTATGAAACACTAACAAGCCATAAGTTTTTTTATTTGATTCAGTGTTTAACCATCGTTCTTTTGAAAGATTTTACTGAGAATGCTGACAATTTCATAAAATTATCTATCAGATAAAAAGAAAGAAAG
Source organism: Myxine glutinosa (assembly GCF_964187855.1). Taxonomy (NCBI): domain Eukaryota; kingdom Metazoa; phylum Chordata; class Myxini; order Myxiniformes; family Myxinidae; genus Myxine; species Myxine glutinosa. The sequence goes on from NC_136261.1 coordinate 395,965,076, forward strand.
TGCAGTGGGCCCATCCCCCATTGGCCAGTGCGAAGCAAAATCATCCACCTTCCATTGTCTAACGGGAACTCTTTTGCCCAAACTCTGCAAAATAATTACCAAGTATTTTGCATTTACTTATCAACACAATGTTTATCTTGGACTTTGTACTGAGTCGATTATTTGCTGATTACTCCAGGCAGCTGGTCAGACATGGTGTTATTCAGCTGTTACTTTGTATTATTTAATTATTTACCAAGAAGACAATATATTTTGCTTCAATATGCTTATATAACTCAATAAGACATACTCGATCTAACATTACCTTATTTCCAAAAACACTTTGTAATAATATTACCCTCAGTCATAAAAATGATTTTGTCATGACATTATGTGATCTACCATTGCCTCCACTAAGAATTTTTACTTTTCTCGAGCAACGAATTTGGTCAGTGTCGGAGATAACTTGCCAACTGAAGGAAATCCCAGATTCTGAATCGAAACCACAAAAAAACTTGCAGAGTAGGAAAGCAGGTAGTGGCTCATAGAAATTACTTGCTTCATAAATTTACACTTCCACACGACTAATGGGCGATGAGAGAATTCCCTTCAGGGCCACATGCAGGCTGCGACTAGAAAGGAAGTCTGCAAGCCATGCGTGGAGATTCAAAAGGATACTTTAAGAGGAGAGTTTGGTGAGCAGGGTGGGGTGTCTGAACGTATTGAAGAATGTGATATGTCAAGGGATACAGCTCTGATTTCCTGTTTGGCATTGAGGACCTCCATCCATTGTTGAGACAGCAGAAGTGGAATACCCAGTGTAGAATGACCTGATCTGAATCCAAATTGATGATCCGAGATCAAGGCGTTGGAGAAGAGGAATGATTTGATGTCAGAAGCGATGATGGATTCCATGACCTTGCTGATTATTGGGAGCAGGCTGATTGGTCTGTAGTTGCAGGATCTGTTTTTGCACCTTTTTTGTGTAAAGCGGTAATGTTGGCTGATTTTCAAGCAGATGGCAGATGGCAGATGATCTTGAGCAAAAGAAAGGGTGAAGAGAACAGAGAGAGGGTGAGATAAAGCGGCAAAGCAGGATTTTGGGACCCATGGGCTGATGCCGTCTGGTCCAGTTGCAGAATCAGATTTGAGGTTTGACAGAAACTTCTAAGCCTTGTCAGGAGAGAAGGACACCAAATTCAGGAGCAGCTGCGTCTGTTTGTGTAAGGTGGGTACAGAGAGAGAGATGGGTTTGAGACACAAGATTTTGAGGCAAACACAGAGTTGAGGCATTCGGCTTTGTAAAGTTTTATTTTTCTTTATTTTCTAATCTAATTTTCGGTTTGTGAGGGTGGAGGATGAAATGTCATCGTATCAATACGATAGTATAGGTGTAACATGGATCGTGGATGCGTCGGTGGCTTCTCAATGTATTTAAGCAGGGAAACTGGAGGTTAAGATTGTTTATGTGTCTTAACATGGGGGGGGGCAAAATAAACCCTGCATCCCAGGGATCGTAACCAACAGGCAACACCTCAAGCCGAGTCTTTGGTCGAGAAGACATGGAGTGTTTCGAGAGAGCTCGGCCGTTGGTCGGCGTGGTATCAGGGTGACGTCCGAGTGAGAAGGTTCGGAAAGGAAGAAGAAGAAGAGTTTTGTGAGCTCTCTCTCAGTCTGAATTTTGTCCCTGGGGGTCGCGTTTTGGTCTCATGTGTGACGATGAGGAGACTTTCAGGAGCTTTTAAGGAACTTTTGCGATCGTGAAGAGGACCAATAAGGTGGCGGTTTGCAGGGCTCTTGGCGATTCAGATGGAGAGAGAGAGAGCAAAAAGAGGGCTGTCTTCACAGCTCACTCGACGGCTCAATGCACGTCGCCATCATCACCTCGGCGCAATATTGTGCGCTCAGGTGCGGGAAGCATTGGACTTGGCCACCCTGTGCTGCCAACTTCATTCAACGAACTCGTTGAGCAAGCTGAGTGCAGGCCGACTAAAATAAACCATTTATTTTGTTTTATCTTTTACCTTGTGTGTTTTTGTATCTGCGTGGAGGGTTTGAAATCTGAAATCTTCAAATTTAAAGTCAATCGGATGAAAATCTTGCTCATGGCTTTTGGTGAAGTTTCGTGAAGATCGGTTGAAAATTGTGACCTGCAGGCGACTGACGTACAGACAGAATAACGCACGAGACCAACCAATATACATAGTCCATGGGCCAGACCAGATATCGGTACCACCCGAGGTGGCAAAAGTTCCATGGTGCCAATTTATTTGTTACACCCATATAAGTAAAATAATATGTGATAGCAATTCCAAATGGGTAGCTTTTTCATTTTTCTTGCAGGAAAGCTGTTTTTGCATTAATCGCGATACCGCAACTCCGCGCTGTTGTTACTAGTATCATCTTCCAAATCATTTTTTTAGCTGAATAGACAATGTAACATGCTTAAATATCTTAGCAAATGGATGTTTGTAATAAAGACATGTATGTTATACTATATAATACATATTCTTGTATTTATTCATGTGTGGAAACTAACTTTTTCTTCAGTTTTAGTGTCTTAGTTAAGAACAAAATATATGTTGGATGCTGGCAGTGTCCAGTTTTCTTCCGTATTCCGTATACTTGGCCACTGGTGGATACTTCCTGGTAGGTGAGGCAAGAACAAGAGGCTCTGCAATAATTATGTCTATTTAGTTAAGCAGAAAATATATGACAGATATGTAAAGTGCTGATTTCCCCTCATCAGTGGTGATATACATTTGCAGCCTGGTTAGAATAAGTCCAGTCATGAATGCTTGATTTGCTTTCAGATATCAGTCCACTGGTTTCACCAGTCTAATTAAGTGTAATTAAATATAACTAGGGCATGCCCGTACTATATATATGCCCGTACTATATATCTATCTAAAATTATATCCCCCCCCTCTATTTACATGAAATGGTTTGGTCCATTCGCAACGCCAAAGCGAACGGCGAACGGCTTGCGAGTACAGTGACAATCCCCCCCCTCTATTTACATGAAATGGTTTCGTCCATTCGCAACGACCACAGAACCCCCCCCTCTATTTACATGGAATGGTTTGGTCCATTCGCAACGCCGGCACACGCGATCGTTCGCTGCTCTCTGATTGGTTGAATCGTTTTTTGTACATAGCTCGGTAAGTAATTGTCCGATTAATATGAAACCTTGAAAAGGCACATCCTCGGGTCCCCAGCAATATACCTGGCAAGTTAAAAGTATATCGGACCCGTGGTTGTCGAGAAACAGCGGTCACAGACAGACAAACGTACAAACGTACAGAGATTACTGGAATTATAGATAGATTAAGGACTGGCAGACTACTAATTTGTGCAACATAGTAATGTGGATTGATAATTCTATGTTGCAGGTGAAAACTGACTGAACATGGCCTCTGACGGAGCAAGCAGCCTGCCACTAAAGCGGCCACGAGTGGAGTGCATCATCCACTGTTCCAATGACAATACAGACAAGCTGGTTTCACTACAAGACATTGACTCATGGAGAACATTGCTGAGGGCAGCCCAGATCAGAAAACATGCAGCAATTTTGAAACTAGCTACGAACCTTCCTGATGGACAGATTCCAACAATCCAGTACCACAGAAAATGTCGCAGTCTCTTCACCATGAAAAGACATCTTGATGGCATCCTCAAATGTGCCAGTGCCAGTGAACCTGCTCAAGACACAGGATCACAGAGAGCAGCTAGACAATGTGCAAGCACATCAAGGACTTATGAGGCAGAGTGCATTTTCTGCCAGAAAGACACCAAGTATGCTAAAGGACAGAAGACGAGAGAAATCCTCATACAATGTCGAGAACTGCGAGCTGACGCCACAATCAGGAATGTAGCCATGGAGAAAATGGACAGCAGAATCCTTGCCATAGTCAGCAGAGACCTGGTAGCTGCAGAAGGTCACTATCATAGGTCGTGCTATCGGTTCTATACCAAAAGAGAGGTTCGCAGTGGACAGGATGCAAGCCAAGATGATGATGCTGAAGCTCAGTATGGCACTGCTGTGGATCAGGCCTACAATGAGCTGTTCCTGTTCATCAGAAGGGAGCTTTTTGGCAATCCTCAAGTGATGACAATGACTGATCTCTCTTCTAGACTGGTGGCTTCAATGAACTCTCTTGGTATTGCCCATGTAAGGGAATCAACCAAGAAACACATACGACGGAAACTGGAAAGCGAGTTTGCAGACTCCCTGCACATCTTCTCTGAGGGAAAAGGGAAACTCCTCCTGTTTCCAGACAACCTGTCCATATACGAACTTGCCAAACAATACCAATCGCTACAAGCAGAGCTGCATACTCAGAAAGGCCTCCATGCTGAAGATGTGGTCTCCAAAGCAGCCCTGAAAATGAGAGCCGACATCAAGAACCAAGATGCCCCTCAAGCCTGGCCACCGGAAGTCAAACCAGAAGCAGAGGACACTACCATTCCAGAGTCGGTCATGGTCTTCCTGTGCTATCTACTTACAGGTTCCAATGACCCTGATCATGCATCTCAAAGAGTCCAGCGGCTTCTGTGTTCACTCGGCTATGACATGGTATATGCTGTAACACGTGGACTGATAAAGCCCCCGAAGCACATCGTTCTGCCATTCGCTATCAAGTCACTGACCGGGAATGTAGAGTTGATACACATCCTCAACCGACTCGGCCATAGTGTGTCCTATTCTCAGATGGAAGAGATCGACACTGCTCTGTGTCTCCAAAAGCTCTCGCTATCAGGGAGTGATGTTGCCCTCCCAGGTAACATCCATCCTGGCATATTCACAACCTTAGCCTGGGATAATATCGACCGTCTGGAAGAGACCACCAGTGGAGAAGGAACATCTCACAGAGTGAATGGGATTGCCGTACAAGCAAAGCCAATCACCCCAGTGTCCACCAGAACCATGCTGACTGTAGGAAAAACAAAGCAGAGAAGTATTGATGCACCACCACCAATGCTACCAGCATACAACGCTGGACAACGAGTGGGACCACCACAGAGCAAAAGTGCAGATGCTGACACTGCAGCTGAGACTCAGCTCGCCAAAGAGAAGAATCTTGTCTGGGTCATGGCATGCATGTCGCAACAAGAAGAGCAATCAATCAGCAGCTGGACAGGCTTCAACATCCGGACTCGAGATGACGTGACAGTCATTCCAGACAATGTAGGCTACCTGCCTACCATTAATGCTCCAGCGACACAAATGTCGACTGTCAATGAAGTGCTAAACCAGTCACTGAACATCATGCACTCCTTGGACCTGACAAAGATTGTCTGTGTCTTTGACCAGGCACTGTATGCAAAGGCTGTGGAGATTATATGGAAACACCCTGACAAGTTCCAAAACACCATCATCACCAGGCTTGGAGTATTCCACACCATCTGCACACTGATGGGAATAATAGGGAAGCGATTTCAAGATGCTGGATTGCGAGATCTCTGCATCGAGTCTGGTGTGATCGCAGAAGGTTCCATTAATGGTGTCATGGATGGCCGCAAGTACAACAGGGCAGTCCACCTACACAAGAATGTCTATGAGGCACTCACTCGACTGGCCTGGAAGGGTTTCCTCTCGTGGCTGGAAGCCACTCACGCCAACGATGTGGTCCACATGGATGAGACACTGAGGATCATTGACAGCCTCTGCAAAGATATCTCACAGGCATCCCTGAAGCAGGTCCTCGGTGACCGCTCATGCGCACGCATCATGGAACTGTTTGGAATATACCTCGAGTTCCTCAGAGGTGGAAACGGCAGCCTCTCAGCATTCTGGATGTCGTATCTGGACATTGTCGAGATCTTGCTGGGTCTCATTCGAGCATCAAGAGAGGGAGACTGGGTGCTACACCTGGCATCAATTCGTGCAATGATCCCATGGTGCTTCGCATATGACAGGCTGAATTATGCACGCTACCTCCCATACTACTATGCCCAGATGTCCCAGCTGCCCACCACACACCCAGACGTGTATGCTGAGTTCATGCGAGGGGGATTCTCAGTTCAACTCGGTCCCAACAACCCCTTCGGAAGAATCCCTGTCGACCAAACGACCGAAGAGACAGTTAACAAAGACACCCAGACGGCAGGAGGGACAAAGGGGTTCAGCTTGAAACCAGGGGCTGTGAGCAAGTACTACCTGACAGCTGAGTACAGGACCATGTATCTGAGAGCACTGAGGGACATGATAGGTCAGGGCAGTTCCAAACTGTCTCATCCAGATATACATGCTCCAAGGATCAGGAAAGACGAAACTGCTGTCAAGTCCCTCATAGATCTCATGGAAAACAACTGGCTGAATCCAATGTTCCCTGACAACACTGACCTGATTGGTCTGTCCACTGGCACCATGGCTCCACCCGACGTGGCCAGGGACCTTCTGAAGGCGCTTGAAATAGGAGAAGAAGCGTACCAGACATTCAAGAAGACAAGGTTAGATGAGGATCAACCATCTGTCAAATTCCACGACAAGATGTCCAAGCAAAGCCTGAAGACATTCGCCAATGTCACCACAAAGACATCCCGTGGAAAGAAAGCACAAGATGTTGTTCTGAAGGCAGATCGAAAACTGTTCAGCCATATGATCCTTGTCGCTGAGAGCAGAAAGGTGAACATGAAGGATGTCCTGGCCCACCCACTAGGTCCATTACCGTGGGCACTGGCAAATGCTGATGGATCCCTACGAAAGACGAACAAGGCCGCAGTTGCCAGGGAGCTTGAGAAGAATGTATCTCCTGCAGACACTATCCCAACACCTTCGACGTGCATCATTGATGGGATGAGTCTGGTGCAAAAGATTAATGGAAACAACAAAACCTTTGCACAGCTAGCAGAGGTGGCCTTGTCTAGGGTCCTGCATGAGTGTGGACAGAGTCAGAGGGTTGACGTGGTATTTGATGTTTACCGCCAGCCTTCGATCAAAGATGCTGAAAGGCTCAACCGTGGTGCAAGCACAGCCCTTCAGTACAAGAGCCTTGCAGGGGGGCACAACATCCAGCAATGGAGAAAGTTCCTGTGTAGCGCCTGCAACAAGACCAGCCTCATCAAGTTCCTGGTGGAGCAGTGGAAACTCCCAAGGTTCCAAGAGATGCTGCATGACAAGGAACTGTATGTGACTTGTGAGGAAACATGCTACAAGATAACAGAAAATGAATGGGTGGAAGTGTCAGAGCTGCAGTCGACACAAGAAGAAGCGGATACCCGTCTGCTCCTGCATGCATTGCATGCTGCAAATGCTGGCTCAAAGGCAGTCGTAGTCACAGCTGAGGACACTGATGTCATGGTGCTCTGTGTAGCCTTCCAGAAGGAGATCCCCTGCCCCCTCTACCAGAAATGTGGCACACAGAACCGCACACGGTTTGTCGACATCAGCAAACTGGCAACCTCAATTGGAGACAGCATGTGTGACAGCCTGGTTGGGCTACACGCCTTTACAGGGTGTGACACTGTGAGCGCATTCGCTGGCCGTGGGAAGCTGATAGCACTGAAGCTGGTGAGGAACGACAGTAACTACCAGGAGACGTTTAGACAGCTTGGTCAGTCATGGGATGTCAACCCAGAACTATTTGAGAAGGTACAGCAGTTCATCTGTCACATGTATAGTGCAGCTGCTAGGACTGGTGAGGTCAACGAACTGCGCTACCAGCTCTTCTGCGCAAAGAGGGGAGGAGTCGAGTCCAGCCAGTTGCCACCATGTAGAGACTGTCTCTTCATGCACGTCCTACGAGCCAACTACCAGGCAGCAATATGGAAGTGCTGTCTGCAGGCTCGCCCAGCGGTGCCAAACCCTACCGAGCATGGATGGACAGTGGATGAAGATGGCAAGCTCGCCATCCACTGGATGCGTTCACCACCAGCACCAGATGTGGTCTTGGAACTCTTAGCTTGCAAGTGTGTGTGTTCCTGCAAATTGCCAAAATGCACATGCCTGACCAATGGACTGTCATGCACAGACATGTGCAAGCTACAAACCTGCAGTAACCAGAAACAACAGGAAGATGAAGAATCCTTCGAACTCGGAGACTCCGATGAAGACGAGCAGTTCGATGACTGACTATGATATCGCTAGTTTGGTACATTGACATACTCAGTATTATTCTGAAGAGCACAGGACGTGCTTTCCCTGGAAACACCCTCAGAATACATGTAGACATGTAGACATTTTGATAATGTGTTGTGTCATTTCATCTTTATGTGAAGCACTACCTGACCATACCGGGTACATAGCCTACAGTCTGTTAGTTCTGTTAGTATGTGATTTCCAACCATTTTGTATAACATTTGAGTACTAGTACTGTTTATAGCTATTGTGGCATACATGTACTTGAGATGGGCTCAGCAGCTGAGCTCAGTACAGCCTCTGGACTTTCTTTCCCTTGATTCAGAAAACCGTTTGATTAATATGTGTTGTGACCTTTTCATGTTGTGACATGTTTATGTGACAATTTCCATAACAATCACGTACGTGTATTATAGTAGCTGTTGTATTCCAAAATTACACTATGTGAAGATTGTATGTTTAAAATAAGACATAAAGCGATAATTTTGGGATCTACGTTGTCTCAGTACTTTCTGATTAATATGCCCAATTAGTCCATGGGCCCGTACCCAAAATTTCACACATGGACTAAATCAATCCGAACCGTCGAACGCCTTTTCACAGGGTGCGGGTATAAAATAGCTGATAACTACCACTAAGCTACCAGTCCAGAATTGCTATCACATCAGCATGTATCCCACATACATGCACCTTTCCAAAAATCATTACTAGAACTTGCCACCTCGGGTGGTACCAATTAGTGAAATTTCGGGTCCGGGCCCATGGACTACAGTGAGTCTGCTTTCATTGTGACGATGTTTTCATTGTGACGATGTTTGTGTTCACGGTAGTGTTTGACGTGACGGTGTGATGAACTCTTCCGATATAAACGTACAGCTCTGTAGTAACACGGCAGTGTGTGCAAAGCGACTGAGAAACAGGTGTAGCGGCCGCTTCCGTGTTACAGATTTGGCGCGCAGTCTTCACACATAAACGTGCGACTGAGAAAGACGTGCAGCAGCCGCTTCTGTTTTGCAGAATTCAATCTTTTTTCAAAATGGGCACCATGTACTGTTTAGATTTTGATGATTTGCATGTGATATGATTCAACGGATGTTTATAGCCGGCAAAGCCGGTGTTGTGAATGAACGTGTACGTATTATGTTGAATAGCCAGATTTCGCTGAATCCTTTGAGAATTTCGAAGCTTTGACGCACCAAATCGCTCCATGGAGGCCGCCATCTTGCGGATGCGGAAGTATGCATAAAAAATTGCGAAAAAGTTAAATAGGAGTTTGTTTCACCCGTCTCTTTTTGATTCACAATCTTATGCACCTCTAATTTGTAATTAAAATCCTTTAAGACCAACCTCGTTCCCCGGCCCGCTCGGGCCCTGGTTATCTTCAACGAAAATCGTCACCAAACACTGGAACCAATGAGATTCGAGCATTTCAAAAAATATTTCAAAAAAGCTTATGACCGCGTTTCGGAGGCTGAAAACAGCATCACTTATTCTAAAATTGAGGAAGAATTATTTTTTAGAAATCTCGCGGCCGGAGGGGATAGTTTTTCACGGCCGGAAATATCCAAAGTTGAGACGGAATTCACCGAATTAATCAACAAGGAAATTTTATAAATTTTAAACTCATCCAGAATGCAAATGGTGTCATTTTGAACTAGGTACGGTACCTACTACACCTACCAACTACCTAACCCACTGATGCCATAGTGATGGGTAATATAGTGGCAAGAGGCTTTGGCTTCACCTGCTCATTGCAGCTTTGCAGGAGGATACCAGTAGCCGGCGAAGCCGGTGTTGTGAATGAACGCATATTATGTTGAAAAGCCAGATTTTGCTGGATCCTTTGAGAATTTCGAAGCTTTGACGTGCCAAATCGCTCCATGGAGGCCGCCATCTTGCGGTTGCAGAAGTAGGCATGAAAAATTGCGAAAACGTTCAAAAGGAGTTTGTTTCACCCGTCTTTTTTGATTCACAATCTTATGCACCTCTAATTTGTAATTAAAATACTTTGAGACATGATGGAGTAACTTTGTTGAGTGAGTCGCCGGCTCATGGAGGCTTTGCAGTCGGGTCATATTATGAATCGTTTAAAATAAAAAAGCCTTCAATTTCTGATATTTTTCCTTTTCATTTGGGCTTCCCAATTGAAGCCCCGCCCACAGGGCAGGTACCGTTGCTCGAACTGAACAAACTGAAATGTCCATTTGTTTGTGTTTGTTTGTGAACCTCTGAACTCCCAAGGTTAATCGGCATTAAACTTTATCGGATAACATATTTTACCACCTGCACATAAATAGGGGTTTTGAAACAGTTATTTTCTCACAAATCATAATTTAAAACCATCCGAGCTGCCACCTGTCGCCATGATCTCCGAGGGTCGATCCACATATACAAATCTTTATAAAAAGCCCAAATTTATCGAATTTCAACACGGATTTCGATATAATTAGTTTGATGTTGAGCTTCGATCATCAAATATGTTATCCTATATGAGAAACAACTCTGAATTAAGACGTTACCATGATCGGTAGGTTCAGCACATATTGGGATGTAAAATTAAAACGACCGTTAAATCAAATAAATTACAACATAACTCAAATAAATCGAAGAAAAAAAAAAAAACATGATTTACAAGCAGAGTTACCCGGCGTTGACCGGAAAACAAAGTCGGTCACCAAATTTTGTTTTGTGGAACCACGTGGAAGACGCCACGCCCCTTGGGCCCGCCCTGCTGCCATGCTCCTTGGGCACGCCCTGCTGCCATGCTCCTTGGACGCCCTGCTGCCACACCCCTTGGGCCCACCCTGCTGCCATGCTCCTTGGGCATGCCCTGTGCCACACCCCTTGGGCCCACCCTGCTGCCATGCTCCTTGGGCATGCCCTGCTGCCACACCCCTTGGGCCTGCCATGTTGCCACACCCCTTGGGCCCACCCTGCTGCCATGCTCCTTGGGCATGCCCTGCTGCCACACCCCTTGGGCCTGCCATGTTGCCACACCCCTTGGGCCCGCCCTGCTGCCATGCTCCTTTGGCACGTCCTGGTGCCACACGCCTTGAGCCCGCCCTGCTGCCATGCTCCTTGGGCATGCCCTGTAGCCACACCCCTTGGGCCCGCCATGCTGCCATGTTCCTTGGGCCCATCCTGCTGCCATGCTCCTTGGGCACGCCCTGCTGCCACACCCCTTGGGCCCGCCCTGCTGCCATGCTCCTTGGGCACGCCCTGCTGCCATACCCCTTGGGCCCACCCTGCTGCCACGCCCCTTGGACATGCCCTGCTGCCATGCCCCTTGGGCACGCCCCTAGCCTAAATCTTTTGCGCCCATGTTTTGTGTCGTGAAAAGTTACCCCCCATGGACCTCCTCTTCCCTCTCCAAGTCATTTGCTTCGGCAGTCCATGAGGTTCAACCAAAAAAAACAGACGTTCACAAATATGGTTATAGATTACTTGCTTCAAGTGATGGTGGTAATTTAAATCAATGAAGCCAAACGGATATAATGTAAACATAATAGTAAAGGCCTGAGATACCAGAACGACTGTGAAATAGTGTTAAAAAAGCGGGTGAGAGGTGGGAGGGGTCGAGGGATGGACGAGTGAGGCTACGTGTGGAGATGTATACAAAGTAAATGTAAATCAAAGTGAAAGCAAACGAAGTACTAATTTATGTGCTTGGTAATCCAGTTTCTTTGGTGTGTTCCTGCATGAGAGGGACAAACGCTCGTGGTAAGTCAAGCACCACCTCTGTGAGAGATACAACAGATTCCTCCACATGCCATGCCTCCAAAATCTTCCTGCGTTCACTGGGGCTTGCACCCAAAACGCTGGTATTATCCCACAGGGGAACATGGCCAGCCTTCAGACCATGTTTGGCAATGGCAGATCTCTTTGGATAGTTGCATTCCAAGGCCTTGCGATGCTGGTTGACACGTTGTTGTAATGTTCTCTCTGTCTCTCCAATATATTCAGCCCCGCAAACACAGGGAACCCTGTATACCACCTCTTTCCGGTCATTCCTGTGAAGCTTGTCCTTGACCTGTATAAGTGCCTGTCTCATGGTGAATATAGGTTTGTAACTTACCCTCACACCTGCCAATATTATTTTTAAAAGGAGGAACGTAGGTTGAACTCGCTGCTCGCTGAAATTAAAAGAACAGGTCGTCTGTCGGCGACACATTCCAAACAATTGTACAGCAGCAGTGGAGTTTCCCCCAGGGCATACGGGCTGCCTAAAGTACACAAGGAAGGGGTTCCACTACGTCTCATTGTCTCACGCATCAATGGACCATCCTTTGCTTTCGCCAAGTTATGGAAGAGTTGGAGGAATGTACCATTCCATCCTCCTAACACAGCCAAGTGCATGGTATCGTTACGTGGACGACACGTTTGTCATTTGTCTCAGCGAGTCAGTTACCAACATGCATGAGGCTATTGGAAAAACTATTCCTTCCATCAGTTTCACCCTTGAAAAGGAACGGAATGGATCCATCGCCTTCCTGGACACCAGGGCGACAAAGGGTCCCAGACGAAATTTGAACATCACTGTTTACAGGAAACCCACTCACACTGACCGGTACTTGGATTTCGACTCTTGCCATCCCATAGACCACAAACCAGCTGTTGTGCACACCCTCCTAAAAAGATCACGCGATTTACCATCGACAATCAAAGATAAAAGGAGAGAGGTAAAACATCTACAAGGCGTTCTGAAGGCCAATGGCTACCCTGACAGATTACCACCAAAAGGGATGTGATCTTGGCGAAGCCTCGCAGCAGGACTGTCTCCTTTTATCACCCCTTCATATAAAGCTCGTGTGCTTCATATAATGCTGGGTGCCAATTTGATTCATACAGATGCATGAAGAAGTAAATGTATTTTATTTGTCAGATGTAGGGCGCCGCTTTATATGAACTTTTCTGGAGCATAACTTGGTTCCTCCTAAGTACACAAGGGCAGTACAGCATTCACACGTGATTTTTTTGAACCCCCCTTAATTTCTATACTTTTCCACATGGCACATACCCTTATATAAAGGGGCCTTTTCTATGCCCCTGGCATTTTACCCACTAATGCCCCTTTTTTGCTATACTTTGCCACCTGGCACATACATACCCTTGTATAATGGGGCCTTTTCTTTGCCCCTGGCATTTTTTACAAGATACATTTCAAATACAAACAAAATGTTTGTGTTCATTGCACAAGAGTTTATTCAAGATGATACAAAAGACTTGAAAAACTAAGAGGAAAATATTCAACCCAAATGGGATTATGAACCTACATTCTCCAAACTTGGGAATTCTGTTGCATTTATTCCTTTGGCCATGGAACCAGCATGTTAGAATTTTTTTAAACGGGAATAAAGTGTGTATGTATGTATATTTATAGATACAATACACCAGGAGAAGCCCACAAACGAATATTGAGTCCCCATGTTAAAATTGCACACAGAGAAGCCATCCCATATAAAGGAAGGGGCACTTTGCGCCTCCCTTTGATTATTCACGGCGATAGAAGATACTTCAAAAAGTGAGTACAAAATTTTTTATTCAACTCAGATGGAATCGAACCTGCATTCCCCAGCTTTGGGGTCCAATGATTTATCTCTGAAGCCATTTTTAAGCCACCGCATTTTTGCTTTTGTACCTCCGCCAATAGCGAGCCGACATAATATTCGACAAGCCACCACATCTCGTGATCATTGTGTGGCCATTGGCAAATCAAGGGTGGGCCGGTATGATGTTTGTTTCTTCCCCTCCACTGCCAAACTCTGGAATTCTTTACCTTCCCACGTCTTTCCAAACACTTGTGATCTTCCACATTTCAAAAAGCAGATTTTCTTCTTTCTCAAAAACTCTTCGACTATTCTCTCCTTCACTTTTCCATCAATGCAGCTCTTTTATTTAGGCATGGCCTCAATGAGGATTTTACAGTCCATGCCTGGAGCCTTCAACGTAAAATATAAACATTTGATTTGTGTCATTACATTTTGAAGAGTTATAAAGTGTATATATATTTTCATATATTTATATATATTTAATTTTAAAGCAAAAACTGCAGGACGTCGGTGGAATTTGTTTCGAATGCCATTAGCTAGAACTATTGGCCGATGTATATTCCAAGTTTCAGCGAGTTTCAATGTATAGTCCTTGAGATATGAGCGCCAACACATTTTGTGGCGGAAGGACGGACGGACCAAAATTATTCAAAAACCGAAAATAGTACAAACGCAACCAATGCATCGTTTTAAAGGTAATTTTACTGCTCATCTATCAACATCACTCTCAAGGGTGAAAACTCGTTTGTTGAAAAAAGGACCCATGTGACGCCAACTGCAAACCGCCACTTGCCAACTGGTGAACTTCCAATTATTCCCTCATCCTCACAACAAGGTGAGTTGTTGTTTCGCTCTTTGTTTGGGATCAAACTGCTTTGAGCTCCCAAGGTTGATGAAAACGAAACTTTCTACCGTCAGATGTTTAACCACGACAGACCGGAAAATGGGTTTTATCGCGTGATGATGATGAGGAGGTCATTTGGCCCGTTATTGCCGTGTTGCACTCCCAAGTTAATTTCTTTAAAAACCCGACATAATTTATTGACCACACCTTCACTCCTTTACAGCCTTTACACCATTTCCACCCCTTAGACATTTTCCACCCCTTAGACCTTTTCCACCCCGACGAACCCTCTCGACCCTTTTCACCCCTTATGCCCCTTCGGCCCATTACACTCCTTTAGACCTCTTTGACCCTTTACACCCAAAAGACTCCTTTGACCCTTTACACCCCTTTCGAAACCGTTGACCCTTTACACCCCTAAGACTCTTGACACACCTTAGAACATCTTTACACCCCTTTTAACCCTTCACACCCCTTCGACCTCTTTCGACCCTTTACACCCCTTCGTCCCCTTTGACCATTCACACCCCTTCAGACCCCTTTGTTTCTTTTTCTTTTTGTATACAAAATCGAGGCTCTTGTGAGAACTAACATTAATCACAAAAAAAAAACGTACACAAAAACATACAATAAAGGGCGTGGGAGACAAGATAGGGAGAGAGAGGGAAGCACACAAGCACAATCGTTGAGAACAGGGACATTTGGAGATCTGTGGGTGGGAGAGGTCTTGGGGGGGACAAGACATGGTAAAGGGGGGAGGGGAAGGGTGGGAGATGTATAAAACACATGGACACTGCCAGGACTTCCAAGAAAGAAGTCAGTATTTCAAAAAAGGGGATCTGGGGTGAATTAATGGGTGTTGAAAAGATAGAGGTTATGGATGGGGAAAGACAACAGATGGTGGTGAACAGCTGTTTTAAAGACCTGGAGGGAGGAGTGGGATTGAAGTGAGTGATGGAGTTTGTTCCAGAGGTGAGAGAAAAGAGGATGAAAGGGTGAAGGTGAGCAGTGGGTCTTCATTTCGGCAGTTTCACCAGAGGAGGGTTGCTGGAAGATCTTGTGCGACCTGCAGGAATATTTGGGGGACAGAGCACAGACATAGATGGACTCTCTCGGAGGTGGTAGTAGACAGAAAGTCCACCAACGTGCCTGCGGTGAGTGAGTGAAAGGCCCTCAGAGTTAGCTTCATCCCGGGAGATTCCAATGATTCTGAAAGCTTTCGTTTCAACAGCGTGAAGCCTAGCGAGGTGTAAGGCAGGAGCACCAGCCCAGAGGAGAGCGCAGTATTCCAATGAGCTGCCGATGAAAGCCTTGTATGTGGTAAGGAGCTCAGGTGTGCCAAGGAAGGACTGAGCATGACGGAGGATGCCCAGTCGGCAACTGGCTTTGGAGGCCAGTTTGGAAATATGGTTTCCCCAGGAAAGATCATGGCAGATAGTGAGACCAAAAAGCTTGAGTGACATCGTGAGAGTGTGAGATTTGTCAGGATTGAAAGACATGTTCCACTTGTTTGACCACTCTGTGATTTTGTCCAGGTCTGCAGAGAGTGAGGGGGCTGCAGACTGCCGATCTGAGGGATGGGATGTGGAGCGGCAGAGAGTGGAGTCGTTAGCAAAGAGATAGAGAGGATTTTCCAGAGAGTCGGAGAGATCATTGATGAAGACCAGAAAAAGCACAGGGCCCATAACACTGCCTTGGGAATCTCCAGCCTGAACAGTGTTGAAGAATTTTATACTTTTAATTCTCCATTTTGTCGTAGTTTACATGAAGCATTTATTTCCTTCAGAAGAGAGAGAAAACCATCTCGGCATGACTTTTAATGACATCAGGTATACACGGATATTTAAACACTCCAGCAGTTGCAGGACGAAGTGATCCAGCTCATTATTTCTCCCTGAATCCTTGTACACAAATCATTTATGGAGTCTTCAGTTGTTTACCTCCTGGGGTTGGTTGTGTGAGTTTGAAATTGCAAGGCAAGAGGTTGGGAGGAGGAAGGTGGCGGAGGCCAGGGGCCTTGTGGAGAAACTGACACTGACATCACACAGGACATGAGACAACATCATTCTCCAAGGTCCGCATTTTCCGAGATTTTAGTTATAAACATCCCGTTCTCCCTCCATAATACTCGGCCAAGCTGCCTGACTTCAAAGGGAGACAGCCTTGAGTCGCCCGACTTACTGCCGTCTCGTATGAGAGCATTATAGACTTGTTCGCATCTGATTACAGCATGTCGAATTGAAAATCCATTTCGCATGATGTGTTATTCCGACAGTTGATCTATCCCAATATATCTAAAAAGGTTGCCCTTAAGAGAAAACACCATTCGTGTCACTTTTATTGAACTGGCTGCAAATGATTGATCTGTGGGCTGATTGGTCCGGAGTTGCAAGGATCTGTTTTTGCACATTTTTGTGTAAAGCGGGAATGTTGGTTGGTTTCCAAGCTGATGGCAGATGACCTTGAGCAAAAGAGAGGGTGAAGAGAAAAGACAGAGGGTGAGATAGAGCGGCAAAGCAGGATTTTAGGACCTGTGGGCTGATGCCGTCAGGTCTACTTGCAGAGTCGGAGTCGAGGATTGACAGAAGCTTCTCCACCTTGTCAGGAGAGAAGGACACAGCGTCCAGGAGCAGCTGGGTACGACTGGGTAAGGTGGGTACAGAGAGAGACGGGTTTGGGACATAATATTTTGAGGCAAACACAGAGTTGAGGCATTCAGCTTTTTCATGTGCGGAGTCAGCTGTGTCGCCGTTTGAGGTAAGGGAGGAGATGGAGGGGAAACAAACACCAGAAACAGATTTGACCAGACACCACTAGGATTTGGAGGAGGGATACAGGTTCTTCTTTTCAAACATCCTTTTCTACGCCCCTGGCATTTTTCCCAAGAATTCCCCTTCTTGTAACATGTTATAATGATAAGGTGGTGCAAGAGCCGCTGGATAAAATGGTGGTAAACCTGGAATTTGTTTTTATTGTACTCCTTCAAACCTCTTTAAACCTTCATTGAAGTTGAATTACAGTATATACTTGAATATGCATAACACAAATCGCTTTCATAATACTTTCAAGACCCATGATATATATCAATATTTAGCATGAGAGGACCTGGCATGTAAGAGGGACAGGATTGGGGTGAAGAAGACTCTGCCAATATGATGATGCCTCTTCCCCCCCTCCATAACCTCTATCTTTTCTACCCCCGTTAATTCACCCCACATCCACTTTTTTGAAATACCGACCTCTTTCTTGCTCATCACAATCTAGCTGTATGTATGATATGTATGATATGTATGTCTGCTCATCAGCTGCTCATCACCATCTATTATCTTCCCCCATCCATAACCTCCATCTTTTAGACCCCCGTTAATTGACCCCAGATCCACCCTTTTTGAAATACCAACTTCTTTCTTGGAAGTTCTGGCAGTGTCCATGTGTTTCATACCTCTCCCACCCCCCAACCCTTCCCATGCCTCGTCCCCCCAAGCCATCTCCCACCCACAGATCTCCCATTATCCCTGTCCTCTGCTGTTGTACTTGTGTGCTTCCTTCTCTCTCCCATCTTGTCTCCCGCTCCCTTTATTATATGTTTTATGTGTCCCTTTTTTTTTAATGAGTAATGTTAGTTCTTACAGGAGCCTCGATCTTGTATGCAAAAAAAGAAGAAAAAAGGGGTCTGAAGGGGTGTAAATGGTCAGAGGGGACTAAAGGGTGTAAAGGGTCCAAGGCTGTGTTCCGCAACCTATTTATCCCAGGACCCAATAAAAAAACCCAGGCATCCAGTCGCGACCCATCAAACCCAACAAACCGTCACGGAAATATCGATTGCTTGTGACGTTAATATCTTGGTAAGGATTGGGTTCATCATCTTTGTTCAGTAGTACAATTCATAATTGAACAATAAAGCAAAGTGACGACAATCATACCAAACACTGTCCTTATTTAGTTGTTATTTTGTACGGATCTCCACGACCATGAGGAGAGAGAGAGCGAGAGACCACGCCCCCCTTGAGAATGAGCAGTGACTTCGATCACAAACACCGCCCACTTGATATTGTTACGGATCTCAGAGACGGCACTCCCCTTAGCAAGGGGGGGGTTAATCTCCTTGGCCTGTTAAGCTTGCCGTCTCTAGTCCTGGTACTTATAATGCTCCATTGCCGGGTGAAATTGGTCAGGGTTATTGGTCAAGGTGTTCTCCCGAATACTTTTCCCAATCCCTCCGCAAAGCAGGGAGACAAGTACCGCTCGAACCCCGCACAAGATGGTATTTGCCGAGCGGTTTAGAAATCCGCGATTCGAGCCGTTAGCAATCGACTAACCCGATTCTGAGCGTTGGCCAAATCGTGCCACAGGTACCAATGGGGAAAAGACTAAAGCGACCGGATGAGAGGAAGCCAAAGAACCAAAAAGGTTAAAGGAAGAACACAGGTTTATATCTATACTAAAAGAGGAAACGAAAGAAGGGCATTTACAAGTAGGAAAAAGCAGATACACAGGGCAAACCTTATGCCTAGGTCACACATAGGCGGATATTTTGTTGACTACCGGCGACTGCCGGCGATCAAGATTTTTCGGCGACTACTGGCGATGTCGGGTGGTAATGTGACAGACCATCAATATCAGGCGGCAGTATGGCGACTGCAGGCGGCCACATTGCGACTGCATTGCGACGACGCCCCGAGTGGGATGGCGACTGTTGAAGATCGACGACGACTGCATTGCGGATGCACGGCGGCAGCGTGGCGACAGTCTGGCGGCTAGATTATGACAGATGGTGGATCGCGGCGACTGCATTGGGGCCGGGTGGCGGTTTACTCCGACGTCCGAAAGACTGCAATAAGACCGCCGGCGATTGCAGACGATTCACACAACTTTTTAAATCTTTATTTCTCTATTTTACATTTCACTTTATTCATTTCAATGATGTATGACATGAAGCATAAAGATGTTTGATGTACAATAAGAAAGTTAATAAAGATGTATCATTGTAATGTAATAATCAAACTTTTCTGCAGGGAGAGAGAATGGAAATAAAGTCCAACAAATTATTTCCACTGGTCCCAAGTCCCATAAATAAAGTTTCCAAAGGACCAAAGTCCCAAAAATAAAGTTCCTAAAAGTCCCAAGTGCGAAGTGCCAAGTAGAACAAGTGCCAAGTGCGAAAGAACAAGTGCGAAGTGCCAAGTGCGAGTGAAGGAGCTTTATCCAAACAATAAAGCCATATCCTTGTCGGCACCACAGGACCTCAGTCCACGGAGACCCTCACACCATCCTGTCTTGCCATGGAATCGTGGTATTGAAGGAGTCCGGGCTCCAGCAGAATACGGACAAAAGGATGGCAAGGCACAAACTCGTCCGAGAAGATGTTTATTGGTAAAACCAACTCGGGAACACTGTAAAGCCCGTTTATCGGGCTGCCTTATAAAGCAAAACCAAAAACCCAAACCGAAACCGAAAGCCACGCCTCTCAAGCGAGGCGTGCTTCGGTGGTCACGTGATCCACAGGTGTAGCTCATTATACCCGCATGCGCGGCACGCTTTGGCGGTCACGTGACCAGCCACTCTGGCGCCGGGGATCCCCGCCGGTGACGTCACCGGCTGGAGCAAGGAGATTCTGATGCCGGTCTTGCTTGGGGGAACCATGGTTCGCTACAGTATGTCGTAATGCAGTCGCCAAGCAGTCGTATCTCTGTCGCCAATAGCCGTAACTCGGCCGCCACTAGTCCTACTGCTGTCGTCGTCAGTCTCCCATAGCCGCAGGGGAGACGTGACAGTTCTTCTGTAGTCGATATGCAGCCGCAACAGTGTCGGACCATAGTCGGGAAGATGCCGCAGGAAGGCCGTATGGCATTCGCATCTCTGCCGTGCTCGCTGGTGGGGCGATTGCGGAAGACTATGAGCGACTGGGTTGCGGCCGCTTTACGCTCTTATTACGGATACCGACGACAGCATGGCGGTTCCATCACGACAGCATGGCGGATTTTTTTCCATTGCGACTGAGCGCGCCGTTTTTAAACATTTTAAAAACTTTTTGGCCCCTTTACGACTCTTGCCGACTGCAGGCGACCTGGGGAGGATAACCACGACTACAGGCGACCGTCCATTACGGTTTCATTACGATTGTCGGCGGATGGTGGCGATTTCTTCAGTCGCCAGTAGTCGCCGACAAATCCGCCTATGTGTGACCTAGGCATTAAAACAGTCTTAATTATCAACGCCCAGGACAAACACACAGACTTACACGAAAGGGGAATAGCAGGCAGGAATAACTGGAAGAGGGAGAAGGTCCAGGCAGACGGTATGCGTCGAGGTCCGGCTCCAGGAGTCGACTCACGTCGTGGCAGGAAAACCCTGGCAGGCAGCGAGCGCGTATCATTGACCGTGAGCGGACGTTGCATATAGCGGTGGGACTGGGATGCTCCGTATGTAATAAATGGCTCGTGCCAACGCTCTCTCTCTTGAACAAGTTGGGGGTGATGCCAGTTCGTATCGCACTCCAGCTCCTTCTCTTCTCATCTGTACCTTCTCACTCGTCTCTCGCAAGCAGTCCCTCGCAGCCGCTTTTATTGCCCGTGTAGGAATCAAGCCGCCGGCTCTGATGACACGCCTTCCGTTTGGCTCACCTCGGCGCTGGTTGGTCGGTAAGGGCTCGCTGACTCCACCTTTGCTGACGAGTCGACGTGCCACACCTTGTTCTGGTGGCTCTGCCCCCTTCTTCCTCGGCTTGACCGCATGGCTTATGGCGGCGTGGTGCCAGCAAGAGCAGCCCCAGGCAACGGCGGCGAACACGGCTGGCAAGCGAGGTCCCACAATTTGGAGAGAGCAAAATGGACGGAATGAGGCCTATCTTATTTGATTAATGCAACGCAGATTCAACTATTGTGAACAAATCCTGAACTGAAACACATAATAATGAAATAACTACGGAGAGGTCCTATGGTTCGCTACGTGTTGTACATGGACTAACTAGGGTGCGATCTTTAACAAGCCAATTGATGGGGATATTTACAGGGGAACATTTATAAGGGAAACTTTTACTAAAATTTACGAGTGAAGGTTCTAAAAACCGTAACAATATGATTGTCAGCCAATCAGGCGTAAACTCTCTGCCTTGTCAGCAGCTTCGGAAGAGATGAATCCGCCCCTACGATGAATCCGGATGAAGATTTAATGAAGAAGATGAACATGATGATGAAGATGAAGAAGATGATGAAGATGAAGATGAATCTCACAACATTCATTGGCGGTGTATCTTTTGTGAAATAGAATAAAACTTTAATTATTAAAGTGACACGCCAAGACAAAGTGTTTGAACTTTATTAGTCCCCTACCGGTGTACACCGGAGGGGACTATAGGATTGCACTCCGTCCCTCCGTCTGTCAGTCCGTCAGTCCGTCAGTCTGTCAGTCCGTCAGACCATCAGACCATCAGTCCGTCATGCAAAGAACAGTTTCCAGACTTTTTTTTTCTTCTAAATGCTTAATGCTAATAATTTCAAACTTGGCACATGGTTTCCTCATGAGAAGTTTTTTTTTTTTTTTTTTTTTTTTTGTTGTATACAAGATCGAGGCTCGTGAAAGAGCGAACATTAATCACACAGAAAGACAAACAGACAAACCGACACATAAAACACATCACATCGGGAGCGGTAGACAAGATGGGGAGAGAGGGGGAAGGACACAAACACAACATTTGAGAGCAGGGACCGAGACATCGAGAGATCTGTGGGAGGGAGAGGGCTTTGGGGGGGAGGCATGGGAAGGGGAGGGGGGTGGGAGAGATATAAAACATATGGACACTGCCAGGACTTCCAGGAAAGAAGTTGGAATTTCAAACAAGGTGGATCTGGGGTGAATTAGTGGGGGAAGAAAAGATCAAGGTTTTGGATGGGGGAAGATAAGAGATGGTGGTGAACAGCTGTTTTAAAGACCTGGAGGGAGGAGTGGGATTGAAGGGAGTGTGGGAGTTTGTTCCAGAGGCGGGAGAAAAGAGGAATGAAAGAGTGAAGGTGAGCTGAGTGCCGAGATTTCGGCAGTTTAACCATCAGAGGGTTGCTGGCAGATCTTGTGCGACCTGTAGGAATATTTGGGGGACAGAGCACAGAGAGAGCCGGGGGAGCAAGGCCAGAGAGGAGTCGGTAGAAGACAGAAAGACCACCTACCTGCCTGTGGTGAGTGAGTGAAAGGCCCTCAGAGATAGCTTCATCGCGGGAGATTCCAATGATTCTGAAAGCTTTGGATTCAACAGCGTGAAGCCGATCTAGGTGTGAGGCAGGAGCACCAGCCCATATGCGAGAACAGTATTCCATTGAGCTGCGGATGAAAGCCTTTTATGTGGTGAGGAGCTCAGGTGTGCCTAGGAAGGACTTCGCACGACGGAGGATGCCCAGTCGGCGACTGGCTTTGGAGGCCAGCTTGGAAATGTGTTTTTCCCAAGAAAGATCATGGCAGATAGTGAGACTCAAAAGCTTGAGCGACAGAACTTCTTGGAGAGTATTGTTGAGAAAGTAGATGGGAGGGTTGTCCAGTCGATCTTTTCGGAGAGACATAGTAAGAGTGTGAGATTTTTCAGGATTGAAAGACATGTTCCACTTGTTTGACCAGTCTGTGATTTTGTCCAGGTCTTCAGAGAGTGAGGAGGCTGCAGACTGCCGATCTGAGGGAAGAGGAATGGAGCGGCAGAGAGTGGAGTCATCAGCAAAGAGATAGAGAGGGTTTTCCAGGGAGTCAGAGAGATCATTGATAAAGACCAGAAAAAGCACAGGGCCCAGCACACTGCCTTGGGGAACTCCAGCCTGAACAGGAAGGGGAGATGAGAGAAATCCATTCAGGGCCACACGTTGACTACGACCAGAGAGGAAGTCCGCAAGCCATGCATGGAGATTTCTATGGATACCATAGGAGGAAAGTTTGGTGAGCAGAGCTGGGTGCCAGACCGTATCGAAGGCATGTGATATGTCAAGGGAGACAGCTCTGATTTCCTGTTTGGCATTGAGGACCTCCATCCATTGTGGAGACAGCAGAAGCAGCATGTCCAGAGTAGAGTGACCAGGTCTGAAACCAAATTGATGATCAGTGATCAAGCCATTGGAGAAGAGGAAAGATTTCATATCCGAAGCAATGATGGATTCCATGACTTTGCTGATAGTTGGGAGCAGGCTGATTGGTCTGTAGTTGCAAGGATCTGTTTTTGCACCTTTTTTGTGTAAAGCGGTAGTGTTTGCTGATTTCCAGGATGCTGGCAGATGACCTTGAGCAAAAGATAGGGTGAAAAGAACAGAGAGAGGGTGAGATAGAGCGGCAGAGCAGGATTTTAGCACCCGTGGGCTGATGCCGTCTGGTCCAGTTGCAGAATCAGAGTCGAGGTTTGACAAAAACTCCTCCACCTTGTCAGGAGAGAAGGACACAGAGTCCAGGAGCAGTTGGGTTCGACTGGGAAAGGTGGGAACAGAGAGAGATGGGTTTGGGACTAAGGATTTTGAGGCAAACACAGAGTTGAGGCATTCGGCTTTGTCACGTGCGATGTCAACTGTGTGGCCATTTGAGGTAAGGGAGGGGATGGAGGGCGAACAAACACCAGAAACGGATTTGACCAGATGCCACCAGGATTTGGAGGAAGGAGACAGGTTTGAGAGTTCATTCTTGAGTGAGGAGGATAGTGCTTCCTGGCACTCCTGAGGGTAGACACACACCTGTTCCGAGCTTGGTGGAAGGAACTGAGATTGCCTTCAGTTGGATTAGCCTTCCAAGAGGCAAAGGCAAGTTGTTTCAGGGCAACTGCCTCACCACAAGATTCAGTGTACCATGGATGGGAGGAAGGGTAGGACAACTGAAGGCGAGATGGGATAAATCTGTGCATGAGAGAGATCAGTTTGCTTTGGAAGAATTCCCAGGAAAAATTGATGTCAGAGGCAGTGGAGATGGGAGACCAATCCAGATGATTGATGGCTGCTTGAAGACCGTCCCAGTCGGCCTGAGTGAAATGCCAGACTCGTCGACGCTGAGGAGGCTCTCTGAGAATGGCCAGAGAGATGTCCACTTTGACAAGCACATGATCAGAAGAACCGATTGGAGCAGAAGAAGAGCAGCAGACATTATCAGGGAAGTTTGTCATAAGCAAGTCTTGAAGAGAAGATACTCCATTGGCTGAGATCCGGGTCGGGAAATTGACAGAGTGTGTCAATCCCAGTGAGTCACAGAAGTCCTTTGCTGAGGTGCCATGACTGGCGAGAGAGGAACCCACACCCAACCAGGTGGCATGATGACAGTTGAAGTCACCACATATGAGGAAGAGAGAGTTGGGATGAGTGGATAGAAGTTGGTCCGTGTTGTCAGACAGTGAAATGTAGATGGAGTCATCACTGTTTGGGGGGACGGTACAGAACACATATGAACAAAAGTTGGGAGCGGAGAGGAAGCCGTAGCCAGAGGTACTCCGTGGGGTGAGGAGGAGAGAGGGCAGTGCAAGGAGAGTGAGGAAGAGAGTTTTTGATAAAGATAGCCACCCCACCACCAGGACGAGGCTCAGGTCTATCATACCGGTGGAGGGAGTAACCAGGAAGAGATATGAAGGAATCAGAGACATCTTGAAGGAGGAAAGTCTCTGTGAAGCAGATCATGTCTGGATTGTCAGAAGCAACCTGTATGGAGAGATCAGTCAGGTTTGAGCGAAGGCCCCGGATGTTTGAGGTCCATACCGTTAATGAAGAGCGAGGGGGAGCATCGGGTACAGGACAGGGGAGGGGAGGAGTCGGGTAAGATGAAGGATGAGAGGGGGAGGTAGGGAGAGCAGTTGATAGTGTGTCAGAGTTACAGATCAAGTTCGAACTTCACGACGTTTCGATCATTTTTGACAAAGTTATGGTGCTTTGAACTTTGGGAATTCTGATAATTCTGATGATCCTTAACTCAGTGCCATTTTAAGTTTTAATTTCCTTAAAAAAAGATTTTATCCGCAATAATAGGACCGATTGAGATCAAATTTTCACCGTAGGGGGGAATCGGTCCGTAGAATATTGTAATGGTAATTATGACGTCACAGGTCACGTGGTTCTGCCGCCATATTGTTTTTTGTGAAAACATGAAACCCTCTTTTTCTCTGCAACGGCTGAACAGATCGAGGCCAAACTTTGCAGGCAAAATGAAATACCCATGACGAACAAAAAGGTCAGCGAGCATGACGTCATGTGTCACATGCTTTCAGAGTTATGACGTTTTTAAGCATGAACCTTTAAAACCGAGCTCCTCCCTCATTTTTGATCCAATCGAGGGGAAACTTCACAGATATGTTCAGCATGTCAATCTACTAAAACGTCCTTTTGGAATTTGCGATAGGGCACGTGGTTTGGCAGATATCGTTAATTAAACGAAAATATATATTTTTTTAAATGGATATCTCTTGCATTGCTTGTACCTCAAACCGTGAGTTGGTAATTATATAATTCACACAGTGCAATACGTGCACGCTGCTCCACCGAGCGACCTTGCGGGCTTATCAACGAGGCGCGGCATGACACACATGTGTCTCAGCATACCTCAAATCAAGTTCTAAAACAAGCATCAACCGTGCATAAATTTGCATATTCGATCGTTTTTGACAAAGTTATGGCACTTTGAACTTCGGTCGGGGACATGTATTGCAGCGCAATACTCAGAATGCTTGTTTTAATCTTCATCGTGAATAGATGATGAACTTAAAATGTAACATTAACTGGTAAACAAAACAAGAATAACTTTTACTGAAAAAAAACCGACATGCACCTGAACTTATATCCAGGTTCAATGTTCCGTTATCATGAACAACATTAAATAAACAACTTTCACTGATTAAACCCGAAAGTGAAACTTACAAGCCGAATTCAAATGTTCCGTTAGCAACATTGTAGATGTGGATTATCCACATCAGTGCGATGGTTGACTTTGCATATTGGCGACGAGATCATCGATTCGGCTTTGAAGCGGCGACAATGCGATTCTCAGGTTGGTGCACAGGGCCACTGTCTCCAGTTTGTTTCGATACTTGGACTTCAGACATGTCACCATTGAGAAACCTGCCTCACACATCCACGTCGTCGTGAATGGCATTTGGAACTTTACCGCGAGATGTGCAATCTCTGGGTACTCATGAGACACTGTCAGCCAAAACATTACTAAAGTGCCCTTCCTGAACAGTGTCTCAAGTGTACCGTCCAACAGGATGTCGATCAAGTCCTCTTTCAATCTGTTGGACAAGATGCAGCACTGCTGAACGTCGACTGAATAAGGGTCTCGGATACACTTCTTCTCCACGCGTGGATCAACAGGAAAGTATTAGTCAAATCATTTGCGCAGGTTCCGCAGATGTTCAATGATGACAAACTTAATGTCCACACGTTCCTCAACACTATCGCTGAGCCGATCATCCAGGTTTTCGAATATGTCAAATTCATCATTGGTCTGTACACTTCTCTTTCATAGATCCAGCTTTGACTTGAACGCCGCTATCTTGTTATACATTACGAACACGGATTTCGCCTGCTTGTTCGTTTTGCCCTGGAACTATATGTTCAGATTGTTCAACAAGTTGAAGATGTCGGCCATGCATGCGAATGTTGCAATGAATTTGTTGTTTTTGTAGTAGCCTGCCAGGTCTGACCTAGCCACCTCCAAGAATGCGAGGACCTGGTCGCGAAGTTCATACAATCTTGCCAAAGCATCGCCTCTGGAGAGCCAGCGAACAGCTGCAAAATACAGCACTGTGGTGTGTACTGCATCTTGCTCCTTACACAGGTCTGCAAACAACCTCGTATTTAGGGCGCTCTTCCTGAGACGGTTGATTGTTTTCACTGCAATGTCCATTACTTCAGCAAGTCCAGGTGACATCTCTTTCGCCGCTAATGCCTCGCCGTGGAGGAAGCAGTGGGTCCAGCTTGCCTCTGGTGGCACATCTTGGATGAGCTTAATTACACCGCTGCGCCGACCTGTCATCGATTCCGCACCATCGGTACAAACGCCAACACAGTGGCGTTTCCCACCTGACACAACTCAACACAACTCAACACAACACAACATCAGTATCTTCCCACCTGAGGCTATGCAATGCGATGTGTTTGTTGACGACTGCGAATATTTCTGCGGCCGTGGTCTTGGTCCGTAGCTCGTCACATGCCAGAAGATCCTCCATAAAATCATCGCCGTTCCGATAATGAACAAATATGAGGATCAACGCCTTCTGTGCGATGTCCATTGACTTGTCCAACTGGATGACAAACTTGTTGGCCTCTAGGTTTGCATACAGCTGGTGCTCGATGTCTTCGCCCATGACATCGAGCACATCGAGCACAGCTGAATTAAGACGTTACCATGATCGTTAGGTTCAGCACATATTGGGATGTTCATTCAAAACGACCGTTAAATCAAATAAATTGCAACATAACTCAAATAAATCGATGAAAAACAAAAAAACATGAATTACAAGCAGAGTTACCCGGCGTTGACCGGAAAACAAAGTCGGTTACCAAATTTTGTTTTGTGGGCTTTTTATAGTCAGAAGAAGCCACGCCCCTTGGGCCCAACCTGCTGCCATCCTCCTTGGACGCCCTGCTGCCACACCCCTTGGGCCCACCCTGCTGCCACACCCCTTGGGCCCGCCATGCTGCCATGCTCCTTGGACACCCTGCTGCCACACCCCTTGGGCATGCCCTGCTGCCACACCCCCTTGGGCCTGCCCTGCTGCCACACCCCTTGGGCACGCCCTGCTGCCACACCCCTTGGGCCCACCCTGCTGCCATGCTCCTTGGGCACGCCCTGCTTCCACACCCCTTGGGCCCGCCCTGCTGCCATGCTCCTTGGGCCCACCCTGCTGCCACACCCCTTGGGCCCGCCATGCTGCCATGCTCCTTGGGCACGCCCTGCTGCCATGCTCCTTGGGCATGCCCTGCTGCCACACCCCTTGGGCCTGCCCTGCTGCCACACCCCTTGGGCCCACCCTGCTGCCATGCTCCTTGGGCACGCCCTGCTGCCACACCCCTTGGGCCCGCCCTGCTGCCATGCTCCTTGGGCACGCCCTGCTGCCACGCTCCTTGGATGCCCTGCTGCCACACCCCTTTGTCCCACCCTGCTGCCACGGCCCTTGGGCTCACCCTGCTGCCATGCTCCTTGGGCATGCCCTGCTGCAACACCCCTTGGGCCCACCCTGCTGCCATGCTCCTTGGGCATGCCCTGCTGCCACACCCCTTGGGCCTGCCCTTCTGCCACACCCCTCGGGCCCACCATGCTGTCATGTTCCTTGGGCCCACCCTGCTGCCATGCTCCTTGGGCACGCCTGTTGCCACACCCCTTGGGCCCGCCCTGCTGCCATGCTCCTTGGGCACGCCCTGCTGCCACACCCCTTGGGCCCGCCCTGCTGCCATGCTCCTTGGGCATGCCCTGCTGCCACACCCCTTGGGCCCGCCATGCTCCCATGTTCCTTGGGCCCATCCTGCTGCCATGCTAATTGGGCACGCCCTGCTGCCACACCCCTTGGGCCCGCCCTTCTGCCATGCCCCTTGGGCATGCCCTGCTGCCATGCCCCTTGGGCACGCCCCTAGCCTAAATCTTTTGCGCCCATGTTTTGTGTCGTGAAAAGTTACCCCCCATGGACCTCCTCTTCCCTCTCCAAGTCACTTGTTTCGGCAGTCCATGAGGTACAACCGAAAAAAACAGACATTCACAAATATGGTTATAGATTACTTGCTTCAAGGGATGGTGGTAATTTAAATCAATGACGCCAAACGGATATAATGTAAACATAATAGTAAAGGCCTGAGATACCAGAACGACTGTGAAATAGTGTTAAAAAAAGGGGGTGAGAGGTGGGAGGGGGTGAGAGGTGGGAGGGGTCGAGGGATGGACGAGTGAGGCTACGTGTGGAGATGTATACAAAGTAAATGTAAATCAAAGTGAAAGCAAACGAAGTACTAATTTATGTACTTGGTAATCCAGTTTCTTGTGCTTGGTAACGGAATGGATCCATCGCCTTCCTGGACACCATGGCGACAAGGGGTCCCAGACGAAATTTGAACATCACTGTTTACAGGAAACCCACTCACACTGACCGGTACTTGGATTTCGACTCTTGCCATCCCATAGACCACAAACGAGCTGTTGTGCCCACCCTCCTAAAAGGATCACACGATTTACCATCGACAATCAAAGATAAAAGGAGAGAGGTAAAACATCTACAAGGCGTTCTGAAGGCCAATGGCTACCCTGACAGATTACCACCAAAAGGGATGTGATCTTGGCGAAGCCTCGCAGCAGGACTGTCTCCTTTTATCACCCCTTCATATACAGCTCATGTGCTTCATATAATGCTGGGTGCCAATTTGATTCATACAGATGCATGAAGAAGTAAATGTATTTTATTTGCCAGATGTAGGGCGCCACTTTATATGAACTTTTCTGGAGCATGACTTGGTTCCTCCTAAGTACACAAGGGCAGTACAGCATGCACACGTGATTTTTTTTGAACCCCCCTTAATTTCTATACTTTTCCACATGGCACATACCCTTATATAAAAAGGGGCCTTTTCGATTCCCCTGGCATTTTACCCACTAATGCCCCTTCTTTGCTATACTTCGCCACCTGGCACATACATACCCTTGTATAATGGGGCCTTTTCTTTGCCCCTGGCATTTTTTACAAGATACATTTCAAATACAAACAAAATGTTTGTGTTCATTGCACAAGAGTTTATTCAAGATGATACAAAAGACTCGAAAAACTAAGAGGAAAATATTCAACCCAAACGGGATTTGAACCCACAATCTCCAAACTTGGGAATCTGTTGCATTTATTCCTTTGGCCATGGATACCAGCATGTTAGAATATTTTAAAACGGGAATAAAGTTTGTATGTATGTATATTTATAGATACAATACACCAGGAGAAGCCCACAAACGAATATTGAGTCCCCATGTTAAAATTGCACACAGAGAAGCCATCCCATATAAAGGAAGGGGCACTTTGCGCCTCCCTTTGATTATTCACGGCGATAGAAGATACTTCAAAAAGTGAGTATAAATTTTTTTATTCTACTCAGATGGAATCGAACCTGCATTCTCCAGCTTTGGGGTCTAATGCTTCATCTCTTCGGCCATTTTTAAGCCACTGCATTTTGGCTTATGTACCTCAGCCAATAGCTCGACGACATAATATTCGACAAGCCACCACATCTCGTGATCATTGTGTGGCCAATGGCAAATCAAGGGTGGGCCGTTATGATGTTTGTTTCTTCCCCTCCACTGCCAAACTCTGGAACTCTTTACCTTCCCACGTCTTTCCAAACACTACTTGTGATCTTCCCCATTTCAAAAAGCAGATTTTCTTCTTTCTCAAAAACTCTTCGACTATTCTCTCCTTCACTTTTCCATCAATGCAGCTCTTTTATTTCGGCATGGCCTCAATGAGGACTAAACAGTCCGTGCCTGGAGCCTTCAACGTAAAATAAAAACATTTGATTTGTGTCATTACACTTTGAAGTTCTAAAGTGTGTATTTATTTTTATATATGTATAAATGTATATATTTATATATATTTAATTTTAAAGCAAAAACTGCAGTACGTCGGTGGCATTTGTTTCGAATGCCATTAGTTGGACCTATTGGCCGATGTATATTCCAAGTTTCAGCGAGTTTCAATGTGTCGTCCTTGAGATATGAGCGCAAAACACATTTTGGGGCGGAAGGACGGACGGACCAAAATTATTCAAAAACCGAAAATAGTACAAACGCAACCAATTAATCGTTTTAAAGGTAATTTTACTGCTCATCTATCAACATCACTCTCAAGGGTGAAAAATCGTTTGTGTAAAAAAGGACCCACGTGACGCCAACTCCAAACCGCCACTTGCCAACTGGTGAACCTCCAATGATTACCTCATCCTCACAACAAGGTGAGTTGTTGTTTTGTTCTTTGTTTGGGATAAAACTGCTTTGAGCTCCCAAGGTTGATCAAACCGAAACATTCTACCGTCAGATGTTTAACCACGATATACCTGAAAATGGGTTTCATACCGTGACGGTGATGAGGAGGTCATTTGGCCCGTTATTGCCGTGTTGCACTCCCAAGTTAATTTCTTTAAAAACCCGAGATAATTTATTGGCCACACCTTCACTCCTTTACACACTTTACACCTTTATCACCCCTTAGACCTTTTCCACCCCGACGACCCTTCTCGAACAATTACACCCCTTATGCCCCTTCGGCCCATTCACACCCCTTCAGACCCCTTTGTTTATTTTTCTTTTTGTATACAAGATCGAGGCTCGTGTGAGAACTAACATTAATCACAAAAAAACAAACGGACACAAAAACATACAATAAAGGGAGCGGGAGACAGGATAGGGAGAGAGAGGGAAGCACAATAGTAGAGAACAGGGACATTTGGAGATCTGTGTGTGGGAGAGGGCTTGGAGGGACAAGACATGGGAAAGGGGCTCGGGGCTCGGTGGGAGATGTATAAAACACATGGACACTGCCAGGACTTCCAAGAAAGAAGTCAGTATTTCAAAAAGGTGGATCTGGGGTGAATTAACGGGGGTAGAAAAGATAGAGGTTATGGATGGGGAAAGACAAGAGATGGTGGTGAACAGCTGTTTTATAGACCTGGAGGGAGGAGTGGGATTGAAGAGAGTGATGGAGTTTGTTCCAGAGGTGGGAGAAAAGAGGATGAAAGAGTGAAGGTGAGCAGTGGATCTTGATTTTGGCAGTTCACCAGAAGAGGGTTGCTGGCAGATCTTGTGCGACCTGTAGGAATATTTGGAGGACAGAGCACAGACAGAGATGGGCTCTCTCGGAGGCGGTAGAAGACAGAAAGTCCACCAACCTGCCTGCGGTGAGTGAGTGAAAGGCCCTCAGAGTTAGCTTCATCCTGGGAGATTCCAATGATTCTGAAAGCTTTCGTTTCAACAGCGTGAAGCTGAGCGAGGTGTAAGGCAGGCTTTGGAGGCCAGCTTGGAAATATGGTTTTCCCAGGAAAGATCATGGCAGATAGTGAGACCCAAAAGCTTGAGTGACATCGTGAGAGTGTGAGATTTGTCAGGATTGAAAGACATGTTCCACTTGTTTGACCAGTCTGTGATTTTGTCCAGGTCTGCAGAGAGTGAGGGGGCTGCAGACTGCCGATCTGAGGGATGGGACATGGACAGGCAGAGAGTGGAGTCATCAGCAAAGAGATAGAGGATTTTCCAGAGAGTCGGATAGATCATTGATGAAGACCAGAAAAAGCACAGGGCCCATAACATTGCCTTGGGAAACTCCAGCCTGAACAGTGTTGAAGAATTTTATACTTTTAATTCTCCATTTTGTCGTGGTTGACATGAAGCATTTATTTCCTTCAGAAGAGAGAGAAAACCATCTCGGCATGACTTTTAATGACATCAGGTATACACGGATATTTAAACACTCCAGCAGTTACAGGACGAAGTGATCCAGCTCATTATTTCTCCGCGAATCCTTGTACACAAATCATTTATGTAGTCTTCAGTTGTTTACCTCTTGGGGTTAGTTGTGTGAGTTTGCAATTGCAAGGCAAGAGGTTGGGAGGAGGAAGGTGGCGGAGGCCAGGGGCCTTGTGCAGAAACTGACACTGACATCACACAGTACTTGAGACAACATCATTCTCCAAGGTCTGCATTTCCCAGATTTTAGTTATAAACATCCCGTTCCCCCTCCATAATACTCGGCCAAGCTGCCTGACTTCAAAGGGAGACAGCCTTGAGTCGTCCGTCTTACTGCCGTCTCGCATGAGAGCATAATAGACTTGTTCTCATCTGATTACAGCGTGTCGAATTGAAAATCCATTTCGCATGATGTGTTATTCCGATAGTTGATCTATCCCAATATATCTAAAAAGGTTGCCCTTAAGAGAAAACACCCTTCGTGTAGCTTTTATTAAACTGGCTGCAGATGATTGATCTGTGGGCTGATTGGTCCGGAGTTGTAAGGATCTGTTTTTGCACCTTTTTGTGTAAAGTTGGTTGATTTCCAAGCTGAGGGCAGATGACCTTGAGCAAAAGAGAGGGTGAAGAGAACAGAGAGAGTGTGAGATAGGGCGGAAAACCAGGATTTTAGGACTTGTGGGCTGATGCCGTCTGGTCTACTTGCAGAATCGGAGTCGAGGATTGGCAGAAACTTCTCCACCTTGTCAGGAGAGAAGGACACAGAGTCCAGGAGCAGCTGGGTACGACTGGGTAAGGTGGGTACAGACAGAGACGAGTTTGGGACACAATATTTTGAGGCAAACAAAGAATTGAGGCATTCAGCTTTTTCACGTGTGGTCAGCTGTGTGGCCGTTCGAGGTGAGGGAGGAGATGGAGGGGAAACAAACACCAGAAACGGATTTGACTAGACACCACCAGGATTTGGAGGATGGAGACAGGTTCTTCTTTTCAAACATCCTTTTCTATGCCCCTGGCGTATTCCCCTTCTTGTAACATGTTGGAATGATAAGGTGGTGCAGTAGCCGGTGGATAAAATGGTGGTAAACCTGGAATTTGTTTTTATTGTACTCTTTCAAACCTCTTTAAACCTTCATTTAAATTGAATTACAGAATACACTTGAATATTGCATCACACAAATCGCTTTCATA
Organism: Myxine glutinosa; assembly: GCF_964187855.1. Taxonomy (NCBI): domain Eukaryota; kingdom Metazoa; phylum Chordata; class Myxini; order Myxiniformes; family Myxinidae; genus Myxine; species Myxine glutinosa. Next base: position 395,999,139 of record NC_136261.1, read on the forward strand.
ATACTTTAAAGACCCATGATATATATCAATATTTAGCATGAGAGGGCCTGGCATGCAAGAGGGACAGGTTTGGGGTGAGGAAGACTCTGCCAATATGGTGATGCCTCTTCCCCCATCCATAACCTCTATTTTCTACCCCCGTTAATTCATCCCAGATCCACTTTTTTGAAATACAGACTTCTTTCTTGCTCCTCACCATCTCGCTGTATGTATGCTATGTATATGTGTGTATGCTCATCAGCTGCTCATCACCATCTATTATCTGCCCCCATCCATATCCTCCATCTTTTAGACCCCCGTTAATTCAACCCAGATCCACTTTTTTTAAATACCGACTTCTTTCTTGGAAGTCCTGGCAGTGTCCATGTGTTTTATACCTCTCCCACCCCCCAACCCTTCCCATGCCTCGTCCCCCCAAGCCATCTCCCACCCACAGATCTCCCATTGTCCATGTTCTCTACTGTTGTACTTGTGTGCTTCCTTCTCTCTCCCCATCTTGTCTCCCGCTCCCTTTATTATATGTTTTATGTGTCCGTTTTTTTTTTTGTGAGTAATGTTAGTTCTTACACGAGCCTCGATCTTGTCTGCAAAAAGAAGAAGAAAAAAGGGGACTAGAGGGGTGTAAATGGTCAGAGGGTACAAAGGGGTGTAAAGGGTCTAAGGCTGCATCCCGCAACCTTTTTAGCCAAGACCCAATAAAAAACCCAGGCATCCAGTTGCGACCCATCGAACCCCCCCCCCCCCTGCGCCCCCGCCCCACAAACCGTCACGGAAATATCGATTGATTATGACGTTAATATTTTGGTAAGGGTTCGGTTAATCATCTTTGTACAGTAGTACAATTCGTAATTGAACAACAAAGCAAAGTGACGACAATCATACCAAACACTGTCCTTCTTTTTTTGTTGTTTTGTTCGGTTCTCCATGACCATGAGGAGACAGAGACAGAGAGAGAGAGAGAGAGAGAGAGAGAGAGAGAGAGAGAGAGAGAGAGAGAGAGAGAGACTTTTGACTTTTTAGACTTTTTATTACAAAAATATATAAATACAAGCCAGTCGGTGAAGATACTATTCAATACAGGCATACTAATCAAAAATACAGAAAAGAAAAGGAGATAATGACAGGAAATCAAAACAGTACAATGAACTAGAAAAGAAAAACAACAACAGAAAAACCGACCACACACTGATTCAATCCAAACAAACCTACAAATATATCATTAATTCATTCTCCTGCACCATGCAGATCCCATCAAAACACCAGATGTTCATAAACTCATCAATACATTTCTTTCTTTCAGAAACACAAAATTCAAGTTTGAGTCTTGCAGATATCAAGGCATTAAAAAAAGACCAAGACATCACATTGCCCAATCGGCTTTCCTTTCAGTTTTTCCTTCCTCGATAAATAAATTGCCATTTTCGCCGTGGCCACTAAAAAAAAAAAAACATATGTGCATGTTCTTTCATATCATTGAAACCAAAAATAAATGATCGCAGAGAAAAAGTGATCTTCATTTTTCCAGCCATGTAGTTCAGTCATTGAAATAAAGGCACAAGCCTTGCACAATCAACGTACGCATGGAACACATCCTCTGTGTAAACACAGAACGGGCAACACGTAGATGTGGGCGCGAAATGACTCACTAATTTATTAGACGGAATGATCCAGTGTATCATTCGCCACTGGAGATCACCTGTCCTTTTGCTTACCAGCTTACTGTATATTGATTCCCATGCAGGCTCAGATGAGAGTCCTTCCGGCATTAGCCCTTTCCACCTGGCCACTCCATTTAACGGTGAGTTCCCAAGCAGAACTGCAGTGCATAACCGATACAGGTCTTTACTACTGCATTTCTGAAAAATGTTTTGTCCCTCACTAATTGGGGGCAAGTCTCTGTGACTAGGCTGTACCAATAAACCAGGAAAATGCCAGTCATTCGATGCCACCAAAACTTCCTGGGTCCATCTTAGTCCAAGTTGGAAGCTTTTCTTTACTATTTCCTTTAGGACTCTTCCAATTATTCTGTTTGACCATAACCCAGTCATATCGGCTATCTCTTGCACCTACTTCCACCCCAAACCAGAATCATGGCGGGGGTCCAACACTTTGATTATGCCCGCTGTAATAAAGTGTTGATAAAAGTCTCGGCTTCTTGGAATTGCAGGAAAAAGCGGGTTGTAAAAAAGGGGTTCTTCCACAAACATGTTTGTAGCATAGGTTTCTTGCTGGCGACTAGTCGAAAGGCTTTGCCAGGCATTCAGAAGGCTCTGATAGAATGATGGTAGATGAGATGTGTCGACATGTTGGAGTTGGACTAAGAAAAGTTCAAGGCCGTATCCGAGCCCGCTTGCTTTTCGCAGAACGTGATAGGCCAGAAGTCGGCTTGGCAGTCGTTCCTTGAACAGCAACTGCTGTATGGTACACAGCCGAAAAGCCATGATACGACTTTTTATGTCGATAGGTCCCTGGCCACCTTCAGGCAAGGGGCTACATATGACATTTGGTCATAACCAATGGTGACCACTCCAAAAAAAATCCACGAGTAGCCTCTGCACTGCCTTTAGTAGTGCCTCTGGCGGCTGAAGGCAGATAAACCTATGCCACAGGGAAGAAGCCACCAAATTATTAACCACTAGAACCCTGCCTTTGTAGGAAAGGTGGGGCAGAGCTCGTTTCCACAGTCCCAGTCTTTTTTTGACATGCTCAACAATCCCGTCCCAATTTTTGAGGACGTAATGTGGAGATCCCAGGAAAACCCCCAAGGTATTTGACTCCGTCTTCCACCCATTTTAACTTTGTTGGTAGATGCACAGGTGGTACCAGCACTCTTCCAGGTGGAATGTTCTTGAGACAGGGAATCCATAAGGCCTTACTCTTGTCCCAGTTACACTTCAAAGAAGAAGCGAGGCAAAAAAGATTTAAACATTCAACAAGTGCAGGGATATCACTCTCTTTCTTAACAACCACACAGACATCATCTGCATAAGCCGATACAACTACTGAAGGACTCCCAGGGGATACAGTCACTCCTGAAATATTTTTCCTAAATAAAATTAGGAGTGATTCCATTACCAAGGAAAAGAATAACCCAGAAACCAGGCATATAACCCAGAAATTTTCCAGTTTCTGGGTTATTTTCTGGGTCTCACCCCTCTTTGAACCTGTACCGGAGAGCTGAGTTCGTTATTTATTTTAAATAAACTAAATATATTGTTGTACAACAAAGTCACGTAGGCCCTAAAATTGACACCAAAGCCACATGCTTCTAGCACACGATACAAAAAACATGATCCACACTATCAAAAGCCCTTTCCAAATCAAGGAATATTATCCCAAAATCTTTTTCCAAGCAATCACATTCCATTAAATCTCCAATCAAAAAAATATTATCATAAATAGATCTGTTTGGGATGCAGTAATTCTGATCATGGTGGACTAGATCACCGATTAACGTCTTCAACCGACTGGCCAACACTTTTCACAATATTTTGTAGTCCGTACATAATAACGAGACCGGCCGCAATTCTTTATCTGTCGTAGATCCCTAGTCTTTGGAATCAGCGACACCACTGCTCTTCTGAAGCTTAGTGGGAGTTCTCCAAGCACCAAGTATGATTCCAGGACATTCAATAATTCAGGGCCCAAAAGGTCCCAAAAAGCCAAGAAAAATTCTGCCGGTAGGCCGTCAAACCCAGGAGCTTTCCCAGAGTCCATTTCACTTAGGGCCTGCGTTAGCTCGGGCAAAGTAATTGTTGAATCCAGGCCCAGGCACTGAGGCTCAGTTAGGGATGAAAGGTGAGAAGTTAAAAATTCCATGGTTTGCTCACAAACATTTTGTTTTGCATAAACGTTTGAAAAAAACTCTAATGCACAACCTTACATCTCCAGGGTTGGCAACCATGTTTCCCCTAAAGTCTTGTACAGAGAAAAGGGTTTTGGGTGACTTATTTACAAAATCCATTTGGAAGAAAGATTTACTCGGGGTGTCTGATACCTTTAAATTGTTTATTCTTAATCTGATTAACAGGCCGGCTGCTTTCTCCTGAATCAGCTCTCTCAGTTGAGCCTTCTTTTCAACCAATAACCTGTGGTCTCTTCTGTTATTATCTTTAGCCAGTTTACACTCTAACCGTATAATATCAGCTTCTAAATAAGCCATTGTTATATTTTTTACGTCAGTTTCATTTGAAACAAACTGCTGACAAAACACTCTAATCTGAGCTTTTGTGTTATCCCACCCTAAGGCTAAAGAAGAGAAAGAGGGCTTTTTTGAAAGTTGGATGACCCAAAAAGCACGGAAGGCGTCTTTAAACAAAGCATCTTCGAGAAGACTGGTATTGAATTTCCAGTATGCACTTTTGCGTAAGGGTTGAGGGAAAAAGAGGCCCATGGTAACTAAATGCTGATCAGGAAACAAAGATGGAAAATGATTTGGAGAGATAACCGCATTCCTGAACTGTGAGTTTATGTACCAACGGTCAAGTCTAGCGAAGGTCATTCTCCCATTGGCACATCGTCCCCAAGTATACTCAGATTTGTTGGGGTAATGCAGCCTCCATGCATCTAGCACACCCACTGCATAAAAATAATTTAACAAATCAGTACTACCTTTGGGATGAGGTTCTGCTGTATTTCGGTCTATACTGGGTTTAAAGGTACAATTAAAGTCACCCCCCATGCAAATACAATTATTGAGATCTATCGAGTGCATGTGTCGAATTAAAGATGAAAAGAAAGCTCTTCGTTCCACACTCTCACTTGGTGCATAAACGTTGAATAGTGTAAACCGAAAATTATTAATGACCAGTTCCAATGAAATTAACCGGCCTTTAATCACCTCCTGGAAGAGGCATGACTCAGGTACTAGGCCTGGTCTGAGTAAAAAGGCTACACCAGCAGAAGAAGAAGACATGTTACTAAAAAAACATTGTCCTTTAAAGAGGCGACACCAGTCGTACTCCACATTTTGAATTATATGGGTTTCCTGGAGTAAGAGTACATCAATTTTCTTGCGCTCAAATAAACTTTTCACCTGAACCTGGCGGTTTTGGCTTGCACCTCCTCCGTTCATATTTAAGGTTCCAAAGGTGATTTTTTTCATGGATTATCAAAAGGCGTGAGCGGTTGTTGGGAAATCTCGCTCCCTGCTTTTGTAACAGCCTTTCTAAGCCGATGAAACAGCGACCTTGTTAAATGAAATTCATCCGGCCTCCTAATTATGTCCTTTGCAGCCTGGATGAATGAAATTAAATCAGGAAAATGATCTTTTACAATCACATTTCGCTGTCGATAGTTGTCATTCAGAAAAGAAATAAGTTGAGGGGCTATGGATGACCAATACGATGAAGATTGAGACAACTCAGTCATCTCGACTTCATCCTCTGATTCTGACAAATCAGAAACAGCTCTGCCCGGGTCACATATATCAGTCTGCACAGTCCCCATTTTGATTCCAGCCAAGTCCGAAGATTTGCTGGAATGTTCTATGGTAGAGTCATCTTCACTCTGGTACCCGGGACATTCAGCAGGAGCTGAAATCTCGGCTTCACCCTCCTGTAGGGAGATGTTCACTGGCTCAGTTGACGAACCAGTGTCATGATTTAGATCTTGCATTGGTAAAGAGGAGCTTGGGGCTGAGACATTCCCATTCCGCTCGGTCTCAGCAGGTGGTGAAGGTGGCGGCTCACTAATGAGCTCACCATCATCTTTAGTCTCACCATCTACTTTTTCTCCCAAGTTTTCGGTGCTGCCCGATAATGTTTCAGAATTAATTAATTCAGGTTCCTTCTCCCTGGTGTCAATACAGATTGTGGACACCTGAGAAAGACGTTCCAGGGCGTCTGCACCCACACTCTCTTTATCGAACACTACCTTTTTCAAAGTAATGTTGGAGTTACCAAGCACCAGGTGCTCTTCGTTTTTTTGTCACCACAATGGGATCTTCTTCCATCTCCTCACTGCACGTAGCATCTGCCACAACAGTTGGGTTATCTGGGATTATTTCATTATTTACCGAATCAGCAGTGTTGTCGTTTTCACTAACACGAACAGGAGTATTATCCCTACACCTCGAGTGCGAGGGAGCGGCGGTAGGAACCGTTCGGGTATTTCGGTTTACCTTGTTTCGTACGTTAGAGACCGGGGTGTTATCTCTTTTACAATCAGCGTCACTATGACCTGCTTCCCCACACCTTACACACGATACCTTCGGACAAAACCTTTTCATATGGCCAAAAGCTCCGCAATGAAAACATGTTAATGAGGCCGATAACGCATACATCTGGTACTCATGGTTGTTCACCTTTACCTTGAACGTGATGTTTAACCCCGTGTCATCGTCTCGATCCGGAAGCACCATATACACCTGCCGTCTGAAGCTCATCACGTGTTTAACACGTTCATCCTGAGACCGGAGCGGAATCATTGTGATTTTCGACACAACTGTTCCGTATCGGGACAAAACGGACATCAGCTGGTTGCAGGTTATAAATGGCACGTTAGATATGACGACCCTCATCGACGGAGTGTCCATAGGCGACGCCAAGACAAAGAGACCTGTCTCTGTGGTTAATCCCGCACTAACAACATCGTGAACGAATTTTTCATCGGACACAAATACAACAACCTTTTTGATTCATTCTCGACGCTGCTCGTACATTCTCACAACCGATTATTTTCCCCACCGACAAAAAAATGTCCTCGGTGGAAGTTCCTTCGGGCGGAACACACACAAATGCATGCTTCCTTGTTAAGTTGTCGAACGCCTCTAACCGAGCGTGCATTCGCCATACCGGCGAATTTACCCCCCCTCCCCCCACTTGTCCAATCCGGCCAAGCAGGTATCAAACCTAAATAATCGAACTAAAGTAAATCGTAACCGTGCATTTTAAGCACAAAAAAAGGCTTACAAAGCGTCGTCGAAGCCGGCAGGCCGCACCCAAAATGGGTCCGCTCTCAAACCTCTCTCTCTCGAAGACAAAGGTGTAGAAAGGATGAAAACAAAATGCCAAAGTACACAGGATGGAAAGGAGAGGGAGGAGGGGGCAGGGGAGGAGGAAATCTCACAAAGAACTCACTACAACACAGAGCAGTTGCTCACAGCCGCCATGACGCCACACCCAACGCACCGACAGGTGGCGACAGAGAGATAGAGAGAGAGAGACATTTTTTTTTTTAGACTTTTGTATACCTTTATTTAAGCAAGGTTTAGAAAACAGCAGCTAGGCATAGTCAACAAACAGCAATCATAAAAGGAAGGTAAAAAAATAAAGCATAAAAATAATACAAGTACACATTTAAAAAGAAAGGGTGAGATCATTGTTGAGTACTTTACACAGTGCGTTCTTGTAACACCATTTTTGCTTAAAAAGATCTAAATTATTTACGTTTTGGTGAAAATAAAACTCTGCACTTAGCCTGGCCACGGTAAGGGCCTTAAAAACTGTTAAAACATTGTAGCCAGCATCAGGGTTGGCAAGAAGTTTAGCTTTCCTTGTTTTATAAATTGCTAGCTTCCCTTCAGCTATTAAAAAATTGGTGAGCACAGATACGGCAGCATTCTTAGGGTTCAATGGCAAACCAAAAATAAACATACGTAAAGAAAAAGAAACATTCATATGGCAGCACAATTGTGACAACAAAGTAAAAAGTGGGGTCAGCCTTGCACAGTCAACATAGGCATGATGTAAATATTCAGAGGCCGTACAAAAGGGGCATGAAACAGAATTTAAAACACGAAAACGGTGTAATAAAACATTGGTAGGTAAAATCATATGTACAATTCTCCAAGAGATATCACCAGTCCGTTTTACAATTGGTGGAGCATACATGGTGGCCCATTGTGGGCAAGGGGAGGGGGGGGCGGCGGTAACGTCCCTGTCCATCGGGATCCAAACCTATCCTTGCATACGTAAGGATGCCGAATGGCAACACAGAGGTGGTACAGGCACTTTTTTTCAGCGCTAGGAAGTGGAGAGGAAGACAGGCACACAGATTCTGTTAATGCAGCCGATGATATTTGCACCTGATGAAGGGAGAGAACATGCATTGCAGGGTCATTGTTGTTGGCATCAAAATGAAGACCCAGTCCTCTGAAGGTATGCAACACTTCTTGAATGAGCTGGGAGACAGCTCTTACAGAGTGCATTCCAACAGCGGTTGCAATATGTCCTGCTGAGTGCCAAGTTTCATTCCGGTTATCCCGCAGGTCTCGTATAACATGCACACCAGAACTTGTAAAACATTGCACAAAGGCACGTGATCGAAGTATGTTGGGAAAGAGTGCATTGTAAAAGATAGGCTCGTCGAGGAAGTTGTTGGTGTTGTAATGAGCCATATCTCGGTGCACCACGAGAGGGTGCCAGGCTTGCAGTAGGTCTTGGTAGAAAGGAGGCAATGGGGAGATGTCAACATATTGCAGGTCCATAAGAAAAAGTTCCTTGTTGAAATCAAGCATGCCAGCCATTTTCAACAGGTAGTTGGCAGTGAGCCGCCACGGCAGCGAAGTGAAAAAAAGAAAACGGTGAACAGTGGTGACTCGAAAAGCCATTAGTCGGCTGACAATGTCTATGAGGCCATGGCCACCTTCTGCCAATGGAAGGTAAAGGACTTCAGGCTTGACCCAATGCTTGCCGCCCCAGAAGAAATTCAGCAGGTGTTTCTGGAGTGTCAGCAACAGTGCTTCAGGAGGATGCAAAGCAATCATTTTGTGCCACAAGGAAGCCGCTACATTATTAATTACTAGGGCACGTCCTCTGTATGACAATGTAGATAATATTCCTCTCCACTTCTCTAGCCTATTATCAATTCTATTAACTGTGTTAACCCAGTTCTTTGCCATGAACGCTGGAGTGCCAATGTACACACCCAGATAAAGGATGCCTTCCTTCTCCCACTGCAAGCCTCTGGGAAGACAAGGCAAACCAACAGTAGGGGGGTGGCCAATCCATAAAGCTTTGCATTTGTTCCAATTGATTGCAGTTGTACATGCCGAGGAAAATTTTTCCAGATTATTTAGTAGCATGGTGACATCATCACTGCTACGCACCACAACACAAACATCATCAGCATATGCCGAGGTGACAATTGGCCTTTCATTTGGCAGCACAGGAAAACCTGGTAAACTAGCATGAAGGCGGATTAGTAGAGGTTCAATGCAGAGGGAGTAGAGAATGCCCGATAAAGGACACCCTTGGCGGACTCCTCTTTCAACCGTTAGTGGTGCACATAAACTGTTGTTGACTTTAATGATGCTAACAACATGATTGTACAGCAATGAAACGTGAGAAATAAAGGCTGCCCCAAAACCAAACTGTTTTAGGGTATGAAAAACATATTCATGGCTAATAGTGTCAAATGCTTTCTGCTGGTCAAGTAAAACTAGGCCAGCATTCTGTTTTTGTGCAGCACAGACATCCCACAAGTCCCGAATTAAAAAAATATTGTCATGAATCGACCGAATTAAAATACAAAAGGATTGATCAAAATGTATTAAAAAGCTAGGAAGGGGCTTTATGCAGTTTACAAGGACTTTGGAAAGAATTTTGTAATCCACACAAAGCAGAGAGATAGGCCGCCAATTTTGTAAAGACTGTAAGTCTCCTTTCTTTGGGATAAGGCACACAATTGCATGGCGACAACTTAGAGGTAACACACCCTCTTGTGAACTATACTTAAAAACATCTAAAAGGGTCGGACCGAGCAAGTCCCAGAATGCTTTGTAAAATTCCATGGGTAAGCCATCAAAGCCAGGCGTTTTATTATCATTAAGGCTATTAAGAGCTGTTAAGAGTTCACCCACTGTAAAATCTTGTTCTAGAGAGCGCTGCTGTGATTCTTCTAATCGTGGTAGATTTTGGGTAAAATCAAACATTTCTTGATCATTACTTTCCTTTGCAGTAAAAACATTCTTGAAGAAGTCTCTGATAAGACACTTCAACTGAGCATTCTCCTCAATAATTTGTCCGTCACTTGAACGTAAGCTTAGCAACAGTCTATTAGATTTTGCAGCTTTTTCGAAGCTAAAAAAATCTTTACAACACGTTTCTGAGGTAGATAAACCTTTTACTCGAAGTCGTGTTAGTGCCCCGAGAGCATCATCTTTAGTTAAAACATTCAGTAGGGCTTGTTTCTCATGAAGCCGATGGCATCGTACCTCCTCGTCACTGTTGGTCGCGTTTTCCTGCAGGTCAAGAATTTCTTTCTTTAAAATGCATATCCTGGCTTGCTTTGCATTAGTAAAATTATTACTGTATTGCTGGCAGAAGACTCGGATTTGTGCCTTTACATAATCCCACCATAGGCAAAGATTGGTGAAATCATTCCGCGATTCTAGAATCCGAAGCCAGAAATTTCTAAAGGATAGTTTAAAAAAGGGATCATTTAAAAAAGAAATATTAAAAGACCAATGAGAAGTATGCCTCTGAGGGCTAGGGAAAGAAAGACGCATTTTAATTAAAAAATGGTCAGAAAACCCAGGAGTAATATCAGTAAACTAACAAGGTTTAAAAAGGAGAGGCTGATATAAAATTTATCAAGCCTTGCAAGCGACAAGTTGTCTAGCAGGCAATGACACCAAGTAAATTGTTGAGTGTTCCCGTGCTGCAGTCGCCAAACATCACCAAGGTCGTTCCGAGACAGAAGCGTAGACAGAGGCCTAGCACTAGCTGGATGGGGTTCAGGGCTGTTCCGATCTTTGGCTGGGTCTAATGTGCAATTAAAATCACCACCGAAGCACAAAAGGGTATCAGGGGCAAGATGATTAAGGAAGGTAAAGGATTCGGTGAAGAAAGCCGTCCTGGCTGTGCTGTCACTTGGGGCATAAACATTGACAATTACCATCTGCTGGTGGTGATATAAAAATTCAATGGAAGCTAGATATCCAGGTACAATTTCTTTAAAAACAAGAGAGGAGACGGGAAGATGTGCAGATATATAGAAAGCAACACCAGCACTAACCGAAGACGTGTTACTAAAAAACCAGGTGCCTTTCAGCTTCAGCCTCCAATCTGCCATGCAACTCGCAGTCGAGCGAGTTACTTGTAAGAGAGAATGTCTACCTTCTCATTCTCTATCAGCTGCATCGTTTGAACTTTGCGCAGGGGATTGCGCCCGCCGTTTATGTTCAAACTTGCTATTATCATGATGAGAAGAGTGGCCCACAAATGATGATTATTCATTCAAAAGTTTCCTTGCTTTAACGATGTGTCTTTTCAGTTGCTTACAAGAAGCGCTGGAAATGGCAACAGTTTCTGGATTCTTAATAATGATTTGCGCTTTTTGAACAAAGGCACGCACATTGGGGGAAAAATCATTCAGGTTTACTCGTTTCTTACGAGTGGTTTTTTTCAAGAAATCTAAAATATCAGAGGTTGAAATTGTACCATCGAGACTACTGTCTGGGAAGAGCTCCTCACCAAATGCACTTGATGCCAGGGAGGAGCAACCATCTGAATCATAGCCCTCATTATCCTCAGGGCCTTCACCCATTTGCTCGATGTCCATGGTTGTTTCAGAGGGGGAAACCGAGGGTGCAGTAGGGGCAACAAACTCAGCGGTTACATGTTTGGGTGGGTCAATAGTTGTAACAATGACGATGTTATCTTTAGCAGAGGTACTGCAAGGTTGAAGTAACTCAGAGAGTGTAGGGGTGGTGCACTCAGAAAGGGGCACACTGGTAGTGGTAGTTAGAGGTTGCAGGGCAGGGAGGTGAGGGGGAAGTGGAGGAGGTGGTGCAGGAGAAGAAGAAGAAGAAAAAGAAGAGGCAGAGGGAAGGGAAAGGGGAGGAGGAGACGGGGGGAAGAAGAGCATGGAGAGGAGGAATAGGAGGAGCAAGAGGGGGGGGCAAGAGAAGTGGTAGGAGGAGGCAAGGAGGGGGAATGGGGGGGAGGAGGGGGGACAGAAAGAGGGGAAAGAGAAGGTGCACCATTAGCGTCACTACATGATACTTTTAAGGTGACACATGACTCGGAGGAGGGACAGTCTGACGACACAGAAGTACATGGGACCTGTGTTGTGGGGCGAACACCTGCGGCCACCTGAGCAAAGGAACGAAGGGCGGCGGAAGCAGCCAGAATTATCCATCCAGGCTCAGCGGTGCTTTGAGAGGGTGAAAGGGGTCTTTTGGTACTTTTGGTTGGAGGAGCAGGTGCTTCATTTGAAGCTGCTGGCTCCACGTTGGTAGTGTTACCTGAGGGAGTTGGGAGTTGTTGGGTTGAGGGACCTTTGTTGGCAGCTTGATTCGGCATGTCTCTGGGGCACGATCTTTTTACATGGCTGAATTCACCACAACCAAAACACACCAGGGTTTCCGTATTAGCATACCCCATGAAAGTATGCCCGTCGATTTTGAAGGGGAGTATCGCCTGGAACGCCGAAACACCCGCAGGGAGAATCATGTAGAGAATTCGGCGAAACGACATGATGTGCTTCAGTTTGTCGTTTTGACTTCGAAACGGAATCATCGTTATCGGAGACACAACCGTTCCATATTTTTTTAATTGGGATGTAATTTGTTCACCTTTAACAAAGGGGGCTAAATTTGAAATCACAACTTTTTTTGCAGAAGTATATATCCAGGGGGGAAAAGGGGACGTAATATTTGGGTCGAAAAAAACCCCGCGCTCCATGACTTGCGCGACCCTCCGAACTTCGGAGACGAAAAAAACAAGACGTTTGTTCATGCGCGAAACCGCTTTAACATTCTCGATGCCGACGATCTCGCCGACAGCAAAGATTAACTTCTCCAAGTTGATCTCCGACGGAGGAACACACATAACCCCGTGTTTTCGGGTTAGTGCTTCAAACGAAGCGTAACGTGAACTTTGACCCGCCATAATTATTCAATGGACGGATATATGAAAATAAAGCAGCTACCACCGTTCAAACCTTGACAGGTAGCAAAAAAATGAAAGCGATATAAACGAAAAGAAGAGGTACAAGTAAAAAGAAATAGAAATAAGAGATAAACGCGATAAACTAATTATACACAACGGTAGATCGATCGATAGAAGGCGCCGCCCAGAACGGAAAACAACAACGTACCGAGAAACCGTCGAATGCTATTCTCTCTCTCTCTCAAAGGATGAGAGAGAGAAAGAGAAAGAGAAAGAGAAAGAGAAAGAGAAAAAGAGAGAAAGAGAGAAAGAGAAGAGAAAGAGAAAGAGAAAAGAGAGAGAAAAAGAGAAAAGAGAGAGAGAAGAGAGAAAGAGAGAAAGAGAGAAAGAGAGAAAGGGAGAAAGAGAGAAAGAGAGAAAGAGAGAAAGAGAGAAAGAGAGAAAGAGAAAGAGAGAAAGAGAAAGAGAGAGAGAGAGAGAGAGAGAGAGAGAGAGAGAGAGAGAGAGAGAGAGAGAGAGAGAGAGAGAGAGAGAGAGAGAGACTGTTTATTACAAGAGTACAAAAAATCAGTTATGTTCAGTCACAAAGAAAACAAAACACAATAGAATGGTCTGAAGGAAAAGTTATTATCAAATCATCATCATCAAGTGTGCATATGGCATCATTAAAAACCCACTTTTCTTTAAAACATGTTAAATTCTTGTTCATTTTAAAAAACCGGTACTCTAGCTTTAGTCTTGCATTTACAAGAGCCTTAAGGGTGAGCAGTACATCATATGACGAGTCAGAAGCGTTTCCCATTTTTTTCTTCCTGGATTTGTAAATTGCAAACTTGGCCTGGCCAATTAAAAAATTCATTAAAACCACATTTCTAAGGGAAGACGGTCCTAAAACACCATAAATAAAAACATTGTGATTGAAGAGGGAACCAAGCTTCACAAAGCGTTCCTGAAGGAATGTAAAAAGAGGTTGCAATCGTTCACACTCAAGGTATATATGCGGTAGGGTTTCAATGGATGCACAGAAAGGGCATAGATTAGAGTTAGCAGTAGAAAACCGGTTCAGTAAAACATTATAAGGTAAAATCCAGTGTACAAGTTTCCATTGAATATCTCCAACATACTTTGGAGTAGGCAAGAGATAAAAACTTCGCCAATTGGGGCAATTGGGGGGTATTGGGGGTAAAACATCCCGCCATCGAAGCCTTGGGTGCTCAGAAAATGTTTTTGCGTATAAAATTTTAACGTACGCGTTGTACAAAGTTTTCTTTGGAAAGGCGGGAAGGGATAATGCAGTATCATCAGGGCTGTTCAGGCCAGGGGACAGATTAAGTGGCGGGCTGAAGACTAGGAGTTTGGGGAAGTCACCCGCTGTTTCCTCGGGGGAAGGGCCAAGTTCCTCGCAGGTATTACGATACATTGTGGATATCCCTTGAAGGAACCGAGAGATGATCCTGACAGATTTTATTCCGGTTTTTTGTGCCACAGCGGCAGCACTCAGCCAGCAGCTCCCAGACTCTGTCATGAGGTCTTTCATTCGCAGCAGCTTGGCATCAACAAAACGTTGAACGAGTCCCCTATTATTCAAGCTGTTTTCCAGGAAGGGGTTGTAGCATAGGGGCTCATTCAACAACATTTCCATGTTGTATGTTGCCATTTCACGGGAAAAGGACAGGGCTTGCCAGGCGTTCATCACCCCTTGGTAAAATGTGGGCAGCAAGGATGAATCGATTTGATGAGGGTTCATCAAGAAAAGTTCTCGGTCGTAACCCAGCTTGCATGTAAGCTGCAATATGCAGTTAGCCAGAGGCCTCCAGAGTAGGGCTTCATCTCCATATACAAGTTGGCGCACGATATGAAGCCGGAAGACCATAAATCCGACTGCGGATATCAATAAGACCTTGGCCACCTTCAGTGAGTGGTAAGTATGCCACGGGGGGTTGGAGCCAGTGTTTCCTGCTCCAGAAAAAGTCGACAATGCTCTTTTGCAGTGTAATAAGAAGGCTCCCGGGCAGATGTAGGCATATCATCTTATGCCATAGCATAGAGGCGACAAGATTGTTAATGACGAGAGTTCTTCCGCGGTACGAAAGTTGAGAAAGAAGTCCTTTCCAGCGGGCCAGTTTTGCCATTACCTTGTCCGGTAATCCCACCCAGTTCTGCTGCTCAAAGGTGTTGTCTCCTAGGAAAATACCGAGGTATTTAATGCCACTTTTCTGCCAGTTCACTCCTCCTGGTAGGACAATTGGCGGGCAATCACCAGGTCCTATCCAAAGGGCTTCACTCTTCTTCCAGTTTACCTGGCCTGAACAAGCCTGACAATATTTTTTTAGTGCCTGAGCCACCGCAGTGACGTCAGCACTATTTTTTATATAAATACAGACATAATCTGCATAAGCAGAGACTTTTAGCGGTGTGGTAAGAATTGATCCAGTGAAGCCAGAAATGTGCGTACGTAATTGGAGCAGAAGAGGTTCGATGGCAAGAGAGTATAAAAGTCCAGATAGTGGGCAACCTTGCCGTACTCCCCGTTGTACAGCAATGGGGCTACACAATACTTGATTAATTTTAAGAACACTGGCTATATTACAATACAAAAGTTTAACGTACGAGATAAAAATAGGTCCAAACCCAAAATTCTCTAAAACTCTAAAAAGGTACATGTGGTCAATACAGTCAAAGGCTTTTCCTTGGTCAATGAAAAACAGACCAACATTCATATTAAAATTGTTACAAAACCGAATGGTATCACGGATAAGAAAGATATTATTAAAAATAGTACGTCCAGGAATACAAAAGGATTGATGTTCTCCTATTAGTACATTCATAAAAGGTTTCATTCGATTAGACAAGGCTTTGGCTAAAATTTTATAATCCCTACATAAAACAGAAATAGGACGCCAGTTCTCTATAAGTTGTGTGTCCACTTTCTTAGGAATTAAGGTGGTGACTGCTCTCCGGCAACTCCACGGCAGTTGTCCATCCTCTAAACATTCATTCAATACCCGCAGTAGGTGAGGTCCAATGGCGTCCCAAAAAAACTGGAAAAATTCGCTAGTCAGCCCATCCAGTCCAGGGGCTTTATCAGGTTCCAAGGCCTTCAAGGCAGCGGTGAGCTCAGGTAACCTAAGAGGATCCTCCAGCTGCTGCTTCTGATCCTCTGCCAATGTTGGAAGGTTAGAAACAAGTTCCGATATTGCATCCTGGTTAATGTCATGCCGCATAAACCGTTGTTTAAAATGTTTCCGGGCACATTCCCTGATTCTGCCATCTTCATAAAGGAGTTCTCCATCATGGAGCAAGCGTGTAATCATTGACGAAGAGGCCCCCCTTTTAAGGCTGAAGAATAATTTGGTTGGAGCATCAAGGTCGTGTATGTACCTCATCTTCAGGCGCAATAAGGCATTTTGTGCTCGCCTTTCGGATATGGAATTCAGTAAGGCCGTTTTTCCATGCATTTGTTGCCCCATTTCCTGGTAGCTCACACTTGCAGTTCCCTGAAGCTGTTCCTGTAATTCCAGGATTTCATCTTCAAGTAAGGTTGTGGTTTTTCTTTCCTCTTGAACACCATACGCACGATATTGTTGGCAGAACAGTCTGATGTGCGTTTTGGCATTATCCCACCATTGTCTGAGGTATGAGAAATTCCCTTGGGAGGCAACTAGAATATTCCAAATTTCCGGAAAAATGTCCTTAAAGGTACTATCATCAAGTAAGTTGTTATTAAATTTCGAAAAAGCACTCTTGTGTTTCGGGCAGGGGGCAGAAATTTTGAGAAATGTTGCGCTGTGGTCCGAGAATCCTGATGGGCAAATTTTGGATGACAGAACGAGGCGTTCAAGTGGAGGATTAATATAAAACTTGTCCAAGCGAGCAAGTACAATATTACCCTGAATGCATCGACACCATGTGTATTGCCTGATTGATGGGTGCTGTACCCGCCATATATCTGTCAAATTCATTTGTTTTAAAAATTTGGTGAGAGGGATTGTGGAGGCAGGATGGGGCTCTGCACTGTTCCTGTCTAGTTGGGGTTGGAGGGTGCAATTAAAATCTCCACCAATACAAACATGATTGTCTTGGTTTTTTAGGGCGTTTTGGCTGTCGAGGGACGTTAGGTGTGTCCCAAGGTCATTAAAAAACCCTCGCCGAGCTACAGGCGTACTTGGGGCATAAATATTAAAAATAGTATAAAATTTTCCACAGTAGTGGAATTCTAGGGATGCTAGGGATCCCTTGTGTATTTCGTCGAATTTAAGCGATGAAGGCGAAAAGGTGGGGCTAAGAATTATTGCGACACCGCCTTTGCGGGAGTCACCGTTACTAAAAAAGGACAGGCCGGGGAAGAGCCTACACCATTCTGCGACACAGCAGTCGTTGGCATGGGTCTCTTGTAAGAGGGCAATGTCAACTTTCTTCTGTAATAAAAAATCCCTTACTTGAACTTTACGGACAGAGCTACATCCTCCGTTAATATTCAGGCTACAAATGGAAAAACTCATTACAGCTACAAGGAGAAGTGACCACCACTCAATTTTTTGATAGCAGTTCATTCTTAGCTTTTTGCAACCACTTCTTTAAACGGTGACATTGGGAGGAATTGAAATTAAAAACGTGGGGCCGTTTTACCATCAATCTAGCGGAATGTATAAAATCAGGTAGCTCCGGAAAAAAGGTTTCTATAACAACATTCCTTTTTCGGAATGTGTCCTTAAGAAACCTTTTTATCTCGGAGGGAGGGATTGGAGGGGTTTCTTCTTCCTTAAGGCTACCACATTCACTAACAGAGTCATCTATATCAGATGGCTCAGATGGTGTGTCACACTGGTTTTCATCATTTATCTCCTCACCGTCATCACATCCCTCCACGTTATCGGATGGGGCATAGTCCATAGAGGGAGGGGACGGGGAGGGAGAGAAATGAGCCATCTTCGGGGGAGGGGGGGGGGGGGGTACTAATTTTTGCGGTTCAACCATATCAGTTTCTAGGTCAGTAGACAAGAGCGAGGATTCATCCACATCTACGTCCTCCAAAACCGAGAAACGATTTTCTGTGACGAGGGACAAATCTAGGGCAGAGAGGAGGGGCTGTCGGTTTTCAGTTGTAGGTTTTTTAAAGAGATGACCGTTTTCATCTGTTGTTTGCAGATGTCTTTTTCCTTTTGGGCAGACTAATTGAAACTCGTCCTGGTTAGTGGGAAGAGATTGCAAGGGTTTGGGGGGAGGGGGGGGGGAGGGAGGGACGTAATCATCGGGAGGGGATTTCCATCGGCTACCACGGCGAGAGAGGTAGGATCAGTTATAGCAGGCAACAAGCTGTGATTGGACGATGTCGCCTGGGGGGTGAGGTCTATCGTTAACAGGAGATGGCTGCAATTAGATCCTTCAGTAGAGGGAGGGGCCCCTGTTTCAAGGGGAGGGGAAGGGGGTACGGCGGGGGGGTTTGGATCGGTGGTATGAGGGCTTGGGTCGGTGGTAGACAGATTGGGATCAGTGGTGGTAAGGCTTGGGTCGATGGTGGGAAGGTTCGGGTCGGTGGTGGGAGGGCTTGGTTCGGTGGTGGGAGGGTTTGGTTCGGTGGTGGGAGGGTTTGGTTCGGTGGTGGGAAGGTTTTGTTCGGTGGTGGGAAGGTTTTGTTCGGTGGTGGGAAAGTGGGGGGCTTGCTTAATCCCGGCTCGGAGGGGAGGTTGTACTTGTGGAGAATTCTCTTTTCGGGGGCAGTCATGCTTAACATGCCCAAATTGTCCGCAGCCAAAACATTTTAGAACGTTGGTGGACACGTACACTGTATATTCGTTCTGTTGATGTTTTAACTTTATTATAAGGTTTAAATCCTTCTGGGAATTTTTTTAAATCATAAACACTTGCCGCCGGAATGAAACCACGTGCCTTAAATCGTTGTTTCATGACCCGAAGGGTATCATGGAGATACGAGACACGATGGTACCGTATCGGGACAACTCTTTAATTAGTACATCGTCGGATACAAATGGGGGGCAATTGGATATCACGACTTTTATCGCTGGGCTATCTAGTGGGGAAATCATAACAAATAAATCTGGATCGATTGTCAAACCCTGTTCGACAATTTGTGGGACACAATCCACGTCGGACAAAAAAATAACGATCCGCTTGTTCATCCGCGAAGTGGCAACAACCTTGTCGATCCCGACAACACGACCGGTTGCGAGGACAACGTCCTCGACACTAACCTCACGTTCCGGAGGTACACAAAAGAACCCGTGCTTACGGGTCAGGCTCTGAAAGGCCGTAAATCGAGATAGTGCAGCTGCCATGCTGGAACAGCTGCACTTACAACCCCTCCCCAACTCGGGGAGGGTGAATATATAATATAATCTTCCCTACCCGAACTCCGGGAATGGGAAGTAATCAGACCTCTCCGATTTCCCTATCTTCGGAAAAGGGAGGCAACAAAACAAACTGAAGGAAAGATAAACGAAAGGAAAAAAAGGAAATAGAGGTTTAAGATGAAGGAGCAAACACCGATCGGGCGACGCCCAAAAACGGCGAACCAGCGATCACCCTGTGCTCTCCGGCTCTCTCTCCCGTCTCAACGTATATGGGAATCACCAGGAAAACTCCACGAACAGGCACAAGGACACAGAGGGGGGAAAACGGGGGGGGGGGGTGAATGGAGCAACAACACAGAGCACTCACAGGCCTCCACAACCAGACGCCATGACAGTACAACCAGCATACAAATGAGAGAGAGAGACAGAGACAGAGAGAGACAGAGACAGAGACAGAGACAGAGACAGACAGAGAGAGAGAGAGAGAGAGAGAGAGAGAGAGAGAGAGAGAGAGAGAGAGAGAGAGAGAGAGAAGTTTTTTGAACTCTTTTATTATCAAAATAATACAAAAAAAATGTATTTATGTCTTTACACCAACCATAAATACATGAAAAAGCAATGAAACGAAAAGGTTACAGAAGTATCACGGCACACAATTTGCCAAAATAAACCATTAACTTTATACAACCTACAAAAAAAACTACAAAAATATTCCCAGTTGGTTCTCACGAACCTCACACAACCCTTCATGACACCAAGTATTGGTGAATTCATCAAGATTGTTTGCATCCTTATAGAAACAAAACTCTAGTTTAAGTCTTGCTGACACGAGGGCATTGAAAAACAACATAACATTGCATTCCCCGGCAGGTTTACCGTTCAATTTCTCCCTTCTTGAGAGATATATTGCCAGCTTGGCTGTTGCGACAAGAAACCTCATTAACATATTTTCCTTGCTTGACTTGGCATTAAAGCCGAAAATAAAAGAACGCAACGAGAAAACAACATTCATTCGGTGTGCCACAAGATTAAACCACCAAAACAAAGGAACCAATCTCACACAATTAATGAAGGCGTGAAATACGTCCTCCGTACATATGCAGAATGGGCGACATGTGGATGTAGGAGAGAAATGGTTGATTAACTTATTGGAGGGGACTATCCAGTGGATCAGTCTCCATTGGAGATCGCCAGATCTTTTACTTACGAGCTTGCTATACATGGAGTTCCATACAGGTTCAGAGGGGGGTCCCACAGGCAACAGTCTCTTCCACCGGATTACTCCATTTAGCGGCGTATCCCCCAGCATAACTTGACACATGACTTGTATAGCTCTTTACCGCTAGTCTCTTGGAAGGGGCTTAACCCCATGCTAACCGGGGGTAAGTCTTCCAACTTGAAGTGCACCAGTAACCCAGGAAAAACCCACTCATCGTGCAATGGTTCGAGCTCGTGGGACCAGCATACTCTCAGCCGTACCCCTATTCGTATCACCTCTCTCAACACTTTTGCAGTCACTCTTTCGGACCGAATTCCTGCTAGCTCGGCTACTTCTCGAGCTGATTTCCACCCGCAACCTGAAACTTGCCGGAGGTGCCATACTTTTGTGATGCCGGCAATTATGAAAAGCTGGCAGAGGTCCCTACTTTTGGGTATGTTTGGGAAAAGCCGATTGCAGAACAAAGGCTCTTGTGCAAACATATGGATGTCGTAGTTGTCTTCTTGACGGCACACTCTGAGGTTCTGCCAAGCATTCAACACACTCTGATAAAAAACAGGAAGAGGAGATGTGTCAACTTGTTGAAGCAGGACCAAGAAACATTCGCGGCCATATCCCAGCCCGCCAGCTTGCTGCAAAATGTGGGTGGCCAAAACATGGTTTGGTAATTGCCACTTCACCAAAAGTTTTTGCACAGAGCATAGCCAAAAGGCCATTATACGGCTCCTGATGTCGACCATACTCTGGCCACCCTCGGCCAATGGATGGCATACAACGTTTGGCCGTAACCAGTGATGCCCTCCCCAAAAGACCTCCAACAGTTGCCTTTGCACTTCCTTCACCAAGCCTTCTGGTGGTTGCAGGCAGATGAATCTGTGCCACAAGGAGGAGGCGACGAGGTTCTTGACTACCAAAACTCGGCCCTTATATGAAAGGTGAGGCAGGGCTCTCCTCCATCTACTCAATCTCTTTTTTAAGCGTTCAGCCTTCCCAAACACCTTCCCAGTTTTTCTGGCCGTACTGTGGGGATCCAAGGAACACTCCAAGATGGCGAACACCTTCATCCACCCACTTTAAACTTGCAGGAAGGTGTATTGGCGGGCCTTGTGCCATTCTAGATGCACTGTCCCTGACAGAGGGAACCCATAACGCTTTGCTCTTTTCCCAGTTGCACTTCAACGAGGAAGCTAAACCAAACAAATGTAGGCACTTAGCAAGAGCTGCAATGTCGTTATTGTTTTTAACAATGACTGCAACATCATCAGCATACGCCGATACGACAACTGGAGGATGATCAGGAGATATACTCATTCCAGAAACATTATTCCTTATTGACGTAACATTCCTTAGTAACACGAGAAGTGATTCCATTACAAGGGTGAACAGTAAGCCGGAGACAGGGCACCCTTGCCTTACCCCCCTTTGAACCTGTATGGGAGAACAAAGCTCATTGTTCATCTTAACTAAACTGAATATATTGTTGTACAATAAAGCAATATAAGTTCTGAAAATAGCTCCAAATCCACAGGCTTCAAGCACATGATTCAAAAAGACATGATCGATGTTATCAAAAGCCTTTTCTAAATCAAGAAAAATTATACCAAAGTCATTCTGCACACAGTTGCCATCTATCAGATCTCTAATGAAAAATATGTTATCATACATAGATCTACCTGGGATACAATAACTCTGATCAGGATGAACCAAATCGCAAATTACCTTTTTAACTCGATTCGCCAGAACTTTTGAAAGGATTTTATAATCAGTGCATAGTAGAGAAACAGGTCTCCAATTCTTCATGTGTCGCAAATCACCAGCCTTTGGAAGAAGGGACATCACCGCTCTTCTCAAACTTAAAGGCAATTCTCCATTAGTCAGTGATGATTAAAGAACATGCATCAGTTCTGGACCTAATAGTTCCCAAAATTCCACATAAAATTCAGCCGGCAGTCCATCGATTCCAGGGGCTCTTCCCGAGTCCATTCCAGCCAGGGCTTGCGTTAACTCCTCGAGCATAATTGGCGAGTCCATATCCAGCTGCTGGGGCTCAGTTAACGAGGATAGGTGAGAGGTTAAAAGTCTCATTGTTTCATCACAAACAACCTGTTTTGAAAACAGTTTGGAAAAGAAATCTTGAACACATAACCGTCTGTCTCTGGGATTTACAACAACAGCTCCGCCAGGATTAATTACAGAAAAAATGTTCTTGGATGCTTTACTGACAGAGTCCAGACGAAAAAAAGCTTTACTAGGGGTCTCTAAAACCTTTAAGTTCTTAACCCTTAGTCTGAGTAACAACCCTGCTGCTTTCTCCTGGATTAACTCTCTCAACTGAGTCTTCTTTTCTAGTAATAACTGATAGTTTCTTACATTATTATTTTTAGCAAGTTTACCTTCGAGCTGTACAATGTCAGCTTCCAAACAAGTCATTGTTATATTCTTAACATTTGTAATGTTTGCTCTAAACTGTTGACAAAACACCCGAATCTGGGCTTTCGTATTGTCCCACCAAAGATTAACTAAAGAAAAAGAGGGCTTTCTTTGGATTTGGTTAGCCCAGAAAACTTGGATGGCTTCTTTAAATAGACCATCTTCTAGAAGACTGGTATTAAATTTCCAGTATGCACTTTTATTTATTGACTGAGGAAAAAGAAACCCCATGGTTACTAAATGATGGTCTGAGAATATTGACGGAAAATAATCCGGAGAGACTAGCGTTTCTAAAAGGTGAGTTTATATACCATCGGTCGAGTCTCACAAAGGACACTCTTCCTCTGGTGATGCGGCTCCAGGTAAACTGAGGTTCTTTGGGGAAAAGTACCCTCCATACATCTAGCAAACCAACCCGAGAAAGGAAAAGGGATAAATCAATACATGATTCGGGATGAGGTTCTGCCAAGTTCCTGTCCATTACAGGTTCAAAGGTACAGTTGAAATCACCCCCGATACACACACATTGGTTTAGATCAACTGTCTGCAGGTGATTAATCACAGACGCAAAGAAAGCTTTCGGTTCTGTGCTCTCACTTGGTGCGTACACATTGAATAATGTGAAATGGAAATTATTAACCACCAGTTCAAGAGAGCTGAATTGGCCGTTAACAATCTCCTGGAAGAGGATTGACTCAGGTACTAGCCCTGGTCGAAGTACGAAAGCAACACCTGCCGAAAGGGAAGACAGGTTGCTAAAAAAGCACTGTCCCCCAAAAACGCGGCACCAATCATATTCTACGTTTTGGGTGATGTGCGTTTCCTGCAGTAAAAGTACATCGATATTTTTACACCGAAACAAACTTTGCACTTGAGCTTGGCGGTTGGGGTTTGCACCTCCACCGTTAATGTTCAAGGTGCCAAAGGTAATTTGCTTCATTCCTTATCAAAAGGCTTGATTGGGTATTGCGAAATCTCAAGAACGGCTTTTGAAATAAATTTCCTGAGTCGGTGAAATTGTGACCTTGTTAGTGGAAATTCTTTGCCCTTTCTTGTTATTTCCTTTGCTGATTGAATAAATGAACCTAAATCAGGAAATGTATCCCTGATAACTACATTTCGCTGTCTATAGGTTTCATTCAGAAAAGAGAGTACGACTTGAGGAGATATCATTGGCTGACTCAACTGAGACTGAGACAACTCGGGCACCTCGTCATCCTCATCAGATTCCGACAAGTCTGACAAGGTCCCTCCAGGATCGAGGATGTCGGCTTCCGTGGTCACTATGGGAATTGTCAGTATCTCTGGGGATTCGCTGGAGAGCTCCACTGTGCGATCCACGATGCCATGTTGATATTTGTGCTCGTCAGAAGTTGAAGCCTCGGTTTCATCCTCTTGTGGACCACAATCTACCGAATCAATGAGCGACTCGGTCACACAGTTTTGAATCTGCATCGGTAGAGCAGCACTGTGGAGGGATGAGTCAGTCACTGTCTGCTCGTTCACAGCGAATAATGATCGTAACGGTTTGTTCGAGGGTTTATCAACGGATTCAGCGTTGCAACTTATTTCACCCATATAGCAATTTACGTCCACAGAGTTGGTACACAAACTTTCAGACATATTATCCTCAATTGCAGCACCCGATTCACTGTCCTTTTTTCCAAACCCGATGGAGGCATGAGGAACACATTGAGGTGTGTGTTCAGCTATACTGGCCTTCTCCAATACCACCTTTTTTGGATTACTGGTAGAAAAATAATCAACCGACGCCCTTCGTTTTTTAGAACCAATAATAGGATCCTCCTCCATTCCTTCACTACATGAGGGAATCGCAGCAAAGGTTGTGCGAGTTGGGATCGCTTCGGTTTCCGTAACAGGAAGTGAAGTGCGATCGTTTTCAAGACTCGGGATATGCGCATCGATGCTGCTATTGTTCGTCTCACTGCAGGAGGGAACAGCAGGAACCGGTAAACTCACAGGATTAACTCCAGTCGGTTGAATAGGAACACGAGTATTCTTATCCTTTTTGCAATCGGTGTCTACGTGACCATTTTCCTGACACTTTGAACACGAAACCATGGGACAGAAACGTTTAACGTGACCAAAGGCTCCACAGTGAAAGCACGTTAGTGAGGCTGACGAGGCGGACATTTGATACTCCCGATCGTCGGATTTTACTTTAAATGAAATATTTAACCCTGTATCACCATGATTGGGAAGTACCATGTAAACTTGGCGACGGAAACTCATAATGTGTTTTATCGTCTCGTCTCGGCTCTTCAGAGGGATCATGGACATTCTCGACACAGCTGTTCCATAATGAGAAAGGACTGACATCAGTTTGTCGTTTGATATAAATGGTGGTACGTTTGATACGACGATTTTCGGCGCTGGAGTATCCATAGGGGACGCTAACATAAAAACACCACCCTCTGTGGTTAAACCTGCACTCACGACGTCGTGAACAAAATTTTCTTCGGACACGAAAATAACAACTTTGTGATTCATTCGTGAGGCAGCTCGGACATGATCGCACCCGATTATTTTCCCCACTGCGAGTACCACATCCTCAGTGAGGACTCCTTCTGGTGGAACACACACAAATGCATGCTTCCTCGTTAGACTGTCGAAAGCCTCTAACCGAGAGCGTGCATTCGCCATACCGGCGAATTTACCCCCCCCCTCCCCCCACTTGTCCAAACCGGCCAAGCAGGTATCAAACCTAAATAATCGAACTAAAGTAAATCGTAACCGTGCATTATAAGCACAAAAATGGCTTACAAAGCGCCGTCAATGCCAGTAGGCTGCACACAAAATGGGCCCGCTCTCAATCGTCTCTCTCTCGCAGACAAGGGTGCAGAACGGATGAAAACACAATGCCGAAGCACACAGGGTGGAAAAGGAAGGGAGGGGGGGGCAGGGGAGGGCGGAAAAATGCAACGGGCTCACCAAAACACCGAGCAGTTGCTCACAGCCGCCATGACGCCACACCCAACGCACCGACAGCCGATAGGTGGCGACAGAGAGAGATAGAGATAGAAATAGAGAGAGACCGAGAGAGAGATCGAGAGAGACCGAGACCGACCGAGACCACGACCACGCCCCCCTTGAGAATGAGCAGTGACTTCGATCACAGACACCGCCCACTTGATATTATTGTCAGCCAATCAGGCGTAAACTCTCTGCCTTGTCAGCAGCTTCGGAAGAGATGAATCTGCCCCTGCGATGAATCCGGATGCAGATTTAATGAAGAAGATGAACATGATGATGAAGATGATGAAGATGAAGATGAATCTCACAACATTCATTGGCGGTGTATCTTTTGTGAAATAGAATAAAACTTTAATTATTAAAGTGACACGCCAAGAAAAAGTGTTTGAACTTTATTAGTCCCCTACCGGTGTACACCGTAGTAGGTGATAAATGTTGCTTCTGGGACACCTCCGTTTAACATGGGAAATCCCTATCTAATGTCATTTACCCCCCTGTTTTTAAAAAAATCATAAACACCTCTATTTCTCCCTCTATGAACCTATAATCCTTCTCGCCTTATGAACCTATAATCCTTCTCGCCTTATGAACCTATAATCCTTCTCACCTTATGAACCTATAATCCTTCTAGCCTTATGAACCTATGATTTTCTTCCTTTATGAACCTATAATCCTTCTAGCCTTATGAACCTATGATCCTTCTCACTTACATGTAAATTTTACCCTATTCCCCCCACTACCCCCTTAATGTAGTTCCTTAGACCACTCTGCTAATGAGCCTATAAATATATTATCTCTTTCTAACTTTTTTAAGAGTTCCATTCTCCTATAGAACTCATCCCCATCAAGTATATTTATAAAGTATACAGGTTCCTTAACCTTTTGTTGTGAAAGTATAAAGTGGTATGTTTCACGGAGGGTTCTTGTTTGACCTCCTCCTCTCCCACATACCATTTTAAAATTATAATATTTATTATCTGATTGATAACCATTAAAGTTCTCACTCCACTCTAATATATTTTTCTTCCCACCCTCCATTACCCCACTTAACAAATGAATACGTTTATCCGTCTTGAGAACCTTCTGACCAGTGATTCTCTCAACCTCTTGAATCTGATATTTTTCACATTCGTTATGTTTTCCATTTATATACCAAGGTTGATTACACCTCCACTCTTTAGTCTGGTTGATACTTGGTTCTATCATTTATATAATAGTAAAAAAGGTGGCGGTAGCCCGTTAAAATCCCTAACCCCCCTTTTTAACTTATCACTTATATATATATATATCTTATATACTTATATAACCATAAGGGAGACGATCAATTCCATTTTCTAAAATAAACCTCTTATCATCAAAAGCCCCCAATGCTTTCTTATTCACCTCTTCTGAATATAATTGATGTTTATAACTTCTTATTCCATTAATCTTTCTAAACTCTTCTTTCTTTGTTGTTAAACAGTTATAATAATCCTTAAAGTTTATTGTTTCTTTAATGACATTTTTCTTTATACCTTTTAACTTCTTATCAGTCTTTTCAACGTTATTCACAATGTATTTATAAGCATAAGCCTTCGACCTCAATCCCACAAATTCACTCATAACATTTCCTCCCAATTCATCCTTGAACTTTCCAATCACCTTTTTATTTTTAGAAGAGAACAACTCACTCTCTGGACTGTAATTACTTGTATCATAGATATTAATGTCCTTTTTCATATCTGAATAAACATCATCAGTATTAATTTTCAAAATAAAACTATCAGTATCCATATACAACAATGACACATTATCCTTATACTTTGATTTTAGATTAATATAAAAGTAATCATACATTAATGACTTTGACAAGTCAAGAATTGATGTTCCAATGTAAATAGGTTTGTCCATTTCAATACTCTCTTTAACCAAATGGATCGCACAAAAGTTCTCAGTAAAGACCTCAGCTCTAGTAAAACTCGGTCTATTAATTAATTTTGATGCTTGTTCCCAAGATGTTGCTAGTCTGATATTTTGTCTTTTCCTCACATTCTCCATGGTCTTACCAAAGACCGCATTATTCATCAATTTATAAAAGTCTTTCTCAAAATCTGTTTTTGACTCTGTTCTTCTTTGTGTATTAAAATCAATGTACCCCTTTAACCAATGACTTTGATTGAACTTTAGAACCCTGTGGATCTTCTCTACTCTTAGACCTTTTGATAAATATTGTCGCAAATTTCTTTGGTGTAGTACATAATTTTTCTTGTTATATAATGTAGTAAGTAATTTTTCTGTTGATTCACCTATATCAAACGATCGTTGATAATCACTCAACCATTCTTTCTTTGGACTTTCTTTCTCACAAGCAAATGGAAGATCTTTATGTTTGATATGAAGTTCTTCAGGATATTTTAAATCAACCTCAAAATAATAACCAACCTTTGAATCATCCAATTGTTTTTGTGTAGAGATACATACATCTTGTAAAACCTTTGTGTAGTCTTTTTCCTTTACCCATCTTAGTTTCCCATAAGGAAGAGCTTGAGACATTGCCCAGCCATACAAGTTGTTTGCGTCATAGTACATCAAGTAAGAACTCTCTTTCGTTGAATCATAATTTGGAAGATATTTGTTATTTGCTTTTGCGTAGCTGCTCGAGCATACTTGTGAAATTCCACCTCTTTTTGCCTTTTCAATCATCAAAAGCATATCGACATCGGTTATCAAATCCAAATCTTGTTTTGTCATTTTCAACATCGCGCTCCAAGCCAATCCAGGTGCTGTGTAGTAGTGAGCAGGATCCAATCCATATCCAGTGCGACAAACAGATCTAAAGGCTTCAAATACATCGGCCAATAAAAGCACATCAGTTTTGAGATACAAATCGTGATACTCACCAAGATTCTTGATGTTATATTTTTCCCAAACATTTTGTGCGTGTACATAATCTTTATCAGATATATGACTGTTGTTTAATTTGTTATCAAAATTTTCTTTTAAAGGAAGTTGTGTTTCATTGAATCTCTCAAATGAGTCCATATAGTCATAGGGGTAAATTCCCTTTTGTGTTAGAAAATCTTTATCTGAAAAATACTCTGAAAGACATGGAAACTCTTTTAGATTTTGAACCAAGTTAGCCAATGGACTTGCCATGAATTTAAATGTATCAAGAAATCTGATATGAGTAATAGGAGATGTGTGAATTGTTTTTGTGAATGAAATGTATTTCTGATCTGTGTTAGGAATTGCTGAAATGTGTCCAGATGTCTTTGAAAGTTCATTAATAAATAGATGCGTATCATAATGAGCATTGTTATGAAGAAAGACAGGAATGAAAGAGGGGAGTTGATAATTAATATTACAACTTTGATGAGCTGGACCTCTATATTTACCAGTGAGATGACAATGATCTCTAACCTTTAGACCTTCACCAATTTTTTCCTCACAAATATGACAAACATTGTTTTTTCTAAATTCCCTTTTCTGTTCACTCGTCAAAGACATTGGTTTATTAGTTTCTCTCATTATCTTGGTTAATCGGACACAGTCTTTTTCTAGTCGTTTCACAAACTCCTCTGGGGTATTTGAGCCTCTATACTCCTCTAACTTGTTATATTTATCACCAACGGATGATTTGATATAATAACAAAAACCGCAAGGAGTATGTTTTTGATATTTATTTGTGTATGAATCTTTTGGATCTGGAGAAGCAGTATCTATTTTTTCTAGAATACTTTCAAAATCAGCATATATAACAAATGGATGTTTGATCTTTTTCTTTTCATCTTTGAATGTGATATTTGAGCCTTCTTTAGGCATATTGATTACCGTTGATTTATGTTCACCACAATAATTTGAATGTTTATCTAATCTTTCTTGTGTATGGAAGAAGTTAAGACAACGCAAACAAATATATATTTTATTTGTTCTTTTACATACTTGTGGTTTTATTAATTTAGCAATATCTTTAATGTATGTATAATGTGAATTTTCCTCTGAATTAAAATATAGAAGATTAATATGAGTTTGTTTACAATTGTCAGAAAGCTTTAAAACCTGAATGCTGTTTGTTTCTGTTAGACCATAAACATTAACTGATAAATTATTTATCTTTTCAAATTTAGGAATATCATTTAAAGCCATCGGAAACTTTAGATCTTTCGTATTTAATGTATTCTCATATTTTTTATAATGAGATACTCTTTCATCATGAAAATGTGGAGGATGTAAGTGTGCTAGAATAGACCAGAGAAAACATTTATTGTCTTTATTTTTGATATTGATAACTGCTTTTCTATTTTTGATAACACTGGGTAAATCAATGTAGGAAGAAGCTTTTAGAGGATCTGATTTAAGAATATGAATGTCTATGTAAATAATTTTTCCTATATTGAATCCACTTCCTACGATTGAATTATCCACATCTTGCTCTTGTTTAATAAGTTCATCATAGACTCCTGATGTTTTAAAATCTTGATATGAAGATATAAAGTGTGGCTCAGTTCTCATGTATGGTGTATCTATAACTCCTTCGTCCTTTGTCATTTCTAATTTTACTCCCATATAAAATTTAAGTGGTTTCATTTCTTTTAGTGTTTTTTCAATCAACGTTTGAACAACAGGTTTAACTCTTTCTACAGCATCAACTATAGACTCTGGTTCAGGAGGTTTGAAGTTAAAGACTCTTATTTTAATATGTTCTTTGAATGCGCCATCAGAGTTTTTAGTTGTGATAAAATTTGATAAATGTAGAATTGTTTTAAGATGTATTTCGAAGCCTTTCTTGAGGATATTTTTATTACATGCAGAACAGTGTTTTGTTTCCTTCTGAATAGGAGATAGTAGGTGAAGTAGATTAAATGTGTGTTTGTTAGTTTTAAGGTGTCTTTTGTATTGTTTATATTCTTGTTCACAAACATCGCAATACGTTGCTTTGATCATATTTATTTATATAGTAAAATTATACTTAAAACAAAGTGCCTTTTTTAGAGGCTTTTTTAAAGATGAAACTGTGCTTAAAGTAAAACACCTTTGAGTTTTTCAACTCGTTTTATGTATATAACTTTACTTAAAGTAAAATACCTTTGAGCTTTTCAACTCGTTTTATGTATATAACTTTACTTAAAGTAAAACACCTTTGAGCTTTTCAACTCGTTTTATGTATATAACTTTACTTAAAGTAAAACACCTTTGAGCTTTTCAACTCGTTTTATGTATATAACTTTACTTAAAGTAAAACACCTTTGAGCTTTTCAACTCGTTTTATGTATATAACTTTACTTAAAGTAAAACACCTTTGAGCTTTTCAACTCGTTTTATGTATATAACTTTACTTAAAGTAAAACACCTTTGAGCTTTTCAACTCGTTTTATGCATATAACTTTACTTAAAGTAAAACACCTTTGAGCTTTTCAACTCGTTTTATGTATATAACTTTACTTAAAGTAAAACACCTTTTTTTTTTTTCTTTTTCTTTTTTTTTTTTTTTTTTTTTTTTTTATTTTTTTTTATTTTTTTATTTTTTTTTTTTTTTTTTTTTATTTTATTTTATTTTTTTTTTTTTTTTTTTTTTTTTTTTTTTTTTTTTTTTTTTTTGTATACAAGATCGAGGCTCGTGAAAGAGCTAACAATAATCACAAAAAAGACAAACCAACTCCTCTCTGGGGGAGCAAGGCCAGAGAGGAGTCGGTAGAAGACAGAAAGACCACCAACCTGCCTGCGGTGAGTGAGTGAAAGGCCCTCGGAGTTGACTACATCGCAGGAGATTCCAATGATTCTGAAAGCTTTGGCCTCAACAGCGTGAAGCCGAGCAAGGTGTGAGGCAGGAGCACCAGCCCAGAGGGGGGAACAGTATTCCATTGAGCTGCGGATGAAAGCCTTGTATGTGGTGAGGAGCTCAGGTGTGCCAAGGAAGGACTTCGCACGACGGAGGATGCCCAGTCGGCGACTGGCTTTGGAGGCGAGCTTGGAAATGTGGTTTTCCCAAGAAAGATCATGGCAGATAGTGAGACCCAAAAGCTTGAGCGACAGAACTTCTTGGAGAGGATTGTTGAGAAAGTAGATGGGAGGGTTGTCCAGTCGGTCCTTTCGGAGAGACATCGTAAGAGTGTGAGATTTATCAGGATTGAAAGACATGTTCCATTTGTTTGCCCAGTCTGTGATTTTGTCCAGGTCTGCAGAGAGTGAGGAGGCTGCAGACTGCTGATCTGAGGGATGAGGAATGGAGCGACATAGAGTAGAGTCATCAGCAAAGAGATAGAGAGGATTTTCAAGAGAGTCAGAGAGATCATTGATGAAGACCAGAAATAGCACAGGGCCCAGAAAGCCAGAAAATAGCACCTTTGAGCTTTTCAACACGTTTTATGTATATAACTTTACTTAAAGTAAAGCATCTATGTATTAGCCAGAAAGTTTAGATACTCTAGTTCATCAATTTCAATTTCACTATCTGAGTCATCAATAAAGCTACTCTCATAACTATCATTTGAACACAAACTATTAGTATCATAACTATCTTCAGATCCTAGACTCTCAGTATAATAACTCTCAGAGTATTGACTGTTAATATCACTCATTTACATACCATTAAACTTCCATCAATATCTATATATTTTCTTTCATTAGAACTAATAACCACAATATTTTTTACATTAAATGTTATTTTCAAATAATCTCTAATAATCAGAGTACGGAATGATAGTTCACCACTAATATTCATATTATTAATTTCACCCACATCTTTGGGTCTATTAAAGAATATACAAATGTTTCCTCTAGAATCGTTGATGGTTTTATCATTCATTTTCAAAGCTTCTTTATCAATGATCTTTTCAAGCTTTGAGTAAATTGTTAGTAGTAGTGGAGAAACTTTTGTCAAATTTACTTTAATAGAGTTATTAATTAACATAGCTTGTCCTGTAAATTTAATAAAAGGACACATGTTATTCTCCATTATGGGTTTAATCCAAAAATTTCCATATTTATCTTTGTTCAATTTAACATCTTTGACATATTTTTCTATATCTTCCACCGAAGTAGAGATTGATTGAAATTTGTCTTTTGTGTTTTGAAACATTGTATTTATTAGCTAATAAATTTGCGTTTAGTTTAAGTAAAGTTATATACATAAAACGAGTTGAAAAGCTCAAAGGTGTTTTACTTTAAGCACAGTTTCATCTTTAAAAAAGTCTCTAAAAAAGGCACTTTGTTTTAAGTATAATTTTACTATATAAATATGATAAATTCTGAAGGATATTTAGAATTTCCAGACTCTCCATATGATAAATTAGAGAATTGTCCGGCTTGTGGTAGAGTGGGGCTTAATACAGAATCAGAAGCATATAAACAATGTATTTTCTGTGATTATCTTCTAATTAATGATAATAAAAAATATAGAAAAATATATAACTCTTTTAAATTAGAACCAAAAATGAATTACTTTACAAGATTAATAAGAGAGATGAATGTTAAGTATTATGGGGATAATACACCATTTCTTACAAGGGAAGAGACTATTTGTATTGAGGAAATGTATAAGGGTTTAATGATATTTATTATTCAAAATAATTTTAATGGAAATGTTAATACAAGATACTATATAAACAAAATAATGGATTATTTTGAAATTAAACCTGAACTCAGGATAAAATATAGAGTTTCTCAAAAAACTCAAAAAAAGTTAGATGACTTGTTTTCCAAATATATAAATGAATGATTTTTTACCTGTTTGGGAAAATAAGATAAAATTTAATAACCATAAAAATCTTCCAAATTCATTGAGATGTCTAATAGTCGGTTCAAGCGGATGTGGAAAAACCTGTTTACTTTTAAAGATGCTCCTTAGTCCTAATTTTTTAGATTATGATAATTTAATAATTTTTACAAAGTCAAGTTTTCAACCTGAGTATCAACTACTCTCACAGGGTTTTAATGCGGGTCTTAAAAAGGAAGACATTATCGGTTTATTTAAACTTCAAAACAAACTAAATGATTATAATATTGATGATATAATACAATTATTTTGTGATACACAGAAATCAAAATCAAAACTAAAACCCATAACTTGTATTCTCAGTGATAATACGGATGATATACCTTCACCTCAAGATTTAGATAAATCAAAAAAGAACCTCGTTATCTTTGATGATTGTGTTAATGAGAGAAACCAAACAGTAATGGATAGCTACTATACAAGAGGGAGACATTCTTCTTGTAATTGTATTTATCTTAGTCAGTCATATTTTCAACTCCCTCGGCGCTCAATAAGAAACAATGCTAATACTTTTATTTTATTTAAGTTAAATTCAATAGATACAAATAATTTTTGGAGAGATAATTGTTCTACATTACGTAGTAAGAAGGAATTTGAAAATAATATGAAACACACGATCGGAAAATATAAATATATTGTTGTGAAACAAGATGAGATACTAAATGATATTTTTCAATAAATAAATACAGAAAATGAATACCGAAGAAAGAGTAAGAAAGTTTAAAGAACATCAAGAGTTGCTTTCAAAAGTTGTAAAGCAACAGGAAGACATAAAGAAGAAAAGGAGACAGAAACTAACTGGTGAAGAAGCCTTTGAAAGAAAACAAGAGAAATTTTTTAAACCACTTTTAAAAACTCAACAAACGATTTCACCTACAGTTCCCATGGTAGAATTTACTCCAAAAAAATTTCAAATGCTCAAAGATTTTAGTCAAATGACAGAGCAAGAACTTGGAGAATTAGAATATGATGATGAAGGATTATTTCGGCATCTTGAGAAGGTAAATAAACTTTCCAATTATATTGTAGAAGCTCTTCAAAACAATGAATATTTGAAGGGTTCAAAAACCAGAGCAGGTCTCATTCCAACAGAAGAACCAGCACAGTTCCATCTTGTGAAAGAAAAGTTATTGATATTTAATGATAAATTGGTGTTCTTAAGTTCTGACCAACCAAATGTTGAATTAACCCCAAGATTAATGTTTCTTCTAACAAAAGATGGACATTCTAATTCACCTTATTTTGATGAACCGCTTGAAATGGAAAGAGAGGAAGATAGAGAGTATATTGAGTTGCTAAACACACTTGATTATGGAGTTTCTGTTGCTGGTAAAAGTAAGAAGAATGAGAAGGAGAAACATATTATTGATGCTTTAAGTAAGCTTGGTTCGGGTGTTAGTTTTCTTCCAAATGACCCATCACAATTAGTTAATAGGTTATTATTGTTGTTAGGTAGTAAGAAGGCTGGAAACAACAATTGTTTTAATGAAGCATCCGCCATTTTAGATCAGTTGATGAATATGAAAATAATTAATAAATGTCAATACAAAGATATTTTATTAGATATTAAATAAGATGAGAAGCACAATTCTTAGTTTTAATTTCACAACGAGTGATTACACAGCTTCATTCCCTTACCCACTACAACTTGACCCCCAAAAAGAATATGAGGCTTCTTTGTTGTCAATGGAGACTTATAATACCTTGTTTAATATCACAGAGAAAAACAACAAGTTTAGTTATAATCCAGGAAGTGGATATAAAACTATAACCGTTTCACCCGGTGCTTACGAGATTTCTCAAATATCTTCAGAAGTCTCTCGCCTTATGAAAGAAAAAGGTGATGAACCAAAAAATATTGTAATAGATATTCAAAAACACACTTCAAAATCAACTATTAAACTTAAAAATAATTATAAAGTTGATTTCACCATTGAAAAATCGTTTAGAGAGCTATTGGGTTTCTCTTCAAAAAAGGTTGAAACTAACGGGACGTCTTACAGTGATAATGTCATTCAAATATCCTCCGGTATAAATTCAGTATTAATTCATTGTGATTTGATTGATGGTGCTTATAACGATGGAATAAGAACAAATACAATATTTTCATTCAGCGCATACTCAACCCCGATTGGTTATAAATTTAATATGGAACCAAAAAATCTTGTCTATTTACCTGTGTCAGGAAAAACCATATACAGAGTAAATTTTAGGATAACCGACCAAGATAATCGTATGATATCCTTTAATGATGAAATTATATCCATCAGAATTCACCTACGTGAAGTTTTTCAATAAATAAATAATGGTTATTGTGAGAAAACACGAGTTGGGAAAATATAAAATAATTACAGGGGATGGGATGTTCCTTTCACCATACTATAAGGGTGAAGGTATGTTTCTTGGGAGAGGATACTATAAACCAAAGAGACAACGGGGTGTGGGACATCAATTTAGAAATAAAGGAGATGGGATAATTGATACTCTAATGGGTATTGGTTCAACCATCCTTAAACATAAAGACCTAATTGGTTCAACTGCTTCTGCCGTGGGCTCAGTTGCGGGTGCTATAAAGAGTATAAAAGATGCTCAAAAGGAGTCTCATAAATTACAAGCAATCAAAGAAATTAAAAAAGGTAAAACTCAACTATCTTCACAAGAACGACAAAAAATCATTAAAATACTTGGGTCAGGGTTTCAACAATTTTAATGCTATATAAATACAAGTATGGAAGCGATTGATAGTATCTATGATTTGGATGATACGATTATCATTTCAAACTCCACTAAAAAGGAAGACTATTTTAAGGTAAATGCTATAACAGGAACAGACTGGAATTCAAACGGAACAAAAAGTTTTGAAATAAATAATCAACAAACTTACTTGAATATAGCTGATAGTTTCTTGCTGTGTAAATTTAAATTCACTAAGGCTGCGAATAATACTAATGCTACACTCGTAAATGATTTCTTCTGGAAAATGTTTGACAGTGTCCGCCTGTATATTGGAACACAAGAGGTTGAAGCGGTTGATTATGTCTCTGCTACATCTGAAATGATGAAATTTACACTATATTCGTTTAGTGATAGAATGGGTAAGGGAGCTGTTGAAGGTTTTATTCCTGATATGTCAACAGGAACAAACGCAGACCCTGGTTATAGTCAAAGGAAGTCAATGTATAATGATGACGCAAAAGCAGAGAATAGTTTTACGGTAGCAGTACCTCTGAAAGGTATATTTGGATTTTGTGATTATGATAAAGTTTTGTATGGGCTTAAAATTAGATTTCAACTACAAAGGAATGATAATGTAAATAGGTTGCTTTTTGGGGTTGAAAATGCTTTTGGCGACAATAATAAATTTGTTATTAATGATTTGTGTTGGTATATTAGTGAATATACTCCTAATCTTAAAACGGAAGAGATGTTAAATAGAAGACTTAACTCAAAGAAACCGCTAAATGTATCATACCTTAAAAGAAGATGTCAACACGTTAAACTGGAACACACTACCTACACTTGGAATTTGGGTGTTCTTGAAGGAAAGCCACGATACCTATGGCTCATTTTTAAGAAACCAGATGGAGAGGACGGTACTAATAAGAATAATGCCCTGAGTGATAATGCTAAGGTGAAACAACTTCGGGTTTCTCTTGATGGGACATTTTATCCGCGAGATAGATTGGAAATTGATTGGGAAAAAAATGATTATGCGGAAGCCTACAAGTCCTACCAAAAAGTGTGTGAAAGTAATGGTAATAATGATCCTATTTTGGATATGGTTGCATTTAAAGGTTTATATACAATCTACGCAATTGACCTGAGTTCTCAAAAGGAAACTATAAAGTCTAATCGAGTGGATACTTCTCTATACATTGAAAGAGGGGAGAATGAAGAAGTTGATGCTTATTGTTTGCTTTTGGAGGAAACAGAATTACAGATTAATACAGATAATGGTGTTATGATTAATATCACATAGGTTTTTTCTCATAAATAAATGGTAGGGGTATATGTTAATCAAATCAATCTTAATAAATTAACATCTTGTATTCAAAATCAAAAGCCTTGTATTATTAATGTTAATACAATTCAAAGAAAAGGAGCTGTAAGAATTGATGTTTTACTCACACACACACAAGTAAAAACACTAAATGATGTTGGATCACTTAAAATTAAAATGACGAAACCTATGTTAAAGAAATATTCAATAGACGAGTCAAGAGGAGGATTTCTCCCGTTTCTAATTCCTTTATTTGCTGGTTTAAGTGCGGCGGGAGCATTGACTGGTGGTATTTCAGCAGCGGTAAAAACTGCTAACGAAAGGAAGGCACAACTAAAAGCTCAAAAAGAATTGGAAAGACATAACAAGGAGTTGGAGAAACAAATTAGTGGAAGTGGTGTAATTGTAGATTTTGCTCAAAAACTTGAAAGTCTACCTGATAAAGCTAGATTGTTGGTTGGAGATATGCTTTCCTCTATCGCTCAAGCGGGTGTTAAACTAACTAAACGGGGTAATGGATTGTATCTTTCTCATAAATAAATGGATAAATGGTTTAAACAATTTGGAAAGAATACAACGTCAAATATAGAACTAGCTAAGTATTGTAAAACACTAAAAATTGATAATGTGGTTATTTGTATGAGAGATGAATTAATACATATAAATAAGAATACAAAGAATATTATTATGAATTTAGACACACAGAATGGTTCTCATTGGGTTTGTATTCATAATAGTCAGGATAAATATTATTTTGATAGTTATGGTATGCCACCACCTGTTGAAGTAATACAATTCTTACAGAATGGTGTTTATCAAACATTCCAAGTTCAAGAAATTAATTCTAAATGTTGTGGCCAATTATGTTTATATGTATTATTTCAACTCAACAATAATGAAAATTTTTATGATATCATTTTTTATCTAATATAAATGACCTATGTTGGAAAAGATGGTTCTATCTTTGGAAAATCCTCTCAGGATATTGATTTATCAAATTATTATACAAAGGCACAGGCTGAACGACAAAAATATAGTGTAAGTAAAAATATTAATATGAAGAATACTTATAAATTAATCAATTATCCAAACCCTACAGATGCGAATGACTTGATTAGATTCAGTGATTTATCACAATATATATCTTTAAAGAAAACAGCACGTTTTGTGAAACAAGTAAAATTTACAACCACAACACCTGGTTATACTGACCATACACCTTTCCTCATTGAATTTAACTACCTGCTTACAATTAAATTTTATAAAGAAGGACATTTAGTTAATATGCGAATTAATAAATGGGGGTATGATATGCCTGATTTAGGGTATAATTGGTCTTTTTCAATAAACATAGAAGACCTACATGATTTAAATCAGTCTCGTAAAGAAGAATATTATCCACTTGGTGAAGATAAGGATTTATGTGGAAGTACAATTAGTAAACAACAAATACGTGATTTTAAGAAAATAAAAATATATGATAGTATAGCGATGGTTCGCATGACAAAGAAGGAAGGTAATGAGATAAGGATAGAAAGCCGAGGAATACAAACCGATTTGGTAGTGGGAAGATGGGGTGGTATTACCTGTCATAATATTAATCTCACATATATTTCTGATACATAAATGGCAGGAAGAAGACTACAAGAGAATTATAATTTTTGTATTCAAGGATACCTACAAGAAAAGGGTGCTCGGTATTACATACCTTATGATTTGGAGCATATACATGGGAATTTTGTCATTAAAAACTGGCCTTATACTGATATTGTTAAACCCACAAATAGAGACTTGTTTAAAATATTAAATAAAAATGAACTTCTCAAAGTTATGAAATATAAAACTCTTTTAGAAATCGTCAACAAATCTTATTGG
Source organism: Myxine glutinosa (assembly GCF_964187855.1). Taxonomy (NCBI): domain Eukaryota; kingdom Metazoa; phylum Chordata; class Myxini; order Myxiniformes; family Myxinidae; genus Myxine; species Myxine glutinosa. The sequence goes on from NC_136261.1 coordinate 396,038,557, forward strand.
TATCCTATTATGAGAAAAATAATTATAGATACAAGAATATCTCAAAATCCAGATGAGTATATGTATAATATTCTTTGGGGTTCAAACTCAAGGGTAGCAAGGGATGAGGAAGGAGTTGAAGAAGAGAAGGAGGAAGGAGTTGAAGAAGAGAAGGAGGAAAGAGAGAAGGAGGAGAAGGGGGAAAGGGAGAAGGAGGAGAGGGAGGAAAAGGAGAAGGAGGAGAAGGATGAAAGGGAGAAAAAGGAGAAGGAGGAGAGGGAGGAAAGGGAGAAAAAGGAGGAGGAGGAGAGGGAGGAAAAATATAAAAATATGACCATTCCTGAGATTAATGAAAGATTGAAGGTATTACGACAAATAAATAAATCTCAACGCACTGAAGAGGAAAATAAAGAATTAATGACTCTTCCGAACTTATTGGTTTTTAAATTTGCTATAATGAATTCAGAGCGCAGATATACAACATATAGTTGATGATGTTGGTGTTATTGACTTTAGTTAGTTTTATTTGTAAATAAATGGAGGAGAGAGTGAAGTCATTTCTAAGGATTCTTTATGTTTTAAAAATCAAGATAGAAATGTATATGTTGAAAACCAAAAAGGTTTTGGCACTATGTAGAACTTTTTCTCATAAATAAATATGAGTTATTGTCTCAAATGTAAAAAGAAAACTAAATCTAAAAATATCTCTTATGTTAAAGCTAAAAATAATAGAGTTTATCAAAAAGGAATATGTCAAGTGTGTGGTTCTAAAAAGTGTCAATTCATCTCTCCTAAAAGTGGAGGAGACATACAAAAGTTTTTGTCAGGTAGCAAATTTACAACAACTGGAATTCCAGGGGAATTACACCTTCCAGGGTATTCTTTCTGTGGCCCAGGAACAAACTTGGATAAAAGATTAGATGAGGCTGACAATCCTAAACCTTGGTCTAAACCTACAAATAGGGTTGATGAAGTGTGTATGAAGCATGATATTGCTTATGGGAAAACCACTACATTGACTGAAAAACATAAAGCCGACAGAGAAATGTTGTATAATTTGTCTTTGATACAAAATCCAACGTTGAGAGAGAAAGTTGATAGGTTTATTGTGAGAAATTTGATAAATGCTAAATTGAAACTTGGCCTTGGTTATTCACCCTCAAAAAACTATTAGGCTCTCATGATGTCATCAAGACTGAGGAGCTTTTGGCTGATGAATTACATAAACCTATAATCACAAAGTTTAAAAGAAGGAAAGTTTATTATAAATACACCGACCACATATGGTCCGCTGATTTAATCGAACTAAAAAATGATAAGGGATACAAGTATGCTTTAACCGTTATTGATTTGAGGAGTAGATTTGCTTGGGTTGTTCCTTTGAAAAACAAGAGAGGTTATACTCTGAAGTTAGCCTTCCAACAGATATTTAATAAAAGTAAAAGAAAACCAAAGAAACTGTGGACCGATGAGGGAACAGAGTTCTATAACAAAATATTTATGAAATTTCTTAAGGGGGAGGGTATTAAATTATACAGCACCTTTAATGAAGGAAAAGCAGTTGTTATTGAGCGTTTTAATCGTACTTTAAAAGAGAAATTATATAAAAAATTCACACAACTCGGTTCCCAAAAATGGGTGTATTTTATTCAGGATATTGTAGATAATTACAATAATACAGTTCATTCATCAACAAAATCAAAACCATCAGAAACATTTACAAAATTAGAATATGAAAAGGAGATTAATTTGAGAAAGCCCAAGTTCAAAGTTGGTGATATTGTAAGAATATACAGATGGAAAAGTCATTTTGAGAAAGGTTATACAAAGAGATGGACTAATGAATTATTCAAAATCGTTGATGTAATGGATACTATGCCTTGGACTTACAAATTATATGATATGAATTGGGAAGAAATCTTGGGTTCATTTTACTCACAAGAATTACAAAAAACAAAACTGATAATTCATTAAACAACAACCATCCATACTTTCATCCACCCAGATTAGCTAATTTAATTAGTAGTAATAAAAAAAAAAAAAAAAAAAAAAAATCATAAGCCACACCCACACAGACCCCACCCACAAACCCCACCCACACAGACCCCACCCACACAGACCACACCCACACAGACCACACCCACACAGACCACACCCACACAGACCCCGCCCACACATAAGAAAGCATTGGGGGCTTTTGATGATAAGAGGTTTATTTTAGAAAATGGAATTGATCGTCTCCCTTATGGTTATATAAGTATATAAGATATATATATATATAAGTGATAAGTTAAAAAGGGGGGTTAGGGATTTTAACGGGCTACCGCCACCTTTTTTACTATTATATAAATGATAGAACCAAGTATCAACCAGACTAAAGAGTGGAGGTGTAATCAACCTTGGTATATAAATGGAAAACATAACGAATGTGAAAAATATCAGATTCAAGAGGTTGAGAGAATCACTGGTCAGAAGGTTCTCAAGACGGATAAACGTATTCATTTGTTAAGTGGGGTAATGGAGGGTGGGAAGAAAAATATATTAGAGTGGAGTGAGAACTTTAATGGTTATCAATCAGATAATAAATACTATAATTTTAAAATGGTATGTGGGAGAGGAGGAGGTCAAACAAGAACCCTCCGTGAAACATACCACTTTATACTTTCACAACAAAAGGTTAAGGAACCTGTATACTTTATAAATATACTTGATGGGGATGAGTTCTATAGGAGAATGGAACTCTTAAAAAAGTTAGAAAGAGATAATATATTTATAGGCTCATTAGCAGAGTGGTCTAAGGAACTACATTAAGGGGGTAGTGGGGGGAATAGGGTAAAATTTACATGTAAGTGAGAAGGATCATAGGTTCATAAGGCTAGAAGGATTATAGGTTCATAAAGGAAGAAAATCATAGGTTCATAAGGCTAGAAGGATTATAGGTTCATAAGGTGAGAAGGATTATAGGTTCATAAGGCGAGAAGGATTATAGGTTCATAAGGCGAGAAGGATTATAGGTTCATAGAGGGAGAAATAGAGGTGTTTATGATTTTTTTAAAAACAGGGGGGTAAATGACATTAGATAGGGATTTCCCATGTTAAACGGAGGTGTCCCAGAAGCAACATTTATCACCTACTCACCGTAGGGGACTATAGGTTTGCACTCTGTCTCTCCGTCTGTCAGTCCATCAATCCGTCAGTCCATCACGCAAAGAACAGTTTTCCGGACATGTTTTTCTAAACGCTTAATGCTAATGATTTCAAACTTGGCACATGGTTTCCTCATGATAAGTTACAGATCAAGTTCGAACTTCACGACGTTTCGATCATTTTTAACAAAGTTACGGCACTTTGAACTTTGGGAATTCTGATAATTCTGATGATCTTTAACTCAGTGCCATTTTAAGTTTTAATTTCTTTAAAAAAAGATTTTCTCTGCAATAATAGGACCGATTGAGATCTAATTTTCACCTTTGGGGGGACTCGATCTGGAGAATATTTTCATGGTAATTATGACGTCACAGGTCACGTGGTTCGGCCGCCATATTGTTTTTCGCGAAAACACGAAAACCCCTTTTTCTCTGCAACGGCTGAACAGATCGAGGCCAAACTTTGCAGACAGAATCGCAATACCCATGACGAACAAAAAAGTCAGCGAGCATGACGTCATGCGTCACATGCTTTCAGAGTTATGACGTTTTTAAGCATGAACCTTTAAAACCGAGCTCCTCCCTCATTTTTGATCCAATCGAGGGGAAACTTCACAGATCTGTTCAGCATGTCAATCTACTAAAATGTCCTTTTGGAATTTGCGATAGGGCACGTGGTTTGGCAGATATCGTTAATTGAACGAAAATATAAAGAAAATGGATATCTCTTGAATCGCTCGTACCTCAGACCGTGAGTTGGTAATTATATAGTTCACGCAGTGAAATACATGCAGGCTGCTCCACGGAGCGACCTTACGGGCTTATCAATGAGGCGCGGCGTGACACACATGTGTTTCAGCATACCTCAGATCAAGTTTGAAAACCAGCATCAACCGTGCATAAATTTGCATATTCGATCATTTTTCACAAAGTTATGGCACTTTGAACTTTGGTAGGGGACATTTATTGCAGCACAATACTCAGAATGCTTGTTTTAATCTTCATCGTGAATAGATGATGAACTTAAAATGTAACATGAACTGATAAACAAAACAAGAATAACTTTTACTGAAAAAAACCGATATGCATCTGAACCTATATCCAGGTTCAATGTTCCGTTATCATGTACAACATTAAATAAAAAACTTTCACTGATTAAACCCGAAAGTGAAACTTACAAGCCCAATTCAAATGTTCCGTTAACAACATTGTAAATGTGGATTAGCCACATCATTGCGATGTTTTTTTTTGTTTGTTTTTTTGTATACTGAATCGAGGCTCATGAAAGAGCTAACATTTATTTCACAAACAAATCAACGAGACAAACAAAACACACAAATGGAGGGAGCAGAAGACAAGATGGGGAGAGGAGGGGAAGCACACAAACACAACACCTGAGAGCAGGGAGAAGCGCGGGAGGGAGAGGGCCTGGGGGGAGGAGGCGTGGGAAGTAGGGGGGGGAGGGGGGAGAGGTATAAAACACAAGGAGACCAAGGACTTCCAGGACAGAAGTTGGTATTTCAAAAAAGTATAGGATTTGGGGTGGAATTAGCGAGGGTAAAAAAGATCAAGGTTTTGGATGGGGGAAGATAAGAGATGGTGGTGAAACAGCTGTTTTAAAGACCTGGAGGGTGGAGTGGGATTGAAGAGAGGGAGTTTGTTCCAGAGGCGGGAGAAAAGAGGAATGAAGGAGTGAAGGTGAGCAGAAAGTCTTAATATTGGCAGGTTAACCATAAGAGGGTTGCAGGCAGATCTTGTGCGACCTGTAGGAATATTTGGGGGACAGAGCCCAGAGAGAGCTGGGGGGGGGGGCAAGGCCAGAGAGGAGTTGGTAGAAGACGGAAAGACCACCAACCTGCCTGCGGTGTGTGATTGAAAGGCCCTTGGAGCTGGCTTCATCGCGGGAGATGCCAATGATTCTGAACGCTTTGGTTTCAACAGCGTGAAGACGAGCTAGGTGTGAGGCAGGAACACCAGCCCAGAGGGGAGAGCAGTATTCCATTGAGCTGCGGATGAAAGCCTTGTATGTGGTGAGGAGCTCAGGTGTGCCAAGGAAGGACTTCGCACGACGGAGGATGTCCAGTCGGCGACTGGCTTTGGAGGCCAGATTTGAAATGTGGTTTTCCCAGGAAAGATCATGGCAGATAGTGAGACTCAAGAGTTTGAGTGACAGAACTTCTTGGAGAGGATTATTCAGAAAGTGGATGGGAGGGTTGTCCAGTCGGTCTTTTCGGAGAGACATCGTAAGAGTGTGAGATTTGTCAGGATTGAAAGACATGTTCCACTTGTTTGCCCAGTCTGTGATTTTGACCAGGTCTGCAGAGAGTGAGGAGGCTGCAGACTGCCAATCTGAGGGAAGAGGAATGGAGCGACAGAGAGTAGAGTCGTCAGCAAAGAGATAGAGAGGATTTTCAAGAGAGTCAGAGAGATCATCGATGAAGACCAGAAAACGAACAGGGCCCAGGACACTGCCTTGGGAATCTCCAGCCTGAACGGGAAGAGGAGATGAGAGAAACCCATTCAGGGCCAAACGTTGACTACGACTAGAGAGGAAGTCCGCCAGCCATGCGTGGAGATTTCCATGGATACCAAAGGAGGAGAGTTTGGTGAGCAGAGCGGGGTGCCAGACCGTATAGAAGGCACGTGATATGTCAAGGTAGACAGCTCTAATTTCCTGTTTGGCATTGAGGACCTCCCTCCATTGTTGAGAAAGCAGAAGCAGCATGTCCAGAGTAGAGTGACCAGGTCTGAAACCAAATTGATGGTCAGATATCAAGCCATTGGAGAAGAGGAAAGATTTCATATCTGAAGCAATGATGGATTCCATGGCTTTGCTGATAAATTGGGAGAAGGCTGATTGGTCTGTAGTTGACTATGCAAAGTTGACTTTGCATATTGGCTACGAGATCATCGATTCGGCTTTGAACCGGCGACAATGCGATTCTCAGGTTGGTGCACAAGGCCCCTGTCTCCAGTTTGTTTCGATACTTGGACTTCAGATATGTCACCATTGAGAAACCTGCCTCACACATACACGTCGTCGTGAATGGCATCAGGAACTTTACCGCGACATGTGCAATCTCTGGGTACTCATGAGACACACTGTCAGCCAAAACTTTACTAAAGTGTCCTTCCTGAACAGTGTCTCAAGTGTACCATCGGACAGGATGTCGATCAAGTCCTCTTTCAATCTGTTCGACAAGTTGCAGCACTGCTGAACGTCGACTGAATAAGGGTCTCGGATACACTTCTTCTCCACGCGTGGATCAACAGGAAAGTATTCGTCAAATCGTTTGCGCAGGTTCACCAGATGTTCGATGATGAATCCTTCATGTCCAAACGTTCCTCAACACTCTTGCTGAGCCGATCATCTAGGTTTTCGAACATGTCAAATTCATCATTGGTCTGTACTCTTCTCTTCCACAGATCCAGCTTCGACTTGAACGCCGCTATCTTGTCATACATTACGAACACGGATTTCGCCTGCTTGTTCGTTTTGCCCTGGAACAATATGTTCAGATTGTTCAACAAGTTGAAGATGTCGGCCATGCATGCGAATGCTGCGATGAATTTGTTGTTTTTGTCATAGACTGCCAGGTCTGACCTAGCCACCTCCAAGAATGCGACGACCTGGTCGCGAAGTTCATACAATCTTGCCAAAGCATCTACTCTGGAAAGCCAGTGAACAGCTGCAAAATACAGCACTGTGGTGTGTTCTGCATCTTGCTCCTTACACAGCTCTGCAAACAACCTCGAATTTGAGGTGCTCTTCCAGAGATGGTTGATTGTTTTCACTGCAATGTCCATTACTTCGGCAAGTCCAGGTGACATCTCTTTCGCCGCTAATGCCTCGCAGTGGAGGAAGCAGTGGGTCCAGCTTGCCTCTGGTGGCACATCTTGGATGAGCTTATTGACACCTGTCATCAATTCCGCACCATCAGTACAAACGCCAACACAATGGCGTTTCCCACCTGACACAACTCAACACAACTCAACACAACACAACATCAGTATCTTCCCACCTGAGGCTATGCAATGCGATGTGTTTGTTGACGACTGCGAATATTTCTGCGGCCGTGGTCTTGGTCCGTAGCTCGTCACATGCCAGAAGATCCTCCATAAAATCATCGCCATACCGATAATGAACAAATATGAGGATCAACGCCTTCTGTGTGATGTCCATTGACTCGTCCAACTGGATTACAAACTTGTTGGCTTCTCCGTTGGCATACAGCTGGTGCTCGATGTCTTCGCCCATGTCCATTATCCGTCGGCGAATCGTGTCGGCAGAAAGCGGAATTGGTGCTTATCTTGGAAGCCGCCATCTCTCCAAGCACTTCTCTGCACATCGCCTTGGCACATGGCAGGATGAGTTGCTCTGCAATACAAGATAAATAAAATAACATATGAACATTTCTTTCACTTTATGATTGATCTTGGTTTTGTTCCAAGGCATCGGTTCTTAACCTGGGGGTCGTTTGGGGTTTTCCGAGGGGCATGAAGGGGTCATAAATAACATATCAATTTGTTAAGCCAATTTTTAGGAACCTAACAAAGGTACATACCACACACAGTATTTTGTTCGCGTATGCGCATGCGTCACGACCCCGAGATTAAGAACCGCTGTTCCAAGGCATTATAAAAATTAAATATGCACGATGTGATTGCCGCACGTACTTTTAAAAAAGTGGCAAAGTTTAAGAATGGCTGTATTGCAACAAACAATAAAACTTACAAAGTTGTGATATACCAACGTATACCTGGCATGAGTAATAGTAAGCAAGAACCCGACACATCAATATTCTAAAGACGAAATGAAAAACTAAATTTAACTCTACTTACAGTGCCACGTATTACTTTATGAACCTACAAACCTCCTATGCAGTGAAATACTTTTCCGAAAAAAACCCAAAAAACTTACCTGCAATCGTGTACGGTTTCTTTTCTTTGGCTATCTTCTCCTCCACCAGGTAGCTGGCTTTGGTCAGTCCCTTCGACGGAAAAACAGCCGAACCCATTACTGACTTGCTGTTGTTCATCTCGCGTTCTTTCCGGAGAAAAAACTCCCGCGACCTGTTGACATGATCTCCATGTTTCTTCTCAAGGTGCCGTTTCAGCTTTTGGGGCCTGAGGGACTCGTTGGCCAACACGTCAAGGCATATCACACACTGTGGTCGATGAACATTGTCCTTATCGATATTCAAGGTGAACCCATAGTTCAGGAACACAGGCCGATACTTTCTAGCTATGGCGAGTGCCTTACGCTCACAGCTCAAATCTTTTGAATGAAAAGCAATGGACATTCGCGTGTCGGAAACTAAGCGTATGATCTGACTGACCGGATGCAAGCACGGTACATCGCGGTACATCGGTACAGCACAGTCGAAGAGTCCACACCATAAAGTTTGTGTCGGCGTCCGTGTGATCTCTGTTCTGTTCAGTCAGGAGAAGTAAATCGTCCGTAAAGTTTTTTCCCGCGATTTCTGAAACGATCGTGCGACCCATTGAAAATCCTTCGTGACCCAAACATTGGGTCGCGACCCATTGGTTGCAGAACATCACTCTAGACCCTTTACACACCTTATACCACTTTGACGCTTTGTTCTCCTAAAGACTTCTTTGACCCTTTACACCACTTAGACCCCTTTACAATCTCTCAGAAACCTTTGACCCTTTACACCCTTTAGACCCTTTACACCCCTTAGACCTCTTTAGACCCTTTACACCCCTTTGACCTTTTAAACCCCTCAGACACTGTTCGACCCTTTACACCCCTTAGACCCTTCCAGACCTTTTACACCCTTTAGACCCCTTACACTCCTGAGACCCTTTAAATCCTTAAGACCTTTTTGGACCCTTTGCACCACTTCGACCCCTTTGACCATTTACAACCCTCAGACCCCCTGGACCATTCACACCCCTTTAGACCACTAATACTCCTTGGACCTTTTAAACCCATTAGACCCCCTTTAAACCCTTTACACCCCTTAGACCCCTTTGACCATTTACACACCCTTAGACCCCTTCGAGCATTCACACCCCTTTAGACTCCTTAGACCCCTTTCACCATTTACACCCCTTTAGACCCCTTTAAACTCCTTCAACCTTTTACACCCCTTCGACCTTTACATCTTTTTCTTTTTTTTGGAACACAAGATCGAGGCTCGTGTAAGAGATAACATTAATCACAAAAAAAAACTGACACATAACACATATGATAAAGGGAGATGGAGACAAGATGGGGAGAGAGGGGGGAAGCACACAAGTACAACAGTAGAGAACAGGGACATGTGGAGATCTGTGAGGGGGAGAAGATTGGGGGGAGGAGGCATGGGTGGGAGAGGTATAAAACACATGGACACTTCGAGGACTTCCAGGAAAGAAGTCGATGTTTCAAAAAAGTGGATCTGAGGTGAATTAACTGGGGTAGAAAAGATCAAGGATTTGGATGGGGGAATATAAGAGATTGTGGTGAACAGCTGTTTTCAAAACCTGGAGCATGGATTGGGACTGAAGAGAATGTGGGAGATTGTTCTCGAGGCAGAAGAAAAAAGGAATGAAGGAGTGAAGGTGAGTAGAGAGTCTTGATTTTGGCAGTTTCACCAGAAGAGGGTTGCTGGCAGATGTAGTGCGGCCTGTCGGAATATTTGTGGGGGCAGAGCACAGATAAGAGCACAGATAAGCCCCTCAGTATCAGCTTCATCGCAGGCGATTCCAATGTTTCTGAATGCTTTGGTTTCAACAGCATGAAGCCGAGCTAGGTGTGAGGCAGGAGTAGCAGCCCAGAGTGGAGAGCAGTATTCCATTGAGCTGCGGATCTTCTAAAATCATCAATGTATGTCTAAAACATAGGGGCAATAACCCTGGTGCTCACCTGGAAAAACAAACAGTATACTGCACAGACTCAGGGTATTTTAAACCAATTTCCATGGTTGCTTGAAGACAGGGCAGCATGGAGAATCATACTAACATAATCATAAGACTTTAAACAAAGAAAAAAAAAAAACCTATTTGGGGGGCAACCCCCCCTCCCCCAACCCCAAATACCTCCTAAGACCCCAATTTATCTGATGCCTTGAACAAGCCTTGGTACATCATGGGTGATTATGGTTCTGGTGAAGTTTCATCGAAATTGTCTGTGTAGTTTCTGAGAAGAAAGCAAATACCTATTTTGGGGAAACACTCTACCCCACCTCCCCCCCCCCCCCCACCCCCTTACACCTTATCCATTCGGCCAATAAAGGGGTGTCAATTTGATTCATACAGCTGCATGAAGAACTAAATGTATTTTATTTGCCAGATGGAGGGCACCCCTTTGCATGAACTTTTCTATGGCATTCCTTGGTTCCTCCTAAGAAAACAAGTTCAGCATGCACATTAAATTTTTTGAATGTCCCTTATTTTCTGTTGTTTGGCATTTTCTCCAAGCTATGGAATGTCCCTTCTTTTCTATACTTTGCCACATGGCACATACCATATAGAGGGGTGTTTTCTATGTCCCTGGCATTTTCCCCAAGAATGCCCCCTTCTTGAAACACGCATTAGAAAGTAGGCGGTTATGTTGGGATATGATTGATGTTTAAGATAACGAAGAGTACAGACAAAATAAGTGCAGAATAATTATTGAGCAGAGACAGTGACAGGACATGGGTCGGTAGCCGAGTCAAGAAAAGAAGAGTTAATATGGTAGTAAGGAAAGGCTCTTTCACTCAGAGACTCGTTAATGCATGGGATGGTCTCTGAGAAAGGCAGTGGCAACAGAACCAATAGATAAGTTTAAATTAGGATGAGATAGGTACCTAGAGGCTTCAGAGATGGAAGAGTATGGGGATACTGGCAAGACGTTTGTGACTTGAGTATGGATTGGGAGATTGTGTGCATCTGAGTGAAGTGAAGTGGAGTGTCGTGTCTGTGGGGGGTCTCGTCAAGGGGTGGTGTGTGGTTGAAGTTGTGTGTTTGTCATCCAAGAACCGCCATCCCCAAACCTCCCCCGCCTCCCCCACCCACACCTTGAAAGAAAAACACGGAAGATTGCTTTTTTGTCTTTTTTATTCAAATAATTTAAATGAATGTATTTCTCCATTTGTATTTGATGTGCTTGGGATATTCCTGGTCGTGTCACATTGTCTCATCCACATTCCTTCTGTCTTTCCCAAATTAAATTGCATTGTTTTGGTGGATAAAAATTAACGGGTGTTGATGTGGCACAGCATAATGGGACGAATGGTCTCTCGCTTACTCTGGGTTTATTTTTGTCTTTGTATCTAGAAACTCGCATTCATAAAATGCTGATTGATAAGAAAACTTACAAAATGGAACACAGCGGGTGAACAAACTGGATGCAAAATCCCGCATTTACTGGTAAATAAATTGATTGCATTGTCAATGGAAATAACTCAAAAATTCTAAATGGAGCAAAGAAAATAACATGTATAACCTTTCCTTTCTTAACATAGGCATTTTATCTTTGACATGTTATCAGTGAAATGGAGAGATTCTTGGAATGGCTCAAATCTCAAGGCCTGAGGTCAGAAACAGCCCAAGCAGTGATCGATAAGCTTCAAATTGAGAATCAGAAGGTTATTCAAGCTTGTACTGAGTCGGATTCATTGCGGACCAAGCTCCTCTCTCTCGCCAAAGAGAAATTTAAATTTACAATGTATGCTGACTTCTGCTAATTTTTTTATTCTTTTTCGAAGCCGCAAGATGTCCAGATTGCAGGTTATACTCTTTTGGGAAGTGTTTTTCTCAACTTGAAGAATTATTTGGGAACTTTCCAGTTCCTGAGAAAAGATTTTCGGATCCCAAAATGTGCATCGCAACGTTTCTGGTTTCTCTGGAATCGGGTTCGGTGGTTTCTGCAGTCTCCAATTTCAGGATGATGGATTAAGACCCATGAGTAGTCGGAAAATGGGGGTTCCATTGCACAAAAAATGTAACATTGAAGTCGATGGGGAAAAAGGCAAAAACTTATTGACTCACTGGATTTTCAACCAGATTTCACCCTCTTTTGGGACAACCAGATTTTTGGGACAAATATTAAATCCTCAATAGACTTAACTACGACTCATAGGTTCTGAAGCACAAACATTTTAACATTGAAGTCAATGGAGAAAATTAAGGATAATTATTGACAATCTGGATTTTAAACTAGATTTTATCCACAAGATTTCAAGATGTTCAACAGACATTCCCTGATGCTCATTCTAACTCACGACGTTTGTTTGCTGTTCGTTGGTGCATTCGAGACACTCCGTTCTCATACTACTTGTGGTGGAAGGGAAAATTGGGAAGGGGACTGCCTTTGATTTTACTCATTAAGTGGACCAATTAATATTTGTTTATTGTTTCATTTTAGGGAATAATTTAATTTTCTTTCAACACTCATCACCATCAAGGTTCTTGGTGCAAGTATCTATGTTGAGCAGAGATGAAATGGCTAAATTTCCAAGAAAATTTTATTTTCAGCAAAGAAGCATCTATAAATACTTCCTGTTATAATAAAGAGAAACCCCAAACAATTATGAAGTTTAAAAAGTTTGTTAATACACCTAAATCTATTCTGGAGGCTGTTGAACAATGTGATAGACACTTTAGAACAGCTCTAATTCCTGGATTGTAGTCCAGGAATAAGTCATATCTATATTCCTAACCCCCAAACAACATTATTCCTGCGATCCCTGTATAGTAGTGGATTGTGAAGTGTTGCTTTCAAGGGCATTATCTGCTTACCTGTGGGTTTTGTAATTCCTGTGAATAAAATGAACCTAAAATCTCTCCTCCATTTAAATCATATAATTTATAGGTCCAAGGAACTCTATCCATGACAACAACGATTTTAAAAAGTTCATTACTCCATCTCTTTGTATAACCTTTCTCAAAATGGCCTTTCTGTCTATATATTCTTACAATATCACCAACTCGGAACTTGGGTTTAATCAAATTGATCTCCTTTTCGTATTCTAATTTTGTAAATGTTTCCGATGGTTTTGATTTTGTTGATGAATGAACTGTATTATTGTAATTGTCAACAACATCCTGAAATACAGCTACCCATTGTTGAGAAACGATTGGTGTAAATTTTTCATTAAATTTCTCTTTCAAAGTGTGATTAAAACGCTCAATAACAACTGCCTTCCTTTCATTAAAGGTGTTGTATAATATTATACCATTATCTTTAAGAAATTTCACAACTATTTTGGTTTGAAACTCTGTTCCCTCATCAGTCCATAACATCTTTGGTTTCCTATTGCTTATCCTAAATATTCCACTGAAAGCTAACATGGAAATATTACCCCTTTTGTTTTTCAAAGGAACAACCCATGCAAATCTTCTACTCAAATCAATAATTTGAGGTGAGAAGTGAAGTCCCACTTGTGACGCACCCCACACCCCGCGTCCAACAATATTTTGACTCTGTTGCTGCTTGGCAGTCAAACAAAATTGAAAATCATTCCAAACAGGAAAATCACTGTTTATAATGACACCATAAAAGACAGTGAACATAATATATATGACGGACAGTGAACATCATAAAGGACATAAAGGACAGTGAAAGCACAGTGAAAACAAACAACAGGCACAAATAACTAATGTAACATGTTAGAGTAATGTAATAGACACCGTGTAACACCAGTAAATTTCAGATAATTTTAAAAATGAATTTTACAATCTTTATTTTATGTAAATTGATGAAATACTTCAACACTGTTGAACACATGTCACCTTCTTGCTACTTCCACGAACCTCCAGTTTAGCAATCTTTGGACATGTTAAATAGGGTGGTGAATTAGGGTGATGTAGAACACTGCTTCATCAGCGATTAACATGCGGAATTTTTATTTTTAACAGCCTTTCACTGAATTATTATATTTAAATTGAAGAATACATTCCATGACATAACATGTTCTTTTAACTCTCGAGACGCTGATTTGTTCACACGTAATGTCTGTCCTGAAAATGTGGAAGGCAGACAACACAACAACGATTCATCTGTAACAGAAGATTCAAAATGTGCTTCTGCAAAGGAAGATTCAGACGACATTAACATGATAAACGGAAGTGCTTCTTGTTTTGCAACTGATGAGTGGAAACGGAAAAAATTAACAAACAATCTTTTATGTTGAGAAAATATATAATTTTCCGAAATGTGTTAAATATTTTGCATTTTGATTTTAACCGAAAAAATAAAATGTGTTTTTGTTTCTGTAGAACAATCCAAGAGTAATATGGGACAAATAAGGTGCAGTCTCAGTTTGACAGTGATGAAGCCTTTTTGAAGAAACAATCACGAAATCAAGACTCACTTCCCATAAAATACAAGTACATGTCTGGGCCTCGCAACACCAAGATTAATATAAAAATAAACAAACACAAAAAGGTTCCAGAAAGGTGAATATGTTAAACGTGCAATGTGTGCAGAATGGATTTTGCTTCAACGAGTGACATCAAAATACACATGAGGATCCACACTGGAAAACACCCCAACAAGTGCTCTGTGTCATATAGGTTCCTTGACAAAAGGCAATTTGAATAAACATTTGAAGATCCATACAGGAGAGCGACCTTACAAATGCTCGATATGTGATAAAGGTTTCCCTCAAAAAGGCAATTTCAAATCACATATGAAGATCAATACAGGAGAGCGACCTTACAAATGCTCGATATGTGATAAAGGTTTCTCTCAAAAAGGCAGTTTGAAATCACATATGAGGATCCATACAGGAGAGCGACCTTACAAATGCTCGATATGTGAAAAGAGTTTCTCTCAAAAAGAAAACGCATGTGAAGATCCATATAGGAGAGTTGAAATCTGAAATACCAGGATCTGAAAAATGAGGTGAAGAGGATTTTGAAATTGAAGAAAAGAAACCTGAAAATGTACCAGTTATAGTCGGAGCAACAGTGAATTTGGAAAACAAAGAAAACGCTCAGTCATTAAAAGCATTCCAGGGAATATCACGACAAACAAGTTGCAGGTGGAGGCTGTCAGTTTCAACGATGAATCTAAAATGAGCCCTTGAAACAACGCTATGAGAATTAAGTTTCACAAACTGTCCATGAATAATGATCCTTTACCGGAAAGGGAGGTGGAGATTTTGAGTTCTGGGAGACCTGCCTCCCACCTCCTGAAACCTGCATGTGGAGATAACAACACACGAGAGCGTCCTTACAAATGTCATATTTGTGATAAGGTTGTTATTTCCAGACGGCGCTGTGTAACCCACGCTGAAGTGCTCGCATAAAAAGTGCTCTGACTGTGGGGAAAGTTTTGCTGATAAAGGTTTGTTAAATTCACATAGCATTACCCATACTGGGTTGTACATGCCCCCCTTGTTAGCGATCCTCAGAAGTCGGCAAGGTATTCAGTGAAACAGTGAGGATAAAGCTATCGCGGAAGCGTGCAGCCCTTTGGGCATATACAATGTAAGCACAACTACTTGGAGTACCATCTGTAACCCCTGACAACCAGCCAGCACCCCAAACCTCCTGATGAAAGCCATACAGCTGTCTATCACCAGAATGTCCACAACAATCAATGCAAACTGATCTCAGAAGGCAACAGGAATCTCAAAATGCTAACCCCATCTGCGTCCTCGAACTAAGTTTAAATAAAATGACAGCTTTTTAAAAATGTAAAATTTATTAATTTGGTCATCTATATTCTCAAAGTAGTATATATGCATCTGAATTCAATCAAGCAACTCGTAAAGACTTGTGTTGCTATCGAGACAAGACGAACACCTGGCTCCTTATCTTTGGCTACCTGGTGGAATGCGTGCAGGCAAAGTGTGCTAAAGCCCTTTTGGTTATTATAAAGCTCTCGATATGGCTTAGTATGTGTCTATTAATTCTTAAATCAATTATACAGTGATTGTAGGTTGGTTACATGGAAAATTACATGCGCTCTTTTGCACTCAAAAAGCTAGAATATAATTACACGCTGTAGGCAAGGGTTTTACGATCCAGGTGTCCCGGTCGTCGAGGCCACTCCTGGCAGTTTGGGCAAAGAGGTCTGAGACGATTCAGCTCGCTCAGCGAGTGGACTGGAGGGAAGTAATTAAATTTACACTTTCACAAAACGCTCCTCCTGTCCTTATCAGGATAATCTGGAAGTGTTCAATTTAATTAGGGTCTTCTTGATTTGTCCCCCTTTCCATGGAACCGTTATTTGGATTTTAAATCTGCTTTCATGAATAATTCCTGTTCTTTTAGTTTCGCTCCTTAGGTTAAATTATTACCAACCGGAAAAATAATTTCCAATACAGGACTTTTGCGTCATCTGGGTATTTTGGGTCCTCTGGGACTTTTGGGTCCTTGGGGACTTTTAGGTAATCAATAACTTTTTGGGTATTTTGGATCATGAAGAACTTTTTGGTCATCTGGATCTTTTGGGTCCTTGGGGATTTTTGGGTCTTTGGGGAGTTTTGGGTCTTCAAGGACTTTTTGGGTCATCTGAGTCTTTTAGGCCCTCTGGGACTCTTGGGTCTTTGGGGACTTTTGAATCAAGCACTTTTTGGGTCCTTGGGGACTTTTGGGTATTTTGGGCCATGAAGGACTTTTGGGTCATCTTTGGGTTTTGCTCCTTGGGGACCTTTGGGTCTTTTGGGTACTCAGGGAATTTTGTGTTATCATGGACTTTTTGTGTACTTGGGGAATCATGGGTCCTTGGGATATCTGGGTGTTTTGGGTCTTCATGGACTCTTGGGTCTTTTGGGTCCTTGGGGACTTTTTGGGTCATCCACAACGTTTTGGGTCCTTGGGGACCTTTGGGTCATCAGGGACTTTTGTGTCATCTGGGTCTTTTGGTCCTCAGGGACATTTGGGTCAAGTACTTTTTGAGTCCTTGTGGACTTTCGGGTGTTTTGGGTCACTAAAAACTTTTAGGTCATCTGGGTCTTGAGTCCTCAGGGACTTTTGGGTCAAATACTTTTTGAGTCCTTGGGGACTTTTGGGTATTTTATATCATTAATAACTTTTAGGTTATCTCGGTCTTTTGGGTCCTTGGGGACTTTTGGGTCGTTAACGATTTTGTGGTCATCTGGGTGTTTTTGGCCCTTGAGGACTTTTTCATCATCATGAACTTTTTGGGCCTCATGGACTCTTGGGTCTTTTGGGTCCTATGGGACTTTTGGGTCAACAATAACTTTTTGGGTCCTCAGAAACGTTTGGGTCTTTTGGTTCCTTGGGTACTTTTGGGTCTTTTGGTTCATTAAGGACTTTTGGGTCATCTGTGATGTGTCATGTGGGTGTTTTGGGTCCTCAGGGACTCTTTGGTCTTTTGGGTCGATGGGTATTTTTGGGTCATCAATGACTTTTTGGTTATTTTGGGTCATCTGTCACTTTTTGGGTCATATGGGTCTTTTGGGTCCTCGGGAACACTTGGGTATTTTGGGTCCTTGGGGACTTTTGGGTCATCAAGCACTTTTGGGTTATTGAGAACTTTTGGGTATTTTGGGTCATGTAGTACTTTTGGGTAATCTGTGTTTTGGCTCCTTGTGGTTCTTTGTGTCTTTTGGATCCTCCGGGAATTTTGGGTCATCAAATACTTTTTGAGTTGTTTGGGTCATTGAGGATTTTTGGGTCATCGGGGTCTTTTGGGTCCTTGGGGACCTTTGGGTGAAAGACTTTTTGGGTCCTTGGGGAATTTTGGGTTGTTTGGGTCTTTATGGATTTTGTTTGGGTCTTTATGTTTGGGTCTTTTGGGTCCTCGGGGACTTTTGGGTAATCAATAACTTTTTGGGGACTCTTGGGTCCTTGGGGACTTTTTGAATCAACCAGTTTTTGGGCCTCAGGGACTCTTGGGTCTTTTGGGTACTTTTGGGTCATCCAGAACTTTTTGCGTCATCCATAACTTTTTCGGTCCTTGGGGACTTTTGGGTCATTAAGGACATCTAGTCCCGACCCTCTCAAAACTTCATCCTGGCCCTCTCCAGATCTCGCCATGACCCTCTCAACACCCCACCACGACTCTCTCAACACCTCGTCCCTCCCCTCTCAACACCACGTCCCGCTGAGCACCGTTTTGCATTCAATTCATAGATATTCAGATCTCAACTTTATAGCTCTCGAAACGTCGCCGAATTCTTTTTTGATAAGTTCCACCAATTTAATAGGATTACTTGGACCCAACGGTTTGGACCCATCGGATACCGATACGATCACCAATAATTTGACTTGGGGGATCTTCAGGGGAAGGGGAAGCCATGCGCTTGTCTCCTGAGGGGGAAGCGAGGAACACATGTCCAAGGAATAGGACGAGCTGATTCGGAATGAACACACCCAGCACTTTCATTGGTGTGTTCATTGGCAACTTTTTCGTTCTTGCCAAATCAAAGATTTTTCAACTGATCTTGTGCGTCATTCTGAAAGAAATGAAGAAATGATTTGATTTTCGTGAAAATCTGGATCCAGATCTGGATCTGAGCATTATCATCCTCGGGTAGTTTGGTTGCATCATCATCCTCGGGTAGATTGGTTGCATCATCATCCGCGGGTAGTTTGGTTGCATCATCATCCTCGGGTAGTTTGCTTGCATCATCATCTTCGGGACAGGAGTTCTGATTTTAAAAAACCGCAACGTTCCGCCGAACTCACGGGTTATTCCATTTAATAATGAACCTTCTTTTGTTGTTGTACAATAAACTAGTACCCGACTGCAAAGCCGCAATGAGCCGGCGAAGCCAAAGCCTCTTGCCACTATTTTACCCATCACTATGGCATCAGTAGGTTAGGTACTTGGTAGTAGGTAGGTGTAGTAGGTACCGTCCCGAGTTCAAAATGACACCATTTGCATTCTGGATGAGATTAAAATTTATAAAATTCCCTTCTTCATTAATTCGGTGAATTCCGTCTCAACTTCGGATATTTCCGGCCGTGAAAAACGATCCCCTCCGGCCGCGAGATTTCTAAAAAATAATTCTTCGCTAATTTTAGAATATTTGACGCCGTTTTCAGCGTCCGAAATGTGGTAATAAGCTTTTTTGAAATATTTTTTCAAATGCTCGAATCTCATTGGTTCCGGTAATTGGTGACGATTTTCGTTGAAGACAACCAGGGCCCGTGTGGGCCCGGGGAACGAGGTTGGTCTTAAAGTATTTTAATTACAAATTAGAGGTGCATTGGATTGTGAATCAAACAAAGACAGGTGAAACAAACTCCTATTGAACTTTTTCGCAATTTTTTTATGCATTCTTCCACATCCGGAAGATGGCGGCCTCCATTGAGTGATTTGGGTTTTGAAATATTTTTTCAAATGCTCGAATCTCATTGGTTCCGATGTTTGGTGACGATTTTCGTTGAAGATAACCAGGCCCGTGCGGGCTGAGGTTGGTCGTAAAGTATTTTAATTACAAATTAGAGGTGCATAAGAATGTGAATCAAAAAAAGACGGATGAAACAAACTCCTGTTGAACTTTTTTCAATTTGTTATGCATTCTTCTGCATCCGCAAGATGGCGGCCTCCATTGAGCGATTTGGTGCGTCAAAGCTCGGAATTCTCAAGGGATCCAGCAAAATCTGGCTTTTCAACATAATACATACGCGTTCATTCACAACACCGGCTTCGCTGGCTACTAGTACCCGACTGCAAAGCCACAATGAGCCGGTGAAGCCAAAGCCTCTTGCCACTATTTTACCCATCACTAAGGCATCAGTAGGTTAGGTAGTTGGTAGTAGGTAGGTGTCATAGGTACCGTACCTAGTTCAAAATGACACCATTTGCATTCTGGATGAGATTAGAATTTATAAAATTTCCTTCTTGATTAATTCGGTGAATTCCGTCTCAACTTCGGATAGTTCCGGCTGTGAAAAACTATCCCCTACGGCCACGAGATTTCTAAAAAACAATTCTTCGTCAATTTTAGAATATTTGACGTCCTTTTCAGCGTCCGAAATGTGGTAAAAAGCTTTTTTGAAATATTTTTTCAAATGCTCGAATCTCATTGGTTGTGGTGTTTGGTGACGATTTTCGTTGAAGATAACCAGGCCCGTGCGGGCTGAGGTTGGTCTTAAAGTATTTTAATTACAAATTAGAGGTGCATAAGATTGTGAATCAAAAAAAGACAGGTGAAACAAACTCCTATTGAACTTTTTTCAATTTGTTATGCATACTTCCGCATCCGCAAGATGGCGGCCTCCATTGAGC
Source organism: Myxine glutinosa (assembly GCF_964187855.1). Taxonomy (NCBI): domain Eukaryota; kingdom Metazoa; phylum Chordata; class Myxini; order Myxiniformes; family Myxinidae; genus Myxine; species Myxine glutinosa. Next base: position 396,058,828 of record NC_136261.1, read on the forward strand.
GATTTGGTGCATCAAAGCTTGGAATTCTCAAAGGATCCAGCATAATCTGGTTTTCAACATAATATGTACGCGTTTATTCACAACACTGGCATCGCCGGATACTAGTACCGACTGCAAAGCCGCAATGAGCCGGCGAAGCCAAAGCCTCTTGCCACTATTTTACCCATCACTATGGCATCAGTAGGTTAGGTAGTTGGTAGTAGGTATGTAGGTAGTTGGTAGTAGGTAGGTGTAGTAGGTACCGTACCTGGTAAGACTTGGTAAAAGAGAACAGCAGACAGTCCTCCCCAATACCTGCATACAATAAATGTCACAAGAAGCTTAAGGAAGTAACTGTACGATGTGCTAGCTTAGGGCCTATTTTAAGAAATTTTAACTGGGCTTAACATACGTTTTCACAGTATGTGTGTAGTCTTCTAATTTCAGTCGCTGTCAGGGCTGGTTCTCTCCGGGCACTGCGGCTTCCTCCACCAGAAGAAGTTAGCTTGCAGTGATTAATTCGGTGAATTCCGTCTCAACTTCGGATATTTCCGGCCGTGAAAAACTATCTGTATTTCTAAACTAAATATGTAAACCGCTTATACCGTATTTCTGGCCGTGAAAAACTATCCCCGACGGCCGCGAGATTTCTAAAAAATAATTCTTCGTCAATGTTAGAATATTTGACGCCGTTTTCACCGTCCGAAACGCGCAATAAGCTTTAAAAAAATATTTTTTCAAATGCTCGAATCTCATTGGTTCTGGTGTTTGATGACGATTTTCGTTGAAGATAACGAGGTTGGTCTTAACGTATTTTAATTACTAATTAGAGGTTCATTAGATTGTGAATCAAAGAACGACGGGTGAAACAAACTCCTATTGAACTCTTTCGCAATTGTTTTATGCAAACTTCCGCATCCAGTCGATGGCGGACACCATTGAGTGATTTCATTTTAGAAATATTTTTGCAAATGCTCGACTCTCATTGGGTCCGGTGTTTGGTGACGCATTTCGTTGAAGATAACCAGGCCCGTGCGGGCCGATGTTGGTCTTAAAGTATTTTAATAATACATTGGAGGTGCATAAGATTGTGAATCAAACAATGACGGGTGAAAGAAACTCCTAATGAACGTTTTAAATTTGTTATGCATACTTCCGCATCCGCAAGATGGCGGCCTCCACTGCGCTTCAGATTCTCGAGCCAAGGCATAATCAGGTTTTCAACATAATACGTACTCGTTTGTTGACAACACCGGCTTCGCCGGCTATTACTAGTACCCGTCTGCAAAGCCGCAATGAGCCGTCGAAGCCAAAGCCTCTTGCCACTATTTTACCCATCACTGTGGCATCAGTAGGTTAGGTTGTTGGTAGTAGGTAGGTGTAGTAGGTACCGTAGGTGTAGTAGGTACCATTGGTGTAGTAGGTGTAGTAGGTACCATTTGCATTCTGGATGGATTAAAATTTATAAAATTTCCTTCTTGATTAATTCGGTGAATTCCGTCTCAACTTCGGATATTTCCGGCCATGAAAAACTATCCCCTACATCTGCGAGATTTCTAAAAAAGAATTCTTCGTCAATTTTAGAATATTTGATGCCGTTTCACCCTCCGAAACGCGTAATAAGCTTAAAAAAAATATTTTTTCAAATGCTCGAATCTCATTCGTTCCAGTGTTTGGTGTCGATTTTCGTTGAAGATAACGAGGTTTCTCTTAAAGTATTTTAATTACAAATTAGAGGTGCATAAGATTGTGAATCAAACAAAGACTGGTGAAACAAACTCCTATTGAACTTTTTCACAATTTTTTATGCATACTTCCGCATCCGGAAGATGGCGGCCTTCATTGAGTGATTTGGTTTCTGAAATATTTTTTCAAATGCTCGCATCTCATTGGTTCCGGTGTTTGGTGACAATTTTCCTTGAAGATAACCAGGCCAGCGCGGGCGGAGGTTGGTCTTAAAGTATTTTAATTACAAAATAGAGGTGCATAGGATTGTGAATCAAACAAAGACGGGTGAAATAAACTCCTATTGAACTTTTTTCAATTTGTTATGCATACTTCCGCATCCGCAAGATGGCGGCCTCCATTGAGCGATTTGGTGCGTCACAGCTTCGGAATTCTCAAGCCAAGGGATCCAGCATAATCTGGTTTTCAACATAATACGTATGCGTTTATTCACAACACCGGCTTCGCCGGCTACTAGTACCGACTGCAAAGCCGCAATGAACCGGCAAAGCCAAAACCTCTTGCCACTATTTTACCCATCACCATGGCATCAGTAGGTAGGTAGGTAGTTGGTAGTAGGTAGGTAGGTAGTTGGTAGTAGGTAGGTGTAGTAGGTACTGTACCTGGTAAGACTTGGTAAAAGAGAACAGCAGACAGTCCTCCCCAATACCTGCATACCTCTTGCCACTATTTTACCCATCACCATGGCATCAGTAAGTTAGGTAGTTGGTAGTAGGTAGGTAGGTAGTTGGTAGTAGGTAGGTGTAGTAGGTACCGTACATGGTAAGACTTGGCAAAAGAGAGGAGCAGACAGTCCTCCCCAATACCTGCATACCTCTTGCCACTATTTTACCCATCACCATGGCATCAGTAGGTTAGGTAGTTGGTAGTAGGTAGGGAGGTAGTTGGTAGTAGGTAGGTGTAGTAGGTACCGTACCTGGTAAGACTTGGTAAAAGAGAAGAGCAGACAGTCCTCCCCAATGGCAATACCTGCATACAATACAATAAATGTCACAAGAAGCTTAAGGAAGTAACTATACGATGTGCTAGCTTAAGGCCTATTTTTAACTGGGCTTAACATACGTTTTCACAGTGTGTAGTCTTCTAACTTCAGTCGCTGTCAGGCGCCAGGGCTGGTTCTCTAACTCTCCGGGCATGGCAGCTTCGTCCACCAGAAGACGTTAGCTTGCAGAGATTAATTCGGTGAATTCCATCTCAACTTCGGATATTTCCGACCGTGAAGAACTATCCGTATTTCTAAACTAAATATGTAAACCGCTTATACCATATTTCTGGCCGTGAAAACTATCCCGTACGGCCGTGAGATTTCGAAAAAATAATTCTTCGTCAATGTTAGAATATTTGACGCCGTTTTCACCGTCCGAAACGCGTAATAATATTTTTTCAAATGCTCGAATCTCATTGGTTCTGGTGCTTGATGACGATTTTCGTTGAAGATAACGAGGTTGGTCTTAACATATTTTAATTACTAATTAGAGGTTTCATGAGATTGTGAATCAAAGAACGACGGGTGAAACAAACTCCTATTGAACTTTTTCGCAATTGTTTTATGCAAACTTCCGCATCCGGTCGATGGCTGTCTCCAGCACTCCATCCAGTGAGTGATTTCATTTTAGAAATCTTTTTTCAAATGCTCGAATCTCATTGGGTCCGATGTTTGGTGACGCGTTTTGTTGAAGATAACCAGGCCCTTGCGGGCCGATGTTGGTCTTAAATTATTTTATTAATACATCGGAGGTGCATAAGATTGTGAATCAAACGACGATGGGTGAAAGAAACTCCTAATGAACGTTTTAAATTTGTTATGCATACTTCCGCATCCGCAAGATGGCTGCCTCCACTGCGCTTCGGATTCTCGAGCCAAGGCATAATCAGGTTTTCAACATAATACGTACTCGTTTATTGACAACACCGGCTTCGCCGGCTATAATGTGCATTTGAGAAACGGTATCGATATGCTTGAACTGTAGCAATTATAGAATTTTAATGTGATTATTGTTCCATTTGTATACATTAAATGAGTTATTCATTATTCCAATTAACCTGTTTTTTACCAATACTAACTTCACACGTTAATTTTATAATCGTCCCGTCTCGTTAAACATCAGGGAGCAACGTTTGTTTAAATGGATTGATCACGTGACAAAGCTTTATTTCCTCGAGATGGATCATTCCCTTTGCGCTGTGTTTACCACCACTCACAAGGTGATGGGTTTTGTGGGTATAGTGAGACCTACCCTCGGTCTCATCTCGAAACATTGTGGACCGCGATCGGTCTCGCGTCATCTCTCATCTCTCGTGATCTCGGGTTGCACTGATTGCATGACGTCATTGAATTTGGGTGCCCTGGGCACGTGACCATGATGCAGGGGCGTTAATCCGCCATTGTGGACAGAGCAACGATCACTCGCACGTGGTTCATTCCTCACCCGGAAGCAGTCCTTGCTTCTTCTTTATCTTTGTTTTCTTTCGCACTGCAATGTGGCGGCGACATACAAATTGCTGACGTCATTAACAATCTTCTTTCAAAGAGGAAGAGAAACGATGTGCATAAACAGGATGTCTTCAATGACGATGAAGAAACTTCCGGGTGATCTTCTTCTGATGCTCGTGCTGCAACGGACAAAGGTTCACGCGATCGGGTCGATTTTTAAGAGGTTTGTTCGAAGATTCTCATTTTATTATTAATACTGAGAAAGATCTGTAAAACGTTCATTTAAAGATAAAATAATTCTCTGTTCGTTGATGGGAATGAAGATAAGTTGAACGTGTTTTTATTGAATTTACGATGGTTAAACCTCTTTCTTACTTTTAACTACAAACCAGGCAGAAAATTTTTATAATTAACTTGTTTGTCCAATGTGGCGTCTAGAAGAGGATATAAAGGTTGTAGATGGATGAGGGATGTTTGTGGCGTTGGTACAGAAAAAAAAGTCGGTCCCATCTCCTACATCCAAAACGAAAGTTTAGAATCATCTCTCAAAAGTCGTTTCGGCTCCATATTAGAACCTACCTGGTCTGTTCATTGTCGAGGCAGGTATCTCTTTTCATAACTCCAGATCATGGCAAAAGCAAAAAATAGGACTGCGTTTCCTGAAGCTCACCTGGATCAGGAGCAACAGTCACTCGAACCACTCGCAGACCCCCCTTCGACCCTGATTTTTGTTTTATATGCCTTGAGCAACTTTGTACATCACAGGTGATGAAGGTTGTCGTCTAGTTTCGTCGTAATTGTTTGTGTAGTTTTGGAGAAGAGAGCAAATCGCAGTTCAAATCGAAAAGAATCAAACCCCTCCCCTCACCTGCCCCCTCCCCCTTCCCCCTTCCCACTGCCTCCTCCCCCTTCCCCCTTCCCCCTGCCTCACCCTTCCTTTCCCACCGTGTCTCATAAATAAAGAAGATACAAGCACACCTGACGCTTGGCCTTGCCTTCAAACTTTGGCACGCTCACTTGGTTGTACTGTCGAAATAAACGTCGAAAAGGCAAAATTGTAATGTGCGCGCATGCACACACACACACACACACACACACACACACACGCACGCACACGCACACGCACACACACGCACACACACACACACACACACAAAGCCAGTCGGACAAGTGTAGGTTGTGCAAGACAAACAGAAAGTTCGAGTCACCTGCTCTCAGGATGCAAAAAACGATTATCAAAACAACTTTACACACAAAGGCACAACAAAGTATGCAAAGTGATTCATTTTACCTGTAAAATCTGCAAAATATCTGCAAAAATTTAAACATCCCAGGTCCAGAAAACTCATAGAACCATGAACCAAGCGCAATCATTGAAAATGAGGATATCATGCTCACGTGCGACCTGATGATTCCATCGAGCATGAACATAGAAAACAAAGCATTGCATCTGGACATTGCACTCAGGAACAAAAAGAAAAAGACAGCATCGATGATTGAGATATCAGTACCCAACGATTTTGGCCGAAGCAACGCAGAAATCAAGAAAATGACCAAATACCAGGATCTCAAAAATGAGGTCAAGATACCCTGGAAGCTGAAGAGCATCGGAATTGAAGGTGGCCCCATTCCACCTCCTGATACCCGCAAATGGAGATAACAAACGACACGCACACCCTCACATACACTGTCTCTGCCGAGCTAGTCTATGTCTGTGTCTGTCTGACTGTGTCTGTCTCTGCCACACCAGCCTAGATCTGTGTCTGACTTTTATGTGATTAACATACCCATTCTATCCTTGGCAGGTCAGCGGTTGAATGGACAAATCTTTGGAAAGGCTCAAGTCACAAGGCCTGAGAGCAGAAACAGGCCAATTTCAGTATGATGGATTAATTCCCAAGTCTGGTATGTGACTGACATAGTGACATATGTTTTTAATTCCACCACAGCATGTCAAGAAGGAACCTTCGTGAATTATTTTTTTATTTTTACCTCTGCCACCAAAGGTGGATGGAGGTTAAGTTTTCACCCCTGTCTCTTTGTCTGTGAGCAGGATATCTCAAAACATTGTGGATGGATTCTGATGAAACTTAGTGGACAGGTTGCATGTGTGACGAGAACATGTTGGTTAGATTTTGGTGAAGTTCAGGATGCGGATCCTATAATTTGCCCATCTGCAGCGCAGCAGTCGACAGGGTTTTGCAATTGTGTTTATCAAGATTCTGAGACGCAAAATATTAAACAATATTAAATCCTTTAGTAAAAATATTATTCATGAGATCTTTAAGCAAATACAGCGCAATATAACAATTAAATATACGACAAATCAATGCTGCTAGGAATCAGTGGTTGATGGGATACAGCAGCATGCAAAAAAAACCATTATAGGTGACAGTTTGAACATTTGAAATACAGTTTGATCCAGAGGTAGGTGGTGTGGTCATGCTGGCTGGTAGATATGGTTTATTTAAGGTAATATGTGCATGATTTAATGTACGATCATGTCATGGAGTGTGGAAGGAAAGTTATAAATATATGATAATACATTAAATCCCATTGCGAGTAAAGTTGGAATAAATGATGTTGCATTGATGAGTTGACTGACTGCCTGGACGCAATTGTGGTTGTGGATCTGCTGATGTACCATCTATTGATGTGGATCCATGATCGAGGTTGTGGATCCGCCATTTGGAGAGGTGCTGGGCTGAAAGGATAGAAACCTTGAGGAACAATGGTGCCTAGCTGATGGTCCGTGCAGTCGGGAAACAAGTCAATTGCTTACATGTTAAGGCTCTTGCTTTAGGGAGAGGAACTATCTTTTGAGGTTTAAAATTTAAATAAAGTTGAATGTGGGATGTTCTGAAATTGATATCATGAACAGAAATCCTTTAAATTATTTATATTTAAGTTTAGGAACAACCAATACTGCACAATTAATGAAATGCATTTTAAAATAAAAATTAAAAAAGAGAAATACGAATTGAAAATCATAAGAGATAGAATTGTGAGAAACAAAAATAAAAAAACAATATCTATGTGTGTGTATATACAGTCACGTGAAAAAGTAAGGACACCCCAAGTAAGGTTTTGACTTTTTCAACATATTTCAACATACAGCTATTTGATCTTCATTTCAACAATATTGATAGATAAAGGTGATATAATTCAACAAATATCATGAAACCTTTACATTTTGTAGTCCATTGTATAATTTAAATAAACATAAATGCAAATTTCGCATGTGGAAAAAGTAAGTACACCCTTGGCTTTTATAGGTTGTATTGACCCCTTTCGCAGAAACAACATCAAGTAGGCGTTTCTTACAACTGTCTACCAATCTCTGACATCGACTGGGAGAAATTTTTGCCCACTCCTCCATGCAGAATTATTTCAGCTGTGCTATGTTTGAGGGGTTTCTTGCATGCACAGCTCGTTTGAAATCCCCGACAACATCTCGATGGGATTTAGATCCGGGCTTTGACTTGACCATTCCAGAACCCTCCATTTCATGCTTTTCAGCCATTCCTTGGTGGATTTACTTGTATGTTTAGGGTCATTGTCATGTTGCAAGGTCCACCTTCGGTTGAGCTTCAACTCTTTGACAGATGGCCTCACATTATCCTCAAGCACCCTCTGGTACAATGAAGAATTCATAGTGGATTCTATAATGGTGAGCTGCCCAGGCCCCGATGCAGCAAAGCTGCCCCAAACCATAATATTTCCACCACCATGCTTTACAGTTGGTATCAGGTTCTTGTGGTCAAAGGCTGTCTTTGGTTTTCGCCAAACATGTCTTCTGGTACTGGGGCCAAATAGCTCTACCTTTGACTCATCCGTCCAGAGCACATTGTTCCAGAAGTGCTAGTCTTTGCCTAAGTGTTGATTGGAAAACTTTAGTCTTGCCCTGATGTTCTTTCTGGACAGCAAAGGTTTCCTCCTGGCACACCTCCCATGTAGATCAAATTTGTGCACCCTCTTTCTAATGGTAGACTCGTGCACTTTGACATCAATAGTGGCAAGAGCTACCTGTAGGTCCCGTCTGGGGTTCTTGACATTCTGGGGTTCTTGGAGACTTCTTTCAGCATCTTGCGGTCTGCTCTCGGGCTGAACTTGCTGGGGCGGCCTGGCCTGAACAAGTTGGCAGTTGTTTGGAATCTTCTCCACTTGTAGATGATCTACTGGACAGACGAATGATTGATTTCAAATTGTTTGGAGATCTTTTTAAATCCCTTCCCAGACTCGTAGGCATCTATAACCTTCTTTCTGAAGGCCTCAGAGAGCTCTTTTGATATAGGCATGGTGACGCCGCACACTTCAACAACAAAGAGCAAACGAAACTAAATGTCTAAGGTTTGAATAAGACAGGTTCTTCCAAGATCCTCTCTAATGATGTTCTATCATTTGCACCTGAGCTGGTGCACCTGATTCTAATTTTAGGTATTTGAAGTAGTGATAAATGTAGGGGTATACTTACTTTTTCCACATGTGAAATTTGCATTTATGTTTATTTAAATTATACAATCGACTACAAAATGTAAATGTTTCATGATATTTGTTATATTATATCACCTTTATCTGTCAATATTGTTGAAATGAAGATCAAATAGCTTTATGTTGAAATATGTTGAAAAAGTCAAAACTTTACATGGGGTGTACTTACTTTTTCGTGTGTGTGTGTGTGTGTGTGTGTGTGTGTGTGTGTGTGTGTGTGTATGTATGTGTATATATAAGTATGTGTATGTGTGTGCGTGTGGATGTATATAAGTATGTGTATGTGTGTGCGTGTCTGTGAATAAGAGAGAGACAGAATTGTGAGGAACAGAAATGAAAAAACGAGATGTGTGTGTGTGTGTGTCCTCCTTGTTGCGTTTTATTTATATTTTTTTGGACACAGAAACGAAGCCCAAGTAAGAGCTAACACATTGAACATGAAAACATGTGCAAACACATTAAAAATACAATGAAGGGAGCGGGGGACAAGAGGGGGAGAGAGGGAAGCACACAACCACAACAACAGTGGAGAACAGGGACATCGGTAGATCCGTGGGAGGGGGAGGGCTGGGGGAGGAGGGAGGAGCACACAGTATAAAGCAAATGAACACTACTAGGAATTTCAGGAAAGAAGTTGGGGATTGAAAGAGGTGGATTTGGCGTGTTTTAACGGAGGTAGAAAAGGTCAATGTTTTGGATGGGGGAAGACAAGAGATGGTGGTGAACAACTGTTTTAAAACTTGGAGGGAGGAGAGTGATTGAAGAAAGTGTGGGAGTTTATTCCAGAGGCAGGAGAAAAGAGGAATGAAAGAGTAAAGGTGAGCAGAGAGTCTTGATTTTGGCAGTTTCACCAGAAGAGGGTTGCTGGCAGATCTTGTGCCTCCTGCACGAATATTTTGGGGACAGGGCACAGACAGAGCAGGGGGGGGGCGGGGGGGGGAGGCCGGAGAGGAGTTGGAAGAAGACAGAAAGACCACCAACCTGCCTGCATTGACAGAGAGAAAGGCCCTCAGATCGGCTTTATTGCAGGTGATACCAATGATTCTGAATGCTTTGGTTTCAACCGTGTGAAGCTGAGCTTGGAGTGAGGCAGGAGCACCAGCCCAGAGGGGAGAGCATTATTCCATTGAGCTGTGGATGAAAGCTTTGTATGTGATGAGGAGCTCAGAAGTACCCAGTAAGGACTTTGCATGATTTGGGATGCCCAGACGGTGACTGGATTTGGAGGGCAGCTTGGAAATGTGGTTTTCTCAGGAAAGATCATGGCAGATAGTGAGACCCAAAAGCTTGAGTGACAGAATTCCTTCAAGAGGCTTGTTCAGAAAGTAGATGGGAGGGCTGTGCAGGCAGTCTTTTCGGAGAGACAAAGTGAGAGTGTGAGATTTGTCAGGATTGAAAGACATGTTCCAATTGTTTGACCAGTTTGTGATGTTGTCTTAGTCTTCAAAGAGTGAAGAGGCTGCTGCCTGCCGATTTGAGGGTTGAGCTATGGAGCGGCAGAGAGTGGGATCTACTGTCAGGGATATTTTCCTGCAGTGGTATGTAATAGATGAACCAAAAATTCAATGTCAGAAGAGAGTCACAAATTTTAATTCCCGAGGAGGACAACACTTTCTATCCACAAGGAAATACACAGCAAGAAACAATAACCTTTATGAATCAATATTACATTTCACAAATTACATTGCAAGATTCACAAAAGGTCCCAAGTGAAATCCTGGTGCAATAGAGATGCACAAAGAAATGTCATACCAAACACCAGCATGCATAGAATACAGTTAATATACAGTGTAAACATACAGAATCGACCAGCCAAGTAAACATCCTAAGTACATCATGACAAACCTCGTGAAAATCCTGAAGTGCAACACACCAACATCTTACAATTCCAGTGCTAATCCTGCTAACTGGACATCCATTCTGATTCTTATACAATTTCAAGTGGGAGGAGCAAGTGGAGGGGGGAGGAGCGAAGAGAAGGGAGGAGAGCAGTAGGATTGGTTGGGCAAAGTTTGGGTGGGAGGGAGCAAGGATCGGGGGATACAATGTGATTGGTCGAGTGAAATATTGACATGAGAATACTCGCCGCTGAGAGCAGATCTGCATTTTCAGATTCTTTAATGAGAAGAATGTGTTGGTCCAGACTCTTCAGCGCCATGAACCTATCAATCATAACGTTGCGTTAATGTTGTTATAACTTTGCAGCAACGTTTTATAACGCCATTGCAGGGACATTAACTTTATGGTTTAATATTGTTGTGGTTTTGAGAACCCTCACTTATAAATAATTACTTGTATATAAATTCTCATCATGAATGGTTCAAGGTAGCACCCCTAGATAGGCCACAGCAACACGTAGGTCACCATAGGATTCCAGTTATTTCATTAGTATGTGTTTTAGATAAGGCCGTGTTTCCAACAGTTGAATCTGCGTTGCGTCAATCAGATAAGAGTAGGTCCGCAATCCGTCCATTTTTGCAAACCTCCCTCCAAGCGACGCCATTACGCGCCCTCCAGTATGCTGCCTTGAGCTGGAGCTCGCTCGAACACCACCATAAGCCCCCCGGTGAGGGCCGAGAAAGGAGGCGGAGCGCCAAGAAGAAGATGTGGCCACGTCATCCAGTCGTCAAAGGCCTGGCCAGTAAGCCCTCACCAGCCAACCAGGGCTGAGGTGACATCGCCGACAGGTGTGGCTTTGGGGCTCATGGAGTGATCGCGCAGAGAGATATAAAAAGCGAGCGAAAAGCCCTTTCATGGGCTTTGATGGGAGAGTGCATTTGTGAGGACTCGTGCGAGAGCGGCGCTATTAACAGGACTTCGAGGACTTCGATGCGAGAGCGCTGGTTGTACGAGATTTGTTGAAGGTGCGTGCGTTGCAAGAGGACTCTTTGGGAAATGCGCATTGAACAGGATTGAGAAGAAGAAGGGCGCACTCGTTAAAGAGGACATTGGGGAGAGAGAGGGCGTTTGGCACGAGCGTGCATTTATTACGTACGCCACAGGACACCAGCTTCCCCCCGCTATATAACTGTCCGGTCACGTTCAACCATACGCGCAGCTGCCTGCCGGGTTTCGCCCACTGGACCGGAGCCTGGACCCCATCGCCGGACCCTCTACCTGTTCCACCCTACCATCTACAATCCCCGTGAGAGTGTGTACGTTTGTCTGGGGTATTAAGCATAAGGCTGTTTTATGACTCCCCTGTGTAACTGCTTCTTCCTCTTCCTATCCTGTACATTCTTTCGTTTCCTCTTCTCGTTCTTGTAAATAATAAATAAACCCATCTTTGTTCTTCCAACTCTGGTTTCCTCTGGTCCGATCACATCTGTCCTTTCTTCCATTGGGTAAACGTGGCATGATCGAAACCGCTCAGAATCGGGTTTAGTCCCATTGTTAACGGCCCGGATCGCGGCTCGCTATCCGCTCGGCGTTTCCACCAATAGCCGTGGTTCAGGCGGGAGTTATTTCCCTGCTTTACGGTCGGGTTAGTAATTAGGTATTTGCGACTAAATTGACCAATCACCCTACCTAATACCGACCGGATGGAGCGTTATAACTTCTAATGACTCGGGTCGGCCAGATAAAAAGACAAGGGGATTGACCCCCCCCCCCTTGATAAGGGGAGCGTCGACGTCCGAGATCCATAACAATATTTAGACATCAATAAAAACATGCACACAATAAGAAAGTCCTTATTTAATCAAAAGGTCGCTCAGTAGCTATGACAATCACATCCTTTTTCAATCTGCAAACTCATCTTTTCCCTCATAAGTCAAATCATACTGCAATCCCACAAAAGATCTTTTCTGAGAAGCAGAGAGCCAGAGGGAGCTAGCCCACATGGATTTTATACTTTAGACTAACCCCTATCAAACACTAACGAGCCATAAGTTTTTTTATTTGATTCAGTGTTTAACCATCGTTCTTTTGAAAGATTTTACTGAGAATGCTGACAATTTCATAAAATTATCTATCAGATAAAAAAAAAGAAAGTGCAGTGGGCCCATCCCCCATTGGCCAGTGCAAAGCAAAATCATCCACCTTCCATTGTCTAACGGGAACTCTTTTGCCCAAACTCTGCAAAATAATTACCAAGTATTTTGCATTTACTTATCAACACAATGTTTATCTTGGACTTTGTACTGAGTCGATTATTTGCTGATTACTCCAGGCAGCTGGTCAGACATGGTGTTATTCAGCTGTTACTTTGTATTATTTAATTATTTACCAAGAAGACAATATATTTTGCTTCAATATGCTTATATAACTCAATAAGACATACTTGATCTAACATTACCTTATTTCCAAAAACACTATTTGTAATAATATTACCCTCAGTCATAAAAATGATTTTGTCATGACATTATGTGATCTACCATTGCCTCCACTAAGAATTTTTACTTTTCTCGAGCAACGAATTTGGTCAGTGTCGGAGATAACTTGCCAACTGAAGGAAATCCCAGATTCTGCATGGAAACCACAAAAAAACTTGCAGAGTAGGAAAGCAGGTAGTGGCTCATAGAAATTACTTGCTTCATAAATTTACACTTCCACACGACTAATGGGCGATGAGAGAATTCCCTTCAGGGCCACATGCAGGATGCGACTAGAAAGGAAGTCTGCAAGCCATGCGTGGAGATTCAAGAGGATACTTTAAGAGGAGAGTTTGGTGAGCAGGGTGGGGTGTCTGAACGTATTGAAGAATGTGATATGTCAAGGGATACAGCTCTGATTTCCTGTTTGGCATTGAGGACCTCCATCCATTGTTGAGACAGCAGAAGTTGCATACCCAGTGTAGAATGACCTGGTCTGAATCCAAATTGATGATCCGAGATCAAGGCGTTGGAGAAGAGGAATGATTTGATGTCAGAAGCGATGATGGATTCCATGACCTTGCTGATTATTGGGAGCAGGCTGATTGGTCTGTAGTTGCAGGATCTGTTTTTGCACCTTTTTTGTGTAAAGCGGTAATGTTGGCTGATTTTCAAGCAGATGGCAGATGGCAGATGATCTTGAGCAAAAGAAAGGGTGAAGAGAACAGAGAGAGGGTGAGATAAAGCGGCAAAGCAGGATTTTGGGACCCAATGGGCTGATGCCGTCTGGTCCAGTTGCAGAATCAGATTTGAGGTTTGACAGAAACTTCTAAGCCTTGTCAGGAGAGAAGGACACCAAATTCAGGAGCAGCTGCATCTGTTTGTGTAAGGTGGGTACAGAGAGAGAGAGATGGGTTTGAGACACAATATTTTGAGGCAAACACAGAGTTGAGGCATTCGGCTTTGTAAAGTTTTATTTTTCTTTATTTTCTAATCTAATTTTCGGTTTGTGGAGGATGAAATGTCATCGTATCAATACGATAGTATAGGTGTAACATGGATCGTGGATGCGTCGGTGCCTTCTCAATGTATTTAAGCAGGGAAATTGGAGGTTAAGATTGTTTATGTGTCTTAACATGGGGGGGGGGGGGCAAAATAAACCCTGCATCCCAGGGATCGTAACCAACAGGCAACACCTCAAGCCGAGTCTTTGGTCGAGAAGACATGGAGTGTTTCGAGAGAGCTCGGCCGTTGGTCGGCGTGGTATCAGGGTGACGTCCGAGTGAGAAGGTTCGGAAAGGAAGAAGAAGAAGAGTTTTGTGAGCTCTCTCTCAGTCTGAATTTTGTCCCTGGGGGTCGCGTTTTGGTCTAATGTGTGATGATGAGGAGACTTTCAGGAGCTTTTAAGGAACTTTTGCGATCGTGAAGAGGACCAATAAGGTGGCGGTTTGCAGGGCTCTTGGCGATTCAGATGGAGAGAGAGAGAGCAAAAAGAGGGCTGTCTTCACAGCTCACTCGACGGCTCAATGCACGTCGCCATCATCACCTCGGCGCAATATTGTGCGCTCAGGTGCGGGAAGCATTGGACTTGGCCACCCTGTGCTGCCAACTTCATTCAACGAACTCGTTGAGCAAGCTGAGTGCAGGCCGACTAAAATAAACCATTTATTTTGTTTTATCTTTTACCTTGTGTGTTTTTGTATCTGCGTGGAGGGTTTGAAATCTGAAATCTTCAAATTTAAAGTCAATCGGATGAAAATCTTGCTTATAGCTTTTGGTGAAGTTTCGTGAAGATCGGTTGAAAATTGTGACCTGCAGGCGACTGACGTACAGACAGAATAACACACAAGACCAACCAATATACAGCCATGCGTCGCTTAGCATCCTAGATACGTTCTTGGAAACATGACGCTCACCGACTTGGACGTTGTCCGAACATCACATTGTGAACTTTGTATTTATATTTACGTGTATGTGGAATATTGCAGTGTACTTGCACTGTACAATATTGACTAAATTCACGAGATAACTTACACAACTAATGAAACGCAGAGGTTAAGAAGGCTAATATAATAACATAATGTCTACATTAGCTAATATATTGAAGTAAAAAAAATACAGGTATAATACACATACAGTAAAACAGGTACAGTACTGTCTAGTAAAGTACAATTAAACAGTACACTGTTCACTGATTGAGAGGTCATTATCGTCGTGATCATGGAGTGTGACATACCGAAATCACGTGCGATAGCATTCACAGATTTGCCGCCCTCACGCTGTCTTATTATTTTCTGCTTCTCCTCCAAATCAATGCTTTTGCGTTGTTTCTTGCTGCTGCCACCACGAGGGCTGGTTGTGCTGTGTTTGGGACCCATGGTTATCTTTAGGGAGGATTGATTTCAATAAAATCAAATGAAAAGACAATGGAATAACGCTCTCGATACACGGGGGTAATCGAGACAGGATGTTGATGATGTTGCGGTGCTGCTGACGAGGCAAAACAAAGCATACTGTTATACAGTTTGTAAACTTTTTTTTTCATAAGTAAGGAAATCAAATTAAAAGTACTGCCTACTACAATAGCCAAAACACATAAACCAGTAACATCGGCATTTCTTATATCTATCAAAACATATTATGGATAAACAGTATAGTTACTGTACGCCTGGCAACACCATCTATTTTGTTTAAGAATACGGGATGCATGCGTGAGCGCGCCCGCTCTCAGGCCACTTACGTCCGCTACGTCCCGTTGTCTGAAGGGGGTTTTTTTTTGTCCCCCTTATTTTCTTATTATTTTTGTGGGCCTCGGACGTTGTTCGGACGGCCGTAAAGCGAGGCATGACTGCACTTGAAAAAATCTTCAATTTCCACAAGTAACAAACAGATACATAAAACGTATAACAACAAGTTTTAATTAAAACAAAAGCCGCGTCGAAATATTTCATCGTGACGATTGTCATCAAATGGACGAATTTTTAATATATCTCGGCATTTTCCCGTCTGTTATTTCAGGCGGTGTATGACTGACCATGCCGCGATTAAAAAAAAATATATCTCGGCAATTTCCCGTGTGTAGCGACACGTGAACGAAGCTATGCTCCTCTCTCCACATTATTGTGACGACGTATAAATTAAATATTTAATCGTGACGATTGTCATCAAATGGACGAATTTTTAATATATCTCGGCATTTTCCCGTCTGTTATTTCAGGCGGTGTATAACTGACCATGCCGCGATTAAAAATTTTCGGGCGGTGTATGACTGACCATGCCGCGATTTAAAAAATATATATCTCAATGGACTTGAAGTTACAGGCCTTTGAGAATTAATTTCGTTCTATAAAGGGCAACTTTCATCGGATTTTCTTCCCGTTTTTTTTCAACCGAGTCTAAAACTATGTTAGTGACTGTGAAAAATGAAATGATATATCGAATTTGATTTGAAAGAAAACTGTGTGAGAGAGCAAGACACCACGGGCCTACAAAACAGGCCTCAAAGCTATGCGAGTTAATAAAATGGTGGATATTTGTTTATATGAAGCCTCTCCCAGAATGGGTGGAACTATGGTTCCCAGAATGGGTGGAGCTTTGAGGTTTTGTCTTCTCTGCAAGAACAAGAACAAGAACAGGAAGTACAACAACAGAGGGTGCTCTATGAGCAGCGTCTGCGACGCGGCTAAAAAGTGTGGGAGACAGGACTGGGAGAGAAAGGGAAGGAAACGAGCACAACAACATTAGAGAGCAGGGACATTGGTCGATCTGTCGCAGGGGAAAATGCAGAGTTGATATTGAGGCAAACACAGAGTCGAGGCATTTGGCTTTTTCACGGAGAGTGTCGGGTTTGTAACTGTTTGAGGTAAGGGAGGGGATGGAAGGGTAACAAACTCCAGAAACAGATTTGACCAGATGCCACCAGGACTTGGAGGAGGGAGACAGGTTTGAGTGTTCAGTATTGAGGATAGAGAGATATTATTTCCTGGCTCTCCTCAGGGTAGACTGTTTGGCAGTACTTGGACATGTCAAATAGGGTGGTGTATAAGGGTGATGTAAAATACATCTTCAATGGCGCTTAACATCCGGAATTTATCTTTTTAACAATCATTAACTTCATTATTATATTTAAATTGAAGTACAGTCAACCCTCGTTAATCCGGTCTACTTTGTTCCCAGCACCCAATGTCGGATTAGCGAGATTGTCGGATAAACTATTTTGGTCCCAATCCCCCAAGCATTCAATTAGCATCTCCATGGAAATGGTAATTGACGATGTTGGCAAGCGTGCAGGTATCCGTCGGCATGTTCGGCCGATTATGATCAGTAGCTAACATAACTGGCTGTATTGCAATACACCCAGTTTCTAAAGGCCACTGGGTATATTGTACAATGATTGTTGCAAACGAAAATATGGAACATAAGATTATTAAATAACTTGTAATCTTTTTATTTGCACACATCTGGTTGCAGCCGAAAGAAGTCTTGTCTTGTCCATATTGTAGACGTCCATCAGATCGCACTTCCAAAGGATTCATCTCAGGTCCTGTGTCCCCTTGTCGTCATCGTTTGTGTTCGCTCTCGCAGACTCGTCATGTATGATGTGTTTTGATATGCCGCAGCGTTTCTTGAACCAATCTAGCCATCCACTCGAATAGGAAAAATTCTCAATGCCAAACTGTTCGCCAAACTTCTTCGCCTTCTCCATGATCATCTGTCCATTGACTTGTCGGTCTCTTGATCTAACGTCATTAAACCACTTAAGGAGGGCAGCTTCCAACTCTGCGCTCTTTACACGCTCTGCTCCTTGTCGGCTGACTTGTGGGCTCTGACAGACAGCCACTTGTCTTTCGGTTTCAGGATGTTGGAGACAGGTGACCTTCAATTGGTGATTTCCATCCAACGAAAAGTGACGTCGGACGTCTTCCTGTGTGTGGCCTTTGGATGGTCTTTCTTGTTCAAGCAGACTTCCTTCTTCCTTCCTGCAGTGATTTCAAGTCTGGCTATCTTCATTGGCGGTCGTGATGTCTTGTCTGTTTGCAAAGTTGGAATGATGAAGGGGCAGAATTCCCTCCCTTTTATAAACAGGAATGGAGAAACGAACACATCTCCACTGCCTGTTTAGGTGGTTTCACTTTGACCATTAATTGCTGAAGAACATCGATTGCTCCACTGTATCATTGTCACCCAGATTATATGCACATGTTAACTACGAGTGGCCTTGATCAGTTGCACTGTGCCCACTGCAATTCCTGACGGACTTTTGATCATAATCTTGACAAAAACGGTGTTTTGTGAGATCAAACGATGACAGTTTATTTTGGTTAGGAGTCCATCTCAGCCCAGATGTTGATTACTGACCGTCTTGTTGAATCCCTTATTCTGAACCACCGCTTGTGTTTGCATGCCTACCCGCCTACCCGCCTCCCTACCGGCGAATTGCTGATTAGGCAATCAGGTCATGTTGCCTGGTGAAGGCTAATTGATGGTGGTGTTTGTCGGATTTTTGAGACCATTTTACATTTGTTTTGATGGTTTTGTAATGCATTTCCCCTGTCGGAGTCAGAGTGCGATTTCCGGACGAGAGGGATAAAATTAATGGCGGAAATATCTTCATTGGATGTTTTGGTGGGATAGCGAGATTTCCAGATTAAACGGGGTTGAGTGTATACATTCCATGTCATAACATGTTCTATGGACTCTCGAGATTGTTCTCAATTTCATTTCCGTGCAAAAGACTGATGCTGATTTGTACACAGGTGATGTCTGTCCTGTAAATGTGGAAGGGAGACAACACAACAATGATTCATCTGTCACAGAAGATTCAAAATGTGCTTCTGCAAACGAAGGTTCAGATGATATTCACATGACAAACGGAAGTGCTTCCTGTTTTGAAACTGGTGAGTGGAAACGTAAAAAATTAAAAAAAAACAATCTTTTGTGTTGAGAAAACACCAAATTTTTGGAAATATGTGAAATATTTTACATTTTGATTTTGACAAAAAAATTAAATGTTGTTGTTTGTTTCTGTAGAACAATCCAGAAGTAATATGGGACAAATAAGGTACAGTCGCAGCTTGTCAGTGAGCAAGAAGCCTTTTTTGAAGAAACAATCACAAAATCAAGACTCACTTTCTATGAAATACAAGTGCATGTCAGGGCTTCTCAACACCAAGATTAATGTAAAATTAAATGAACACAAAAAGGTTGTAGAAAGGCAAAAACGTTTTAAGTGTAATGTGTGCAGAATGCATTTTGCTTCAACAAGTGACCTCAAAATACACATGACGATTCACAGTGGAAATCACCCTCACAAGTGCTCGATATGTGATAAAGGTTTCTTGATAAAAAGCGCTTTGAAATTACATATGAGGATCCATACAGGAGAGCATCCTCACAAATGCTCAATATGTGATAAAGGTTTCTCTCAAAAAGGCAATTTGAAATTACATATGATGATCCACACAGGAGAGCGTCCTCACAAATGCTCGATATGTGACAAAGGTTTCTCTCAAAAAGGCTATTTGAAATTACATATGAGGATCCATACAGGAGAGCGTCCGCACAAATGCTCGATATGTGATAAAGGTTTCCCTCAAAAAGGCCATTTGAAATTACATATGAGGATCCATACAGGAGAGCGTCCTCACAAATGCTCGATATGTAATGAAGGTTTCTCTATAAAAGGCCATTTGAAATTACATATGAGGATCCATACAGGAGAGCGTCCTCACGAATGCTCGATATGTGATCAAGGTTTCTCTGTAAAAGGCAATTTGAAAATGCATATGAGGATCCATACAGGAGAGAAACCTCACAAATGCTCGATATGTGATAAAGGTTTCTCTCGAAAAGGCAGTTTGAAATTACATATGAGGATCCATACAGGAGAGCGTCCTCACAAATGCTCGATATGTGATAAAGGTTTCTCTCAAAAAGGCGAATTGAAATCACACATGAGGATCTATACAGGAGAGCGTCCTCACAAATGCTCGATATGTGATAAAGGTTTCCCTCAAAAAGGCCATTTGAAATTACATATGAGGATCCATACAGGAGAGCGTCCTCACAAATGCTCGATATGTGATAAAGGTTTCTCTCAAAAATGCTATTTGAAATTACATATGAGGATCCATACAGGAGAGCGCCCTCACAAATGCTCGATA
The DNA here is from genome assembly GCF_964187855.1 of Myxine glutinosa. Classification (NCBI taxonomy): domain Eukaryota; kingdom Metazoa; phylum Chordata; class Myxini; order Myxiniformes; family Myxinidae; genus Myxine; species Myxine glutinosa. The sequence goes on from NC_136261.1 coordinate 396,078,954, forward strand.
TGTGATCAAGGTTTCTCTCAAAAAGGCAATTTGAAAAGGCATATGAGGATCCATACAGGAGAGCAACCTCACAAATGCTCGATATGTGATAAAGGTTTCTCTCAAAAAGGCGAATTGAAATCACATATGAGGATGCATACAGGAGAGCGACTCACAAATGCTCGATATGTGATAAAGGTTTCTCTCAAAAAGGATGTTTGAAATTACATATGAGGATCCATACAGGAGAGCGTCCTCACAAATGCTCGATATGTGATAAAGATTTCCCTCATCGCAGCAGTTTGAAATTACATATGACGATCCATACAGGACTGCATCCTCATAAATGCTCGATATGTGACAAAGGATTCTTGATGAAAAGCACTTTGAAAATACATATGATGATCCATACAGGAGAGCGTCCTCACAAATGCTCGATATGTGACAACGGTTTCTCTCTAAAAGGTGATTTGAAATTACATATGAGGATTCATACAGGCAAGTGTCCTTACAAATGCTTGATATGTGATAAAAGCTTCTCTCGAAAATATGAATTCAAATTACGTATGATGATCCATGCAGGAGGGCATCCTCATCAATGCTCAATATGTGACAAAGGTTTTTCTCAAAAAGGCAATTTGCAATTACATATGATGATCCATGCAGGAGAGCTGAAAAATTGAAATGCCAGGACATGAAAAATGAGGTTAAGAGGATTTCGAAATTGAAGAAACTTGAAATTGTACCTGTGATTGTCGGAGAAACAGGGAATCCAGATGATCAAGGAACCCCCAACTGATAACTTAAAAAGGAAAAGTCTGCCTTGTAAGCGATCCTCAGCAGTCAGCAAGGTATTCAGTGAAACAGTAAGGAGAAAGCTGTCGTGAAAGCACACAGCCCTTTGGGCAAATACATTGTCAGCACAACTCCTCAGAGTACCATCTGTGACCCCTGACAACCAGCCCCGAACCCCTTGAGAAAAGCCATCCGGGTGTATATCACCAGAATGTCCACACCAATGACTGCAAATTGGAGTCAGAAGGCAAGAAGTATCTCAAAATTCAAACCCCATCTGTGTCCTCAAACTAAGTTTGTTGAAAATTACAGCTTAAAAAAAATGTAATTTTTTAAAATTTGGTTCTCCATATTCTCAAAAAAGAAATTGTTTGAAAAATTGATGCCAAAAACTCAAATGGTAACAGAACTTAATCTCTCAATCTGATCTTGGATCTCATCGTGCATCTTTCAGGGTCTTCCTCAGGTTTCCAGTTTGTAATTCTTGTCTCTGTCCTTGCCTTGTATCCAATAAGTTCCATTTGAGTTTTTTGATTGTGACTAGTATTGAGGAATGTTGTTTTCTTTCTGTTTCGTTGTTTTTCTTGTCCCTTTTTGGTGATTCTCAGATGGCATCTTTCCATGGCAGCTTGCACGTCTATTTTTACTCGATCTTTGCTGTAGTCCATGTTTCATTGCCATGTGTGATATGGGGAGAACACTCTTGATGTAAAGTTGTTTATCAGAAGAAGACTTCTGCCAATGTTTTTCATTAAACTTGAATATGTGAAGGGTTTCACAATAAAGAGATGTCCTCAAAGTCCAAATGCACTGTTTGTGTTATTGTGAATATGTATTGGCACATTATGATCAATTATCAGTCAGTGTAAAATTTGGAGTTGTCCATGTCCCCAAGAGTTATTCACAAAACGAGTTGAAAGCCTTTAACAGTATTTTCCATCATCACATGACTGCACTTCATGCCATCACTGATTGCTGACAAGCAGCTCAGTTACATAGGCCCTTATGTGGAAGACCACACAGCTGGTTGCCACCACATTTTTCTCAACATCAATTGTAATGCATTCTTAATGGAGGGAATACCTTTAAACACAGACTTCCAAAGAAGAGTATTGGGGAACAAACCCCTGCGACCCGCAGCCCCAAAGGTTGAGATTCAAGTCGATGTGGCCACTGGCTCGACCAAGCAGCAATAATTATTCCTTCTGACACCAATTCCAAAAACAGATCCTTGCAACTGCAGACCAATCAGTCTGCTCCCAATCATCAGCAAGGTCATGACATCCAACATCACTTCTGATATTAAATCCTTCCTCTTCTCCAATGGTTTGATCTGAGATCATCAATATGGATTCAGACCTTGTCATTCTAATCTGGACATCCTGCTTCGGTTGTCTCAACAATGGACGGATGTCCTTGACTCCAGACAGGAAATCAGTGCCGTCACCCTTGACATATCTCATGCCTTTGATACGGTCTGGGATCCCATGCTGCTGACCAAACTCTCCTCTTGTGGTAACAAATGAAATCTCCACGCAGGGCTCATTGATTTTCTCCTGTCATATTCAATGTGGAGCAAAAATGTAATGATCTCATCTTCTCTTCCTCAACAGCCTGGAGGTCCTCAAGGCAGTGTTCTTTAGTCTAGTAGGAAGACTAGGTCCCCCTGCACCCCCCGGAGATATACTTCTAATCAGTGTTTCTAGATTGGAAAAAATGTGTAGAAAATGACTAGCTATGGCCCCAAGCTGAAATAATGTCCCACATACCATTTTTATGCAAATTACTGCTGCAAATTTTATGCAAAATTATGCAAATTTTATGCAAATTTTTGATGAGGAGTAGAGTTGAGGGGTCTTTGAGGGCTTCATCGAGGTGCTCTCGGTTGCAAGACTGGGTCATTCTGAGAAGCACAGCAGGGTCAGAGATCATGATGTTCTCCTCCTCAGTGAATCTCTCCATCAACAGCCTCTCCATTGCCTCACACACTGTTTTGAGGCAAAAGAGGGACTTTGCGTAGGCCTTTCCACTGAGAACACCTTTGAGAGATCCACTTGTTACTAGTTGTGCCTCAAAGAGAATCTCTGCATATCCAGAACCACGCATCTTGTGTCCAGTGAGCATCCCGATGTAGTTCATGGATGTGTGGAAGGGTCCAATCGTTACTACATGACTAGCAAATTCATTTGGCCAGCGCCAGATGATGGGAAGGGCTTTCATGCAGACACCCAGATCAAATGTATTCAGGACCCATCTCTGACCCACCTCAGCAGTTGCTGCCTCGGAACGCTTCAGTAGCTCACGAACAACTGCGTTGTCTGTGATCGGTTGGTGGATAGGCGTGCAGTAGTCGACTGTTGATTTGCTGGGTGGGGGAGAACCAGTTGCAGAGGTGAAACCCCCTAGCCCAGGCACAGGCTGCAGGCCACAGCTTCCGATGTATCTGATGAAGAGCCAGATGTAGTACTCTTGCATCGTAGTGGCATAGACTGTGTCATTCTCTGCTGGCGGTGTGAATGATGAGCGTTCCGAGGCAGCAACTGCTGAGGTCTTCCTACTAGACTACTTGGCCCTGTGCTTTTTCTGGTCTTCATCAATGATCTTTATGACTCTGGAAAATTGTTATATTTTTGCTGATGACTCCACCCTCCGCCGGTGGAGTCATCCATCTCTCATCCCTCAGGTCGACAGTTCCGGGAAAAAAGCAGCCTCTTAACTCTCTGCAGACTTGGATAAAATTACAAGCTGATCAAACACATGGAACATGTCTTTCAATCCTGATAAATCTCACACTCTCACCTTGTCTCTGAAAAGACCATCTGGAAACCCTCACATCCACTTTCTCAACATGCCTCTTTGAAGAAGTTCTATCACTCAAGCTTTTTGGTCTCACTTTATATATACCATGCTCTTTCGGGGGAAAGTCATGTCACCAACTAGGCATCCTCCATTTTGCGAAGTCGTTCCTAGGCACTGCTGAGCTGCTCACCACCTACAAAGCTTTCATCCACACTTTGATGGAGTGTTGCTCTCCCTTCTGGGTTGGTGCTCCTGCCTCGTACCTAGTGGCTTCCCTCTGTAGAAACCAAGGATTTATCATTGTTGGTATCTCCCGCGATGAAAATGATTATGAGTGCCTCTCACTCTCTTACCACAGGCAGGTTGGCGGTCGCTTTATCTTATATAGACTCCTCTCCGGCCTTGCACCCTCTGCTCTGTCTGTGTTCTGTCTCCCAAATATTCCTGCAGGATGCACAATGTCTGCCAGTAAACCTCTTCTGGTGAAACTGCCACAAGCAAAGACTCTTTCCTTTCCATCACTCTTTCATTCCTCTTTTTCCATCTCTGGAATGAATTCCTGCACTCTCTTCAGGTCTTTAAAACAGGTGTTCACCACAATCTCATATCTTCCCCCATCCAAAACCTTGATTTTTTTTCTACCCCCGTTAATCCATCTTAAATCCACCTGCTTTTAAATTCTGATTTCTTTCTTGAATAAAACGTCCCTGTTGTGTCCATCTTGTTTATCCCGTACACCCCACCCCAGCCTTCACTCTTTCAGAGATCTCCCAATGTCCCAATTCCTTAGTGTTGTTGTACTTCCCTCTCTCTCCCCCTGTGGTGCCCCGCTCCCCTTTTCACATGTTCCATGTGTTGGTTCTCATAGGGGCCTCGACTAGGTGTACAAAAAATAGTTTCACTGTTGTCTCCCCTTCTGGCCAGTACTGTTCTTGGTCAGTTTCTCACAGTGTGGGTGTTTTGACTGCAAATGGATGAGAACGAACATGAGGCATATTTGTTGGTCTCCCAGGAAGAATTTGAGTGTGGTGATGGCCTGTACACATGGAAACTGGGCCCTCCTCTCGATTCTGCACAGTCTGGTTGACTGTATATCATATTTGTGATGGACGCAGTTCCAGAAACAAGGAAATTAATGACTCCAGTTGCCCGACAATATCGTCAGACTTGTCCTTGTTCTTAACCATCAACTCTGAAATGACGTTAAAGCCAATTATTGGGTCTGTCACCAGTTTCGTGTCTGGCAAGTTGTCTTGGAGCCAGTCGCTGCTTGCTTTGCTTAATTGGGAACCAGTATCCCAAAGGTCCTGAACCTCAATCCCATTCAGATTGCAGTGTGTTATGAGATAACCGCAGTCGTACACTGATGAACATTGACATTATTTCATCCAAACAATGGACGAGTTGGTTAATTCATGCATCAGTTCAACATTAAAGTGAATAATCGTAGAAATAAAAACGGGACTGTGGGTCTTGAAGCTTCTTGGATCAGGAGCAAGTCGCTCAAACATCATAGATTTTCTCACACCTTGATTTTTTTTTTTTATGTCGTGCCAAACTTTGGTACATTATGGGTGATGAAGGTTGTCATCAAGTTTCATGTATCAGGGGACATCACGGGTGATGAAGGTTGTGGTCAAGTTTCATGTATCACGGGACATCACGGGTGATGAAGGTTGTGGTCAAGTTTCATGTATCACGGGACATCAAGGGTGATGAAGGTTGTGGTCAAGTTTCATCAAAATTGTGGGTGTAGTTTTGGAGAAGAAAGTAAATAGCTATTTTGGGTCGGGGCAAACCTCCCCCCCAGTTGGCAACCCCAATGAGCGCAGATTTTTATGCGGTCAACCATTCAACCTTTGTTCGGTGTCAGAAATGCAGCTTGTGGTCAGGTTGGTCAAAATCGTGTGTTTGGTTGAAGTAATAATGACAAGTGTTTGTGGACTCACTCACTCATTCACTGACTCACTCACTCACTCAACTCACTCACTCAACTCACTAACTGACAGACTCACTCATTCACTGACTGATGAGCTCACTGACTCATTGACTCACACTGACTCCCTGACTGACCCCTCACTGACTCGCTCACTAACTGACTCACTGACACACACTCCCTCACTGACTGACTGACTCACTCACTGACTCTCACACACATGCACTCACTGTCTGACTCACTGACACACTGACTCACTCACTCTCTCCCTCACTCTCCAGCCAGCATGTGCAGCTGGAGCCCAGCTGGGAAATCGGTGGTTTCGATGGGCTCATGTGGGCTTGTGTTCTGTGTGCGTTTTTAAATTGGGTTCCACATGCGTCTCATCTGGGCTGCTGATGTCATTCTACAACGAGAACGGCACACTTTGACGTCATATCCCACTTTGCAAAGCTGAACGGGGTCATGGGTTTGCATCGGTTAGGTGAGCTGGACTGGGCCTGATGTGGGTCCAGGTGGGCCAAGCCAATGTAAGTTTCAGAAGTTAAAAAAAATGGCAGCCAACAGCTGGCAGCCAACGTGTTATCGAGACCAGTCATATTGTGTAAATCTTATCTATATATATGAAAGCGAAATGTCCATTAGTTTGTTTGTTCATTTGTTAACCTCCTTCTCTGAGCTCCCAAGGTTACTCAGCATGAAACTTTATAGGATTACATCTTTTGCCACCCTGCACCGAAATAGGAATTTTAAAACAGCTATTTTCTCACAATTAATAATTTGAAACCATCCGAGCCGCCACCTGTCGCCATGATCTCGGAGGGTCGATCTCCATATTCAAATCATTAAAATCCTCATTTTTATCTATTTAAAACACGGATATGGTAACCTTCAATGAGGTTCTGATAGAGCTTTTCTCCACCAAGTATCAGCCGGAGCTTTGCGGAGAAATCTCACTGCAAGTGGAAGTTGATCGATGGAAGAAAAAAGTGACACCGCCCTGAAAAGAGGAAGAAGAGGCTGCAAAGGGAAGTGAGGTTGGCTGTCCCAGATAATTCCTGGCTCCAGAATTACTTGTCGTTGTCAAGCCGCCATCCCTCGGGACTGTGATGTGTGGAGGAGGAAGGAAAGAGGAGGGGCGAATGGGAGGAGGAGGGTGCAGCCTTCAAGCATCATGTAACATCTCAGGCGGTGTATGTTGAGGCATAACCGAGAGTTGCAAGGTGTGTGGAGGGCTGGGGGAGGGGTGTCAGATTTTAGCATCACCTAATTTTTCAACATCCCAAACTGTTTATTGTCCATTACGATGTGGATATTCCAACGACAACGAAACAAGTTATTAAATTAGTTTGAAATCTATGTAATTAGTTTGATGGTGAGATCCGATCGTCAAGTATGTTATCATATGTGAGAAATAACTTAATTTAGACGTTGCCATGTTTGGCAAGTTCGGCAAAGGAGGAGTCACGTGACGTCTCAAATGCGCTGATTATTCAAAAACCGAAAATAGTGCAACACAACCTGTACATCGTTTTAAAGGTAATTTTACTGCTCATCTATCAACATCACTCTCAAGGGTGAAAAATCGTTTGTAGGAAAAAGGATCCAGGTGACGCCAACTACAAACCGCCACTTGCCAACTGGTGAACCTCCAATGATTACCTCATCCTCACAACAAGGTGAGTTGTTGTTTTGCTCTTTGTTTGGGATCAAACTGCTTTGAGCTCCCAAGGTTGATCAAAACGAAACTTTCTACCTTCATATGTTTAACCACGATATACCTGAAAATGGGTTTTATCCCGTGATGTTGATGAGGAGGTCATTTGGCCCGTTATTGTCGTGTTGCACTCCCAAGTTAATTTCGTTAAAAACCTGAGATAATTGATTGACCACACCTTCACTCCTTTACACACTTTACACCATTTCCAGCTTTGACCGTTTCCACTCCGACGAACCCTCTCGAAACTTTACACCCCTTATTCCCCTTCGGCCCATTGCACTCCTTTTGACTCCTTTGCTTTGACCCTTTACACCCCTTTCGAAACCGTTGCCCCTGTACACCCCTTAGACTCTTTACACACCTTAGAACATCTTTACACCCCCTTTAACTCTTCACACTCCGTAGACCTCTTTAGACCATTCACACCCCTTCAGACCCCTTTGTTTCTTTTTCTTTTTGTATACAAGATCGAGGCTCGTGTGAGAACTAACATTAATCACAGGAAAAAAAAACTGGACACAAAAACATACAATAAACGGAGCGGGAGACAAGATAGGGAGAGAGAGGGAAGCACACAAGCACAATAGTAGAGAACAGGGACATTTGGAGATCTGTGGGTGGGAGAGGGCTTAGGGGGACAAGACATGGGAAAGGGGGGAGGGGCTGGGTGGGAGATGTATAAAACACATGGACATTGCCAGGACTTCCAAGAAAGAAGTCAGTATTTCAATAAAGTGGATCTGGGGTGAATTAACGGGGGTAGAAAAGATAGAGGTTCCGGATGGGGAAAGACAAGAGATGGTGGTGAACAGCTGTTTTGAAGACCTGGAGGGAGGAGTGGGATTGAAGAGAGTGATGGAGTTTGTTCCAGAGGTGGGGGAAAAGAGGATGAAAGAGTGAAGGTGAGCAGCGGGTCTTGCTTTTGGCAGTTTCACCAGAAGAGGGTTGCTGGCAGATATTGTGCGACCTGCAGGAATATTTGGGGGACAGAGCACAGAAAGAGATGGGCTCTCTCGGAGGCGGTAGAAGACAGAAAGTCCACCAACCTGCCTGCGGTGAGTGAGTGAAAGGCCCTCAGAGTTAGCTTCATCCCAGGAGATTCCAATGATTCTGAAAGCTTTCGTTTCAACAGCGTGAAGCCGAGTGAGGTGTAAGGCAGGAGCACCAGCCCAGAGGGGAGCGCAGTATTCCATTGAGCTGCGGATGAAAGCCTTGTATGTGGTAAGGAGATCAGGTGTGCCAAGGAAGGACTGAGCATGACGGAGGATGCCCAGTCGGCGACTGGCTTTGGAGGCCAGCTTGGAAATGTGGTTTTCCCAGGAAAGATCATGGCAGATAGTGAGACCAAAAAGCTTGAGTGACATCGTGAGAGTGTGAGATTTGTCAGGATTGAAAGACATGTTCCACTTGTTTGACCAGTCTGTGATTTTGTCCAGGGCTGCAGAGAGTGAGGAGGCTGCAGACTGCCGAGGTGAGGGATGGGATATGGAGCGGCAGAGAGTGGAGTCATCAGCAAAGAGATAGAGAGGATTTTCCAGAGAGTCGGAGAGATCATTGATGAAGACCAGAAAAAGCACAGGGCCCATAACACTGCCTTGGTAAACTCCAGCCTGAACAGTGTTGAAGAATTTTATACTTTTAATTCTCCATTTTGTCGTGGTTTTCATGAAGCATTTATTTCCTTCAGAAGAGAGAGAAAACCATCTCGGCATGACTTTTAATGACATCAAGTATACACGGATATTTAAACACTCCAGCAGTTGCAGGACGAAGTGATCCAGCTCATTATTTCTCCCCGAATCCTTGTACACAAATCATTTATGTAGTCTTCAGTTGGTTACCTTCTGGGGTTGGTTTTGTGAGTTTGAAATTGCAAGGCAAGATGTTGGGAGGAGGAAGGTGGCGCAGCCAGGGGTCTTATGGAGAAACTGACGCTGACATCACACAGTACTTGAGACAACATCATTCTCCAAGGTCCGCATTTCCCAGATTTTAGTTATAAACATCCCGTTCTCCCTCCATAATACTCGGCCAAGCTGCCTGACTTCAAAGGGAGACAGCCTTGAGTCGCCGGACTTAATGCCGCCCCGTATGAGAGCATTACAGACTTGTTCTCATCTGATTACAGTGTGTCGAATTGAAAATCTTTTTCGCATGATGTGTTATTCCGACAGTTGAACTATTCCAATATATCTAAAAAGGATGCCCTTAAGAGAAAACGCCATTCGTGTAACTTTTATTAAACTGGCTGCAGATGATTGATCTGTGGGCTGATTGGTCCGGAGTTGCAAGGATCTGTTTTTGCACATTTTTTGTGTAAAGCGGGAATGTCGGTTGATTTCCAAGCTGATGGCAGATGACCTTGAGCAAAAGAGAGGGTGAAGAGAACAGAGAGAAGGTGAGATAGAGCGGCAAAGCAGGATTTTAGGAACTGTGGGCTGATGCCGTCTGGTCCACTTGCAGAATCGCAGTCGAGGATTGACAAAAACTTCTCCACCTTGTCAGGAGAGAAGGACACAGAGTCCATGAGCAGCTGGGTACGACTGGGTCAGGTGGGTACAGAGAGAGACGGGTTTGGGACACAATATTTTGAGGCAAACTGTTACGTGCTCCTCCCCCAAACCCCGGTCACGGTGTACCTCCGAGCCCCGAGAGGAGTCATGGCAGAAAGATGTGTTGTTCTGTATGTCAAAGGTCAATGGGGAAACCACACCAATTGTTACCAACAAACAAGTATTGTATTAAGATCACACAGGAATAACAGAACAAAAAACAATAGTAATCAATTGTACAACAAATATATCATTCCTATGATGGTACCATCAGTTTCATACAATATAACTCACTGTCCTCCAAGTGAGCGAAAATAACATCCCCAATGTCTCTATCCCGGCTTCAAGCCAAAGTTGACCCACGCTCCACGTCGCTCCAGTGATCGTCAGAACGATGTCGAATCGAGACCAGAATCCTGTTCGGCTGACTGTGACAGTCACGCTGCCTAAGATGCATAAAGGTGCCCTCAAGGTGACTGAGAAATCACCCCTTTGGATATGGACGTTCAACGGCTCCCTTTACGGTGAACTGCAAATTTCCACTCAAAATCCATGTTACACACACACACCAGCTTAACTTCTGGATGCGGTGAAATGGGTGAAGCGAGGCAAAGAGCCTAGAAGAGTGATGCAAAATCAGGCGCGAGACAAAAATGGCCAACGGGCCTCTTCTCGAGGCGTAACTGCCCTCAAACAACGATTCTCTTCGGAATCAACCACAAAACCTGAGACGCAGGTTTATCTGTCACAGCGATAACAACTCTCTCGCCGGAATCCCTTTCCCGGGAAACACAAAGTTCACTCGTGACCCTCATTCGCCAATGTTTGCTCAAGACCTCGAAGCAGCTCGGCTTCTTGTCTGACTCACTCGCTCCACCTCCTTTTCCTCTTCTTCCTCTTCATCTTCGTCCGGTTCCAGTTTCTTTCAAAACATTAACTTTTTTTACGTTTTGAAAACAGTAATCTCTATTTCACTTAAACGACAACAATAGTAGTACATGCAACCAGAAATGGTTACAGTGGATGAGAACCACAACAACGGAAGTGACAAATCCGTAACACAAACACAGAGTTGAGGCATTCAGCTTTTCACGTGCGGAGTCAGCTGTGTCACCATTTGAGGTGAGGGAGGAGATGGACGGGAAACAAACACTAGAAACAGATTTGACCAGACACCACCTTGATTTGGAGGAGGGAGACAGGTTCTTCTTTTCAAACATCCTTTTCTACGCCCCTGGCGTTTTTCCAAAGAATTCCCCTTCTTGTAACGTCAGAATGATAAGGTGGTGCAATAGCCGCTGGATAAAATGGTGGTAAACCTGGAAATTGTTTTTATTGAACTCCTTCAAGCCTCTTTAAACCTTCATTTAAATTGAATTACAGTATATACTTGAATATTGCATAACACAAATCGCTTTCATAATACTTTCAAGACCGATGATATACATCAATATTTAGCATGAGAGGGCCTGGCATATAAGAGGGACAGGATTGGGATGAAGAAGACTCTGCCAATATGGTAATGCCTCTCCCCCCCCCCCCCCCCTCCATAACCTCCATCTTTCCTACTCCCGTTAATTCACCCCAGATCCACTTTTTTGAAATACCGACTTCTTTCTTGCTCATCACCATCTAGCTGTATGTATGATATGTATGATATGTATGTCTGCTCATCAGCTGCTTATCACCATCTATTATCTTCCCCCATCCATAACTTCCATCTTTTAGACCCCCGTTAATTGACCCCAGATCCACTTTTTTGAAATACCGACTTCTTTCTTGGAAGTCCTGACAGTGTCCATGTGTTTTATACCTCTCCCACCCCCCAACCCTTCCCATGCCTCGTCCCCCCAAGCCATCTCCCACCCACAGATCTCCCATTGTCCCTGTCCTCTACTGTTGTACTTGTGTGCTTCCTTCTCTCTCCCCATCTTGTCTCCCGCTCCCTTTATTATATGTTTTATGTGTCCGTTTTTTTTTTTGTGAGTAATGTTAGTTCTTACAGGAGCCTCGATCTTGTATGCAAAAAAAGAATAAAAAAGGGGTCTAAAGGGGGTGTAAATGGTCAGAGGGGACGAAAGGGTCGAAAGGGTCTGAGGCTGCATTCCGCAACCTTTTTAGCCCAGGACCCAATAAAAAACCCAGGCATCCAGTCGCGACCCATCGAACCCCCCCACCCCCACCACAAACCGTCACGGAAATATCGATTGCTTATGGCGTTAATATCTTGGCAAGGGTTCGGTTCATCATCTTTGTACAGCAGTACAATTCGTAATTGAACAATAAAGCAAAGTGACGACAATCATCTCAAACACTGTCCTTATTTTGTTGTTATTTTGTATGGATCTCCACGACCATGAGGAGAGAGAGAGAGCGAGAGACCACGCCCCCCTTGAGAATGAGCAGTGGCTTCGATCACAGACACCACGCACTTGATATTATTGTCAACCAATCAGGCGTAAGCTCTCTGCCTTGTCAGCAGCTTCAGAAGAGATGAATCCGCCCCTTCGATGAATCCGGATGAAGATTTAATGAAGAAGATGAAGATGAAGAAGATGATGAGGATGAAGATGAAGATGAATCTCACAACATCATTGGCGTATATCTTTTGTGAAATAGAATAAAACTTTAATTATTAAAGTGACACACCAAGACAAAGTGTTTGAACATTATTAGTCCCTGACCGGTGTACACCGGAGGGGACTATAGGTTTGCACTCCGTCCGTCAGTCCGCCAGTCCATCACGCAAAGAACAGTTTTCTGGACTTTTTTTCCAAACGCTTAATGCTCATGATTTCAACCTTGGCACATGGTTTCCTCATGATAAGTTACAGATCAAGTTCGAACTTCACGACGTTTCGATCATTTTTGACAAAGTTATGGCACTTTGAACTTTGGGAATCCTGGTAATTCTGATGATCCTTAACTCAGTGCCATTTTAAGTTTTAATTTCCTTTAAAAAAGATATTCTCTGCAATAATAGGACTGATTGAGATCAAATTTTCACCTTAGGGGGGAATCGGTCCGGAGAATATTTTAGTGGTAATTATGATGTCATGCGTCACATGCTTTCAGAGTTATGGCGTTTTTAAGCATGAACCTTTAAAACCGAGCTCCTCCCTCATTTTTTATTCAATCGAGGGAAACTTCACAGATCTGTTCAGCATGTCAATCTACTACAATGTCCTTTTGGAATTTGCGATAGGGCACGTGGTTTGGCAGATATCGTCAATGAAACGAAAAATAAAAATAAAAATGGATATCTCTTGAATCGCTGTTACTTCAGACCGTGAGTTGGTAATTATATAATTCACACAGTGAAATACGTGCAGGCTGCTCCACGGAGCGACCTTGCAGGCTTATAAACGAGGCCGGCGTGACACACATGTCTCAGCATACCTCAGATCAAGTTTGAAAACAAGCATCAACCGTGCATAAATTTGCATATTCGATCATTTTTGACAAAGTTATGGCACTTTGAACTTTGGCAGGGGACATTTATTGCAGCACAATACTCAGAATGCTTGTTTTAATCTTCATCGTGAATAGATGATGAACTTAAAATGTAACATGAACTGATAAACAAAACAAGAATAACTTTTACTGAAAAAAACCAATATGTATCTGAACTTATATCCAGGTATGTTCCGTTATCATGAACAACATTAAACAAAACAACTTTCACTGATTAAACCCGAAAGTGAAACTTACAAGCCTAATACAGATGTTCCGTCAGCAACATTGTAGATGTGGATTATCCACATCAGTGCGATGGTTGACTTTGAATATTGGCTACGAGATCATCGATTCGGCTTTCAAGCGGCGACAATGCGATTCTCAGGTTGGTGCACAGGGCCACTGTCTCCAGTTTGTTTTGATACTTGGACTTCAGATATGTCACCATTGAGAAACCTGCCTCACACATCCATGTCGACGTGAATCACATCAGGAACTTTACCGTGAGATGTGCAATCTCTGGGTACTCATGAGACACTGTCAGCCAAAACTTTACTGAAGTGTCCTTCCTGAACAGTGTCTCAAGTGCACCGTCGGACAGGATGTCGATCAAGTCCTCTTTCAATCTTTTGGACAAGTTGCAGCACTACTGAACGTCAATTGAATAAGGGTCTCGGATCCACCTCTTCTCCACGCGTGGATCAACAGGAAAGTATTCGTCAAATCATTTTCGCAGGTTCACCAGATGTTCGATGATGACATCCTTCATGTCCACACGTACCTCAGCACTCTTGCTGAGCAGATCATCCAGGTTTTTGAACATGTCAAATTCATCATTGGTCTGTACTCTTCTCTTCCATATATCCAGCTTTGACTTGAACGCCGCTATCTTGCCATACATTACGAACACGGATTTCGCCTGCTTGTTCGTTTTGCCCTGGAACGATATGTTGAGATTGTCCATCAAGTTGAAGATGTCGGCCATGCATGCGAATGTTGCCATGCATGCGAACCACCAATGCAGTAAAATACTGTTCCCCAAAAAACCAAAAAAAACTTACCCACAATAGTGTACGCTTTCTTTTTTTTGGCTATCTTCTCCGCCACCAGGTAGCTGGCTTTGGTCAGTCCCTTCAACGGAAAAACAGCCGAACTCATTTCTGACTTGCTGTTGTTCATCTCACGTTCTTTCCGGAGAAAAAACTCCGGTGAATTGTTGATATGATCTCCATGTTTCTTCTCGAGGTGCCGTTTCAGCTTTTGGGGCCTGAGGGAATTGTTGGCCAACACGTCAAGGCATATCACACACTGTGGTCGATGAACATTGTGCTTATCGATATTCAAGGTGAACCCATAGTTCAGGAACACAGGCTGATACTTTCTAGCCATGGCGAGTACTTTACGCTCACAGCTCAATCTTTCGAATGAAAAGCAATGGACATTCACGTGTCAGAAACTAAAGGTGTGATCTGACTGACCGGATGCACGCGCGGTATATCGCGGTATATCGGTACAGCGCGGTCGAAGAGTCCACACCACAAAGTTTGTGTCGGCGTTCATTTGATATCTGTTCTGTTCAGTCGGGAGAAGTAAATCGTCGATAAAGTTTTTTCCCCGTGATTTCTGAAACGATCGTGCGACCCATTGAAAATCCTTCACGACCCAATGTTTGGTTGCGGAACGTCACTCTCGAGTCTAGACCCTTTACACACCTTATACCCCTTTGACGCTTTGCTCTCCTTAAGACTTCTTTGACCCTTTACACCCCTTAGACCCCTGTACACCCCCTCAGAAACCATTGACCCTTTACACCCTTTAGACCCCTTACACCCCTTAGACCTCTTTAGACCCTTTACACCCCTTTGACCTTTTAAACCCCTCAGACATTGTTCGACCCTTTACACCCCTTAGACCCTTCCATACTTTTTACACCCTTTCGACCCATTACACTCCTTAGACCATTTAAATCCCTAACACGTTTTTGGACCCTTTGCACCACTTCTACCCCTTTGACCATTTACAACCCTTCGACCCCCTCGACCATTCACACCCCTTTAGACCACTAATACTACTTGGACCTTTTAAACCCATTAGACCCCCTTTAAACCCTTTGCATCCCCTTCAACCCCTTCGATCATTCACACCCCTTCAGACACCTAACACTCCTTAGACGCTTTACACCACTTAGACCCCTTTGACCATCGGAATAAGACAGAATGACCACGAACCTGCCTGCAGTGAGAGAGATAAAGCCCCTCGGTATCAGCTTCATCGCAGGAGATTCCAATGTTTCTGAATGCTTTGGTTTCAACAGCATGAAGCCGAGCTGGGTGTGAAGCAGGAGCAGCAGCAGAGAGTGGAGAGCAGTATTCCATTGAGCTGTGGATCTTCTAAAATCATCAATGTATGTCTAAAACATAGGGGCAATAACCCTGGCGCTCACTTGGAAAAATAAACAGTATACTGCACAGACTCAGGGTATTTTAAACCAATTTCCATGGTTGCTGGAAGACAGGGCAGCATGTAGAATCATTCTAACATAATCATAAGACTTTAAACAAACAAAGAAAAAATACCTATTTGGGGGGCAACCCCCCCTTCCCCAACCCTAAACACCTCCGTAGACCCCAATTTATCTCATGCCTTCAACAAGCATTGGTACATCATGGGTGATTATGGTTCTGGTGAAGTTTCATCGAAATTGTCTGTGTAGTTTCTGAGAAGAAAGCAAATACCTATTTTGGCGAAACACTCCGCCCCCCCCTCCCCCCACACACCTTATCCATTCGGCCAATAAAGGGGTGCCAATTTGATTCATACAGCTGCATGAAGAACTAAATGTATTTTATTTGCCAATGGAGGGCACCCCTTTGCATGAAATTTTCTATGGCATTCCTTGGTTCCACCTAAGAACACAAGTTCAGCATGCACATAAATTTTTTTGAATGTCCCTTATTTTCTGTTGTTTGGCATTTTCTACAAGCTATGGAATGTCCCTTCTTTTCTATACTTTGCCACATGGCACATACCATATAGAGGGGTGTTTTCTATGTCCCTGGCATTTTTCCCAAGAATGCCCCCTTCTTGTACCACGCATTAGAAAGGAGGCGGTTATGATGGGATATGATTGATGTTTAAGATAATGAAGGGTATAGGCAAAATAAGTGCAGAATAATTATTGAGCAGAGACAGTGACAGGACATGGGGCTGCAGCCGAGTCAAGAAAAGAAGAGTTAATACGGTAGTAAGGAAAGGCTCTTTCACTCAGAGAGTAGTTAATGCATGGGATGGTCTCTGAGAAAGGCAGTGGCAACAGAACCAATAGATAAGTTTAAATTAGGATGAGATAGGTACCTAGAAGCTTCAGAGATGGAAGAGTATGGGGATATTGGCAAGATGTTTGTAACTTGAGTATGGATTGGGAGATTGTGTGCATCTGAGTGAAGAGAAGTGGAGCGTGGTGTCTGTGGGGGGTGTGGAAGTGTAACTCAGTATAACTTATTAGTTGGCACTGGTAACTTATTAATTAACCTGGTAACAAAGCAGATATATTTTACATGCAAACTCTGTGAAAGACGAGTTTGTAAATGAGTCAGGAATGCGCCCGAACATGATAATCTTTTGTCCACCTGGTCACAGCCCCTGGCTGAAGCACCCCCCTATCGTTTGGTAAACGGAACTCACAACAGGAGGGGAGCGAGCTGATACCAGGACTTGGTACATGCATGACCTCGGGGCATTAGCGGAAAGGGGATTAACCTTCAGCGGACAGGGGATTAACTCCAGTTTGTCCAATATAAACGAGAGCAAACGTGGAGTCAGAAGCACTCGCCACGATAACCCCTGCCCGACGGAACGAAAGAGGACTCGCCACGAAGCCCTGCACGACGGAATGAACGCGTACCACGAGTTCGGCGCTGCAGCCGAACAAGAAGGACCATGCGGATAGAGTTAACCTGGTCCATTATGTTAAACGATATTATTTGGATCACACTGCAACATATGAAAGTGAATAACCAGTTAATAATAAAGTCATGACCTTTTGTAAACCTGTGTCCGGTCATTGGAGTCCTGTGAGTCTCTCAGCTACAAATTCTTCTACATTTGGAGGCACCGCTGACATCAACTGGACACAAACAAGTCTTTAAAAGGTAAGTTTGTCTTGTTTTTGGTCCAGTATGATTTACGAACTTGGGAATAATTATGTGTATATACATGAAGGATTTGGAGTGTGGGACTTGTGATTGTCCATAGGTGATACAAGGATGAAACGTGTTAAATGATTCTAATTATTCGTGGGCTTGCGAGTATATGTACAGTATACGCTGGGTATTAAAAGCCTTACTCTGGTCTGCAGGCAAGTCGGCTCATGAAGTGCACCATGAAGCGATTTGTTTGTCGGTTCGGTAAGGTCCGTACACGTGTACAATCGTGTACACCCGTTTTAAATAAATAATTTTTTTCAGTTTTCCCGCCATGCCTAAACCTCGTTCGATCAACAAATAAATTCATGACAGACAACCCCCCCTCATGCCGGTCCAGAATTATGATGAAAGATGGCGATTGGAAAAAATTGCATCAAATTTTGTCCAGGTCCATCACTAAGCCTTTGAGACATGCTTCACGGTTGAATAAAAAACCACCGTTTAGAGGCCATTTTTCCCCGCAAAGCGAGGGTTGGCCTTTTCGGGGACCGTGATAGGTGTTGGTTTTTGGTCCCCTTTTTGAAGCAATGTTTTGCGACCGGATGCCCTTCCTGACGCCAGCCCTTTTTGCCGCCTTCAACGACAAACAGGGAAGTTTCACGGTTGAGTGAAAGACACTCGTTTACCCACCCGTACACGTATAAAGTACTTCTTTTTTTTTTTGCACTTGTTCAAAGCACTCGACTTGGAGCCAGCGACTTGCTCGGCGCTCGGCGAGCGACAGGGAACCGGGAAAGGGAATTATAAAAATTGCATACCAACACTCCCTCACTGTCCCTCATTGTCCCTCATGTCCATTCCGGCACCCTGTCTCTTGCTCCCGTTTTTTCCCTCCCTTTACTTCCCATTGGCGGACGTTTTGCGAGAAGCAAAGCGTTTTGCAGGACGCTTGGGTGAAACAAAACCGGTGCTGTTTTTTTTTTGACGAAATTTGCCAGATAAATAGCATGGGTGACACGACGAAATGATTGGATTTTGGTTCAGGTCCGAATCCAGATCCGGCCTATCAGTGGGATACAAAACATAAACTGGTCACCAAGGCGGAGATATAATAATAATAATAATTCTGTATTATTTAGTTAACCAGTTTGTGTGAAACCTCAACCTAAATATAAAAATTGATCTGCTTGGTGTTAGTTTAAGGGCTGTTCCAAATTTATCCTGATTAATGAGAGATAATTACAGGAAATGTGTACTGTTCTTGTTTGGAGATTATGAGACAAAAACAGCAGAGTGGGAATCGGCAGACAATGGAACAGCTAGCGACGAGTGTTTTGTGAGTAATAACCACTCTCTGGTCGAGGCTCATAGAAAAAATTGATACTTATTGATTTGGCACGCGTACAATAGATATTAATGGCGAGGGTTCTGTGGTCGTTCGTTTTGGCTTTGCGAATGGACCAAACCATTGCATGTAAATAGGAGGGGGGTTCTGTGGTCGTTCGTTTTGGCTTTGCGAATGGACCAAACCATTGCATGTAAATAGGAGGGGGGTTCTGTGGTCGTAACTGCCACGTGGTTTCAAAGTTTTTGTTGTTGCTTGCACGCATGTTTTTTTGCAAGCACGTACGGGCAAGCACGTACGTGCGGGCACGCCCGAGTATATATAAATAGAGGTAATATTGAGTTACGGAATTAATTACTTTCAACAATGCAAAGGGTAAACCAAGAAGTTGAATGATATGATTGGATATTCTTCACACTCAGGAAGAAGTTGAATGATATGATTGGATATTCTTCACACTCAGGAAGAAGTTGAATGATATGATTGGATATTCTTCACACTTATGGAAGAAGTTGAATGATATGATTGAATATTCTTCACACTCAAGAAGAAGTTGAATGATATGATTGGATATTCTTCACACTCAGGAAGAAGTTGAATGATATGATTGGATATTCTTCACACTTATGGAAGAAGTTGAATGATATGATTGGATATTCTTCACACTTATGAAAGAAGTTGAATGATATGATTGGATATTCTTCACACTCAGGAAGAAGTTGAATGATATGATTGGATATTCTTCACACTTATGGAAGAAGTTGAATGATATGATTGAATATTCTTCACACTCAGGAAGAAGTTGAATGATATGATTGGATATTCTTCACACTCAGGAAGAAGTTGAATGATATGATTGGATATTCTTCACACTCAGGAAGAAGTTGAATGATATGATTGGATATTCTTCACACTTATGGAAGAAGTTGAATGATATGATTGGATATTCTTCACACTCAGGAAGAAGTTGAATGATATGATTGGATATTCTTCACACTCAGGAAGAAGTTGAATGATATGATTGGATATTCTTCACACTTATGGAAGAAGTTGAATGATATGATTGAATATTCTTCACACTCAAGAAGAAGTTGAATGATATGATTGGATATTCTTCACACTCAGGAAGAAGTTGAATGATATGATTGGATATTCTTCACACTTATGGAAGAAGTTGAATGATATGATTGAATATTCTTCACACTCAGGAAGAAGTTGAATGATATGATTGGATATTCTTCACACTCAGGAAGAAGTTGAATGATATGATTGGATATTCTTCACACTCAGGAAGAAGTTGAATGATATGATTGGATATTCTTCACACTTATGGAAGAAGTTGAATGATATGATTGGATATTCTTCACACTTATGAAAGAAGTTGAATGATATGATTGGATATTCTTCACACTCAGGAAGAAGTTGAATGATATGATTGGATATTCTTCACACTCAGGAAGAGGTTGAATGATATGATTGGATATTCTTCACACTCAGGAAGAAGTTGAATGATATGATTGGATATTCTTCACACTCAGGAAGAAGTTGAATGATATGATTGGATATTCTTCACACTTATGGAAGAAGTTGAATGATATGATTGGATATTCTTCACACTTATGAAAGAAGTTGAATGATATGATTGGATATTCTTCACACTCAGGAAGAAGTTGAATGATATGATTGGATATTCTTCACACTCAGGAAGAAGTTGAATGATATGATTGGATATTCTTCACACTTATGGAAGAAGTTGAATGATATGATTGGATATTCTTCACACTTATGAAAGAAGTTGAATGATATGATTGGATATTCTTCACACTCAGGAAGAAGTTGAATGATATGATTGGATATTCTTCACACTCAGGAAGAGGTTGAATGATATGATTGGATATTCTTCACACTCAGGAAGAAGTTGAATGATATGATTGGATATTCTTCACACTCAGGAAGAAGTTGAATGATATGATTGGATATTCTTCACACTCAGGAAGAAGTTGAATGATATGATTGGATATTCTTCACACTTATGGAAGAAGTTGAATGATATGATTGGATATTCTTCACACTTATGAAAGAAGTTGAATGATATGATTGGATATTCTTCACACTCAGGAAGAAGTTGAATGATATGATTGGATATTCTTCACACTCAGGAAGACGTTGAATGATATGATTGGATATTCTTCACACTCAGGAAGAAGTTGAATGATATGATTGGATATTCTTCACACTTATGGAAGAAGTTGAATGATATGATTGAATATTCTTCACACTCAGGAAGAAGTTGAATGATATGATTGGATATTCTTCACACTCAGGAAGAAGTTGAATGATATGATTGGATATTCTTCACACTCAGGAAGAAGTTGAATGATATGATTGGATATTCTTCACACTTATGGAAGAAGTTGAATGATATGATTGGATATTCTTCACGCTCAGGAAGAAGTTGAATGATATGATTGGATATTCTTCACACTCAGGAAGAAGTTGAATGATATGATTGGATATTCTTCACACTTATGGAAGAAGTTGAATGATATGATTGAATATTCTTCACACTCAAGAAGAAGTTGAATGATATGATTGGATATTCTTCACACTCAGGAAGAAGTTGAATGATATGATTGGATATTCTTCACACTTATGGAAGAAGTTGAATGATATGATTGAATATTCTTCACACTCAGGAAGAAGTTGAATGATATGATTGGATATTCTTCACACTCAGGAAGAAGTTGAATGATATGATTGGATATTCTTCACACTCAGGAAGAAGTTGAATGATATGATTGGATATTCTTCACACTTATGGAAGAAGTTGAATGATATGATTGGATATTCTTCACACTTATGAAAGAAGTTGAATTATATGATTGGATATTCTTCACACTCAGGAAGAAGTTGAATGATATGATTGGATATTCTTCACACTCAGGAAGAGGTTGAATGATATGATTGGATATTCTTCACACTCAGGAAGAAGTTGAATGATATGATTGGATATTCTTCACACTCAGGAAGAAGTTGAATGATATGATTGGATATTCTTCACACTTATGGAAGAAGTTGAATGATATGATTGGATATTCTTCACACTTATGGAAGAAGTTGAATGATATGATTGGATATTCTTCACACTTATGAAAGAAGTTGAATGATATGATTGGATATTCTTCACACTCAGGAAGAAGTTGAATGATATGATTGGATATTCTTCACACTTATGGAAGAAGTTGAATGATATGATTGAATATTCTTCACACTCAGGAAGAAGTTGAATGATATGATTGGATATTCTTCACACTCAGGAAGAAGTTGAATGATATGATTGGATATTCTTCACACTCAGGAAGAAGTTGAATGATATGATTGGATATTCTTCACACTTATGGAAGAGGTTGAATGATATGATTGGATATTCTTCACACTCAGGAAGAAGTTGAATGATATGATTGGATATTCTTCACACTCAGGAAGAAGTTGAATGATATGATTGGATATTCTTCACACTTATGGAAGAAGTTGAATGATATGATTGAATATTCTTCACACTCAGGAAGAAGTTGAATGATATGATTGGATATTCTTCACACTCAGGAAGAAGTTGAATGATATGATTGGATATTCTTCACACTCAGGAAGAAGTTGAATGATATGATTGGATATTCTTCACACTTATGGAAGAAGTTGAATGATATGATTGGATATTCTTCACACTTATGAAAGAAGTTGAATGATATGATTGGATATTCTTCACACTCAGGAAGAAGTTGAATGATATGATTGGATATTCTTCACACTCAGGAAGAGGTTGAATGATATGATTGGATATTCTTCACACTCAGGAAGAAGTTGAATGATATGATTGGATATTCTTCACACTCAGGAAGAAGTTGAATGATATGATTGGATATTCTTCACACTTATGGAAGAAGTTGAATGATATGATTGGATATTCTTCACACTTATGAAAGAAGTTGAATGATATGATTGGATATTCTTCACACTCAGGAAGAAGTTGAATGATATGATTGGATATTCTTCACACTCAGGAAGAAGTTGAATGATATGATTGGATATTCTTCACACTTATGGAAGAAGTTGAATGATATGATTGGATATTCTTCACACTTATGAAAGAAGTTGAATGATATGATTGGATATTCTTCACACTCAGGAAGAAGTTGAATGATATGATTGGATATTCTTCACACTCAGGAAGAGGTTGAATGATATGATTGGATATTCTTCACACTCAGGAAGAAGTTGAATGATATGATTGGATATTCTTCACACTCAGGAAGAAGTTGAATGATATGATTGGATATTCTTCACACTTATGGAAGAAGTTGAATGATATGATTGGATATTCTTCACACTTATGAAAGAAGTTGAATGATATGATTGGATATTCTTCACACTCAGGAAGAAGTTGAATGATATGATTGGATATTCTTCACACTCAGGAAGACGTTGAATGATATGATTGGATATTCTTCACACTCAGGAAGAAGTTGAATGATATGATTGGATATTCTTCACACTTATGGAAGAAGTTGAATGATATGATTGAATATTCTTCACACTCAGGAAGAAGTTGAATGATATGATTGGATATTCTTCACACTCAGGAAGAAGTTGAATGATATGATTGGATATTCTTCACACTCAGGAAGAAGTTGAATGATATGATTGGATATTCTTCACACTTATGGAAGAAGTTGAATGATATGATTGGATATTCTTCACACTCAGGAAGAAGTTGAATGATATGATTGGATATTCTTCACACTCAGGAAGAAGTTGAATGATATGATTGGATATTCTTCACACTTATGGAAGAAGTTGAATGATATGATTGAATATTCTTCACACTCAAGAAGAAGTTGAATGATATGATTGGATATTCTTCACACTCAGGAAGAAGTTGAATGATATGATTGGATATTCTTCACACTTATGGAAGAAGTTGAATGATATGATTGAATATTCTTCACACTCAGGAAGAAGTTGAATGATATGATTGGATATTCTTCACACTCAGGAAGAAGTTGAATGATATGATTGGATATTCTTCACACTCAGGAAGAAGTTGAATGATATGATTGGATATTCTTCACACTTATGGAAGAAGTTGAATGATATGATTGGATATTCTTCACACTTATGAAAGAAGTTGAATGATATGATTGGATATTCTTCACACTCAGGAAGAAGTTGAATGATATGATTGGATATTCTTCACACTCAGGAAGAGGTTGAATGATATGATTGGATATTCTTCACACTCAGGAAGAAGTTGAATGATATGATTGGATATTCTTCACACTCAGGAAGAAGTTGAATGATATGATTGGATATTCTTCACACTTATGGAAGAAGTTGAATGATATGATTGGATATTCTTCACACTTATGAAAGAAGTTGAATGATATGATTGGATATTCTTCACACTCAGGAAGAAGTTGAATGATATGATTGGATATTCTTCACACTCAGGAAGAAGTTGAATGATATGATTGGATATTCTTCACACTTATGGAAGAAGTTGAATGATATGATTGGATATTCTTCACACTTATGAAAGAAGTTGAATGATATGATTGGATATTCTTCACACTCAGGAAGAAGTTGAATGATATGATTGGATATTCTTCACACTTATGAAAGAAGTTGAATGATATGATTGGATATTCTTCACACTCAGGAAGAAGTTGAATGATATGATTGGATATTCTTCACACTCAGGAAGACGTTGAATGATATGATTGGATATTCTTCACACTCAGGAAGAAGTTGAATGATATGATTGGATATTCTTCACACTTATGGAAGAAGTTGAATGATATGATTGGATATTCTTCACACTTATGAAAGAAGTTGAATGATATGATTGGATATTCTTCACACTCAGGAAGAAGTTGAATGATATGATTGGATATTCTTCACACTTATGGAAGAAGTTGAATGATATGATTGGATATTCTTCACACTTATGAAAGAAGTTGAATGATATGATTGGATATTCTTCACACTCAGGAAGAAGTTGAATGATATGATTGGATATTCTTCACACTCAGGAAGACGTTGAATGATATGATTGGATATTCTTCACACTCAGGAAGAAGTTGAATGATATGATTGGATATTCTTCACACTTATGGAAGAAGTTGAATGATATGATTGGATATTCTTCACACTTATGAAAGAAGTTGAATGATATGATTGGATATTCTTCACACTCAGGAAGAAGTTGAATGATATGATTGGATATTCTTCACACTTATTGAAGAAGTTGAATGATATGATTGGATATTCTTCACACTTATGAAAGAAGTTGAATGATATGATTGGATATTCTTCACACTCAGGAAGAAGTTGAATGATATGATTGGATATTCTTCACACTCAGGAAGAAGTTGAATGATATGATTGGATATTCTTCACACTCAGGAAGAAGTTGAATGATATGATTGGATATTCTTCACACTCAGGAAGAAGTTGAATGATATGATTGGATATTCTTCACACTCAGGAAGAAGTTGAATGATATGATTGGATATTCTTCACACTTATGGAAGAAGTTGAATGATATGATTGGATATTCTTCACACTTATGAAAGAAGTTGAATGATATGATTGGATATTCTTCACACTCAGGAAGAAGTTGAATGATATGATTGGATATTCTTCACACTCAGGAAGACGTTGAATGATATGATTGGATATTCTTCACACTCAGGAAGAAGTTGAATGATATGATTGGATATTCTTCACACTTATGGAAGAAGTTGAATGATATGATTGGATATTCTTCACACTTATGAAAGAAGTTGAATGATATGATTGGATATTCTTCACACTCAGGAAGAAGTTGAATGATATGATTGGATATTCTTCACACTCAGGAAGAAGTTGAATGATATGATTGGTTATGCTATGAGCCAATTGATTAAGGAAAATATTTTGTGATGGCCATATTGGCAATTTTGTGGCCATATTCGTGGCAACTCAGTTAGTGCCACTGCACCTTTAAAATGCATCCCTGCGTTCATTTTTTCGATCGATTGAGTTGAAATTTTGAACAATCGGATCTGGACTGTCGCTGTTAACGACTCTAGCATGCACTCGTCCAATCAGGATGGAGCAGTATGGTCCCCGGATTATCACTGCCCGCAGTGTTAATTAATTTTACTTTTTTCTTTTGGTCATATAATTTTGAAGACATGCATGTCATGATAGAGGAAATGTTTGTTCTGTTGAACGGAATAAATGTTGTTTATTTTTGTAGGTGGGTATTTTTGTGTATTTTGGATATATTTTCACGACTAATTCCAGTTAACATCCTGCAAAATTTGCTCGTTTTTCTGGCCGAGTCGAAATTGCGTTGAGGTCCTATGGCATGCGCCATTAAAAGCGCTGTGTAATGGTTGAGCTCCCTTTATTTCGTTTTGGTCATGCGGATGAGCAGACAAAGTGACGAATGCTGCGGCTGGAGCAGTAGAAGCGATGTTTTAATTGAAATGATGTAATTTAATTCAACGTGGTAGGTGGGCAACACCACAAAGCATACCTTCTTTTAAGGTGTGTATAAACCCATGAACATTTCAGCAATCAATACGATGCTGAAATGGTGTAGTTTAATTCAACGTGGTAGGTGGGCAACACCACAAAGCATACCTTATTTTAAGGTGTGTATAAACCCATGAACATTTCAGCAATCAATACGATGCTGAAATGGTGTAGTTTAATTCAACGTGGTAGGTGGGCAACACCACAAAGCCTACCTCCTTTTAAGGTGTGTATAAACCCATGAACATGTCAGCAATCAATACGATGCTGAAATGATGTAATTTAATGAGTAATTTAATGAGTAATTTAATGAGTAATTTAATGAATAATTGAAGGTGTAATTTAATTGTGTAATATGGTCGACCTTGGGTTTGTTTGGGTTTTGTTGTTTATTTTTGTAGGTGGGTATTTTTGTGTATTTTGGATATATTTTCACGACTAATTCCAGTTAACATCCTGCAAAATTTGCTCGTTTTTCTGGCCGAGTCTAAATTGCGTTGAGGTCCTATGGCATGCGCCATTAAAAGCGCTGTGTAATGGTTGAGCTCCCTTTATTTCGTTTTGGTCATGCGGATGAGCAGACAAAATGACGAATGCTGCGGCTGGAGCAGTGGAAGCGATTTTTGAATTGTTCAATGATTATTCGATATTGTTATGACTTATTGTCAATAGGTATACTAAGTGGCCATGAGGTAGCCTGTTGCTATGTACAGTTTTATTCTCGTGTTGATTATACCACATAGCTGTGGTGATAAAGGAAATGTTCGTTTAAATAGATGATTATGATATGACCATGACTATAAAATCATGATGATTATTATGAATGATATCATAGGGTTCAAATGCAGAATGATTGCATGAACTTGGGAAAGAACTTTCAAGCCCTATGGGATAAATTGGGTGTTACAAGCGATGGAGTTTCAAATTTAGCATGATTAAAGGAATTTTACAGTCTTATTTCAGGAGTTTTACGAAATTTATATTGCCAAGAGATTTTGGGTACTATTAAAGGAAAAAATGATGAGATATTTTTTCCAATGAACTTTAATATCTGCCATCCATTTTGGCTGTCTCACGAATGAAGGATGAGTTGCCTTTAGTGGTTGCAAAGAAAATTTGTGGAGACCAGGCAAAATGGGGAAATATGTCAGATATGACCCTAGGACAGGACGGTGATTCATCAATTGACATGAGGTACGAACCAGAGGTGACGACCGATAAAATTCGATCTCAGTCAATGGATGGACCTGTCCTGATATCATTGGGGAAAGGGCTTATGCAAGGAGTCATCCAAAATGATTAATTTGATTTATTGATGAATATTGATGAATTAATTGAAATTGAATAATTGATTAAATTGTTGATTGATTGAATCTAATTGATTGAATTTAATTGAATAAAATTAACTGAATAAATTGAACTGAATAAATTGAATTGAATATATTGATTGTCTGATTGATGAAAATGCGGTCTCAAGAAAGAAGCTTTGATATCTTTGCGAGATATTATCAATGTGGAGACAACCTGGGAAAATTGAGCAAGGTGGTGAGTTTATATACAGATATATATGTGCGGTTACCATTGTGTGATTTCCCCGTCAACAGAGCGGACACCTGAGGATTCACCCATTTCATACTGACCCTTTGGCTCATCTGCAAATACTGATCTGTGAGATTGGATTGTGCAAAAGCCACAGCTGAGGGAGATTCTCTGGAAATCACCGTGTGAGCAGGTGGAGAGATCCTTCCTGGAGGTACGAGTGAAGCTTTAGAGGAACCGGGAACAAGCTACAACACATCCAACGCTACTTTGATAAAAGGCAGAATGGGAAATGGAGCCTGCAAGAATACACAAGGACAACCAGAAATTCCACAAAAAAGTACTTGTACACATCATATGTACGACCGTTATGGTGCCGAAGCTATAAGGCAGGTCGAGAATTGGTATTTGTGGACAAAGGGAATGATGAGGAGTTTCCAAGAGATGGTACATTTGAGCGAAGTCGATTGGAAAGATTAGAACAAAGATTGAAAGCCAGAAAGAGACAGAATCTAACGGTAGACTGGCTTGCATTCCATCTTTGGGATGGTGAATCCAGACAACGGGAACAGCAAGAACGGATAACGGATCTAGAATTTAAAATAAAAAGGATACAGGATACAGTGGAGGAGACAAATGCACAACTGCCCTCGAAATTAGGAATGAAAGTGACAGTTGTCCCATCTGATTTCCAGTTGTCTCCCCAAAAAGGACGGTACAGAGAATTTTTTCGTGTTTCAGGAGATAACGAGAGATTGCAGTGGCAACTCAGGGATGTAGAGATGCAGCCCAGCAATACAAGTGCACAGGTGCACAGATTAGACAACGACAGAAACCGGTGTTTCAAGTGTGGACGGATGGGACATTGGAAAAGAGGATGTCCGTATACCAAAAGGAAGACAAGTTCATAGGGTAAACCAAGATCAAGGGTACCAGTGCTGACCGATACCTCAGACAATGATTAGGCCTTCATTGCGACAAATCCCAAATGACGATTGGCCTCAACAAATTAGATTACTGGACAAACATGAATAACTGTCGATGATTCTTGAGTCTGAAAAGTTTTCGGAGCAAGAATTATTCATTTTTTCTTTTGCTTGTAAGCAAATTGATAATTAATTGATCAAATGCCGAAATTGGATCTTTTATGTTGGGCACACAATTTTAAATTTACAAAGTTGGAACAATTGCTTTGCAAATTTTAAACCAAGGGACAAGGGTCACGTGATGATCAGGTGGGAATTTCGGACTATTGTTCCACATGATTGATAAGTCAGTGGTCGACTGACATGTAAATGGGTGTGTAGTCAAATTTGGATAAATTATTGTGGGAACTGAAAGGGTAATTTCAATGTGACATCATAGGGGTTTTCTAAGAATAAACTTTTTGGTCCATTTGTGTATTAGCATTTATAAAAAAAATTAAAGGACAAATTTTATGAAATTGAAATAAAATTGACACCCATCTTGATCTGTAAATAATAGTTCCAACGCAAACAAATACGCATAATGCATGTGTGTGTGTATTTTTTGTGTGTCAATGTTAGTGTTTTTATTGTTTTGTGTATCAATCTTACAGGATTGTTGACACCGACAGTGTGCCTGTCTGGAAATGGATAGTTTTATGTGGATGGGATTGAATATGCAGAGAATCCGTAAAATAAAATAGAAATAAAATTTGATTATGAACATTATCTCTTTTGTCAAGGGAGATGGAATATAAAGATTTGATGTGCTGGGTTATGAGCAGCCATTAATTAAATAGTAAAATTGTGAGTAATTTGGGGATTCCATTTTTGATAGAATTTATATGAGAATAATAGCTATTTATGGATATGAGCTTCATCTATCTATAATTCCAGCAATCTCTGTGTGTCTGTCTGTGTGTCTGTGACCGCTGTTTCTCGACAACCACGGGTCCGATATGCTTGAAACTTGCCAGGTATATTGCTGGGGACCCGAGGATGTGCCTTTTCAAGGTTTGTAATTAATCGGACAAGTACCTACCGAGATATGTCCAAAAAACGCTTCAACCAATCAGAGAGCAGCGAGCTATCACGTGTGCCGAACCGTTAATGCAATGCAAGCGTTAATGCGTTAATGCAAGGCTTTTCTTTTTTTCCCTCTTCTCTTTCTACTTTTCCTTGCGATTAAATTGCAAACAGCCAAAATACGTTGGCGCTAATTGAATAATTGGCCATTAACACTAAAATAATCGTAACTGCGATATGCCAACTTCCGGACAGTGCAGCCTTCCATGTTGTTGTTGTTTGCAGCAGCTGTTTGCAGCAAGGCAAGGCTTTTCTTTTTTCCCCTCTTTTCAAACTGCGATTAAATTAAAACGATTCATCCTAACTGCGATTTGCGAACTTCCGGACAGTGACGACTTATCTTCCGGCAGCCAATCACAGAACGCTCTGTTGCGTAGGCGTGGCCGATGTGAGACGAGCGGAGCTGAGCGCGTTACGAGCTGACCGCCATTACGGTACGTAATTCGATTTCTTATGCGCATTATTTCTCCCAATTCAGTCAGAGCGAAGGGCGGAAGCGAAGAGCGTTGCTTTTTTTGTTTACGGGCGTACGGGCGGGGTAGAGCGTACGGGTAGCGTTTTTTTTTTTTTTTGGCCACGGAACGGGCACCCACGTACGGGCAATGCCCTAGTAAAAAGAAATGAGGGAGTACAAAATTATCCAAATTTGGGAGAGGTCTTACACTGACTTCCCAGAATACTCTGCTCATGGATTTATATATATATATATAAACTTGAATTTTATCAGCATATAAATTGTGCTGCATGTATGGATGTGTATTAGGCATAGAAGATATGGGAAAATAGTAAAGAAAATCTTGCTGATTTGAACAATTGTGAGTTTTAAAACGGAATGCATTGTGCATCTTAAACCAAGGGGCAGACATGAACGCGCTGTTACGTTATTTATACTCAGAACGCGCTGTTACGTGTACCTGCAACATATTTGTTAATCTCGCACACCTATATTGGCATACTGGTGTCAGTAGTACTCACTGGGTGCATAGAAATGGATGAGCAACAGTTAAGGGGGGTGTAAAAAAAAAAAAAAAAAAAAAATTTGGAGTTCAAACAAAGTCACTGGTTAACAGATGGGAATGGATAGTAAATAAATTCTTCGATGCTGGGTAAATGAAGTGAGATATTACAAAGACTTATTAGAGCTATTGTTCTTCCTTGCAGCAGTGGGAGAAAATTTAGATCCAACATAATGAATCTATAAATGAATGTGATAGGGATAATATCCTCAATTTGTACTAATTATTTGATTGTGGGTAAAGGAATTAATTAATCGTAGTGGATTGTTAACAAGCAGCCTGAAATGTCCTGAGAGTGTGCATCCATGTAATCAGAAATCCCAGATTTGTTTTTACAAACAACATTTTGGTAGAGATCTTATGTGGACGAATACTTGCTTGGTAGATAAAAACGGGACTGCATGTTGGCAGCCACTTCAGTGGCCATTTAGGCCGAACAAATAGGGAAAAAACTGTAATTGAATATGTAATTTACAGATGAGTATTTGGGAAGTAAAAAGGGAATTTATTGATTTGGGAGACATTTTTCGAAGGTTTATTAAAGTGTTGCAATATGACATTTGGCAAGGAAAATTAATGGATGGGAAAATTAGATCTGTTTATAAAATGAGTTTGTTGACCCATTGAAGTTAATTCTTTGAATTGTTGTTTAATTAGCATTTTGAGTTCAAATTGGAAATAGTTTGGTAGAGCTTTGGTTAAAACCTTTGGTTGCAGTGTTTTGGAACAAATTGATAAACCGTAGGAGGTTGATAAGAATAGAAACAAATATGGACCTAAAATAGAAAGATTGTTATGATGATATGAATAAATACTGAGATTAAAAGATTAAATCAAGTGATGTTGCAAATGAAACAGTAGAATTAAGATAATGGCATAACGACAATGTTATGAGTTGTGTCAATTACAATATCAGTGAACTCATATCACCACGAGTGACACACTGTTAGAAAAAAGAGGGAAAAGAAAAAGTGGAGAGGAATTATGGTAATAATACATTATGTTTAATTTGTTGGTTTGGAAAAATTGTTGTTGGGAATTAGGTATTCCCGTTTGTGATTGTAATCATATACAATGCTATTCTTAGTTTAGTAATAAAATACATACCTGATTGAATATTATTTGTGTGACGCATATAAATGAATATAACTTTTGTGTTAAGGAAAAACAACAAATTGTTGAATGTGAAACTGTCGGAAGATATACATGATTATGCTGATTTCATGGTAAGATGTACCCTATCTGATCCAGTGTGTGCGGAAAGCAGATTCAGATGTGACTGAGCATAAGGATAAGACGAGATCACATTTTGGAGGGATTGCTAACAAATTGGGAAGAAGTTCGAGAAAGAAAATTTGTGGCTAAAAAATGAAGTTAACCGTGGCATACACCCTCTTTCTCAAAGAATGATGAAGACATTCTCCCGTGAAACTAGGAGATGAATGCTTACCTTCACCAAGGAAATTTATGTGACCATTTGCCTGGATCACACTGCAACATATGAAAGAAAGGCGATCACTTACTCTTGTTCGAAGGCTTCGAACATTCACCACATCAGAAGTTGCAGGACAACGACATTTTACCTGCAACCTCTGTGAAATGCGGGGACATATGTTATTACTTCACCAACGTCCGGGGAACCAGCATGGAGCTGCAAAAAACGGCTGTGCCCTTGTCACAACAGCTGTGCACGATTCTACTGGTTGCTCCTGGTAAGGACCATGAATGACCTGAACACCATGGTCCCAACATCATTGTGGATGCATCCGGCACCCCTGTTCCACATCTTGCTGGACAATCAACGTCACACCAATACTTGCTGCCCACTCACAATGAGGGAGGAGGCAAGTCGACTACAACTGGGTGAAGGCCTTGTTCAGGAATTACTATGGTTTACAGCAAAAAGTGGCAAGAATGCTACAAGGAGAGCAGGGTCAGTCTATGACTCCGCAATGTTACCACAACAGCGAAATCCTACACGAAGTAGTGCAGGAGCTATGAAGACATTAGGAGAAAATGTTTCATACCAGGATTCAAACACAAGTGATCAGCCCTTCCTTTCAAACAAAGTCAACATTTGTGTGGAGGCAAACGTTTTTTACCAGATGGAGCAGATGCTTTACAAAACTTGAAAATGAAGTGAAATTGTTGTATCTTGGTGATGGTGAAGTGTTGTTTTGAAAATATATTTGTGATGCAAATGCAATAGATTGAACGATATGGAAGGAGTCAATGACCAACGAAATGTTTTGTGATTCTTGCAGGATGACGGTGTATGCCCAAGGGAATTTGATTACCAAAGTGATTGATTGTTTACTTATATTGATGTTTAGATTAATGGTTAATATAAACAAAAAACAAAAAGATGAGGGAATTGTGGAAGTGTAACTCAGTATAACTTATTAGTTGGCACTGGTAACTTATTAATTAACCTGGTAACAAAGCAGATATATTTTACATGCAAACTCTGTGAAAGACGAGTTTGTAAATG
Source organism: Myxine glutinosa (assembly GCF_964187855.1). Classification (NCBI taxonomy): domain Eukaryota; kingdom Metazoa; phylum Chordata; class Myxini; order Myxiniformes; family Myxinidae; genus Myxine; species Myxine glutinosa. The sequence goes on from NC_136261.1 coordinate 396,112,359, forward strand.
AGTCAGGAATGCGCCCGAACATGATAATCTTTTGTCCACCTGGTCACAGCCCCTGGCTGAAGCACCCCCCTATCGTTTGGTAAACGGAACTCACAACAGGAGGGGAGCGAGCTGATACCAGGACTTGGTACATGCATGACCTCGGGGCATTAGCGGAAAGGGGATTAACCTTCAGCGGACAGGGGATTAACTCCAGTTTGTCCAATATAAACGAGAGCAAACGTGGAGTCAGAAGCACTCGCCACGATAACCCCTGCCCGACGGAACGAAAGAGGACTCGCCACGAAGCCCTGCACGACGGAATGAACGCGTACCACGAGTTCGGCGCTGCAGCCGAACAAGAAGGACCATGCGGATAGAGTTAACCTGGTCCATTATGTTAAACGATATTATTTGGATCACACTGCAACATATGAAAGTGAATAACCAGTTAATAATAAAGTCATGACCTTTTGTAAACCTGTGTCCGGTCATTGGAGTCCTGTGAGTCTCTCAGCTACAAATTCTTCTACAGGGGTCTCGTCAAGGGGTGGTGTGTGGTTGAAATTGTGTGTTTGTCATCCAAGAACCGCCATCGCCAAACCTCCCCCTCCTCCCCCACCCACACCTTGAAAGAAAAACATGAAAGATTGCTTTTTTGTCTTTTTTATTCAAATAATTTAAATGAATGTATTTCTCCATTTGTATTTGATGTGCTTGGGATATTCCTGGTCATGCCACATTGTCTCATCCACATTCCTTCCCTCTTTCACATATTAAATTGCATCGTTTTTGTGGATAACATTTTCGGGTGTTGATGTGGCACAGCATAATGGGACGAATGGTCTCCTCTCGCTTACTCTGTCTTTATTTTTGTCTTTGTATATAAAAACTCACATTCATAAAATGCTGATTGATAAGAAAACTTACAAAATGGAACACAGCGGGTGAACAAACTGGATGCAAAATCCCGCATTTACTGGTTAATAATTGATTGCATTGTCAATGGAAATAACTCAAAAATTCTAAACTGAGCAAAGAAAATAACATGTGTAACCTTTCCTTTCTTAACATAGGCATTGTATCCATGACAGGTTATCAGTGAAATGGAGAGCTTCTTGGAATGGCTCAAGTCTCAAGGCCTGAGAGCAGAAACAGCCCTAGCAGTGATCGATGAGCTTCAAATTGAGAATCAGAAGGTTATTCAAGCTTGTCTTAGTCGGATTCATTGCGGACCGAGCTCCTCTCCCTCACCAAAGAGAAATTTCAATTTACAATGTATGCTGACTTCTGCAAATTTTTGAAATCTTTTTCGAAGCCGCAAGATGTCCAGATTGCGGGTTCTTCTCTTTTGGGAAGTGTTTTTCTCAACTTGAAGAATTATTTGGGAACTTTCCAGTTCCTGAGAAAAGATTTTCGGATCCCAAAATGTGCATCGCAACGTTTCTGGTTTCTCTGGAATCGGGTTCGGTCGTTTCTGCAGTCTCCAATTTCAGGATGATGGATTAAGACCCATGAGTAGTCGGAAAATGGGGGTTCCAATCCACAAAAAATTTAACATTGAAGTCGATTGGGAAAAGGCAAAAACTTATTGACTCACTGGATTTTCAACCAGATTTCACCCTCTTTTGGGACAACCAGATTTTTGGGACAAATATTAAATCCTCAATAGACTTAACAACGACTCATAGGTTCTGAAGCACAAACATTTTAACATTGAAGTCAATGGAGAAAATTATGGATAATTATTGACTAACTGGATTTTCAACTAGATTTTATCGACAAGATTTCAACATGTTCAACAGACATTCCCGAATGCTCATTATAACTCACGACGTTTGCTTGCTGTTAGTTGGTGCATTCAAGACACTCCATTCTCATACTACTTGTGGTGGAAGGGAAAATTGGGAAGGGGACTGCATTTGATTTTACTCATTAAGTGGACCAATTAATATTTGTTTATGTTTCTTTTTGGGAATAATTTAATTTTCTTTCAACACTCATCACCATCAAGGTTCTTGGTACAAGTATCTTTGTTGAGCAGAGATGAAATGGCTAAATTAACAAGAAAATTTTATTTTCAGCAAAGAAGCATCTATAAATACTTCCTGTTATAATAAAGAGAAACCCCAAACAATTATGAAGTTTAAAAAGTTTGTTAATACACCTAAATCTATTCAGGAGACTGTTGAACTATGTAATAGACACTTCAAAACAGCTCTAAATAACTCCTTTAAGAAATCAATGCTACTTACTATTAGACGTGGGTGCTCAATACAAGGTGAAAAGAGGAAACCATTTTTAAGAACAACTCTTGGACGATGAAATAATTATGAAGAGTTTCTTGAGAGCGGTCCCATAGAAGAGGTACTCATGATTGAGGAGGATTGTAGTCCAGGAATAAGTTATTTCTATATTCCTAACCCCCAAACAACAACATTAATCCTCCCATCCCTGTATAGTAGTGGATTGTGAAGTGTTAACCTATTGCTTTCAAGGGCATTATCTGCTTACCTGTGGCTTTTGTAATTCCTGTGAATAAAATGAACCTAAAATCTCTCCTCCATTTGAATCGTATAATTTATAGGTCCAAGGAACTGTATCCATTACAACAACGATTTTTAAAAGTTCATTAGTCCATCTCTTTCTATAACCTTTCTCAAAATGGCTTTTCCATCTATATATTCTTACAATATCACCAACTCTGACCTTGGGTTTCATCAAATTAATCTCCTTTTCGTATTCTAATTTTGTGAATGTTTCCGATGGTTTTGATTTTGTTGATGAATGAACTGTATTATTGTAATTATCAACAATATCCTGAATTAAAGCTACCTATTGTTGAGAACCCACTTGTGTAAATTTTTCATACAATTTCTCTTTCAAAGTGCAATTAAAACGCTCAATAACAACTGCCTTCCCTTCATTAAAGGTGTTGTATAATATTATACCATTATCTTTAAGAAATTTCAAAACTATTTTGTTATGAAACTCTGTTCCCTCATCAGTCCATAACTTCTTTGGTTTCCTATTGCTTATCCTAAATATTCCACTGAAAGCTAACATGGAAGTATTACCCCTTTTGTTTTTCAAAGGAACAACCCATGCAAATCTTCTACTCAAATCAATAATTTGATTTGAATTTGATCTACTCACCAGTAAATTACAGATAATTTTTAAAATGAATTTTACATTCATTATTTTATGTAATTTGATGAAATACTTCAACACTGTTGAACACAAGTCACCTTCTTGCTATTTCCACGACCCTCCAGTTTAGCAGTCTTTGGACATGTTAAATAGGGTGGTCAATTAGGGTGATGTAGAACACTGCTTCATTAGCGATTAACATGCGGAATTTTTATTTTTAACAGCCTTTCACTAAATTATTATATTTAAATTGAAGTATACATTCCATGACATAACAGGTTCTTTTAACTCTCAAGACGCTGATTTGTTCACAGGTAATGTCTGTCCTGAAAATGTGGAAGGCAGACAACACAACAACGATTCATCTGTCACAGAAGATTCAAAATGTGCTTCTGCAAAGGAAGATTCAGATGACATTAACATGATAAACAGAAGTGCTTCCTGTTTTGCAACTGATGAGTGGAAACGGAAATAATTAACAAACAATTTTTTATGTTGAGAACATACAGACTTGGCATTTAATATGGAATATTTTTTTTATGGGGGTGAACTTACTTTTCAAGATGTCTTAGAACCAAAAGTTCATTGGAATTATGTTGAAATTATTCTAGATTTTGTTAATGTGACCTTTAAAAGAAACAAAAACCACATTTGACATTTCGAAACAAACAAATTGATCCTTGAAAGTGATGTAAACTGATATCGAACTCAATTCATGGACAGTACTGTGTTAAACTTCTGTACGTTTTCCAGAAGTAGCTCTTTATTTTGCACATTAGCCAAATTTTCTTTAACAAAAACAAAAGTTAAATTACGACTGGGATTACGGACAGTAAAATTACAGTTCAGTACGTCGTGTAACCCCCACGAGCATATTCAGGAGAGCACGTACACGTTGAGGCATGCTGTTCACGAGATTTTCCAAGGTTTGGACAGGAATTGCTTGCCATGCAGTGACAATAGCCTGCTGCAATTCACGCACAGAGGTCGGCTGCTGGTTCAAGTGGTCGATTTGACGCGTTAATTCTGCCCACAAGTTCTCTATCAGATTCATATCCAGGGACATGGCAGGCCACTCCATATGCTCCACACCACGGTCAGCAAGAAAGTGTTGGATCATGCGAGCACGACGAGGCCGTGCATTGTCATCTTGGAAGACAATGTTTCCTCGAAAGGCTGCACGAGCAAATGGAAGCAATGTTTCTTCCAGAATGGCCCTGTACTTGAACTGGTTCACGTTTCCATTCAGAACAACCAGGTCAGTTTTGCCCCCTGCATGAAAACCAGCCCAAACGGTCACCCCACCACCTCCAGCTTGGACTCTTGGCACTATACAATCTTTGTTGTAGGCTTCATGCACTTGTCTGCGCACTCGGACGCGGCCATCATGACGATAGACCAGAAATCTAGACTCGTCACTGAAGATCACGTGTCCTGGCTGCCATTGACGGTGCTCTCTGGCCCACTGCAATCGGCGCTGGCTGTGTTGTCTGGTCAGTCGTGGCTTTCTCAGGAGACGCCTGGCACGATAGCCTGCTTGAACCAGTCGTTGGTTGTCTAGCCTTCTGGATACAGGCACATTTGTCAGTTGCTGCCACTCAGCCCTAAGCCGATTAGCTGACTTGGTTCGGCCATTGCGGACTAACCGGTGCAGCTGGCGATCATCCCTCCTTGTGGTTCTGCGGGCATGTCCTGGCCTCGGTATTGGAGTAGGGACACCCCTCTGAGCATTTCGTTTCAGGATCTTTGACACCTGACCTTGAGTGATGCCATACTCCCGAGCAATAGCACGGTCTTTCATGCCGTAATTTCGTAAAGCCACCACTCCATGACAAACAGCATTGTCGAGTTGACGGACCATCTCCAGAGGAAGCGGCAATAACTTTTGGAGACATGCAGCAGTTGTTTTCCACTAATACAGAATGCAACAACCCTTGTATACCCGACTGTGAAGCCAATCGTCAAATGCACCTGTCCGTACATTTTGCCATGCCACCTGTGATATAATCCTGTTGTTGACTTCTTGCTGTGACAGACAATCAGTGACATGGTTCTTTTAACAAATAAATCACCAAAGTGTAAAAGAAACTCACCAGATTGATATACTGAGTTAAGAAAGTTAAACCCAAGTCAAGAAAAAAAAAATTCCATATTAAATGCCAAGTCTGTATATAATTTTCGGAAATGTGTTAAATATTTTGCATTTTGATTTTAACCGAAAAAATATAATGTGTTCTTTGTTTCTGTAGAACAATCCAGAAGTAATATGGGACAAATAAGGTGCAGTCTCAGTTTGACAGTGATGAAGCCTTTTTGAAGAAACAATCACGAAATCAAGACTCACTTCCCATAAAATACAAGTACATGTCTGGGCCTCGCAACACCAAGATTAATATAAAATAAACAAACACAAAAAGGTTCCAGAAAGGCGAATACGTTAAACCGCTCCCTCGTTTTGTATATTTTGTTTGTCTGGTTGAGTTGTTTGTGAAATAAATTTTAGCTCTTTCATGAGCCTCGATTCAGTATACAAAAAAAACAAAAAAAAAACATGCAATGTGTGCAGAATGGATTTTGCTTCAATGAGTGACATCAAAATACACATGAGGATCCACACTGGAAAACACCCCAACAAGTGCTCTGTGTCATAAAGGTTCCTTGACAAAAGGCAATTTGAATAAACATTTGAAGATCCATACAGGAGAGCGACCTTACAAATGCTCGACATGTGATAAAGGTTTCCCTCAAAAAGGCAATTTCAAATCACATATGAGGATCCATACAGGAGACGACCTTACAAATGCTCGATATGTGATAAACGTTTCTCTCAAAACGTCAATTTGAAATCATATATGAGGATCCATACAGGAGAGCGACCTTACAAATGCTCGATATGTGATAAAGGTTCCTCTCAAAAAGGCAGTATCAAATCACATATGAAGATCCATACAGGAGAGCTTTCCGCACAAATGCTCGATATGTGATAAAGGTTTCTCTCGAAAAGGCAATTTGAAATCACATATGAGGATCCATACAGGAAAGCATCCTCACAAATGCTCGATATGTGATAAAGGTTTCTCTCAAAAAGGCAGTTTGAATTCACATATGAGGATCCATACAGGAGAGCGTCCTCACAAATGCTCGATATGTGATAAAGGTTTCTCTCAAAAAGGCAGTTTGAATTCACATATGAGGATCCATACAGGAGAGCGTCCTCACAAATGCTCGATATGTGATAAAGGTTTCTCTCAAAAAGGCAGTTTGAATTCACATATGAAGATCCATACAGGAGAGCGTCCTCACAAATGCTCGATATGTGATAAAGGTTTCTCTCAAAAAGGCAGTTTGAATTCACATATGAGGATCCATACAGGAGAGCGTCCTCACAAATGCTCGATATGTGATAAAGGTTTCTCTCAAAAAGGCAGTTTGAATTCACATATGAGGATCCATACAGGAGAGCGTCCTCACAAATGCTCGATATGTGATAAAGGTTTCTCTCAAAAAGGCAGTTTGAATTCACATATGAAGATCCATACAGGAGAGCGTCCTCACAAATGCTCGATATGTGATAAAGGTTTCTCTCGAAAAGGCAATTTGAAATCACATATGAGGATCCATACAGGAAAGCATCCTCACAAATGCTCGATATGTGATAAAGGTTTCTCTCAAAAAGGCAGTTTGAATTCACATATGAGGATCCATACAGGAGAGCGTCCTCACAAATGCTCGATATGTGATAAAGGTTTCTCTCAAAAAGGCAGTTTGAATTCACATATGAAGATCCATACAGGAGAGCGTCCTCACAAATGCTCGATATGTGATAAAGGTTTCTCTCTAAAAGGCAGTTTGAAATCACATATGAGGATCCATACAGGAGAGCGCCCTCACAAATGCTCGATATGTGATAAGAGTTTCTCTCAAAAGGAAAAGGCATGTGAAGATCCATGTAGGAGAGCTGAAATCTGAAATACCTGGATCTGAAAAATGAGGTGAAGAGGATTTCGAAATTGAAGAAAATAAACCTGAAAATGTACCAGTTATAGTCGGAGCAACAGTGAATTTGGAAAACAAAGAAAACGCTCAGTCATTAAAAAGCATTCCAGGAAATATCACGACAAACAAGTTGCAGGTGGAAGCTGTCAGTTTCAACGATGAATCTAAAATGAGCCCTTGAAACAAAGCTATGAGAATTAAGTTTCACAAACTGGTCCATGAATAATGATCCTTTACCGGAAAAGGAGGTGGAGATTTTGAGTTCTGGGAGACCTGCCTCCCACCTCCTAAAACCTGCACGTGGAGATAACAACATATGAGAGCACTCTTACAAATGTTATATTTGTGATAAGGATTTTATTTCCAGACGGCGCTTGAACTTCCGTCGTGTAACCCACGCTGAAGTGCTCGCATAAAAAGTGCTCTGACTGTGGGGAAAGTTTTGCTGATAAAGGTTTGTTAAATTCACATAGCATTACCCATACTGGGTTGTACATGCCCCCCTTGTTAGCGATCCTCAGAAGTCGGCAAGGTATTCAGTGAAACAGTGAGGATAAAGCTATCGTGAAAGCGTGCAGCCCTTTGGGCATATACAATGTAAGCACAACTACTTGGAGTACCATCTGTAACCCCTGACAACCAGCCAGCACCTCAAACCTCCTGATGAAAGCCATACAGCTGTCTATCACCAGAATGTCCACAACAATGACTGCATGCTGGTGTCAGAAGGCAACAGGAATCTCAAAATGCTAACCCCATCTGCGTCCTCGAACTAAGTTTCAATAAAATGACAGCTTTTTAAAAATGTAAAATTTATTAATTTGGTCATCTATATTCTCAAAGTAGTATATATGCATGTGAATTCAAACAAGCAACTCGTAAAGACTTGTGTTGCCATCGAGACAAGACGAACACCTGGCCCCTTGTCTGTGGCTATCTGGTGGAATGCGTGCAGGCAAAGTGTGCTAAAGCCCTTTTGGTTATTATAAAGCTCTCGATATGGCTTAGTACGTCTCTATTAATTCTTAAATCAATTATACAGTGATTGTAGGTGTGGTTACATGGAAAATTGTATGCGCTCTTTTGCACTCAAAAAGCTAGAATATAATTACAGGCTGGAGGCAAAGGTTTTACGATCCAGGTGACCCGGTCGTCGAGGCAACTCCTGGCCGTTTGGGCAAAGAGTTCAGAGATGATTCAGCTCACCCAGCAAGTGGACTGGAGGGAAGTAATTAAATTTACACTTTCACAAAACGCTCCTCCTGTCCTTATCAGGATAATCTAGAAGTGTTCAATTTAATTAGGGTCTTCTTGATTTGTCCCCCTTTCCATGGAACCGTTATTTGGATTTTAAATCTGCTTTCATGAATAATTCCTGTTCTTTTAGTTTCGGTCCTGAGGTTAAATGATTACCAACAGGAAAAATAATTTCCAATACAGGACTTTTGCGTCATCTGGGGATTTTGGGTCCTCGGGGACTTTTGGGTCCTCGGGGACTTTTGGGTCTTCAAGGACATTTTGGGTCATCTGAGTCTTTTGGGCCCTCTGGGACTCTTGGGGATTTGGGGAGTTTTGGGTCTTCAAGGAGTTTTTGGGTCATCTGAGTCTTTCGGGCCCTCTGGGACTCTTGGGTTTTTGGGGTCCTTGGGGACTTTTGAATCAAGCACTTTTTGGGTCCTTGGGGACTTTGGGGTATTTTGGGCCATGAAGGACTTTTGGGTCATCTTTGGGTTTTGCTCCTTGGGGACCTTTGGGTTTTTTGGGTACTCAGGTGAATTTTGTGTTATCAAGGACTTTTTGTGTCCTTGGGGAATCATGGGTCCTTGGGATATCTGGGTGTTTTGGGTCTAAAGGGACTCTTGGTTCTTTTGTGTCCTTGGGGACTTTTTGGGTCATCCACAACTTTTTGTGTCCTTGGGGACCTTTGGGTCATTAGAGACGTTTGTGTCATCTAGGTCTTTTGGTCCTCAGGGACATTTGGGTCAAGTACTTTTTGAGTCCTTGTGGACTTTTGGGTCTTTTGGGTCACTAAAAACTTTTCGGGCATCTGGGTCTTGGGTCCTCAGGGACTTTTGGGTCAAATACTTTTTGAGTCCTTGGGGACTTTTGGGTATTTTATATCATTAATAACTTTTAGGTTATCTTTGTCTTTTGGGTCCTTGGGGACTTTTGGGTCGTTAAGGATTTTGGGGTCATCTGGGTCTTTTGGGCCCTTGAGGACTTTTGCATCATCATGAACTTTTTGGTCCTCATGGACTCTTGGGTCTTTTGGGTCATATGGGACTTTTGGGTCAACAATAACTTTTGGGTCCTCAGGGACTTTTGGGTCTTTTGGTTCCTCGGGTACTTTTGGGTCTTTTGGTTCATTAAGGACTTTTGGGTTATCTGCGACATTTGGGCCCTCAGGGACTTTTTGGTCCTTGGGGTTTTTTGGGTCTCTTGTGTCATTTGGGTGTTTTGGGTCCTGAGGGACTCTTGGTTATTTTTTGGTTCCATGGGTACTTTTGGGTCATCAATAACTTTTTGGTTATTTTGGGTCCTCGGGACTCATGTGTATTTTGGGTCCTTGGGGACTTTTGGGTCATCAAGCACTTTTGGGTTCTTGGGAACTTTTGGGTATTTTGGGTCATGAAGGACTTTTGGGTAATCTGTGTTTTGGCTCCTTGTGGTTCTTTGTGTCTTTTGGGTCCTCAGGGAAGTTTGGGTCATCAAATACTTTTTTAGTTGTTTGGGTCATTGAGGATTTTTGGGTCATCGGGGTATTTTGGGTCCTTGGGGACTTTTGGGTGAAATACTTTTTGGGGCCTTGGGGAATTTTGGGTTCTTTGGGTCTTTATGGATTTTAGGGTCATCTGGGCCTTTTGGGTCCTCGGGGACTTTTGGGTAATCAATAACTTTTTGGTTCCTTTGGGACTCTTGGGTCCTTGGGGACTTTATGAATCAAGCAGTTTTTGTGCCTCGGGGACTATTGGGTCTTTTGGGTACGTTTGGGTCATCCAGAACTTTTTGCGTCATCCAGAAATGTTTCGGTCCTTGGGGACTTTTGGGTCATTAAGGACATCTCGTCCCGACCCTCTCAACACTTCATCCTGACCCTCTCAACATCTCGTCCTGACCCTCTCAACATCTCGTCCCGACCCTCTCAACCACTCGTCCTGATCCTCTCAACACTTCATCCTCAGCCTCTCAACATCTCGTCCTGAGCCTCTCAACATCTCGTCCCGACCCTCTCAACACCTCGTCCGGACCCTCTCAACTCTACATCCCGACCCTCTCAATATCTCGTCCCGACCCTCTCAACACCTCACCCCGATCCTCTCAACACCTCGTCCTTCCCCTCTCAACACCTCGTCCCACTGAGCACCGATTTGCATTCAATTCTAGATATTGCTTCTAGATATTGTTCAAATTCCTTCCACAACATTGATCCTTTGTCCTGAATGTTAATCCTGCATATAATGTATTCCTCATTATTTTATCATGAGCTTCAACCTCCAATCATTTCAAACACCACACATCCAATACCACCTCTTTTCCATACCTCAACCACGTCATTACTCTCACAACCCACATCCATAGAACCCCAACCTCAATACAAACCATACATTGAAAATTTATTAAAATGCAGTCGCAGTGACTTCTAATTTTCAAACTCGAAACAAATATGCAGGTTCACTATGTTAACAAATATAATTTCGTTCAAAATTTTGGTAGATTAGCAAAACTATACATTTCTGGAATAGTCAGGGCATGAGGAATCCAAAAAATAATGTTTGCATTTGCATAGACACCTTTGCGAAAATGACACTCAGGACAGTGATGAAGAGTCAGGTTCACTATGTTAACAAATATAATTTCGTTCAAAATGTTGGGAGATTAGCAAACCTGTACATTTTTGGAATCATCAGAGCATGGAGAATCCGAAAATCAATGTTGGCATTTGCACAGACACCTGCATGGCCGCCATTTTGGATTTTCAAAATGGCCGCCATAAAATACATATTTTGCGCTATCTCGGCTTCTAGTCAACATAGAAACTTAATTAAATATGCTAATCCTATGTTTTCTGGGTTAAGGAATCCAATAAAGGCCTCAAAATAATGCTCAGGATTATAGAAAAGCAACAAACAAAGGTAATTGAAAACCATTGTCTTTATATTTGTGATATAACTGTATTACATAATACATGATATTGCAAGTCCTTTGAAGTTATAGGTATGGGTTTATAAAGCAAGAAAGCAGCCTTGTTAGTATCAGATTGAACTATAAGTCCTATAAACAGGATCTACAAGGTCTACACCGTTCAGGAGTATGCTTTTACAGATCTTCATCACTGTCCTGAGGGTCATTTTCGCAAAGGTGTCTATGCAAATGCAAACATTAATTTTTGGATTCCTCATGCTCTGAGTATTCCAGAAATGTATAGTTTTGCTAATCTACCAAAATTTTAACGAAAAAACATAGTGAACCTAACTAAAATGTAAGAAATGCGTTAAAAAGTTCTCGCAACGACATACAGCATTCCAAAAATTCAAATTTTCAAAACATTCCAAAAATTCCCAACATTTTTGTTTTTCCATCTTCTGTTCTGAGTTTCAACTGACCTCGTACCTCGGTTAGGCTGACACCCGCAAGCTGCTGCAATGGTGATGGTTCGAGGGGACCATTTGAATTGTCTGAGATGACTATACTGACCGATTACAGTCATCTATCTATAATTCCAGTAATCTCTGTGTGTTTGTTTGTTTGTACGTTTGTACGTTTGTTTGTCTGTGACCGCTGTTTCTCGACAACCACGGGTCCGATATACTTGAAACTTGCCAGGTATATTGCTGGGGACCCGAGGATGTGCCTTTTCAAGGTTTCATATTAATCGGACAATTACTTACCGAGCTATGTCCAAAAAACGATTCAACCAATCAGAGAGCAGCGAGCTATCGCGTGTGCCGAACGTGGCGGACACACTCTGCCTCGGATGGCACATTTGAGAGCGTATTCATTTATTTCACGTTTGCAAACTATGTTGGCGCTATGTTGGCGTTAAACTATGTTTTAAAACTAATAAAAACCCCGGGGGGATTGTCACTGTACTCGCAAGCCGTTCGCCGTTCGCTTTGGCGTTGCGAATGAACCAAAACATTTCATGCACCAAACCATTTCATGTAAAGCGTTCGCCGTTCGCTTTGGCGTTGCGAATGGACCAAAACATTTCATGGCCCAAACCATTTCATGTAAATAGAGGGGGGAATATAATTTTAGATATAGATATAGTACGGGCATGCCCTCGTCTATCTATAATTCCAGTAATCTCTGTGTGTGTGTGTGTGTGTGTGTGTCTGTGTGTGTGTTTGTTTGTTTGTCTGTGACCGCTGTTTCTCGACAACCACGGGTCCGATATACCTGCAACTTGCCAGGTATATTGCTGGGGACCCGAGGATGTGCCTTTTCAAGGTTTGAAATTAATCGGACAAGTAGTTACCGAGCTATGGCGATTTCTTTACCAAACACCGCAAGCCGTTCGCTTTGGACCAAACCATTGCATGTAAATAGAGGGGGGGGGGGTTCTGTGGTCGTTGCGAATGGACCAAACCATTCATGTAAATAGAGGGGGGGGGGTTCTGTGGTCGTTACTGCCACGTGGTTTCAAAGTTTTTTTTTGTTGTTGTTGTTTGCACGCATGTTTTTTTGCACCCACGTACGGGCACGCCCTAGGATGTTTACACACACACACCCCTACACAAATTTTTTTTTTTTTTTTTTTTTGGCAAGGAACGGGCACCCACGTACGGGCACGTCCTAGCTTATATATAGTACGGGCATGCCCTAGTTTTATCAAATGCATTAACTCTTAATGGAGTGTTGGTGCTGTCCAACCCGAATTCTTTTTTGATAGGTTCCACCAATTTAATAGGATTATTAGGACCCAACGGTTTGGACCCATCGGAAACCGATACGAACACCAATAATTTGAATTGGGGGATCTTCAGGGGAAGGGGAAGCCCTGCGCTTGTCTCCTGAGGGGGGAGCGAGGAACACATGTCCAAGGAATAGGACGAGCTGATTAGGAATGAACACACCTCAGCACTTTCATTGGTGTGTTCATTAGCAACTTTTTCGTTCTTGCCAAATCAAACATTTTTCAACTGATCTTGTGCGTTATTCTGAAAGAAATGAAGAAATGATTTGATTTTGGTGAAGATCTGGATCCGGATCTGGATCTGAGCATCATCTGAGATCTGAGATCTGGATCATCATCATCCTCAGGCAGTTTGGTTGCATCATCATCCTCGGGTAGGTTGGTTGCATCATCATCCTTGGGTAGTTTGGTTGCATCATCATCCTCGGGTAGATTGGTTGCATCATCATCCTCGCGTAGATTGGTTGCATCATCATCCTCGGGTAGTTTGGTTTCATCATCATCTTCGGGACAGGATTTCTGATTTTAAAAACCGCAACGTTCCGCCGAACTCACGGGTTATTCCATTTAATAATGAACCTTCTTTTGTTATTGTACAATATATTATAACTAGTGGGGTCTCCCGTGGGAATCCCACGGGCATGGACGTGTGTGACATTTCGACATATTGAGTTAGATGCTGCACCTGCACATTCAGTTTCACAAAATGGTTACTGGCAATTTATCAGATGCACAAATGATGTTATCTACACAATGTATTTACTTCTGATAACATGTGCATGCATGTGCATGCACACCCACACACACATACACACATATACACACACAAACACACGTACACCCACACACATATATACACACACATACATACACACACATACACACACGTACACCCACACACATATATACACACACAAACACACGTACACCCACACACATATATACACACACATACATACACACACATACACACACGTACACCCACACACATATATACACACACATACACACACACACACACGCACACGTACACATGCACACACACATATACACATACACACAAACACATCGCGTTTTTTCATTTCTGTTCCTCACAATTTTGTCTCTCTCTTATTCACAGACACAGACACACACACACACACACACACACACACACACACACATACATACGCACACACACATACATACATGCATGCACACACACACAGGTACACACACACACACACACACATACACACACACACACACACACACACACACACACACATATATACACACATATATACACACACATACATACACACACACACACACACATATATACACACACACACACACACACACACACATACACACACACACACACACACACACACACACACATATATATATATTGTTGCGAATATGGAATTTGGCCTCCATATCCGCTTGTAAATATTCCCCTATTTCCCCAATACTCCCCAACTATCCCCAATCCCCCATTCCCTAGTCCCATTGTCTGTAAACAACAATCAGTAGAGCCGACCTTCCCCTTTTTCCCCCATTAAATGTCGTGCCCAGGTCCACCGCATCTCACGTAGACAACTTTCGGACATCTTGCTAGTTATTCTTAGTCTATGTCAGTTAAGGACTCCTTTCCATTAATTCTGACTCTTCGTTGCACCAGAATGTGATTATATGGCACCAGTAGTGAGTTTAGGACCTTTCCCATACCTCCTCCCATCTTCTTCCCCAAACAACAACAACAACAACAGAGGGGCACGGCGCTGCGCGGGGGGGAGTGTGCGTCCTGACACCGGCTCGGTTAGCCGCCATTGACAATGCGCTCCAGACCATGCGCTCCACGGGGTTACCACAAAGGGGCTGGCTGTCAGCTCCTCGTCAAGGGCGGAGCCTGGTAAACCCCCCGCACGCACCCAATGAGAAGCAACGTGCCGATTCCACGAGGCGGAGCTAACGAGCCGAGGGCGTGTCACTCCCCGCCGGATATACGCGGCCACGTAGCGGACGTGACGTGAGATGCGCCCCCAGCCTGGAGAGAGAAGTTGCCACGTACGAGCGCTGAATACCTCCCCGCATCTCTGGACCGGACCGAGTCGATTCTGACCTTTGAGCCCAGGTGCACCTGGAGCCATCGATCCTGCCTTTCCTAGCCATCAAAACCCGTGTGAGTCAGCCTTTTGTCCCGTTTATCTGTCGTCTGTTGGGAATAATATAAGAGTGTGTCTAAGTGCTTGTCTTTCTATGCTGTACCTCTCGTCCTTGTAATCTAACCTTCCGCCTTAATATAACCTCCTCCGGAGGTCTTGAGAACTGAACCCTGGGTGTCGTGTCATTTGAAACCCAGCCGTGTGTCCTTTTCCTTTATTGCCTTTATTGACCTAGCGTAGCGCGATTAGTCAACGTTCGGGTATAATCGGGTAACTTGTGCAGACGTGGTCATACCAAAACCGCTCGGTAAATAACATCTAAGCCACGTCTGTAACAATTGGTGTCGAGGAGTGGAATTCGGACCCGGGACTAAATTTATTAGGCCCAAATTTGTAACAATTAGAATCGATTCGGAGCGCGTTTCCCGCGCGAAATTATAACGGCGAAATTTGATTTTGTTATACGAAAATAAAAACCCGAATTTTGAAAGTCGCGCTATGGCAGACCAAGACAGCTGGGGTCCGGTAGGGGAGAGTGAGGCAGGGTCGATCCAGGACCAAATTGAGGGACAAGAGGAGAGCGAAGCAGTGAGGGTAGCAGATTCGCAAAATAGCGTCGTCACGCACGAGGTAACGGGCGCGCGAAATGGCGCCTCGCACATAGCTACGACGGCCGCACCCGCTGCACAAGTGGGAGGGATGGCCCAAATGCAGGCCCTCATGGAGCAATTTATGGCCCAAATGCAGGCCCTCATGGAGCAATTTATGGCGCAAATGCAGGCGTCCCTCAACCTGCAGAAGGACGATATGAGGGCTAATAGTGAGCAAATGGGGGCAATGAGGGACGAAGCGAGGACTCGGAGTGAGCAAATGAGGGCCGATAGTGAGCGATTGGGTGAGCGATTGGAGGGCCAAATGGGGGTAATGAGGGACGAAGCGAGGGCTCGGAGTGAGCAATTGGGGGTAATGGGAAACCAAATGGGGGTAATGGGAAACCAAATGGGGGTAATGAGGGACGAAGCGAGGGGTACCGATGAGGGATTAGACAAGAAATTTGGGAAGTTAGACAATAATTTTGAGGAATTAGACAAGAAATTTGGGAAGTTAGACAATAATTTTGAGGGGCTAGACAACGGGATAAAAGAGGTGAAAAATGGGTTAATGGGGGTAGAAAACAGAATGGCCGCTCAAGAGAATCAAATGGAAGGGATGCAAAAGGGGTTAGAGGGGTTAGAAAACACCATGGAAGGCAAATTGAGGGACATGAGGGACCAAGCGGAAAGGGAAGTTAACCAAATGGGGCAGCAGATAGAGGGGGTCAGAATGGGGGTAGAAGCCAAACTGGATGCTCACAGGGAGGAAATGGAGCAGATGAGGGTGGCATCTGGGCAGGAGATGCAAGTGATGGGAGAGGAGATCAGAAGAGGTGTGAGTGAGGAGGTCGGAGGAGTGCGCGAGGAGGTGAGGCACTGTAAGGAGCACATGGAGAAGGAGGTGAGAAAGGGGACTGTAAAGTTACAAGGGGGCATAGAGGACCTGACGCAGGAGGTGGAGCAGCTGACGGTGGGACAAACGGAGTTAGTGGAGCAGGTTCAAAGGAACACTGCGGTATTAGGAGGTTTAAAAACGACACAAAACGACATAAAAAACGACTTGATAGCGACGAAGAGGGAATGTCAGATGGTACGTGAGGGACTGACAACGAGGTTGGACGAGGTGATAGAGGTAATGGAGACGACGGACCGGCAGGTGAGGACGCACATGGAAACGGTCAAGGTAGCCTTAGAGGATGAGCTTGAGGAGACGTACCGGGGAATAAAAGAGGTGAAGCACAAATTAGAAGAAGTGGAAGAAGGGATGAGCGAAATTAAGAAGCGACGGAGAGGGGATAAGAAAGAGATAAAAGAGGAGATAAAAGAATTGGTCCAAAGTCTGTGTTTGGATCGTGATGATGTGCTCATTAACCGGATGAGGGATTCGCAGGTGATGGAGGAGAAGCGAAGAGGAAGAGGACCCGGTGTAAGTGGTGACCAATATGGTCGTGCGTATGATGCGCCAGGGGATTTAATAAGCTTGGGGGTCGAGATAGACCCGGGTGTTCGTGAGAGGCCGTTGGTGAAGTGTGCGACAGGTCTGGTGTGCGAAAAAGGAGGTGTGCGAGAAAGTCCGACTCTGGGGTGTGTGAGGAAAAAGTGCGTGCCAAGGAGTGAGGGTACTGGCGAGAGTGAGTCGGTCGTAGCGCGTGTGCGAGGGGGCACATGGAAGCGCGGTGTGGTGGGTGTTACAGAGGATGTAACGGGAGAGTGTGCGCGAGAAAGGTGTGTGACGGACAGGTGCATGGGGAAAGAGTGCGCTGTCAAAAGTAAGGAAGAATGCACACCTGTGGTGAGTGTTACAAAGGGTGTAACGGGAGAGTGTGCGCGAGAAAGGTGTGTAACGGACAGGTGCATGGGGAAAGAGTGCGCTGTCAAGAGTAAGGGTGAGTGCGTTGTCAAGAGTGGTGGTGAGAGTATTGAGAGTGACAAGGAGAGTGAGTTGGTTGTGACAGGTGAGCGAGGATGTACACCTGGGATGGAAGGATGCACACCTGGAATGGTAGAGCGCGAGTGGGAATGCACGCTGGAGTTGGTAGTGAGGCACGTGAGTGGGTGTGCGAATGAGAGCACACCTGTGATTGTCACAGAGGAGGTGACAGAGGAGGGGGCGCGAAGAGGTGTATTGGGGAGGTGTGCGAGCAACGAATGTGTGCCACAGTGTTCGGTGGTCAGGTGTGTGACCAAGGCTGTGAGTGGAATGAGGGTACCTGGGTGTGTAAGGAAAGGTACGAGGAGCATGGGCACGGCTGGATGTGTGAGCAAGGAACGGGCTGCGGGATGTAAGCATGCAGGTGAAGCATCGACGTTAGACGGGATAGAGTTTAGAACGACTTATAGCCGAATCGGGCCCTCGGTGCGTGCTGGGCCTCGCTTTGAACGGCCGCGTCCGTGCTCCACTAGGCGGAGCGGGCAGCCCGATAGGAAGGGTCGTTATGGCGACCACGTTTTGTTGAGACGTGCCGGCAGGTCGAGATCGGGACATTGGATGGCTCCACGCCGAGGTGGTGCGTGGGATCTCGGCCCGGGTAAGCCCCCGTCCCTGCCCCGAGTGCCGGACGCATCCAGCCGCTGGCACAAAACAACCAGCATCCATTGCTTGGCTTTACGAAGCCGGGCTTTGGACAGGGATTGGCGCACCGAGAGGTATTAGTGAGTCGACTGGGT
This sequence comes from Myxine glutinosa, assembly GCF_964187855.1. NCBI lineage: Eukaryota > Metazoa > Chordata > Myxini > Myxiniformes > Myxinidae > Myxine > Myxine glutinosa. The sequence goes on from NC_136261.1 coordinate 396,130,811, forward strand.
GATGAGGTTAGTGTTTTGGATCCAAAATTAGAGAAAAACAAAATTTGATGATTGGCAAGGGATTGGCAGTAGTGATTGGCAGATGATGGGTAGTGATTGGCAAATTTTTAATTTGTTGAAATTTGATGTGCAAAATTGGTAGTGAGAGACCCCCGACGTGGTGGGATGGCATCCCTGCCACCCTTTCCATGTGTGGGGCAAATGCGCAATAGCTTATGGGGTTGATGGCAGTGGAAACTAGCCCGGGTGGGTTAGGTTATTAGTAGGGATCTAGAAGAGATTGACATTAGGTAACGTTAAGTTTAGTTAGTGACTGATACCTGTAGTGGGGACGCAGGTAGATGAGTGTGGATGATAATGACGAGGGAGCGCAATAGTTTAAAGGGACGACTGGGAAGCGCAAGTTTCAGAAGGGAGTAGTTAGCTGAGATGATGCCGTGTGTGTGAGAATTGAACAGGTGTGATTGCACAGGTGTGCAACTGGACAGGTGTGTGGAGCAGTGTGTGAGTAATGAGTGTTGTGGATCAGCGCGAATGCGCTTGGGGAGAGAAGGGTGCAGGTGGCACCAGGTGTGATTGCACAGGTGTGCAACTGGACGGGTGTGTGGAGCAATGGATGAGTAGTGAGTGTGGTGGATCAGCGCGAATGCGCTTGGGGAGAGAAGGGTGCAGGCGGCACCAAGAATGAGAGCACAGGTGTGCAGGTACAGGTGTGTGGAGAGAGTTGGAGTAAGTGGTACGGAGTGGTGTGCATGGTGCGAAGGTGTGGATGGGGGAAGAGTGGACCCCTTTCACGGATACCCGGGGCGGGTAGTGTAAGTGTTAGGTAGAGGGTACAGGTAAATTGTGGTTGGATATTGGCATTTGTGGTGCGGTTGCAGAATGATGTTTGGATGGGTGCATTAGTGTCGTGGAAATGGCTGGGCGTGTAGCCTGTTAGTGTGTGTAGTTGGTTGGGCACTCCACCACTGTGAGGATGTCGGCCAGGTGAGGCCGCAGGTGGGCTCTGGGAGCCGGTAGTTGTGAGTGGGTGCCTGAGGATCCCGGGTGTGGATCGGGCAGCCCAGTGCCAGAGAGGGCATTGAGTGGGGAGAGCGCCAGAGGGCCTTCCCCAGGTAGTTAGGTTAGGGTAAGGAGCAGGTAAGCTCGGAGGCAACTGCAGTGGTGGAGGTGTGCAGGTGGGTAGACCCACTGGGAGAGGTACACGCCACAGCCCAGAAATTGTGCGAGGGCACCGGGAGATGAATCGGGGGAGTGAGACCCCAAATTGAAAAGCACCACAGTTTGGCCAATGGGAATTGGTTTTTAGAACCCATAGTGTAAGAGGGCCAATGGTTTGGCCGGAGAAAGACCCCGGGTAGTGTAAAGTTGTTAAAGTCATTTAGGAAATAGTTAGGATTGATGAACCTGTCGCACCATACGCAGCCACTTACCTGTGGTGATGATGATGACTCCACACCTGTGTTTTCTTTGTTTTGTTGCAGGAAGTAAGGACTGCTGTTGGATTAGTGAGACGCATCACGACGTGGATGAGACATTGGGGTGATTCCATCTCTCCCTCCCTAGGAGGGACTGATGATGAATTGGTAATGGCAAATTTTGATGTTCAGTTGGAGATGGCAAATTTTGATGAAAGTTGAAAATGGCAAATTTGATTGGTTAGGAGGGAGAGAAGACGAATTTGGTTTATGGGAGGAACGGGGAAGACAGTAGGGATGTTTGTTGATTTGTAAAGTAGATGTTTATGGGTAGTGTTGTGTTTTGTGGATACAGTAAGGGGTAAGGGAGGGGCCATGTAGGTTACCTGGTGGGGGGGGGGGCGTACGGTAGGAACGTACCTGTCTCACCTGGTTCCCATGTGCCCCCAGTGTGCATTACCTTGCATTGCGTGCACTTTTGCGCCCTTACCACCTTACTCACTTGTCTGCTTCTTTTGTCTCCCACCTCCGAGGATCTGGCTTTGGGGTAGAGAGAGAGGAGAGAGAGGTGCTGGCTTCGCAGTTGTGGGCCTGCACTTTCGCTGTTTGCTGCTTGGATCGATACACCATATGGACCGCAATGTTTGTGGCCACCCACAATGGACCGCAGCTCTTTTGCGGCCAAGCACCACCCGTGGATGGACCTATGGGTCAACGTGGCACCTATGCCATACAGGTGAACCACTTATAGTTGGCCCCCTGACGGCCACAATAAAGAAATGGACGCGGTTGGCGCCTTTCTTTATTTTGTTTAAAAGAAGTAAGAAGGCCAAGTGCACCACATGAAGGCAAGACCAGCGGCAGAACATCGGCCGGCTGCGACACCACCGGTGATTTGTAAACACTTTATTGGTGCACCGGATGGTGCTCACTGTGTGATGGGGTGGTGCTTGATGCTTGGAAGGGGTGCTCTGCACATTATTAAAGGCCGTAGGCCACAGAGCACTCGTGGGTTGGTGTATCGATGCTAGCATGCGTGCTCTCTCTATGCATAACATCTGCATGTGTTCCTCCAAAAACAGGTCCTGGATCGTAGTGTAAATATCAGCGTAGTCTTGTGTAAATAATGCTCCCTACCGGCTGTATGTTTAGTTTGAGGATTCTTTCCGGATTCGGTTATCCTGTGGGTGTGTTTCTGTGAGGAGAAGGGTGCAACGTCGCAGGGGGACATATTTACTCATTTGTGAATATCTGTAAAACTGTCGCACTCAGGGTAGAGTTAATAGTAGAGGGAACTACATTGCGTGCCACACTAAAGTAGGTAAAAATTTATCGGGTCGGGACGCCCCGAGGGTAGAGAAGGGTGCAATGTTGCGAATATGGAATTTGGCCTCCATATCCGCTTGTAAATATTCCCCTATTTCCCCAATACTCCCCAACTATCCCCAATCCCCCATTCCCTAGTCCCATTGTCTGTAAACAACAATCAGTAGAGCCGACCTTCCCCTTTTTCCCCCATTAAATGTCGTGCCCAGGTCCACCGCATCTCACGTAGACAACTTTCGGACATCTTGCTAGTTATTCTTAGTCTATGTCAGTTAAGGACTCCTTTCCATTAATTCTGACTCTTCGTTGCACCAGAATGTGATTATATGGCACCAGTAGTGAGTTTAGGACCTTTCCCATACCTCCTCCCATCTTCTTCCCCAAACAACAACAACAACAACAGAGGGGCACGGCGCTGCGCGGGGGGGAGTGTGCGTCCTGACACCGGCTCGGTTAGCCGACATTGACAATGCGCTCCAGACCATGCGCTCCACGGGGTTACCACAAAGGGGCTGGCTGTCAGCTCCTCGTCAAGGGCAGAGCCTGGTAAACCCCCCGCACGCACCCAATGAGAAGCAACGTGCCGATTCCACGAGGCGGAGCTAACGAGCCGAGGGCGTGTCACTCCCCGCCGGATATACGCGGCCACGTAGCGGACGTGACGTGAGATGCGCCCCCAGCCTGGAGAGAGAAGTTGCCACGTACGAGCGCTGAATACCTCCCCGCATCTCTGGACCGGACCGAGTCGATTCTGACCTTTGAGCCCAGGTGCACCTGGAGCCATCGATCCTGCCTTTCATAGCCATCAAACCCCGTGTGAGTCAGCCTTTTGTCCCGTTTATCTGTCGTCTGTTGGGAATAATATAAGAGTGTGTCTAAGTGCTTGTCTTTCTATTCTGTACCTCTCGTCCTTGTAATCTAACCTTCCGCCTTAATATAACCTCCTCCGGAGGTCTTGAGAACTGAACCCTGGGTGTCGTGTCATTTGAAACCCAGCCGTGTGTCCTTTTCCTTTATTGCCTTTATTGACCTAGCGTAGCGCGATTAGTCAACGTTCGGGTATAATCGGGTAACTTGTGCAGACGTGGTCATACCAAAACCGCTCGGTAAATAACATCTAAGCCACGTCTGTAACAATATATATATATATATATATATATATATATTGTTGCGGATCTCTATGTCGGCCTTTTTTCCCTTAGGAAGGGGGGATTAATCCCCTTGTGTATGACTGACCGATGTGAGTCCTGAAGTTGCCCAAGCTCCCTCCGGAGAGGCAGGTGCGCACCCGTTCGCGACTGCGGACAGATGGTAATTGCCGAGCAGATTAGCAACCGCGGCACGAACCATTAGCAGAGACTAAACCCGATCCTGAAACGTTGGCCAAAATCGCGCCACAGGTTTTCAATGGGGAAATCACAAAGACGACCGGACGAGCATGAAGAAGAAGATCAAAGGTAGGAAATACAAATATAATTTATTACTACTATTTACACAATTAAAGGAACCAAGGAGAAGGAAAGAAAAGAAAATAAAGACAGAAGGATGGAAGGACCAGAAGACACAGTGCAATTCTAACTTACCTATACAAGCTTACTTAAACCCCAGGACAACATAGAAGACGGACGACAGTCAGACTTACACTGGGGGTGGGGGGGGGAATGCAGGTAGGATTGGCTGGAGGAGTTGGTTCAGGTATGGCATCCAGGTAGCTCGTTCGCCAGTCCCCAACTCGCACCGCGAAGCAGATGAACCAGATGGCGGGAGCTCTCCGCGTGTCGTTTGGCGTGTGCGGAACTATCACAGGGCAATGGTAGGCCAGCTTTGGCGGTTACCCTCGCGGCTCGGCCGAGTACATAACAAGCGAACAGTTCTAATAACCGTGAACAACGCGCTCTTCAGTGGCTCAGTGCGTTCTCTCAATAGCATTCGCTAGCGATGCGTGACCCCCTTTGAAACTCAAGTGAACTTGCCAAGTGCCTCTCCCTTCTTATTTGATCGCCTCTTCTCGCTCATCTCTGCGCTTGTCTCCTGAGGGGGGGGGCGAGGAACACATGTCCAAGGAATAGGACGAGCTGATTAGGAATGAACACACCTCAGCACTTTCATTGGTGTGTTCATTAGCAACTTTTTCGTTCTTGCCAAATCAATTGCCAAATCAATTGCCAAATCTTGCCAAGCCATACCCACTGAATCCTGGTTGGGCTCGAGGCCTTCCTGGCTCCACCTCCTGGTGACGAGGGGCGGGCCATGCCTGTGATTTGGCGGCTCCTCCCCCCTTCTTCTCCGAGACAGAGCACATGGCCAATGGCGTCTTGCGGGATAGAAAACCACTCGCACCGCTGGGATAGAAAACCACTCGCACCGCTGGGATGAGAAACGAAAGGGGACCTATCTTATTTGAATTTGGTGCAATGCAGTGTCAATTAATGGAAGACACAGCCTTAAACTAATACACATAATAAGGAAATAACTATTTAGAAGGGTATATGATTTGCTATGTGCATGTATATGGATTACCTAGGAGGACGACCTTTGACCTTTACACTGCGGAGGGTGATGTTTACAACAATTCTCAAATCCACAACACTGCACCCTCATCCTCTAGGCACGTCCTCAGGCCTATAAAACTTTAACTTTAGTGTGGCACGTAAGTGTAGTTCCCTCTACATTTAACCTGACCCTGAGTCAGTGTCATTGACAGTTTTAAAACACAAATAAGTATGTCCCCCTGCTGCATTGCACCCTATCTAACAGATTTACGCCCACAGCTAAACAAATTGTGGAATTGTCTTCAATCTATACATGAACGGTGGGGAGCATTATTTACAAGTGACGCTACTTGGTCTATTTACAAAATGCAACCCAGGACCTGCGATTGTTCTTTTTGGGCGGGGAGACAGCCTGCGCTGCATCGTCGCACCAGCACCAACAAAGAGCACCATAAAGCACCATAAACGCACCGGAGTGCACAGTCACCACAGTTCATAATAACAAACACAAACCCCTGGTGCTGGTCTTCCTCTTCGGCTCCCTCTGCTGGCCAATGTTCTTCCTGATGTTGTCTTTCTTCGTCTTCTTGCTGGCGGCCTATTTGGATATAATAAAAAGCACAAAACGCGTCCACTTTTTATTTATGGCCCACAGGGGCCGACTAGGGGTGGTTCACCTGTATGGCATAGGTGCCACGTTACTGAGGTCCGCAATCAAGATCCTGGGCCATTGTGGCCGTTTCCAGCAGAGGGGCCATGCCCCAACCCGTGGGGTCCATGAGTGGTGCTCAGCCACAGACATGTGGTCCATAAGTGGTGCATCGATGCAAGCAGCTGGTTCCGGGGGATCTGGCACACAATGGCGGACTCCCGCACGCTCCCCTCGGTGCCCAGAGAGCACGATCCATGGGTCAGGGAAGGAAGACAGAGAGGACAGGTGAGTGAGGGGTAAGGTCACAAGGGTACACATCAATAAAGGCAATGCAAGGTGAGGTGCATCTGGAGACTGAGCGGAGAAAAGCTCGTCCCTACCATACATCACCCCCCCCCCCCCCTGTTACCTGTTCTACCCTTGCCCTTACCCCATATTTACAAAAATCTACACATTACAAATTCGTCACTACCGTCACGTCTTCCCCATATTTCCCCGATACCAAATTCGTCGTCACAATCCCATTGTCTAAATTTGCCATCACCAATTCATCATCAATCCTCATAAGGAGGGAGAGATGGAACACAAAGCACAATGTCTCACCCACGTCATGATGCATCTCACATTCCAAACATTTGCACAAAAAAAATAACAACAACAAACCATGGCATGGTGTGGAGCACCGTCGTTACCTCAGGTGAGTGGATGTAGATGGTGCGAGGAGATTTCAATCCTAACTACTTCCTAAATGACATTAACACACTTTACACTACCCGGGGTCTTTCCCTGCCAATCCATTGGCAATCTTACACTCTATGCGGTTTTAAGAACCAATTCCCATTGCCCAAACTGTGGTGCTTCATCAATTTGGGGTCTCACTCCCCCGATTCAACTCCCTGTGCCTTTGCACAATTTCAGGACTGGGTCATGTGGCTCTCCCAGCAGGTCTACCCACCTGCACACCTCCACCACTTCAGTTGCCTCCGAGCTTACCTGCTCCTTACCCTAACCTATCTACCTGGGGAAGGCCCTCTGGCGCTCTCCCCACTCGGTGCCCTCTCTGGCACTGGGCTACCCGGGTCCGTCCTCTGGATCCTCGGGCCCCATCCACAACTCTACCGGCTCCCAGAGCCCACCTGCGGCCTCACCTGGCCGACATCCTAACAGTGGCAGAGTGCCCATTCAACTACACACACTAACAGGCCACACGCCCAGCCATTTCCACGACACTAATGCACCCATCCAAACACCATTCTTCCACACGCATCACAGATGCCAATATCCAACCACAATTTACCTACTCCCTCTACCTAACTCTTAAACTACCCTCCCCGTGTATTCGTGATGGGGTCCATCCTCCCCATCCACTGCCTTTGCACCATCCACTCCACTCCACAGTTTCTACCATACTCACTCCACACCATCCATTCCATACTCCATATATTCCATACTCCATGTATTCCATACAACCATTCTCCGTACACCTGTATTTGCACACCTGTGCAATCACTCCTGGTGCTACCTGCACCATCCTTCCTCCCAGGACCATTCGGTCAACACAACACACAATCACCATTACTCAGTCATACACTGCTCCATACACCTGTTCACTTGCACACCTGTGCAATCACACCTGGTGCCACCTGCACCCTCCTTCCTCCAGGACCATTCATTCAATACAATGCACAATCAATTATTCCTCATACGCTGCTTCATACACTTCCATGCTCAATACAACTCACATCTCTCCCGAGCATTGCCTAGCAATTCCTCATTTACTCGATATCAATACTCTCACACACACACGGCATCATCTGACCTTCCTGGTGCCCTGCTAAAACTCGCGCTTCCCCGTCGCCCCTTATATTATTGCGCTCCCTCGTCATTATAATCCAACTACCCTCTCTATGTCCCCACTACCTGTCCAATGTTGCTACTTAAATCTACAGTTACCTATACTATGGTCATCTCTAGGTCCCTATCATCTTATCCTAACCCTCCCTCGGCGAGCTTACACTGCCATAAACCCCATAGCTAGCGCTCATGTGCCCCCTTTTATGTGAGTGGATGTCAGAGTTGCCATCCCCCATATCGGGCATGTCCCACTATCACCCCCCCCCCCCCCACCCAGTCCTCTGACACTACGAGCCCCCGTCGCAAGAGGTACTGGGTCCTGCCTCGGCATCTAGAGCCGAGGCTATCCATGAGGGCACCTGCTTGCCGGCATAAGGTCTCATCCGGTTGGCATGGACGATCCGAGGGAGGGTCCGTGGCCCCATTTTGATCTTAACTACCACGTCACAGACTTGCGACAGGACGACTCCCGGGCCTTGCCAGGGGGAGGTGAGTTTTGGGCACCTACCATTCCGCCTCCGGGGATTAAAGAACCAAATCTTCATCCCCTGAGCGTACTGACTCCCCTGGCTCCGGTGGTCGTACCTGCGCTTCATCTTGGCCCCTGCCAGATGGAGCTGGCCGCGCGTGAAGGCATGGACCCGCTCCATGCCTTCCTCCAGGTGATATGCGTAACCCTCCCTCGGTGGTGTATCCGTGGTGTCTGGCACGGGACCGCATAGCAAGTCGGCGGGAGCCCGCAACTCCCGCCCATACATAAGCAACGCTGGACTGCATGCGGTGGCTCTGTGCTGGCTAGTTCGGTAGGCCATTAACAAGTACGGGAGATGTTCGTCCCAGTCATCCTGACGGTTGGTGGTGAACAATGCCAGTTGTTGGATCAATGTTCGATTGAATCTTTCCACCATCCCGTCAGATTGTGGCCGCAAGGGCGTGGTACTGGTTTTCCGAATTGACAGGAGTCTGCACACATCTTTTAGCAATTGGCTTTCAAAATTTCGACCCTGATGGACTCCAGCTGTGCAGCTCCTGTGGAATCCCGTGCCGACATACAAATCCTTCCACGAAGGCCTGCGCTACAACCCCGACTTCTTGGTTGGGGAGGGCGTAGGCCTCCGGCCACTTGGTGAAATAGTCCATTACAATGAGGATGTACTTATTACCTTGGCGGGTGCGGGATAGTGGTCCTAGGATATCCATAGCGACACGCTCAAGGGGGGCCCCCACCTGGTGTAATTGAAGGGGGGCCCTCATCCTCCATGCTGGCCCCTTTTTGGCAGAACAGGCGTCGCATCTCCGACACCAGTCCTGTATGTCACGCCACATATTCACCCAATAGAACCTCCGGCGGGCCCGAGATGTTGTCTTTGTCCTGCCCAAATGGCCGCGGGAGCGGGTACCATGCACCTGTTGTAATATGACGTTCTTAAATTTGTCAGGGACTATCACCAGCCAGGAAGTTCTCTCAGAGGGAACCTCCACCCACTTGCAATATAAGATGTTATCCTTCAATTCCAGGGTCTGCCACTGAGCCCAATACGCCTTTGTTTGCGGCCCGAGGGGGGTGACCTCTTCCCCCTTTGGTCTTTGCCCCAATTTGACCCATTTGAACACCGGCCCCAGAACGGGATCCTCCTGCTGGGCCGTGCTCCACGCCAAAGTTCCAAATTCTTCATCTGCGGTTAGTGGCAAAATTGGCCCTCTCACCCAGGTTGCCCGGACGACGAGAATCAGGGCAGAATCGCCCAATTGTTCCCTCTCCTCGTGTCTCGCACAAAATTTGCAGTTTTCCCCCAGACAAGGATGCCGAGAGAGTGGTTCAGCATTACCCTGGGCCTTCCCGGCCCTATGGGTCACATTAAAATCGTACTGCTGCAACTTTTCCAACCACCTTGCAATTTGGCTCTCCGGTTCCTTGAACCGAAGGAGCCATTGCAAGGAGGAATGGTCAGTTCGAACCGAAAATTTCCGCCCGTACAGGTACGGGTGGAAATGGTTCATGGCAGCCAGCATAGCCAATAATTCCTTGCGGGTTACGCAATAATTTCGCTCGGGCCTACTTAAGGCCCGACTATAATAACCAATCACTCTCTCCACGCCCTCCTGTGTCTGAGACAAAACTGCGCCCAATCCTTCCTGGCTCGCATCCGTGTCCAGGGTAAATGTCCCGTCGCTAGTGGGGTAAGCTAGAAGGGGTGCGGATGTCAAACACCCCTTCAATTTTAGGAAGGCCTCTTGGCACTCCCTTGTCCAATTAAATCGCGTCCCCTTCTCCGTAAGCCGGTGGAGGGGACGGGCCAACTCCGCAAATTTCGCCACAAAACGCCGGTAGTAGGAGCAGAGTCCCAAAAATCCCCGCACCTCTTTGATGGTACGTGGTGCGGGCCACTCCTCTACCGCTGTAATTTTGCCTGGGTCCGTTTTTACCCCCTCGCGACCGATAACGTGACCTAGATAGGCCACCTCTCTTGCAAACAAGGTGCACTTACTCGGGCTCAATTTCAACCCTGCCTGTCTGAGGCACCCGAACACCTGGTCCAAATTAGCTAAAGCCTCGGGGAAGGTCTTGGCATGTACTAGGACGTCATCCAGGTATACCAGGCATGATTGCCATGGCATGCCGCCTAGTACATGTTCCATTAATCGCTCAAAGGTGGCGGGGGCGTTACACAAACCAAACGGCATCACAGTGAACTGATGCAGCCCCTTACCTGTGGAAAATGCCATTTTCTCCTTCCCTGTCCTATCCATCTCCATTCCTGATGCATATGGTGCATATGGCAAAATGCCATGCCAATACCCACTCCTGAGGTCCAAAGTGGTGAACCAATTTGAGCCCACAACGGCATCGAGGGTGTCATCAATTCTTGGCAGGGGATATGAGTCCTTGAGTGTCACGTTGTTTAGCTGGCGATAGTCCATGCAGAAACGCGTGGTCCCATCTTTCTTTTTAACCAGCACAACAGGTGACATCCAGGGACTTCCCGAGGGCTCGATGACGCCTGCATCGAGCATCTTTTCAACCTGCTCGTCAGCTTCCGCCCTCTTGCTCCAAGGGAACCGTCGGGCGGGCTGACGAATAGGCCGGGCCTCACCGGTGTGGATCTGATGTTTCACCAGGCCCGTACGTCCAATATCCTCGGGGGACAAGGAGAAGAGATCCAAATGGGATCCAACCAGTTTGTGTAAGGCCTCCCTCTGGGTACCTCCCAACTCTACGCTACGACGATTTACCATCTCGCAAATGGGATCGGGCCAATTCCTTCTATTTATTGAAGGCTCCCCCTGGGGCCGGCTCGGCTGGACGTTCTCGCACCTCACTGACGCGACTTCTCTAACTGGGGTGCAGCCAGCTACCTTCGTGCCCCTCACTATAGTGCGTGGTTCTGTGCTAATATTAATGACTCGAACGGCCACCACCGGCCCGTCCGTTTTTACAAGGGTGCGGCCCACGATTAAACCAGGTATGGATCGCGCTGCCACCGGTTCGACCAGGCCGCAGGACTCCTGCCATGCCGGGCGAGCTGACCATCGGGCCTGCACTATGGCCTCGGCCCCCGGAGGGATGGTCACGGCCTCAGGAGCCTCGAGCTCCACCCTCTCGGCCGTGCTCACCCCCTCCAATGGTAGCTCTTCCACTCCCACTTGCAGGATCCCCTGGCTCAAGTCGATTTTACAACCGCTGGCAGTCAACAAATCCAACCCTTTTAAGCATAGGTCGCACACCTCCGCCACCCAAACTTCTATCTCTCTCTTTACCGATCCCAACTTGAGGGTCAAAAAACCATGCCGTATGATCGGAGCCGTTCCCCCGGTAGTCAACTGCAATCTATGATTTTCCAGATGCTGGATTTTATCCCAGCCGTCTGCACTCAAATTAAGGATCACGGGGCTGATGATCATGGCGCTGGCTCCCGTGTCCACAACGGCGTCTACCCCCATGCCGGCAATTTTGCATTGAATTGTTAAACTACCAGTTCCAACTTGGCCACAATGAATGACCTGTCGCATCAATGAGGGCTCCTCTCCATCCCCTACTGCCGAACAACGCCCTGCATGCCCAGCACGTTCTAGTTTCACGGGCCCTGGCGGGGGGGGGGGGGGGGTGTCTGAGGTCGGCTAGGCCGCCGATCGATAGGGGTTGGGGTTGAGGGCATCGGCTGGCGGGGACCGTCCCGGTGCGGATCTCGACACTCCCACGCACGGTGACCCAGCCGAGCACAATTATAGCACCTCACCTGGTAAGGTGCTTGCCTCCGGTATTCCAAATCCCCCCCCCCCCCCGAATGTCCGAATTGGGGTACTTTGCCGTGGACTACCAGGTGCCACCGCTGGAGCTGCCTGCCATGGTCCAGGTCCCGCTAGACGCCAGTCCACCAACCTCCGGACCATGCTCTCCAGGTCAAGGCCCCCTTTGGGGACGGGCCCCCTAGGGGGGCTGCCACCCATCACGGGCCCTACCTGACGCACCGCCACTGCGTGGCACTCACCTCCCCGGGCCAGCAGCCTCGCTGCTTCCCAACGGGCTGCAGCGTCAGCCGCCTGACTCATGGTCTGCGGGCGCCACATGGCGAGCTGTTGTCGGAGCTCCAGATCCGGAAGAGCCTGGATAAAGTTATCCAGGGCCAGGCTTTCCTGGGAACTCGCTGCCATGTCCGCGTGTGCGATTCCGACTGCATGGCGAATGTCATGGGCAAGTTCCCCGATGGTCTCCTGGGGCTTGCGTTTTCGCTGAGCAAGCTGAGCTTTAACAAGCTCGCTTTGCTGTTCAATTCTGAATCTGTTAATTAAGGCCGCGCGGAGAGCTGGCAGGGTGAGAGCACCCGGTGGTAAAGCTATCAACCTCCGCCGCCGCACCGCGCAGTGCTCCCACAAGGTGTACTCCACCTTCGTCCAGATTCCAACCGTTGCCTCTACACACGTATTCAAACTGCGCCAGGTACACCCTCAGATCACTCTTGCCGTCATACAGCACGAGTGGGACTTTGTGGGTGCCCGAAGGCCGGACCCCATGCGTCACTCCTTGTGGGATCAGCGCGGGACCAAATCGTTCGGGCCCCCACAGTACACTATTCCCGGGGGGCTCCCGCGCATCCCCCGTCCCTCCAAACACTACCCCTCTTGGTGTCGATGCCTGGGTCGCCCTTCCGCAACCCGCTACCCACTCCATACCCGCACACCCTTGCTCACCAATACCCCTCTCACTCCCCATAGTCAGACCTCCTTGCACACCTCCTCTATCCATACACTCCGGACCAGTCATACACCTCACCATTGGTCCCTCACGAACACCCGGGTCTAACCCAACAAGCAAGCCGACTAAATCTCCCCTTGCACCATTTGCATTTCCGAGTATATCGCCACTCACCTCGGCACCTCTTCTTCGCTCCTCTTCCGCCACCTGCAAACTCTTTATTTGGTTAGTAAGCACATCATCATGATTTGAGCACAGACCTTGTACCAATTCCATCACCTCCTCCTTTATCTCCCTCTTAGTTTCCCTCCATCTCTTCTTAATTTCACGCACCCCCTCTTCCACATTCTCTAATTTTTGCTTCACCTCTTTCATCTCCCGGTGTGCCCCCTCAATTTCATCCTCTAAGGCCACCTTAATCGTTTCTATGTGCGTCCTCACCTCCCGTTCTTTCATCTCCATTGCTTCTGTCACCTTGTCCAACCTCTTTGTCAACCCCTCATGTACCATCTGACATTCCCTCTTCGTTGCTACCAGTTCCTTTTTTATGTCTTTCTGCGTCGCCTTTAACCCCCCGATTATCGCAGTGTTCTTCTCTACTTGATCCACTAATTCCTTCTGTCCCACCGTCAGCTGTCCTACTCCCCTCGTCAGATCCTCTATTCCCCCCTGTAACCTAGGGATACTATTTCTCACCTCTTTCTCCATACGCTCCTCACCTCGCTTTACCTCCTCGCGTACCCCCGAGATCTCCACGCTCACACCTCGTCTGATCTCCTCCCCCATTTCTCCCATCTCTTTGGTAGATGCTGCCCTCATCTGTTCCAAATAATTCCTCTGGGCATCCAATCTAGTTTCCAACCCGATTTTCACCTCCTCTATCTGATCTCTCATCTGCTTAATTTCCCGGGCGGATTGCTCCCCTATTTCCCGCAATTTGCCTTCCATTGTGTTTTCTAATCCCCCTAACCCATTCTTCACCTCTTTCATCCCGTTGTCTAACCCCTCAAATTTATTGTCTAAACCTTCAAATTTATTGTCTAACCCCCCAAATTTATTGTCTAAACCCTCAAATTTAGCTTCTCGCCCCCCGATTTGATTTCCCAATCGCTCCCCCATTCTGTTTTCCAATCCTATATTCCCCATTAGTATGGCTGCATTAATCTGCACCATGAGGTCCCGCACATCAATTCCCCCTATTCGTGCAGCGGGGCGCGGCCGCCGCAACCTCATGCGAGCCGCCATTTTGTGCCCCTCCAACCACGTGCGCGAGGGCGCCATCTTGTGCACCTGATACCCCCTCAACCACATCTTCATTGCTCTCTTCCTCCATTTCCCCCCTGTGGTCCTGGGTTACCCCTAACCCCTCTTCTAATTCCCCCACCGGCATCCGGTCACCTTGACCATCCATGGCACGATTTTAAATTTAGGATGTTAATTAAAATTGTGGGCCACTCGTAATTTGAGCGCGCTAAGCACGCTTCAGGTCCGAATCTCGCTCCTGACACCAATTGTTGCGGATCTCTACGTCGGCCTTTTTTCCCTTAAGAAGGGGGGATTAATCCCCTTGTGTATGACTGACCGACGTGAGTCCTGAAGTTGCCCAAGCTCCCTTCGGAGAGGCAGGTGCGCAACCCCGTTCGCGGACCCGCGGACAGATGTTAATTGCCGAGCGGATTAGCAACCGCGGCACGAACCATTAGCAGAGACTAAACCCGATCCTGAAACGTTGGCCAAAATCGCGCCACAGGTTTTCAATGGAGAAATCACAAAGATGACCGGACGAGCATGAAGAAGAAGAACGAAGGTAGGAAATGCAAATATAATTTATTACTACTATTTACACAATTAAAGGAACCAAGGAGAAGGAAAGAAAAGAAAATAAGACAGAAGGATGGAAGGACCAGAAGACACAGTGCAATTTTAACTTACCTATACAAGCTTACTTAAACCCCAGGACAACATAGAAGACGGATGACAGTCAGACTTACACTGGGGGGGGGGGGGGGGGGGAATGCAGGTAGGATTGGCTGGAGGAGATGGTTCAGGTATGGCATCCAGGTAGCTCGTTCGCCAGTCCCCAACTCGCACCGCGAAGCAGATGAACCAGATGGCAGGAGCTCTCCGCGCATCGTTTGGCGTGTGCGGAACTATCACAGGGCAATGGTAGGCCGGCTTTGGCAGTTACCCTCACGGCTCGGCTGAGTACGTAACAAGCGAACAGTTCTAATAACCGTGAACAACGCACTCTTCAGTGGCTCAGTGCGTTCTCTCAATAGCATTCGCTTCGCGATGCGTGACCCCCTTTGAAACTTAAGTGAATTTGCCGAGTGCCTCTCCCTTCTTATTTGATCGCCTCTCCTCACTCATCTCTTGGTGGGGGCGTCACACTGCGGGTTATATCACACGCCCTACCAAGCCATACCCACTGAGTCCTGGTTGGGCGCGAGGCTTCCTAGCTCCACCTCCTGGTGATGAGGGGCGGGCCACGCCCGTGCTTTGGCGGCTCCTCCCCCCCTTCTTCTCCGAGACAGAGCACATGGCCAATGGCGTCTTGCGGGATAGAAAACCACTCGCAACCGCTGGGATAGAAAACCACTCGCACCACTGGGATAGAAAACCACTCACCACCGCTGGGATGAGAAACGAAAGGGGACCTATCTTATTTGAATTCGGTGCAATGCAGTATCAATTAATGGAAGACACAGCCTTAATCTAATACACATAAGAATGAAATAACTATTTAGAAGGGTATATGATTTGCTACGTGCATGTATATGGATTAACTAGGAGGACGACCTTTGACCTTTACACTACGGAGGGTGATATTTACAACAATTCTCAAATCCACAACTATATATATATATGTATATTATATATATATATATATATATATATATATATATATATATATATATATATATATATATATATATATATATATATATATATATATATATATGTATATATATATATATATATATATATTATATATATATATATATATATATATATATATATACACAACACACACATATATAATATATATGCACATATATACATATATACACATATATACATCCAGACATACACACACACAACTACAAATACACACACACACACACACACACACGCCACACATACATACACATGCAGACACACACACATATATATATATATGTATATATATATATACACAAAACACACACACACACACACACACACACACACACACATATACACACACAAGTGTATATACACACACAGTCCCACTGAGCACCGATTTGCATTCAATTCTAGATATTGCTTCTAGATATTGATCAAATTCCTTCCACAACAGTGATCCTTTGTCCTGAATGTTAATCCTGCATATAATGTATTCCTCATTATTTTATCACTAGCCGAACCCCGTGGAACATCCACGGAAGGGAGGATGTGGTGTATGGATAGAGTGTACCATTATGGATGGCATTGGGGATTTGCTTGTCCGAGTAAGAGTTAGGAAGAAAGATGAGAATGAAGAGTGCATATATGAACAACGATCGCCGACACCGGCACAAATGCATGCTCTGGATTGTCCCACTCAGTAGACGGCTTGCTTTCGCCTTCGCCTCTCCAATCTGCGGACGGCTTGCTTCGCCCAGCAGACACCAATACGATGGCGTCGTAAGATGGCGTCGTTATGGGCAGTTAATCGGATGCTTTTGGGCCCCAACGTCGGCTAATTCAGATTTTTCGAGTATGGCTGTACGTGATAAACAAAGAGCGCGGTTCGTAGATCATAAATCCATTAGTGCCGTGGGCATCGGGTCACTGGGTGCGGCGTAAAAGGGATAACAAAGTCGAGTCCTTACGCTATTATTATATAGATATTATAAAGATGAGCTTCAACCTCCAATCATTTCAACCACCACACATCCAATACCACCACTTTTCCATTCCTCATCCACGTCATTACTCTCACAACCCACATCCATAGAACCCCAACGTCAATACAAACCATTCATTGAAAATGTATTAAAATGCAGTCGCAGTGACTTCTAATTTTCAAACTCGAAACAAATGTAAGAAATGCGTTAAAAAGTTCTCGCAATGACATACAGCATTCCAAAAATTCAAATTTTCACAGCATTCCAAAAATTCCCAACATTTTTGTTTTTCCATCTTCTGTTCTGAGTTTCAACTGACCTCGTACCTCGGTTAGGCTGACACCCGCAAGCTGCTGCAATGGTGATGGTTCGAGGGGACCATTTGAATTGTCTGAGATGGCTATACTGACCGATTACAGTCATTTTATCAAATGCATTAACTCTTAATGGAGTGTTGGTGCTGTCCAAGCGGAGCCTTGGCAAATGTTATGTTGTGGTGGTTTTCCGTTACAGTCAGCAGTCAGTCATGGCAGTAATTTGTAATTTGTTTTGGTGCTGGCGATAACTTGCCGACTCTTCACAAAAGACTCTGCATCACGTTTAACGTCCACCATAGACCATTGCTGGCACACAGGTCATCAGGCTTAACGTTCATCCGAGGACGCACATTTACGGATCACTCTGCCTGCCAGACTGCGAGGATGACAATTGATCGCTGGTTGGGATTCAAACCTAGGGTAGACAGCTTGGAGGTGAGTGCGCATACCTCCAGACAATCGTGTCTGGATTTATAACGAGGGAAAATGGGGAATTTGCTCCAGGCCCATGATCCTGACCATCCCAAAAAAGTGAGTGAAAATTTTCTTTTTGCGCACGAAAATAGCTGTTTGGAAATGGTCGAATCTCGATAATCCGTTTTGTTCTTACTAAAATAGAGCGGTATGCAGGAACGAGCAAAAAAGACAAGTGAATTGTGTGAGTGAGTGGTGTGTGAGTGGCCAGATGTTCTGTGTGAGTGAACGGTGCAAGGAGGACCTTGAGTTGTTCCATTATCCTGTGCACCAAATGCCCTGTTTTTGAAAAAATATTCTCATATTGATCTAGTCATACTTTGTATTACACAAGCTCCATATAGAATTTCTGGAAAATATTTCTGATTTTCGGTTTTGTTTAGATCCCCCACCAGGATCGGGTAAAAATCAGGTACCCCTGCTAATTCGCCAATTTGGCCAAATGTGAGTTTTGTCAAATTTTATAAAAGTAAGAACACTTTCTTATGGTAATTCACAGTCACTGATTCCAAAAATTGCCTCTAAAAGGTGGTGGGATCAAAATTGGAATGGAGGCCTGTGCGAAGTTCCGTATGAGTGAACGGCGTAAGGTGAGTCGTGAATTATTCCGAGTGAGTGAACGACATAAGAAGGGCTGTGAGTTTCATGTTTATATGTGTGAGGGTAATGAATGAAATGAGGTTAAAAAAAAAAAACGTATGTTATGAATATAACTTCTTTAACTATAAATCGAAATAAGCCAGAACAAGAGGCAAGAGATTTTTAACTCAACTTCACACAATCTGTGCTCCCCGAGGTGGCACTCATACTGAGACCAGCCCCAAAATATTCTTTGCCCCCGCCCTGGCAAGGCTTAATTCCGGCACAGGGTACAGCAACAACCCCGAGCCCAATCGTTTAAAAAAATGAGAATACAAACAACAGTGATGGGCCACAAGAACATGACTTGGAGGTTTATGCATTCACCTGTGAGCTGCTAAGCCTGGATTCGAATCCGGACTCAGCTCTAAAATGCCATCCTGGTGTCGTTGGTTAAATTTAAGGATCTCAAGTTGTCATTCGTGAATAGCAGGTGAGTTTATTGTCGAATCTCTGAACAAATTCTGCTCTCTCAGCTCTATCTGTGCTCTGTCCCCCAAATATTCCTACAGGTCGCATAAGATCTGCCAGCAACCCTCTTATGGTTAAACTGCCAAAATCAAGACTCTCTGCTCACCTTCACTCCTTCATTCCTCTTTTCTCCCGCCTCTGGAACAAACTCCCTCACTCTCTTCAATCCCACTCCTCCCTCCAGGTCTTTAAACAGTTGTTCACCACCATCTCTTATCTTCCCCCATTCAAAACCTTGATCTATTCTACCACCGTTAATTCGCCCCAGATCCACTCTTCTGAAATTCTGACTTATTTCCTGGAAGTCCTAGCAGTCCTAGTCCATGTGTTTTTTTTTTTTTACCACTCCCACCCCCCCTCCCATGCCTCCTCCCCCCAAGCTCTCTCCCTCCCACATATCTCCAGATGTCCCTGCTCTCCATCTTGTTCTCCTGCTCCCTTATCATATGTTTTATGTGTCAGTTTGTCTTTTTGTGATCAGTGTTAGCTCTTACACGAGCCTCGATCTTGTATACAAAAAAAAAATTCATCGATCTTCAGATCTCATCTTTTTAGCTCTCGAAACATCGCCGAATTATTTTTTTGATAAATTCCACCAATTTAATAGGATTATTAGGACTCAATGGGTTTGGACCCATCGGATACCGATACGATCACCAATAATTTGAATTGGGGGATCTTCAGGGGAAGGGGAAGCCCCACGCTTGTCTCCTGAGGGGGGAGCGAGGAACACACGTTCAAGGAATAGGACGAGCTGATTAGGAATGGACACACCCCAGCACTTTCATTGGTGTGTTCATTCGCAACTTTTTAGTTCTTGCCAAATCAAAGATTTTTCAACTGATCTTGTGCGTTATTCTGAAAGAAATGAAGAAATGATTTGATTTTGGTGAAGATCTGGATCCGGATCTGGATCTGAGCATCATCTGAGATCTGAGATCTGGATCATCATCATCCTCGGGTAGTTTGGTTGCATCATCATCCTCTGATAGTTAGGTTGCATCATCATTCTTGGGTCGTTTGGTTGCATCATCATCCTCCGTTAGCTTGGTTGCATCATCATCCTCGGGTAGTTTGGTTTCATCATCATCTTCGGGACAGGAGTTCTGATTTTAAAAACCGCAACGTTCCGCCGAATTCACGGGTTATTCCATTTTATAATTAACCTTCTTTTGTTATTGTACAATATATTATAATGTGCATTTGAGAAACAATATCGATAAGCATGAACAATAGCAATTATAGAATTTTAATGTGATTATTGTTCCATTTGTATACATTCATTGAGTTATTCATTATTCCAATTAACCTGTTTTTTACCAATACTAACTTCACACGTTAATTTTATAATCGTCCCGTCAGGAAAACATCAGGGAAAAACGTTTTTTAAAATGGATTAATCACGTGACAGCTTTATTTCCTCGAGATGGACCATTCCCTTTTCGCTGTGTTTACCACCACTCACAAGGTGATGGGTTTTGTGGGTAAAGTGAGACCTTCCCTCAGTCTCATCTCGAAACATTGTGGACCGCGATCGGTCTCACGTTCTCTCTCATCTCTCGTGATCTCGGGTTACACTAATTGCATGACGTCATTGAATTTGTGTGCCCTGGGCACGTGACCATGATGCACGTGCGTTAATCCGCCATTGGGGACAGAGCAACGGTCACTCGCACGTGGTTCATTCCTAACCCGGAAGCAGTCCTTGATTCTTCTGTATCTTTGTTTTCTTTCGCACTGTAATGTGGCGGCGAAATACAAATTGCTGACGTCATAAACAATCTTCTTTCAAAGAGGAAGAAGAACGGTGCGCATAAACAGGAAGTCTTCAAAGACGATGAAGAACTTCCGGGTGAACTTCTTCTGAGCCTCGTGCTGCAACGGACAAAGGTTCACGCGATCGGGTCGAATTTGAAGAGGTTTGTTCGGAGATTCTCATTTTATTATTAATACTGAGAAAGATCTGTAAAACGTTTATTTAAAGATAAAATAATTCTCTGTTTGTTGATGACGGGAATGAAGATAAACGAGTTTTTATTGAATGTATGTTGAGGTATTTGATTGTTCTTTTGATGAGGTGTTTTTCACTCGTTTTGTTTTAGTCACTGCATTGGTTTATATGACGTCATCACCAAACTTCATGCAATGATGGTGAAACCTCTTTCTTCCTTTTAACTACAAACCAGGCAGAATTTTTTTTATAATTAACTTGTTTGTCCAATGTGTCGTCTAGAAGAGGATATAAAGGTTGTAGATGGATGAGGGATGTTTGTGGCGTTGGTACAGAAAAAAATGTCGCTCCCAGCTGCTACATCCAAAACTAAAGTTGTAGAATCTTCTCTCAAAAGTCGTTTCGGCTCCATATTAGAACCTACCTGGTCTGTTCATTGTCGAGGCAGGTATCTCTTTTCATAACTCCAGATCATGGCAAAAGCAAAAAATAGGTCTGCAGTTCCTGAAGCTCACCTGAATCAGGAGCAACAGTCACGCGAACCCCTCACATACCCCCGTAGAACCTGATTTTTGTTTTATATGCCTTGAGCAAACTTTGTACATCACAGGTGATGAAGGTTGTCGTCTAGGTTAGACTATATCATGGAGTGTGTAAGGAAAGTTATAAATATATGATAACACATTAAAATTATCATATTATGGAGTGTGCAAGGAAAGTTATAAATCTTTGATAACACATTAAAATTATCATATTATGGAGTGTGTAAGGAAAGTTATAAATATATGATAATACATCAAATCCCACTGCGAGTAAAGTTGAAATAAATGATGTTGCATTGATGAGTTGACTGACTGCCTGGACGCAACTGAGGTTGTAGATCTGCTGATGTACCATCTATTGATGTGGATCCATGATCGAGGTTGTGGATCCGCCATTTGGAGAGGTCCTGGGCTGAAAGGATAGAAACCTTGAGGAAGAATGGTGCCCAGCTGAAGGTCCGTGCATTCGGGAAACAAGTCAATTGCTTACAGGTTAAGGCTCTTGCTTTCAGGAGAGGAACTATATTTTGAGGTTTAAAATTTTAAAAAAAGTTGAATGTGGGATGTTCTGAAATTGATATTTACAGAAATCCTTTAAATTATTTATATTTAAGTTTAGGAACAACCAATACTGTACAATTAATTAAATGCATTTTAAAATAAAAATTAAAAAAGAGAAATACGAATTGAAAATCATAGGAGATAGAATTGTGAGAAACAAAAATAAAAAAAACTGTGTGTGTGTGTGTGTGTGTGTGTGTGTGTGTGTGTGTGTGTGTGTGTGTGTGTGTGTGTGTGTGTGTGTGTGTGTGTGTGTGTGTGTGTGTGTGTGTGTGTGTGTGTCTGTGAATAAGAGAGAGACAGAATTGTGAGGAACAGAAATGAAAAAACGAGATGTGTGTGTCTCTATCTTATTGCGTTTTATTTATGTTTTTTTGGACACAGAATCGAAGCCCAAGTGAGAGCTAACACATTGAACATGAAAACATGTGCAAACACATAAAATATACAATGAAGGGAGTGAGGGACAAGAGGGGGAGAGGGAGAGGGAAGCACACAAGCACAACAACAGTGGAGAACAGGGACATCAGTAGATCCGTGGGAGGTGGGGGCTGGGGGAGGAGGGAGGGGTACACGGTATAAAGCAAATGAACACTACGAGGAATTTCAGGAAAGAAGTTGGGGATTGAAAGAGGTGGATTTGGGGTGTTTTAACGGAGGTAGAAAAGGTCAAGGTTTTGGATGGGGGAAGACAAGAGATGGTGGTGAACAACTGTTTTGAAGACTTGGAGTGAGGAGAGTGATTGAAGATCGGTGGGAGTTTATTCCAGAGGCAGGAGAAAAGAGGAATTGAAAGAGTGAAGGTGAGCAGAGAGTCTTAATTTTGGCAGTTTCACCAGAAGAGGGTTGCTGGCAGATCTTGTGTGTCCTGCATAAATATTTTGTGGACAGAGCACAGAGAGAGCAGGGGGGGAGAGGCCAGAGAGGAGTCGCAGAAGACAAAGACCACTAACCTGCCTGCGGTGACAGAGAGAAAGGCTCTCAGATCGGCTTTATTGCAGGAGATACCAATGATTCTGAATGCTTTTGTTTCAACCGTGTGAAGCCGAGCTTGGAGTGAGGCAGGAGCACCAGCCCAGAGGGGAGAGCAGTATTCCATTGAGCTGTGGATGAAAGGTTTGTATGTGGTGAGGAGCTCAGAAGTACCTAGTAAGGACTTTGCATGATGTGGGATGCTCAGACGGTGACTGGATTTGGAGGGCAGCTTGGAAATGTGGTTTACCCAGGAAAGATCATGGCAGATAGTGAGACCCAAAAGCTTGAGTGACAGAACTCCTTCAAGAGGATTGTTCAGAAAGTGGATGGGAGGGTTGTGTAGGCGGTCTTTTCGGAGAGACAAAGTGAGAGTGTGAGATTTGTCAGGAATGAAATACATGTTCCACTTGTTTGACCAGTTTGTGATGTTGTCCAAGTCTTCAAAGAGTGAAGAGGCTGCTGCCTGCCGATTTGAGGGTTCAGCTATGGAGCGGCAGAGAGTGGGGTCTACTAATGGGCGATGAGAGAATTCCCTTCAGGGCCACATGCTGGCTGCAACGAGAAAGGAAGTCTGCAAGCTATGCGTGGAGGTTTCCAATGATACTTTAAGTTAAGAGGAGAGTTTGGTGTGCAGGGCGGGGTGCCTGAATGTATCTAAGGATGTGATTTGTCAAGGGATACAGCTCTGATTTCCTGTTGGGCATTGAGGACCTCCATCCATTGTTGAGACAGCAGAAGCGGCATTCCCAGAGTGGAAAGACCTGGTCTGAATCAAAATTTATGATCCAAGATCAAGGCGTTGGAGAAGAGGAATGTTTTGATGTCAGAAGCGATGATGGATTCCATGACCTTGCTGATTATTGGGAGCAGGCTGATTGGTCTGTCGTTGCAAGGATCTGTTTTTGCACATTTTTTGTGTGAAGCGGTAATGTTGGCAGATTTCCAAGCAGATGGCAGATGGCAGATGATCTTGAGCAAAAGAAAGGGTGAAGAGAACAGGGAGAGGGTGAGATAAAGCGGCAAAGCAGGATTTGGGGACCCGGGGGCTGACGCCGTCTGGTCCAGTTGCAGAATCAGAGTCGAGGTTTCACAGAAACTTCTAAGCCTTGTCAGGAGAGAAGGACAGCGAATCCAGGAGCAGCTGGGTCTGATTGTTTAAGATGGGTACAGAGAGAGATGGGTTTGAGACACAAGATTTGAGAGAAGGGGGGGGGGGGGAGGGGGATTGCCAAATAAACCCCGCATCCCAGGGATCGTAACCACCAGGCCACACCTCAAGTCGAGTCATTGGTCGAGAAGACATGGAGTGTTTCGAGAGAGCTCGGCCGTTGGTCGGCGTGGTATTGGGATGACGTCAGAGTGAGAAGGTTCGGAAAGGAAAATGGGTTTTGTGAGCTCTCTCTCGGTCTGACTTTTGTCCTTGGGGGTCGCGTTTTGGTCATGTGTGACTAAGAGGAGACTTTCCCAAGCTTTTGTGGAACTTTTGTGATCGTGAAGAGGAGCAATAAGGTGGCGGTTTACAGGGCTTTTGGCGCTTCAGATGGAGAGAGGGAGCAAAAAGAGGCCTGTCTTCACAGCTCACTCGACGGCTTCATGCACGTTGCCATCATCAGCTCGGCACTATATTGGGCGCTCAGGTGCGGGAAGCGTTGGACTTGGCCACCCTGTGCTGCCAACTTCATTCAACGAACTCGTTGAGCAAGCTGAGTGCAGGCCGACTAAAATAAAGCATTTATTTGTTTCATCTTTTACCTTGTTTGTTTTTGTGTCTGCGTGGAGGGTTTGAAATCTGAAATCTTCAAATTTCAAGTCAATCGGATGAAAATCTTGCTTATGGCTTTTGGTAAAGTTTCGTGAAGATCGGTTGAAAATTGCGACCTGCAGACGACTGACATACAGACAGAATAACGCACAAGACCAACCAGTATACAGTCATGCGTCGCTTAACGTCCTAGATACGTTCTTGGAAACGTGAAGCTAACCGACTTGGACGTTGTCCGAACATCACATTGTGAACTTTGTATTTATACTTACGAGTATGTGGAATATTGCAGTGTACTTGCACTGTACAATATTGACTAAATTCACGAGATAACATACACATCTAATGAAACAGAGGTTAAGAAGGCTAATAAAATAACATAATGTCTACATTAGCTAATATATTGAAGAAAAAAAAATACATGTGTAATACACATACAGTAAAACAGGTACAGTACTGTATCGTAAAGTAAAATTAAACAGTACACTGTTCACTGATTGAGAGGTCATTATCATCGTGATCGTGGAGTGCGACATACCGAAATCACGTGCGATAGCATTCACAGATTTGCCGCCCTCACGCTGTCTTATTATTTTCTGCTTCTCCTCCAAATCAATGCTTTTGCATTGTTTCTTGCTGCTGCTACCACAAGGGCTGGTTGCGCTGTGTTTGGGACCCATGGTTATCTTTAGGGTGGATTGATTTCAATAAAATCAAATGTAAAGACTGGAATAACGCTCTCGATACGTGGGGGTAATCGAGACTGGATGTTGATGATGTTGCGGAGCTGCCGACGAGGCAAAACCAAGCATACACTGCTGTACAGTTTGTAAACTTTTTATTTCATTAGTAAGGAAATCAAATTAAAAGTACTGCACACGACAATAGCCAAAAAACATAAACAAGTAACATAGGCATTTCTTATATTTATCAAAACATATTATGGATATACAGTATAGTTACTGTACTGTATCATACGCCTGGCAACACAATCATTTTGTTTAAGAATACGGGATGCATGCATGAGCGCGCCCGCTCTCAGGCCACTTGCGTCCGCTATGTCCCGTTGTCCCGTTTTTTTGTCCCCCTTATTTTCCTATTATTTTTGTGGGCCTCGGCCGTTGTTCGGGCGGCCGTAAAGCGACGCATGACTGTTCTTGAAAAAATCTTCAATTTCCACAAGTTACAAACAGACACATAAAACGTATAATAAAAAGTGTGGGAGACAAGACGGGGAGAGGAAGGGAAGGAAACAAGCACAACAACATTAGAGAGCAGGGACATTGGTCGATCTGTGGAAGGGGAAAATTAGAGTTGATATTGAGGCAAACGCAGAGTCAAGGCATTTGGCTTTTTCATGTCGAGTGTCGGGTGTGTACCTGTTTGAGGTAAGGGAGGGGATGGATGGGTAACAAACACCAGAAACAGATTTGACCAAATGCCACCAGGACTTGGAGTAGGGAGACAGGTTTGAGTGTTCAGTATTGAGGGTAGAGAGATATTATTTCCTGGCTCTCCTCAGGGTAGACTGTTTGGCAGTACTTGGACATGTTAAATAGGGTGGTGTATAACGGTGATGTAAAATACATCTTCAATGGCGCTTAACATCCAGAATTTATGTTTTTAGCAATCTCTATCTTCATTCTTATATTTAAATTGAAGTACAGTCAACCCTCGTTAATCCGGTCTACTTTGTTCCCAGCACCCAATGTCGGATTAGCGAGATTGTTGGATAAACTATTTTGATCCCCCAAGCGTTCAATTAGCGTCTCCATGGAAATGGTAATTGACGATGTTGGCAAGCATGCCAGTATCCGTCGGCATGTTAGGCCGATTATGATCAGTAACTGATAGAACTGGCTATATTGCAATACACCCTGTTTCTGAAGGCCACTGGGTGTATTGTACAATGATTGTTGTAAATGAAAATATGGAACATAAGATTATTAAATAACTTGTAATCTTTTTATTTACACACATCTGGTTGCAGCCGAAAGAACAGACCAGTCTTGTCCATATTGTAGACGTCCTTCAGATCGCACTTCAAAAGGATTCATCTCAGGTCCTGTTTCCTTGTCAACATCGTTTGTGTTCGCACTCGCAGGCTCGTCATGCATGATGTGTTTTGATATGCCGCAGCGTTTCTTGAAAGGATCTAACCATCCACTCGAAAAGGAAAAATTCTCAATGCCAAACTGTTCGCCAAACTTCTTCGCCTTTTCCATTATCATCTCTCCGTTGACTTGTCGGTCTCTTGATCTAACGTCATTAAACCACTTGAGGAGGGCAGCTTCCAACTCTGCGCTCTTTACACGCTCTGCTCCTTGTCAGCTGACTTGTGGGCTCTGACAGCCACTTGTCTTTCGGTTTCAGGATGTCGGAGACGGGTGACCTTCGATTGGTGATTTCCCCAATCCAACGAAAAGTGACGTCGGACGTCTTCCTGTGTGTGGCCTTTAGATGGTCTTTCTTGTTCAAGCAGATTTCCTTCTTCCTTCCTGCAGTGATTTCAAGTCTGGCTCTCTTCGTTGGCGGGCGTGATGTCTTGTCTGTTTGCAAAGTTGGAATGATGAAGGGGCAGAATTCCCTCCCTTTTATACACAGGAATGGAGAAACGAACACATCTCCACTGCCTGTTTATGTGGTTTCACTTTGACCATTAATTGCTGAAGAACATCGATTGCTCCACTGTATCATTGTGACCCAGATTATATGCACATGTTAACTACGAGTGGCCTTGATCAGTTGCACTGTGCCTACTGCAATTCCTGACGGACCTTTGATCATAAACTTAACAAAAACGGTGTTTTGTGACATCAAACGATGACAGTTTATTTTGGTGAGGAGTCCGTCTCAGCCCAGATGTTAATTACTGACCATCTCGTTGAATCCCTTATTCCGAACCACCACTTGTGTTTGCATTCCTACCTGCCCACCCCCCTCCCCACCGGCGAATTGCTGATTAGGCAACCAGGTCATGGTGCCTGGTGAAGGCTAATTGACGGTGGTGTTTGTCAGATTATAGAGACCATTTTACATGTGTTTTGATGGTTTTGTAATGCATTTCCCCTGTCAGAGTGCGATTTCTGGACGAGAGGGATAAAATGCATGGCGGAAATCTCTTCATTGGATGTTTTGGTGGGATAGCGAGATTTCCGGATTAAACGGGGTTGAGTGTATACATTCCGTGGCATAACATGTTCTGTGGACTCTCGAGATTGTTCTCAATTTCATTTCCGTGCAAAAGACTGATGCTGATTTGTACACAGGTGATGTCTATCCTGTAAATGTGGAAGGTAGACAACACAACAATGATTCCTCTGTCACAGAAGATTCAAAATGTGCTTCTGCAAAGGAAGGTTCAGATGATATTCACATGACAAATGGAAGTGCTTCCTGTTTTGAAACTGGTGAGTGGAAACTTAAAAAATTAACAAACAATCTTTTGTGTTGAGAAAACACATAAGTATTGGAAATATGTGAAATATTTTACATTTTTGATTTTGACCAAAAAAATAAAATGTTGTTGTTTGTTTCTGTAGAACAAGCCAGAAGTAATTTGGGACAAATAAGGTACAGTCGCAGCTTGACGGTGAGGAAGAAGCCTTTTTTGAAGAAACAATCACAAAATCAAGACTCACTTTCTATGAAATACAAGTGCATGTCAGGGACTCTCAACACCAAGATTAATGTAAAATTAAATGTACACAAAAAGGTAGTAGAAAGGCAAAAACGTTATGAGTGTAATGTGTGCAGAATGCATTTTGCTTCAACAAGTGACCTCAAAATACACATGACGATTCACAGTGGAAATCACCCCCACAGGTGCTCGATATGCGATAAAGGTTTCTTGATAAAAAGCGCTTTGAAATTACATATGACGATCCATACAGGACAGCATCCTCATGAATGCTCGATATGTGATAAAGGTTTCTCTCAAAAAGGCAATTTGAAATTACAAAGGAGGATCCATACAGGAGAGCGACCCCACAAATGCTCGATATGTGATAAAGGTTTCTCTCTAAAAGGCAGTTTGAAATCACATATGAGGATCCATACAGGAGAGCAACCACACAAATGCTCGATATGTGTTAAAGATTTCCCTCATCACAGCAGTATGAAATTACATATGACGATCCATACAGGACAGCGTCCTCATAAATGCTCAATATGTGATAAAGGTTTCTCTCAAAAAGGCAATTTGAAATTACATATGAGGATCCATACAGGACAGCATCCTCATGAATGCTCGATATGTGAAAAAGGTTTCTCTCAAAAAGGCAATTTGAAATTACATATGAGGATCCATACAGGTGAGCGTCCTCACAAATGCTCGATATGTGATAAAGGTTGCTCTCAAAAAGGTGATTTGAAATCACATATGAGGATCCATACAGGAGAGCGTCCTCACAAATGCTCGATATGTGATAAAGGTTGCTCTCAAAAAGGCGATTTGAAATCACATATGAGGATCCATACAGGAGAGCGTCCTCACAAATGCTCGATATGTGATAAAGGTTTCTCTCTAAAAGGCTATTTGAAATTACATATGAGGATCCATACAGGAGAGCGTCCCCACAAATGCTCGATATGTGACAAAGGTTTCTCTCTAAAAGGCAATTTGAAATTACATATGAGGATCCATACAGGAGAGCGTCCTCACAAATGCTCGATATGTGATAAAGGTTTCTCTCTAAAAGGCTATTTGAAATTACATATGAGGATCCATACAGGAGAGCGTCCCCACAAATGCTCGATATGTGATAAAGGTTTCTCTCTAAAAGGCTATTTGAAATTACATATGAGGATCCATACAGGAGAGCGACCGCACAAATGCTCGATATGTGCTGAAGATTTCCCTCATCACAGCAGTTTGAAATTACATATGACGATCCACACAGGAGAGCTGAAAAATTGAAATGCCAGGACATGAAAAATGAGGTTAAGAGGATTTCGAAATTGAAGAAACTTGAAATTGTACCTGTGATTGTCGGAGAAACAGGGAATCCGGATGATCAAGAAACCCCCAACTGATCACTTAAAAAGGAAAAGTCTGCCTTGTAAGCGATCCTCAGCAGTCGGCAAGGTATTCAGTGAAACAGTAAGGAGAAAGCTGTCATGAAAGCATGCAGCCCTTTGGGCAAATACATTGTCAGCACAACTCCTCAGAGTACCATCTGTAACCCCTGACAACCAGCCAGCACCCCGAACCCCTTGAGCAAAGCCATCCGGCTGTCTATCACAAGAATGTCCACACCAATGACTGCAAATTGGAGTCAGAAGGCAAGAAGAATCTCAAAATTCAAACCCCATCTGTGTCCTCAAACTAGGTTTGTCGAAAATTACAGCTTAAAAAAAAATGTAAATTTTTTAAGTTTGGTTCTCCATATTCTCAAAAAAGAAATTGTATGAAAAATTGATGCCAAAAACTCAAATGGTAACAGAACATAATCTCTCAATCCGATCTCTGATCTCATCATGCATCTTTCAGGGTCTTCCTCAGGTTGCCAGTTTGTAATTCTTGTCTCTGTCCTTGCCTTGTATCCCGAAGGTTCCATTTGAGTTTTTTGATTGTGACTAGTGTTGAGGAATTTTGTTTTCTTTCTGTTCAGTTGTTTTTCTTGTCCCTTTTTGGTGATGCTCAGATGGAATCTTTCCATGGCAGTTTGAACGTCTTTTTTTACTCGATCTTTGCTGTAGTCCATGTTTCATTGCCATGTGTGATATGGGGAGAACACCCTTGAGGTAAAATTGTTTATCAGAAGACGACTTCTGCCAATGTTTTTCATTAAACTTGAATATGTGAAGGGTTTCACAATAAAGAGATGTCCTCAAAGTCCAAATGCACTGTTTGTGTTATTGTGAATATGTATTGGCACATTATGATCAATTATCAGTAATTGAAAAATTTGGAGTTGTCCATATCCCCAAGAGTTATTCACAAAACGAGTTGAAAGCCTTTAATAGCATTTTCCATCATCACATGACTACACTTCATGCCAGCACTGATTGCTGACAAGCAGCTCAGTTACATAGGCCCTTATGTGGAGGGCCACACAGCTGGTTGCCACCACATTTTTCTCAACATCACTTGTAAAGCATTGTTAATGTCAGGAATACCTTTAAACACAGACTTCCAAAGAAGAGTATTGGGGAACGAACCCCTGCGACCCGCACCCCCAAAGGTTGAGATTCAAGTCGATGTAGCCACTGGCTCGACCAAGCAGTAATAATTATTCCTTCTGACACCAATTCCAAAAACAGATCCTTGCAACTGCAGACCAATCAGCCTGCTCCCAATCATCAGCAAGGTCATGACATCCAACATCACTTCTGATATTAAATCCTTCCTCTTCTCCAATGGCTTGATCTGAGATCATCAATATGGATTCAGACCTTGTCATTCTAATCTGGACATCCTGCTTCGGTTGTCTCAACGATGGGCGGATGTCCTTGACTCCAGACAGGAAATCAGAGCCGTCTCCCTTGACATATCTCATGCATTTGATACGGTCTGGGACCCCATGCTGCTGACCAAACTCTCCTCTTATGGTATCTATGGAAATCTCCATGCAAGGCTCATGGATCTTCTCCTGTCATATTCAACGTGGGGCTACAAATGGAATTCTCTCATCTCCTCTTCCTGAACACCCTGGAGGTCCTCAAGGCAGTGTTCTGGGTCCTGTGCTTTTTCTCATCTTCATCAGTGATCTTTTTGACTCTGGAAATCGTTATCTTTTTGCTGATGACTCCAGCCTCCGCCGGTGGAGTCATCCATCTCTCATCCCTCAGATCGACAGTTCCGGGCAAAAAGCAGCCTCTTAACTCTCTGCAGACTTGTATAAAATAACAAGCTGATCAAACACGTGGAACATGTCTCTCAAGCCTGATAAATCTCACACTCACGTTGTCTCTCTGAAAATACCATCTGGAAAACCCTCACATCCACTTTCTCAACATTCCTCTTTGAAGAAGTTCTGTCACTCAAGCTTTTTGGTCTCACTACGTATATGCTGTGCTCTTTCCTGGGAAAGGCAAGTGTCGCCACCTCGGCATCCTCCATTGTGCGAGGTCATTCCTTGGCACTGCTGAGCTGCTCAACACCAACAAACCTTTCATCTGCACTTTGATGGAGTGTTGCTCTCTCCTCTGGGCTGGTGCTCCTGCCTCGTACCTAGTGTGGCTACCCTCTGAAGAAACCAAGGCTTTTAGGATTGTTGGTATCTCCCGCGATGAAGATGATTGTGAGTGCTTCTCTCACTCTCACCACAGACAGGTTAGCGGTCGCTTTATCTTCAATGGACTCCTCTCCGGCCTTGCACCCCCTGCTCTGTCTGTGCTCTGTCTCCCAAATATCCCTGCAGGATGCACAAGGTCTGCCAGTAAACCTCTTCTGGTGAAACTGCCACAAGCAAAGACTCTCTCCTTTCCATCACTCTTTCATTTCTCTTTTTCCATCTCTGGAATGAATTCCCGCACTCTCTTCAATCCCACTCCTCTCTTCAGGTCTTTAAAACAGGTGTTCACCACAATCTCATATTCTCCCCCATCCAAAACATTGATTTTATTCTACCCCCTTTGATCCACCTTAAATCCACCTTCAAATTCTGATTTCTTTCTTGAATAAAACGTCACTGTTGTGTCCATCTTGTTTATCCCGTTCACACCACTCTAGCCCTCACTCTTTCAGAGATCTCCCAATGTCCTGATTCCTTGCTGTTGTTGTACTTCCCTCTCTCTCCCCATGCTGTGCCCCGCTCCCTTTTTCACATGTTCCATGTGTTAGCTCTCATAGGGGCCTTGAGTAGGTGCACAAAAAAAAAAGTTTCGCTGTCGTCTCCCGTTCTGGCCAATACTGTTCTTGGTCAGTTTCTCAATGTGGGTGTTTTGACTGCAAATGGATGAGAACGAACATGAGGCATATTTGTTGGTCTCGCAGGAAGAATTTGAGTGTGGCGATGGCCTGTACACATGGAAAATGGGCCCTCCTCTCGATTCTGCACAGTCTGGTTGACTATCCATTTGTGATGGGGTCAGTTCCAGAAACAAAAAATGAATGACTCCGGTCGCACTACTATATTGTCAGACTTGGCCTTGTTCTTAACCATCAACTCTGAAATGAGGTCAAAGCCAATGATTGGATCTGTCACCGGTGGTTCGGTGTCGGGCAAGTTATCTTGGAGCCAGTCGCTGCTTGCTTTGCTTAATTGGGAACCAGTATCCTAAAGGTCCTGAACCTCAATGCCATTCAGATAGCAGTGTGTTATGAGGTAACCGTAGTTGTACACTGATGAACATTGACATTATTTCATCCAAACAATGGACGAGTTGGTTAAGTCATGCATCATTTCAACATTAAAGTGAATAATCGTATAAATAAAAACGGAACTGTGGGTCTTGAAGCTTCCTGGATCAGGAGCAAGTCACTCAAACACCATGTACTTTCTCCTGCTTTGATTTTTTTTTTTTCGTGCACAAACTTTGGTACATTATTGGTCATGAAGGTTGTAGTCAAGTTTCATGTGTCACGGGACATCACGGGTGATGAAGGTTGTGGTCAAGTTTCATCAAAATTGTGGGTGTAGTTTTGGAGAAGAAAGCAAATACCTATTTTGGGTTGGGGCAAACCCCCCCCCCCCCCCCCCAGTTGGCAACCCCAATGAGCGCAGATATTTATGCGGTCAACCAATCCACCTTTATTCGGTATCATATATGCAGCTTGTGGTCAGGTTGGTCAAAATCGTCTTTGGTTCAAGTAATAATGACTGAAGCGTTTGTGGACTCACTCACTCATTCACTGACTCATTAACTCACTGACTCACTCACTCACTAACTGACTCACTGACTGACTCACTGACACACACTCACTCACTATCTGACTCACTGACTCACTGACACACACTCACTGACAAACTGACTCACTCAATGACTGCCTGACTCACTCACTCCCTCACTGACTGACTCACTCACTCTGACTGGCTGTCTCACTGACCGACTGACTCACACTCACTCAATGACTCACTGACTGTCTCACTGACTGACTCAATGACTGACTCACTCACTGACTCACACCCATGCACTCACTGTCTTACTCACTGACACACTGACTCACTGACTCACTCACTCCCACCCTCACTCTCCAGCCAGCATGTACAGCTGGGGCCCAGCTGGGAAATCGGTGGTTTGGATGGGCTCAGGTGGGTTTGTGTTCTGTGTGCGTTTTTTGAATTGGGTTCCACATGGGTCTCATTTGGGCTGCCGATGTCATTCTCCAACGAGAACGACACACTTTGACGTCATATCCAACTTTGCAAAGCTGTATGGAGTTATGGGTTTTCATCGGTTCGGTGAGCTGGACTGGGCCAAGCCAATGTTCGTTTCAGAAGTTTTTTAAAAATGGCAGCCAGCAGCTGGCAGCCAACGTGTTATCGAGACCAGTAATATTGTGTGAATCTCATCTGTATATATGAAAGCGAAATGTCCGTTTGTTTGTTTTTTCATTTGTGAACCTCCTCCTCTGAGCTCCCAAGGTTAATCAGCATGACACTTTATAGGATAACATCTTTTAACACCC
This sequence comes from Myxine glutinosa, assembly GCF_964187855.1. Lineage (NCBI taxonomy): Eukaryota > Metazoa > Chordata > Myxini > Myxiniformes > Myxinidae > Myxine > Myxine glutinosa. Next base: position 396,164,882 of record NC_136261.1, read on the forward strand.
TGCACATAAATTGGGGGTTTTAAAACAGTTATTTTCTCACAATTAATAATTTGAAACCATCCGAGCCGCCACCTGTCGCCATGATCTCGGAGGGGCGATCTACATATTCAAATCTTTATATAAATCCTCTTTTTTATCGATTTAAACACGGATATTGTAACCTTCAATGAGATTCTGACAGAGCTTTTCTCCACCAAGTATCGGCCGGAGCTTTGCGGAGATATCTCACTGTAAGTGGAAGCTGGTCGATGGAAGAAAAAAGTGACACCACCTCCCTGATAAGAGGAAGAAGAGGCTGCAAAGGGAAGTGAGGTTGGCTGTCCTAGAGTCCCTGTATATAGAGAGTTGTGTCAACTCAAATTTGGACGCCATTTTGTGTCTAAGTGTGTCGGATTAGATATACATGTACATTCGCGATATGGGGTGATATATTCTAAACCTGCTAAAAAAAAATTTACTACACATATTTAGTCTTATTATTACATACAGGTGATATTTGTTTTGTCAAAAACTCAGCTATTGCCGTGAAAAAGAGCTGTGTGGTGATATTAAAAGTGGTATGGCAATGCATATTACAAGCCAACACTGCATGTAAGAGCTAACATTATAAGTAAGACAAACCAATGCTGTCGTTCTCTGAATTTTAATAACTTTTAGAAAGGAGTGTGGGCATATCCAATATTTTTTAAAGGGTGCCGAGAGCAATTCCGGTGTAGGACTTCCAGCCGACATATAGTCTAACACACTTAAAACAAATTCTGTACGTGGTATTGCCATATTTCTATAGTGTACAACTTTAGTTTTATCGACATTTATATTCAATTTCCATTGTAATGATTTAACAAGCTGCAAGTCAGCTTCTGTCTCTGACATAAAGAAAACGTCATCGGCATCTAGTAAGATTGAAACGTTCATTTATTACTACACCCTTGCCCAGAACTCTGATGGATATTGCCTGATCGATTAATATGTTTCATAGCTGGCGACTTGGCTGCACAACCCGCAAAAAAATTGAGCAGGTCTCCCCCTAAAATTGCTTTTATGATTGCCGATTAGGCTAAAGATTTTAAACCAAAAAAATAACTTGCCTCGGAATAAGTTTTGAATGGACGGGCAGACAACTGAAAACAAAACGGACCATGGGTTTCCCACCCCTATAAAATCAAAATTAATTCCCTCTGAAAAAGTACAGTGACATTGCCCGCAGACCAGGCAATGTCACTGTACCGGGACATTTCATCAATCAATGACAATATGCGGTCCGCTAGGACTACCCGAAAAAAATTGAGCAGGGTTCTTCCCACGGAAATGCGTTTTTGGTCAGCTCCTTGAAAATTATAAACAAACACAAATCACTTCCCTTTAAAGGGGTTTTCAACGGACAGACAACCAAAAAAAACCGAGCAGATAGAATTGCTTTTGAACATCGATCATCAAGCAGCGTGGGCCTACCTGGCAGAGTCTCGAGGAGTCGATCGCTTTCCAGCTCTTTCGTCTGAATTTCGCTTCCCAAATTTGTCTTCTGACTTTATCACTTGGAAATCTATACATCTTATATTTCCCAGATTGGTTTGAACAACCAAAAGCAGAACAACCAGTCATTTTGTTTGGCAATAAACAACATTCCCGTACCAAGCTGACGTTCACGCACGGTGAAGTTAGACACAAAATGGCGCCACGAAATCATGTGACCAGAAATCTCGGGTCAGCGCATGGCGCAACTCTCTTTATACAGGGACTCTAGGCTGTCCCATATAATTCCTGGCACCAGAATTACTTATCGTCGTCAAGCCGCCATCCCTCGGGACTGTGATGTGTGAGGGAGGGGGGGGTATGGTTGGGATGGGGGTTGGGTGGGGAGTGGGGTGAGGTGAGGCGGAGGGGGGAGGGAGGAAGTTACACACAAGATAAACCGACCAGTCAGCATCACTTAATTTTTGAACATCCCAAACTGTTTATTGTCCAACAACACGATGTGGATATTCTAACAACAACGAAACAAATTATTTAATTAGTTTGAAATCTTTGTAATTAGTTTGATGATGAGCTCCGATCGTCAAATATGTTATCATATGTGAGAAACAACTCTTAATTTAGACGTTACCATGATTGGCAAGTTAGTCAAATAAGGAGTCACGTGACCTCAAATGCGCGAATTATTCAAAAACCGAAAATAGTACAACACAACCGATACATAGTTTTTTAAAGTAATTGTACTGCTCATCTGACATCAGCCTCAAGGGTGAAAAAATGGTTTGAAGAAAAAAAGGTTACCTCTGAGCTAACTTTAGTAAATATATACCTCTGTAGCGGTTCCCGGAAGCATGGCACAATTACCTTGCACCGGCCGATGACACAACCGGCGAGCGGTCACTTGTCCGGACTCGCCCGGGCGTGTCCAGACTTGCCTTTCCCGGGTGAACACTTGGCTTACCTATTTGCAAACCACGCCCCGCCTGAGAGGCGTGGCTTTTGTGTGTTGAGCTTTGCTTTTAAATTGCCGCCTGTTCGATGGGCTCAAAGGAGTAGGCTCAAAGGCCTACTCCTCGGTGCGTTTAGCCTCATGGAGACCGAACGCGCGCGACAGCTGCTCGACCTCCCTGACCTGGGTGAGGCCCGTCCATCTGAGCGCATGGACCACATGCTGGCTCTACTCGGCGACCACAGCCCGGATTTCCTCTTCCGCGAGCTGTTCCTCCGGCAGCTACCTGGGCAGGTACGGTTAGCTTTGGCTAACTCGCCCATCACGGACCCTCGCGCCCTGGCCAAGGAGGCCGATAAATTTTTCTCGGCCAGGCGACACGTTGGAGCGGCCGCCTGGAACCCTGGGCCGACCGAGGCAACACCCGCGCCACGACCTGCACCACCACCACTCAGCGGCCACCATCAGCGCCACTGGCGGCAGCGGCCGCCGCGACGCCCCGTCGACCGAACCCGACGCGACCGCCGGAGCCTCCACCAGAGCGGACCATGTGCTATTACCACGACAGGTTTGGGCAGAAGGCCAGAACGTGCCGCCCACCGTGCACTTTCGGCAGGTCGGGAAATGACCAGGCCGGCGCTCGCTGCCTGCTATGAGCGTCGGCCATTCAGACAGCCTTCTGTTTATCATGGACACAGCATCCGGGTGGCGTTTTTTGTGTGACACCTGCGCTCAGCTGAGCGTGATACCCGCCTCGGTGCAGGACAAACAGGCCACGCTGTGCGGCCCCGCTTTGGTTGCCGCAAATGGCTCCTCCATCCACACCTTCGGTTCGCGCAGCGTCGTATTCTGCTTCGGGGGCCAGCGCTTCAGGTGGGACTTCATCACGGCGAACGTGCCCATGGCCTTGCTGGGTGCAGATTTTCTGTGCGCGCATGGGCTTTTGGTCGACGTCAAACGGCGTCGGCTCATCAACGCGGAGACCTTCAGCTCGCTCGCTTGCTCATTGAGAGGCTCTGTTCCGACCAAGCCAGCCTGCGCGCTCCGGGCCGTGGACGATTTCACCCGCCTACTCGCCGAGTTTCCCACCCTCATGCAGCCGATGCTTTCGGCCATTGCCGTCAAGCACGGCGTCGAACACCACAGGTCCACCGGTCTACGCCAGGGCTCGCCGCCTCGACCTGGCCAAACTCACCGTGGCAAAGGCGGAATTTGACGCGCCGGGCCTCGCCCCTGCACATCGTGCCAAAACCGGGTGGCGGATGGCGACCATGCGGCGATTACCGCTGCCTCAACCACGCCACCACCCCCGACCGGTACCCGATACCACACATACAGGATTTTTCCGCCCACTTGGCGGGGCGGGTGATCTTTTCCAAGGTCGACCTCATTCGGGGCTACCACCAGGTACCCGTCCGGCCGGCCGACGTACCGAAGACGGCGGTAATTACACCTTTTGGCCTCTCCGAGTTCCTTTGCATGCCGTTCAGCCTTAAGAACGTGGCCCAGGCCTTCCAACGGCTGATGGACAGTATGCTGTGCGACCTCACCTTCCTTTTTGTCTACTTGGACGACATTCTCGTCGCCAGCACTTCCCGGGCGGAGCACCTCATCCACCTGCGCATGCTTTTTGAGCGCCTCGGCCAGCACGGCCTCATCATCAACCCAGCGAAATGCCAGTTTGGCGTAACGACCGTCGACTTCCTGGGGCACCGCATCACGAAGCGTGGGGCCCTCCCGCTGCCTACCAAGGTGGAGGCAGTCACAAGTTTCCCACGCCCCCGCTCCATCAAGGCCCGACAAGAATTTTTGGGGATGGTAAATTTCTACCACCGGTTCGTGCCTCGCGCCGCCCAACTCATGCGCCCCCTGTACGAAGCCCTCCGGGGCAAGCCGGCCAAGCACGACATCGCCGGGACCACAGAGATGGACGCGGTGTTCACGGGCACTAAGCTGGCCCTCGCCAACGCGACCATGCTGACGCACCCATCGCCCTCATCATGGACGCTTCCGACTACGCGGTGGGCGCCGTGCATGAACAGTGGGTGAACGTGGCTTGGCAACCGCTGGCCTTCTTCAGCCGGCAGCTTCGCCCGAATGAGCGCAAGTATCGCGCTTTCGACCGCGAGCTCCTCGGCCTTCACCTGGCTGTTCGCCACTTCCGCCATCTTTTGGAGGGCCGCCCGTTCACGGCGTTTGTGGACCACAAAGACCTGGTCTTCGCCATGGCCAAGGTTATGGAGCCGTGGTCGGCGCACCAGCAGCGCCACCTCTCCGCCGTGTCCGAATTTACGACGGACATCCGGCACGTCGCGGGCAAGGACAACGCTGTGGCCGATTGCCTCTCCCGGTCCGGCGCGAACGCCGTCCACCTGGGTGTGGACTTTGCCCACATGGCGGCCGACCAGACCGCCGACCCCATGGTGCAAGCCCTCCGGACAGCGGACACAGGCCTGCAGTTGGCCGACGTCCCCTTCGAGGACACAGGCACCGTTCTCCTGTGCGACGTTTCCCTGGGCAAACCTCGCCCCATCGTGCCCACCGGATGGCAGCGGCACATTTTTGACGCCCTCCACGGCCTTTCCCACCCGGGCCAGAAAGCATCACAGAAGCTCGTGGCAGCAAAGTTCGTCTGGCACGCGCTCCATCAGGACGTCCGCGACTGGGCCAACGCCTGTGTCGCCTGCCAAGGCGCGAAGGTCCACCGGCACACCCAGGCACCGTTGGCACCATTTGACGTGCCCACGCGGCGCTTCAACCACGTCAATGTGGACCTGTGGACCCCTGCCCTCCTCGCGGGGCTTCACCCACCTCCTCACGATGGTGGACAAGACCACCAGGTGGCCAGAGGCTGTCCCGCTGGCACCAACGACATCCACCGACGTGGCGCAGGCCTTCATTGTCACCTGGATTGCCCGTTTCGGTGCGCCCTCGGACATCTCCTCCGACAGAGGCCCGCAATTCGCCTCTGAGCTTTGGGGCGCAGTCGCCCAGGCCTTGGGGGTCAAGCTACACCGCACCACGTCCTACCACCCCCAAGCCAACGGCTTGTGCGAGCGGTTCCACCGCTCGATGAAGGCCGCTCTCAGGCGCAGCCTCCAGGATGACGGTTGGGCCGACAGGCTCCTGTGGGTCCTATTGGGCCTCCGAACGGCCCCTAAAGTGGACCTCCAGGCATCCACCGCCGAGCTGGTCTACGGCCAGCCACTGCGCATGCCGGGCGGATTCATCCCTGACGCCACCGGCCCCTGGTCCGCGGCTCGCCAACGCTCGGTCCTCTAGGAGGCCGCCAGGAGATTTGCCCCTGTGCCCACGTCCCACCAGCACTTCGCACTGCGGAGTACGTTTTTATCTGGCATGACGCACACTGGGGACCGCTCCGGCCACCGTACGATGGTCCTTTCCGGTTCCTGAAGAGGGACGACAAGTCGTTCATTATCGACATCGGTGGCAAGCCTCAAGTCCGCATCTCCGTGGACAGCCTCAAGCCAGCCCATTTGGACCTCGACCAACCTCCACGGTTGTCCCTTCCTCCACGACGGGGCCGTCCCCCGTCAACCAAGCCCCCCGCCCGACCATCCATCGCCATGCCACCTACCACCCCCACACGAATCGCCAGGGGTCATTTCGGCCGGGTCATCAAGACCCCCCTCAAACTGACTCTCCCGGTGCATGTTAATTCTGGGGGGGCGCATTTAGCGGTTCCCGGAAAAATGGCACAATTACCTTGCACCGGCCGATGACGCAACCGGCGAGCGGTCACTTGTCCGGACTCTCCCGGGCGTGTCCAGACTTGCCTTTCCCGGGCAAACACTTGGCTTACCTATTTGCATACCACGCCCCACCTGAGAGGCATGGCTTTTGTGTGTTGAGCTTTGCTTATAAATTGCCGCCCGTTCGATGGGCTGATTCAGTGCTTTTGAGTTCTTGCGGTTTGAGCTAAAATAAATAGCTCAGTGAAACTTCGTTCCTGGTGTCGTCCATTTTGTCCGGCTTTATCGTGTGAGCATAGCTCCCACACCTCCATATATACACCTTCCAAATATACACTCAAAATATACATCCTATTGTTTGAAGCAAGCGATGTTGATCTGTAAAACCTGTATAGTTGTTTGGAGAATCCGTTGCAATTGTCTGACAACAAAATAGATTTCGAATATCTCATTTAACTAAGAGTTTCCGTGAGCGTGAGACGTCGTGGATGGATCCGCCGGTAACCTTGGTAACCATTGTTTTTTTCGATTTTCAAATGGTTTCTGGTCACTGTTACAGAAATATTCATTATTCAATCGCAGGTGAGATATATTTCATTTCTTACGATATTATCGATATCGCCGACCTCTTCACGGTGTCTTATCCATTCTAAAATTACTTAGGGGTGTGTTACCTAACGCTTGGGGTGAGGGGTGTGGGTGTGGTTGGGGTTTGGAGTGGATGGGGTTGGGGTGTGGGTGTTGGGGTTTGGATTGGGTGGGGTTGGGGTTTGGAGTGGGTGGGGTTGGGGTTTGGAGTGGGTGGGGGTTGGGGTTTGGAGTGGGTGGGGGTTGGGGTTTGTTGTGGGTGCGGTTGGGGTTGAGTGGGGGTTGGGGGTTTGGAGTGGGTGGGGGGTAGTGGTTTGGAGTGGGTGGGGTTGGGGTTTTGGAGTGGGTGGGGTTGGGGTTTGGAGTAGGTTGGGGTTTGGAGTAGGTGGGGGTTGTGGTTTGGAGTGGTTGGGGTTTGGAGTAGGTGGGGGTTGGGGTTTGGAGTAGGTGGGGGTTCGGGTTTGGAGTAGGTGGGGGTTCGGGTTTGGAGTAGGTGGGGGTTGGGGTTTGGGGTTGGGGTTTGGAGTGGGTGGGGTTGGGGTTTGGAGTGGGTGGGGGTTGGGGTTTGGAGAGGGTGGGGGTAGGGGTTTGGAGTGGTTGGGGCTTGGTGTATGTCCAAACGTTATGGAGTGTTAGAGCCTAGAAGGGGTTCCAGAACGACCTTTTTCTTTTCATATTAAAAGGAGCCAAAGGACTTTTTGGACATTTCTGGGTGAGCTTTTCCGTAACCTTCAATGAGGTTCTGATAGAGATTTTCTCGGTCAAGTATCAGCCGAAGCTTTGCGGAGATATCTCACTGTAAGTGGAAGCCGGTCAATGGAAGAAAAAAGTGACACCACCTCCCTGATAAGAGGGAGAAGAGGATGCAGAGGAAGACAGGTTGTCCATCCCAGATAATTCCTGGCACCAGAATTACTTATCGTCGTCAAGCCGCGATCCCTTCGGATTGTGATGTGAGGAGGGAGGAGGGAGTGCAGCCTTCAAGTGGGAGGAGGAGGATGCAGCCTTCAAGCATCATGTAACATCTTAGGCGGTGTATGTTGAAGCGTTACCGAATGTTACAAGGTGTGTGGAAGTGTGGGGAGTGGAGTGGAGGGGTTGGGGGAGGGGTGTCATATTTTAGCGTCACCTAATTTTTCAACATCCCAAACTGTTTATTGTCCATTACGATGTGGATATTCCAACAACAACGAAACAAATTATTTAATTATTTTGAAATCTATAATTAGTTTGATTGTGAGCTCCGATCGTCAAATATGTTATCACTAGCGGGGTCACCCGTGGGAATCCCACGGGCATGGATGTGTGTGACATTTCGACATATTGAGTTAGATGCTGCACCTGCACATTCAGTTATATAAAATGGTTACTGGCAATAATTGATCACATCCACAAATGATGTAATCCACACAATTTATGTACTTTACATAACGTTAATAGGAATACATGCCCGTGTAGATGGGAAATACAGTTTATTCTATAAACGGCAACTTTCATCGGATTTTCTTCTCGTTTTTTTTCAACCGAGTCTAAAACTATGTTAGCGACTGTGAAAAATGAAATGATATATCGAATTTTTAATATATATCGACACATTGCCGTCGGTGTCATGTTGGGCGGTGCATGATACACCATGACGCGATTTAAAAATATATATCTCTGCATTTTCCCGCGTGTGTGGAATGTTTGTGGAAAATTAAAGATTTCAAATAAACCTATTTAAAGTGTATGCGCACATAACTAATAAAAAAAACGAAAAAATATCTCTCGGTAATTTCCTGAAACATATTTTACTTCCGGCTAATAATGTTGAATGAAATAAAAACGAAGAAATATATGTCGGCATCATTGTTGACGTTTTTGTGACGACTGTCATCAAACGAAAAAGTAATATATATGAACGGAAAAGCAAAAGCGAATTTTTAATATATATCGACACGTTTCCGGCGGTGTCATGTTGGGCGGTGTATGATACACCATGACGCGATTTTTAAAAATATATCTCTGCATTTTCCCGCGTGTGTGGAATGTTCTCAATTATTGCTGACACCGAGTCTAAAAGTAAAACCATCGATAAAAATGAAATCATATGGTGAGTTAGATTGGAGATAAAGGCGTGAGAGAGACTCAATGGCCTTGAAGTTACAGGTGTTTGAGAATTCATTTCGTTCTATAAACGGCAACTTTCATTGTATTTTCTTCCCGTTTTTTTTCAATCGAGTCTAAAACTATGTTAGCGACTGCGAAAAATGAAATGATATATCGAATTTGATTTGAAATAAAACTGGGGGAGAGCAAGACACCACGGGCCTACCAAACAGGCCTCAAATCTATGCGAGTTAATAAAATGGTGGATATTTGTTTATAATTATATGAAGCCACTCCCAGAATGGGTGGAGCTATGGGTGGAGCTACTCTGCAAACCGAGTAAGCCACACCCCGGACAGACACCCAACAGAAGCATCTACGGCAATTATAATATAGATATGTGAGAAACAACTCAATTTATACGTCACCATGATTGGTAAGTTCGGCAAAGGAGGAGTCACGTGACCTCTCAAATGCGCTGATTATTCAAAAACCGAAAATAGTACAACACAACCTGTACATCGTTTTAAAGGTAATTTTACTGCTCATCTAACTTCACTCTCAAGGGTGAAAAAATAGATTGCAGAAAAAAGGACCCACGTGACACCAAGGACAAACCACCACTTGCCAACGGGTGAACCTCCAATGATTACCTCATTCCTCACAACAAGGTAAGTTGTTGTTTTTAGACAACTCTTGTATGGTGCTGTTCTCTATTGCGTTCTCATCTTGTGTAATACTGCGCATTGTTATTTGCATATTCTGTATCTATTATCTTATTCTAATATCTACCATCGCTTTCTTTGTCTTGCAGATTGATTGTTCATCGTTGTTGCTAATAAACCTGCATTCAATTGATACATTCTTGTTTATGAACAATCAACTCATCTGAAGATGCCTGCTGCAGTCTGCCCCTTCCCGAGCTGTGTCTACGTTACTGACAGCACTGACAATGCCGTTGCTGCTATCCAGCTCTCCATCCACGCCATGACTCACACGTCCATTGCACCAGCCAAACCGGACAAAGTCAGCCGTCCTCGTATCCAAACCGGCGGTACCAGCGAAGATTGGCAATATTTCACCAGAAGATGGGATGGTTACAAGGCAGCGACCCAGATAATCGGCAATGATGTTCGCGTTCAACTCCTTGAATGTTGTGATGATAACCTACGACGTGACCTCCACCGCAGCAACCCACGCATTGAAATCAAGGACGAGGCAGCTATACTACAAGCCATTCGGTCCATTGCTGTCCGAGAGGAGAATACCATGGTGTCCCGCGTAAACCTCCACAACATGCGACAGGACCGAGAAGAACCAATTCGTACCTACGCAGCCCGTCTGGCTGGTCAAGCTGAGATCTGCAAGTTTTCTGTTGTATGCTCATGCAATCCCCCTACTGATGTCAACTACACCAAGGACATGGTTCGCGATGTCCTATGTCGGGGACTCGCCGATCAAGATATACAACAGGACATTCTCGGCGATCAAAATCAGAACATGAGCTTGGAGGAAGTTCTCATTTTCGTCGAGGCCAAGGAAGCAGGGAAACGTTCCCAGAATGCCTTGCTCGATAGTGAAGGCGCTCATGGCGCAAGCCAATACAAAAACTGGAAGAACAAAAGAGCCCTGATCACTACCGACAAGCAGGCGGCCATTTGTAGTTATTGCGGCAAAACTGGTCATGGCAAACAGCCGAACATCGACCAAAGGCGTCAATTCTGCAATGCCTACGGGAAAACATGCAGTAAATGCGCCACTCGCGGCCATTTTGCACATGTCTGCCGGGGAGGCACGAAAAAGGCGGACAACAAACCTACGGACAAATCAATGGATGCTCATGATGTGGAAGAAAGCAGCCAGGTCCACGATCTCCTCTGCTCTGTCATGGAACGAGAAACGGCCATTTGGAAGCCGCAAATTAAAAGGGCCATGGCCACCTTGTCAACTCCACTACACCTCGACCACCATATATTTGACCACCTCTCTGGCTGGACCAAGAAGAAGTCTCAACCACAGCCGTACATAAAACTCATAGCATGGATCGATAAGGAATCTTATGACCATTTCGGCCAGCCACTGTCATCCCGACCAAAATCGGCCAGGCTCCAGGCCATGGCCGACACTGGCTGTCAAAGCTGCCTCACAGGACTTAATATTTTCCACAAACTCGGGCTGCGTAATAAAGACCTGTTACCTGTCAACCTGAAGATGAATGCTGTTAACAGTGGAAGGGTCTGGATTATCGGCGCCATGCTCCTACACCTGTCTGGTCGCACAGCCAATGGCGACATTATTGAAACCCGACAAATCTGCTACATCTCACCTGACACACGGAACATGTATCTCAGTCGTGAAGCATGCGTCGATCTAGGCCTCGTGTCTAGTAGCTTCCCAACCATTGGCGAATCCAACACAGTTGGTGCTGCAGTGGCAGCAGTTATCGATGCAAATTGTAACTGCCCGGAAAGATCGCTTCCCCCTACACTGCCTACATCTATCCCATTTCCGGCCACTGACGAGAACCGAGAGAGGCTGGAGAAATGGCTACTGGAGTACTACAAAAGCAGCACATTCAATGTCTGCGAACACCAGCCACTACCCCACATGGAAGGTCCGCCTCTCACACTGATGGTTGACCCCGAGGCAACACCAAAAGCGGTGCACACCCCAGTGCCTGTCCCCTTACACTGGCAGGCAGAAGTCAAGGCTGGTATCGATCGCGACATCAGGTTAGGGGTTCTGGAACCGGTGCCAATTGGTGAACCAGTGACATGGTGCAGCAGAATGGTCGTCTGTCCAAAGAAGGATGGGACCCCACGGAGGACAGTTGATCTGCAACCACTGAATGCGCACTGCACACGTGAGACCCACCACACCCAGTCACCCTTCCATCAAGCAATGGCGGTGCCACATAACACCAAAAAGACGGTAACAGACGCCTGGAATGGCTATCACAGCGTTCCAATCAGAGAATGTGACCGCCATCTGACAACGTTCATCACACCATGGGGCTGATACCATTACTGCACCACTCCCCAAGGTTACATCGCTTCAGGTGATGGATACTCCAGACGATTTGACGAAATTGTATCGGACTTCAAAAACAAGTCCAAATGTATTGATGATACCATCATGTGGAGCGACACATTGGAAGAGAGCTTTTTTCAGACATGCAACTGGCTCGACCTGTGCGGCCGTAATGGGATTACGCAAAATCCGACGAAATTCCATTTTGGTCAGGACACGGTCGAATTCGCTGGATTCGAGATCACCATGGACAGTGTACGACCATGCCAAAGGTATCTTCAAGCGATACAGGACTTCCCCACACCAAAAACAATTACCGACATTCGCTCCTGGTTTGGGCTAGTCAATCAGGTAACATACTGCTTCAGCATGACCGAGAGGATGCGACCTTTTCAGGACCTCCTAAAACCATGCACCCCCTTCTACTGGGATGCAACACTACAATCCCTATTCGAAGAATCAAAACGACTCATCATATCTGAAGTCGCAAATGGGTTCCGGATCTTTGACAAGGAACGGACAACATGTCTCGCAACTGACTGGTCGAAGGATGGGATTGGCTTCTGGCTCCTCCAAAAACACTGCAGATGCCCTGGTGAAACCCCACAGTGCTGCCCCGATGGCTGGAAAATCACCCTTGCTGGAGGCCGCTTCACCCATGCAGCGGAGTCGCGCTATGCTCCGATAGAGGGTGAAGCTCTAGCAGTGGCGGACAGCCTGGAAAAGGTAAAGTATTTTGTGTTGGGATGCAAGAACCTGATTATTGCCGTCGATCACAAGCCCTTAATCAAGCTTCTTGGTGACAGACGATTAGAGGACATCCATAACACGCGGCTTGCCAACTTGAAAGAAAGGACCCTAGCATATCGTTTCCGAATTATCCACATCCCGGGAAAACGACACTGCGTACCAGATGCGATTTCACGACATCCGTCGGGTGCCAGACCATCGGAACGACTGCCACTGGTGGATGACATTTCCTCCATTATGGATGTGGCCACATCGACTACACTAAGACAGCACACCTTGACTGGGCTGTGGACCACAGATGACGACACTGGCATGGAAATGGCTATTTCTATGGCAGCCATCAAGACACTCGATTATGTGCGGTCCGTCACTTGGGACGATGTTCGGGACGAAACAGCAAGTGACACTCAGATGCTGCAGTTACTCAATTCTATTGAGCAGGGTCTACCTGCCAGTCGGGACGATTTCCCTGTGTCCATTTTGGAATACTTTCCCTTCCGTGAACACCTCTACACTATTGATGGCATAGTGGTCTACAAGGGGAGGATTATCATCCCACCGAAGCTACGGAAGCTTGTCCTTGAGAATCTTCATGCTGCTCACCAAGGAGTCACGGCTATGACCACCCGGGCCAGCAGCTCGATCTTTTGGCCTGGAATCACTCCCCAGATTCATGAGATGCGCAATCGCTGCTCACACTGCAATCGGATGGCCCCATCGCAACCAAGCGCTCCACCTACAGCCTCAGCTGAACCTGCCTACCCTTTCCAGTACGTTTGTTCAGATTACTTTCATCACAAGGGTCGGAGTTATTTGGTCACCGTTGATCGTTACTCTAATTGGCCAATCATTCAGCTAACAACTGGCAGGGCACAAGGCCTAGTGAAATGTCTGCGGTCGAACTTCGCCACTTATGGTATCCCCGACGAATTGGCATCTGACTGTGGGCCAGAATTCACGGCACATGACACCCAAGACTTCTTGCGTCGGTGGGGCGTTAACCATCGGTTGTCATCCACTGCCTTCCCACACAGCAACTGTCGTGCCGAGATCGCAGTCAAAACATCGAAAAGAATGATCACCGATAACACTGGTTCCAATGGTGAACTAGACACTGATCGGTTCCAACGTGCAATACTCCAGTACCGGAATGCACCGGATCAGGACACTAGGTTGTCTCCAGCCATGATCATCTTCAAGAGGCCAGTCAAGGACTTCATACCCATCATCCCAGGCAGATACTTGCCATCGGACACCTGGCGGGAAACACGCAACAATCGTGAGGAAGCTTTGCGCATTCGGCATGCCAGGGAGATCGAAAGACTCTCTGAACACACGACAAAACTACCTCCACTGGCCGTCGGGGACCATGTCCGGATCCAGAACCAGACCGGCCTGGAACCACGAAAATGGGACCGGACCGGAACCGTGATTGAGGTAAAACAATTCGATCAATACGTTGTCAAGGTGGATGGCTCCGGAAGAATCACTCTCCGGAATCGTAAGTTCCTGCGACGTTTTACGCCTTTCAGCATGACAACTCCCACTACGACTGGCAAAAGTGGCATGCTGCCAACCGTTATGCCAAGTGTTATGCCAATCGTACCGATATACTTAATGTCTGGTACCCAACCCATCGCCGCTCCAAGAGTCTGTCTCAATCCTGTTACCACTCCCCAGAAGGGTGAACCCCAACATGTCATTGCGCCGGGCTTACCATCACAGACACTCCGCTCCACCACCGCGATGACACCACCCGCGAGAGTCGCTAACCAACCGCATGTGCAGACCACCGCCACACCTCCACGGTCACTGCCTATTTCTGCCCCCTTGCCGGTTCGGGTGATGATGGACCAGCTGGAGGGGACTCCGGCGTCGGACAGGGCGACAGTGAACCACCCACCGGAGACTCCCACAATGGACCAGGAAATTACGAACTACCCTCAGAGGACTCCGACGATTGATCGGGTGGTGACGGGCCGCCCGAAGCGAATTATCAAACCACCAGCCCGATTCAATTCAGAAGAATATCAATTATAAACTCATGTGATCCTTTTTCTCGGTCTCCAGTTTCGTTCTATTCTGTGTCACAATTGAACGTTTTTGGGAAAGGGAGATAGACAACTCTTGTATGGTGCTGTTCTCTATTGCGTTCTCATCTTGTGTAATACTGCGCATTGTTATTTGCATATTCTGTATCTATTATCTTATTCTAATATCTACCATCGCTTTCTTTGTCTTGCAGATTGATTGTTCATCGTTGTTGCTAATAAACCTGCATTCAATTGATACATTCTTGTTTAGTTTTGATCTTTGTTTGGGATCAAACCGCTTTGAGCCCCCAAGGTTAATCACAACTAAACTTTCTACCGTCAGATTTTTAACCACGAGAAACCTGAAAATGGGGTTTATTCCATGACGGTGATGAGGAGGTCATTTGGCCCGTTATTTTTGTGTTGCACTCCCGAGTTAATTTATTTACAAACCCGAGGTAGTTTCTTCACTGCACCTTCACTCCTTCACACACTTCAGACCCTTTCGACCCTTTTCGACCCTTTCCACCCATTGGACCTCTCTAGACCCTTTACACACCTTATGCTATGGGGGGTCGTTAAGCGCAGGTGAGATTATATTTCATTTCTTACGATATTATCGATATCGCCGACCTCTTTACGATGTCTTATCCATTCCAAAATTACGTACGGGTGTGGTACCTAACGCTTGGGGTGATGGGTGTGGGTGTGGGGGTTTTGGAGTTGGTGGGGTTGGAATTTTGGGTGGGTGGGGTTGGAGTTTGGAGTGGGTGGGGTGATGAGGAAAAATCATCGTTTTGAAGACACAACTTCGACCTTAGACCCTTTACACCCCCCTTAGATCCCTTTGACCCTTTACACTCCTTTGGACCCCTTTGACCCTTTATTCCCCTTATTGAAGAGCCGGGGCTCTTGCTTGATACGGACAAAATGACGGGCAGGACACAAACTCGTCCGAGAAGATATTTATTCTCAAAACCAACTCGGGAACACTAAAAAGCCCGTTTATCTGGCTGCCTTATAAAGCAGAAACCGAAACCGAAAGCCACGCCTCTCAAGCGAGACATGCTTCGGTGGTCACGTGATCCACAGGTGGAGCTCATTATACCCGCATGCGCGGCACGCTTTGGCGGTCACGTGACCAGCCACTCTGGCGCCGGGGATCCCCTGGAGCATCACCGGCTGGAGCAAGGAGATTCTGATGCCGGTCTTGCTTGGGGGACCCATGGGTCGCTACACATCCCCCCCAGAATGGACTTGGTCCAAGGAGGTCAACCTGAGGGGGATCCGGATGACCCGACCGAAACGACCCCTGGCCGGTCACGGGGGGGGGGGGGGGGGTCCGGTGTGGTGGTGGATGGTCGGACGGGGGGTGTAGTGGACGGGGGGCGGCCGCGCCGCGGTGGCAGAGCCAGCTGTGGCAGCTGGCCGACGTCCATGTGGGCCGGTTTGAGGCGGTCCAGCGAGATCCGGTCCGCCCGGCCGCCGATGCTGATGATGAAGGACTTGTTGTCCCAGCGTAGGACCCGGAAGGGTCCTCCGTAAGGTGGCCGGACCGGCCCCCGGTGCGCGTCATGGCGCACAAAGACGTACTCCGCCGTGCGGAGTGCTGGGGGGACGTAGGAGTGGGGGTCACCATGGCGGGACGTTGGCACCGGGGCAAAACGTTGGGCGGCCTCCTGGAAGTCCGTGCGCTGGCGCGCGGCGGACCGGGGGCTGGTGGCGTCAGGCACGAACTCGCCCGCGACGCGGAGAGTCTGGCCGTACACCAGCTCGGCGGTGGATGCCTGGAGGTCCTCCTTGGGGGCCGTGCGGAGGCCCAAAAGGACCCACGGGAGCCGGTCGGCCCACCCGTCGTCCTGGAGGCCGGCCATGAGTGCAGCCTTCATGGAGCGGTGAAACTGCTCACACAACCCGTTGGCTTGGGGGTGGTAGGCCGTGGTGCGGTGCAGAGTGACTCCCAACGAGCGGGCGACCGCGCCCCAAAGTTCGGACGTGAACTGTGGGCCGCGGTCGGACGAGATGTCCGCCGGTGCGCCGAAGTGCGCGACTCAGGTGGCGATGAATGCCTGCGCCATGTCGGCGGTGGTGGTGGAGGTGAGGGGCACGGCCTCTGGCCACCTGGTGGTCCTGTCCACCATGGTGAGCAGGTGGGTGAACCCCCGCGATGGGGGCAGGGGACCCACCAGGTCCACGTGGACGTGGTCGAAACGCCGCTCGGGCACGGTGAAAGGAGCCAACGGAGCCAGGGTGTGAGGGTGGACCTTGGCCCGCTGGCAGGCTGTGCAGGCGTTGGCCCAGTCGCGGACGTCCCGTCGCAACCCATGCCTGATGAAGCGTGCCGACACCAGCTTCTGGGACGCCTTCCGGCCTGGGTGCAAGAGGTCGTGGAGGGAAGCGAAAATGCAGCGCCGCCAGGAGACCGGCACGACGGGGCGTGGTCGGCCCTGGGAGACGTCGCAAAGCAGGACCGTGCCCGCGAAGGGGACGTCAGCCAAGCGGAGGCCCGTGTCTGCCACCCTGAGCGCCTGCACCGTGCCGTCGCTGGTCTGGTCCTTCGCCATCAGGGCGAAATCCACGCCGAGGTGGATGGCGTTGGCGCCGGCCCGAGAAAGGCAGTCGGCCACGGTGTTGTCTTTCCCGGCGACGTGCCGGATGTCCGTGGTGTATTCCGACACAGCGGAGAGGTGGCGCTGCTGGCGGGCCGACCACGGCTCTGTGACCTTGGCCATTGCGAAAATCACTGGTTTGTGGTCGACAAAGGCTGTGAATGGGCGGCCCTCCAGGAGGTGGCGAAAATGGCGGACGGCCAGGTACAGCCCGAGGAGCTCGCGGTCCAAAGTGCTGTACTTCAGCTCGTTGGGCAGGAGTTGCCGGCTGAAGAACACGAGCGGCTGCCAGGCCCCGTTCACCCATTGCTCATGGACCGCGCCCACGGCGTAGTCGGAGGCGTCCGTGGTGAGGGCGATGGGGGCATGGGGTACCGGGTGGGCCAGCAGCATGGCGTTGGCGAGGGCCAGTTTCACGCCCGCAAAAGCCGCGTCCATGTCCGTGGACCAGACGACGTCGTGCTTCGCTGGCTGGCCTCAGAGGGCGGCGTACAAGGGCCGCATGAGTTGCGCCGCTCGGGGCACGAAGCGGTGGTAGAAGTTCACCATCCCGAGGAACTCCTGCAGTGCCTTGACGGAGCGGGGGCGCGGGAAAGCGGCGATGGCCTTGACTTTGGCCGGCAGCGGCACAGTGCCATGCCGTGTGATGCGGTGGCCCAAAAAGTCGATCGTCGCCGCACCAAAGTGACATTTGGCCGGGTTGACAATCAAGCCGTCCTCGCTGAGGCGGCCGAAGAGCGTCCGGAGGTGGAGGAGGTGCTCTGCCCTGGACGTGCTGGCGACGAGGATGTCGTCCAGGTAGGTGAAGGGGAACGGCAGGTCGTGCAGCACGCCGTCCATCAGGCGCTGGAATGCCTGCGCCGCGTTTTTGAGGCCGAAGGGCATCCGGAGGAACTCAAAGAGGCCAAAAGGTGTGATCACGGCCGTCTTTGGGATGTCAGCCGGGCAGACGGGCACCTGGTGGTACCCCCGAATCAGGTCCACTTTAGACAAAATGGTCCGCCCCGCCAACCGGGCGGAAAAATCTTGGATGTGCGGGATGGGGTACCTGTCGGGGGTAGTGGCGTCGTTGAGGCAGTGGTAGTTGCCGCATGGCCGCCATCCGCCCCCCGGCTTCGGGACGATGTGCAACGGCGAGGCCCAGGCGCTGCCGGAGCGCCGTACGATGCTGAGGCGCTCCAGCGCAGTGAATTCGGCCTTGTCGATGGCGAGTTTGGCGGGGTCGAGACGGCGAGCCCGGGCGTACACCGGTGTGCCCCTAGTGGGGATGTGATGCTCGATGCCGTGCCTCACCGCGATGGCCGAAAACGTTGGTCGCGTGAGGGCCGGGAACTCCACGAGGAGACGTGCGAAGTCGTCCGCCAATGGGAGGGCGCAGGAAAACTCGGTGGGTGCGGCCCGGCTCAAGGCGCACGCCAGGGAGCTGAAAGTCTCGGCGTTGACGAGACACCGGCGTTTCACGTCTACTAGCAGCCCGTGGGCGCACAAGAAATCGGTCCCGAGCAAAGCCATGGGGATGTCCGCCGTCACGAACTCCCAGTGAAAGAGCTGGCTGCCGAAGCGGACGGCGACGGTGCATGGGCCGAAAGTGCGGATGGCGGAGCCGTTGGCCGCGACCAATGGGGGGCCGCAGACGGCGGCCCGCCTGTCCTCCGCCGAAGCGGGAATGACACTCAGCTGGGCGCCGGAGATCCCCGCCGGTGACGTCACTGGCTGGAGCAAGGAGATTCTGATGCCGGTCTTGCTTGGGGGACCCGACCCATGGGTCGCTACATTATACCCTTTACACCCCTTCGAAAACATTTAGACCCCTTTTACCCCCTTACACCCCTTAAACCCCTTTTAACCCTTTCCACCTCTTCGACCCCTTTGACCCTTCGCACCCCTTTGACCCTTTACACCACCTTAGAAACCATTGACCCTTTACACCTCGTCGGCCCTTTACGCCCCTTAGTGCTTGGAACATCTTCAGACCCCTTTAAACCCTTTACACCCCTTATGCCTCTTCAGACCCTTTACACCCTTTAGACTCTTTAAACCCCTTGGACATCTTTAGACCTGTTACACCCCCTAGACCCTTTAAACCCCTTGGACTCCATTCGACCCTCGACACCCCTTATACCCCTTTAGACCCTTAGACCCCTTTGACCATTTACAACCCTTGAACCCCTTTGACCATTTGCACCCCTTTAAACCCCTTTTACTTGTTAGACCCTTTACACCCCTTAGACCCATTTAGACCCTTTACACCCCCTTATACCTCTGACCATTTGCACCCCTGAGACCACTTCGACCATTTACATCCCATTTAGACCCCTAACACTCCTTAGACCCTTTACACCCCTGTAGATCCTCACACCCCTTCAACCCCCTTAGACCTTTTACACCCTTTAGACCTTTACACCATTTACATCCTTTCATACACATTTCAACCCTTTTGAGATATATATGATAGCCATTAGGGTTTAAACCCCATGACTCAATTGATCATAACATCTGAAATTATATATCACGCTTCTGAAAACTGATTTGAACTCAGCTGCAGGCAGAGGCGGGTGGACAAAATGTGGTTTTGAGGCTCGAGGTGCAGGGTGGATCCTTAGCCCAATAAACAAGTCCTTGAATGTATGTGCCAGACAGTAGATAGTATGCTCACCGCCCACGTACAGGGAAAACATGTTGCCAAACGCCTTCTTCACAAAGGGAATAATTAATTATATATCTTTGTAGTTTCTAGTATGTCTCCTAAATCAAGGACGTAACCAACCTTGGAAAGAAATATAGACATTACATATCCTTTGATTGTTGTGTATTCAGCATGTGTATTCAATCATTATCCTATGCTTACATCTTTTTTGTCTAAGTTTGGCCTTCTTCTGGAAGGGACGATGGTAGGTGGGTCTTTATGGCCCAGTTTTGCTTTGTCTTTAGCGCAGATTCTTGTCTGATATTTTGCTATATATGAAATGCCTTTTTGCTTATTTTGCAGCGAGTGTCTCGAGGAATTGCCCGCTGCATGTCAGGCGGTGCATTCTCGAGCCTAGCTCCACACTGTGTGTTTGTAATCGATTTCATTAAACATTGTTGCTCTGATCTTCTTCTTCTTCCTTCCCTTGAGGTCTACGACCGACAGATCTGGTGTCAGAAGTGGGATCATCCAGGTGTGCAGACGAGGTGGTTCCTCACGTCCCAGGTCGGGAAGGAGGCCCTGCCGGCACCTAATTTGGGTAAGCATTTTTGCACATCGAAATTGAAAGCCTCCTGCCTTACTTTGGATGTGTGGACCTCTGTCGGCTGTACTACCTGGCTTGTATTCCGAACTATATTTAGTTTAACCAGGGCAGCAGTGGGTAACGAATCGATTATACAGGGCGCCCGAGATAAGGAGGGATACCCCTCAGGTAAGCTTCCTGCGTGGGAAGCAGGTAGACCCATATGTGGGTGATAGATAATAGGTGTTAAGTTACTCCGGCGTGAGAACTGCGTTTAAGGCTAGAGATCGGGGGGCGACCCGATCTTAGGACTACCAGGAGGGATTAACCCAAGAAGGTAGGAAGAATGGGTAATAAGGTAGGAAAGGAGGGAGAGCCGTTGAAGAACACTCCAGCGTTTTACATGAAAAGAGATTATGGGTATGCTGCTTTGCAACCGGGCAAGGCATGGACTATATTGACCGAGGGTTTGAATACGCCTTGGCCAGAGGAAGGGTCATTTGCAATAGACAGGTTAGATGTGCTATATGGGGCTTTAGATGCCCTAGAGAAGAAGAAGAAGAAGAGACTCCCACCTGATTCATGGAAGGTCTATAGTTGGTGGAAGGTGGAGGCCTTGAAGAGACAGGCAGCCTCCAGACAAGCGAGTTTGCGAGGAGAGTTGGGCAAATACCAGGATGAGCGCAAACAGGGTCGAAAGAAGCAGGATAAACAGATGAAGGCGCTCGCAGCGCAGACAAGTCAGAGGCTAATGGTAGCCCGGATTAATTCCGATAAGAAGGAACAGGATGAGGAAGATGAAATCCCTGTTTCCTATTCCCCCCATGGTCCAGTCCCAGGATCTAAGGCACGTACCCGACACCAGGGCGCTATAGGGGAAACAAATGGGAGACCCCCTAAAGTTCAAAAGACCCCACAACCATCAGCCCCTCAAGTCGAGGACGATGGAGATAGCGGCACAGACACCCCGGGGTTTTCACCCCCGATAGGTCCAGGTCAGAAAGTATACCCTTCACTAGTGGAGTATCAGGCACCAGTGCAACGTGTGATAGAAACAAAGGGAGTGTTCCCCATGTGATGCGTGGGAATAGATGCAAACGGCGTGGTAGTAAGGGAACGTGTGCCTTGGAAAGAATCTGATTTAACGGCCATGCAAAAGAGGGTTCAGGAAATGTTGATCGACCAACCTTTGGATATAGTAATATTACTCCGTCACTGGATTACAGAGGATGCCCCGGATTGGAGAGATATTTGTCATTTGGGAGCATCTATATTGCCACCAAAGGTATGGGCAAAGGCTAAAACCCTTTCATTGTGGCCAATAGATGACCCCATGGCTCGGATGCCACCCATGACCGGAAACGATTGGGTCATTTTGAAAAATCATCTCCTGACCAACATTGGCAATGCGCTCGCGCCACCTGGAGGGCCAGATTGGGGAAAAATTGGCAACATAAAACAAAAAGCAGGAGAGACTATCGGCGACTATCGAGAGAGAATAGAAAAAGCGATAGCTCGATGGGGCGGGTTAGGATTAATCCAAGTCGAGGACCTACCCGCTCCCCTGGTGAACAATTACCTAGTAGAAGGGCTTCGGCCCGCATTAAAAAAACAAGTGCATGCCGTCCTTTTCGGTTGGAAAGGAATGGGGACCAATGAATTATGTACAAAACTCGAACAATGTCTGGGCTCCTCCTCGGAGGAAAAGAAGGAAATTAAAGACGAAATGTTGCAGATGTTGGTAAGGGAAAAATTGGCCCAGCAACAAGCAACAAAAACAATGGGGAGCAAGAAGAAGAAACAAAAGGGGGCAGAAATAATGGGAAGTGACAGTGAGAGTGAGTCAAGTGATGACGAGACACTCGGTCCGGCACTGCAGGCAGCTGTGATGCAAGTACCCCGGGGACCACAAGGGCCTAGTGGGCCAGGGAATCAGACGTGGAGACAACCCCAACAACCCCAACAACCCCAATGGGCTGCTCCACCATGTTCTGTGCTAGGTCCCCCACCGGCCTATTGGCCACCACAAACACCCATGCCAGGATGGGCACCGCAATGGGGACCCTCCAATATGGGCCCCACCCCATGGGTTACCCCCAATTTGGGCATGCCATACGGGCCTTGTGCCCCAGGCCAACAAATGCTGAGGGGAGGGCAAGGGCGCCCACCTCCCTACAAAGGGGGGCGAAGGCCAAACCAACAAAACCAACAGGGGGGTCCAGGACAGGGACCCCCAGGGAGAGGGGCATGCTTTGAATGTGGACAGATGGGCCACTGGAGACGGGATTGTCCAAATTATCCAAGGGGACCACGAGGACCCCAGGGACAGCAAGGGCCGTCATATGGAAACGCCTATTGACGGGACGAATGCGGGCCGCCAAAGGAATGTCCATTGATAACAATGACCCCAGATGAGGAACCGACCTTGACGTTAGATGTAAATGGACAACCACTAGAATTCTTAGTGGATACTGGTGCGACTCGCAGTTGTATCAATAAGGGACAACTACCTACTTTGAAACCCACACACAAGAGCGTCCAAATCCAGGGCGTTTCAGGAAAATTAGAAGCTCTCCCCGTATCAAAGGAGACCCGAGTAATGCTCGGACCGCTAGAAGCTAAGCATGCATTTCTCATGACCACTACTGCCCCAACTAATTTACTAGGACGGGATTTGCTGTGTCGATTAGGTTGTAACATTGCGTGCACCAAAGAAGGTGTATACGTCGACGTCGGAGAATCGAACCGCGATTTGTTAATGATGGCATTGCAGCGCGCCAGCCCCACCGTGTATTGGTGGCGGTTGGAGGAAGGGGCTCTAGCAACATGGACCCATGTGATCGACACGATTGGCGCGCAAATGCAAGAAATTCGTGATTGGCTAGAAGAACACCACATAGCCACAAAATTGAAATACAACCCGCCGCACTGCACCGCATGTTATGACGCGACTGGAAGCGATGATTATTATTTAGACATGGTTGCGGCAGCTTTAGGGGAAACCTCTGATCTTCAATTATCACACATATGGATTGGCCGAGAGGGCATTGGGATTACGGTAACCTTGTCGCCGCACCAGAGATCAAAGGCTAA
The DNA here is from genome assembly GCF_964187855.1 of Myxine glutinosa. NCBI lineage: Eukaryota > Metazoa > Chordata > Myxini > Myxiniformes > Myxinidae > Myxine > Myxine glutinosa. Next base: position 396,188,420 of record NC_136261.1, read on the forward strand.
GTACCCTGAGGGGATGGTAGCGCATGTTACCCTTAGCACCGCCAGAGGATGGCCACCCGAGGGCATTGGATGGATGATGGACCGACTGCGGAAAACGCCAGTAAGGCGTCGATACAATGTTGAACACCGAACGGTCCATGTGTTGGACAACAATGAAGGGTTCATAATTAATTTGGCACCTCAGGACAGACGAGTTAGATTTGAGATGGTGGAACTACCACCCAAAGCGGCACATATGGTTAGGGCGGTCCCCACGACTCCAGGGGACTCCGATGGGTTGCTCGACACCGTCACCCCGTCACTATGGGCGCAACACGAGAATGAAGTAGGGCGCATTAGGGATGCACCCCCGTTGGTGATTCCAATTAAAGAAGGGTTACCTTTACCACACATTCGGCAGTACCCACTTCGGCACGAGGCTGACGCAGGCATTTTTCCGGTGATAGAATCGCTCGTGCAGCAGGGAATAATAATCGAAACTAATAGCCCATGTAATACCCCCGTATTCCCAGTGCCAAAACCAATGACAGGAAAGTGGCGATTTGTGCAGGATTTGCGAGAGATTAATAAAATAATTCAGGGTATTCATCCGGTTGTACCAAATGCAGAAGTTCTGATGACTTCCATTCCGCCAGATGCTACACATTTTACAGTCATAGACTTGTGTTCCGCCTTCTTTTCAGTACCAATAGCTCCAGAGTCCCAGTACCTCTTCACTTTCACCTTTAGGGGGAGACAATTCACCTGGACAGTGCTTCCGCAGGGTTTCGCAGATAGCCCTACCTTGTTTTCACGAGCGCTGCACCGCGATCTCGCAGATGTCCAATTGGAAGGCGGCTCGGTGCTGTTGCAGTACATCGACGACTTATTAATCTGCTCTCCATCCAAGGCAGCCTGCAAGACGGATTCACTAGCGCTGTTAAATGCGCTAGCCGAGAAAGGCCACAAAGTAGGCCGGGAAAAATTGCAATTTGTGCGGGAGATAGTTACATACTTGGGACACGCGATTTCGCATGGGAGACGCGAGCTCAACGCGAGCCGGGTCACGGCCATCATGGAAACCCCGTTGCCTCGTACACAAAGGGAGGTGTTGCGATTTTTGGGAATGGCAGGGTATTGTCGTACATGGATAATTGACTATGCGTTACTAGCAAAACCTCTATATGAGGCGACGAAAAACGACCAGCCACGGATGGTGAACTGGACGGACAATCGAATACGCTGCTACGAAGGACTCAAACGAGCCCTGGTAACGGCCCCAACTTTGGGCCTTCCCGACTATAAAAAGGCCTTCACACTTTTCACCCATGCAGTAGGGGGATTCGCGCAATCCGTGTTAACTCAGACTCATGGAGATAGGGAACGTCCGGTAGCCTATTTCAGCAAAAAGCTTGATGCGGTAGAACAAGGCTTTCCGCTGTGCTTACAAGCCGTGGCGGCTGCCCGATACGCAGTTGAGCGGACGGCCGACATAGTAATGGGACATCCGGTCCTTTTACAGGTACCGCATTGCGTCCATACGCTACTACAACAGCGAAACACACAGCATCTCACAGCCACTCGACTGATGCAATACGAAACGGCATTAATTATGGCACCCAACGTGACGGTGATGCGGTGTACCGTTCTTAACCCAGCGACACTTTTGCCAACAAAGGAGGAGGGAATCCCGCACGTTTGTACGGACGTGGTCCAATTAATATCAACGGTAAGGCCTGACTTACAGGACACACCGCTACAGGAAGCCGATCACACCTATTACGTCGATGGTTCAGCCAAACGGGCTTGGGACGGATCCCTGTTATCTGGGTACGCAGTATGCTCGGATACAGAGACGGTCGAAAGCGGCCGCCTCCCGCCCACCTGGTCAGCACAACAAGCTGAACTGTACGCACTCACGAGAGCGTGCGAAGTAAGCGAGGAAAAGGCAGTGACAATTTATACTGACTCGGCATACGCACACGGAGTGGTCCACGACAAAGGGGCCATATGGAAAATGAGAGGGTTCCTCACTTCAGCGGGAGCACTCATTAAAAATGGGGACTTAGTGCGAAATCTGCTTCATAGTATTATGCTTCCACGTGAAATAGCTGTAGTTAAATGCCGAGGTCACCAGCGTACAAATGACGCTGTGGCCCGTGGAAACGCCCGAGCCGACGAAGCAGCAGCACAAGCGGCAAACCAACAGATTGGGTATAATATGCCAGTAGTTACGCGCAAACAGGGCGCTAAAGCGACCGCCCAGACAGACGTTCCGACATCCGCACCTACAGAGTTCGATGTAATACAATTACAAGCCGCGGCCTCAAACGTAGAACATCAAGATTGGATTAAATTGGGAGCTCAGCGCCCCGCAGAAGGACAAATGTGGACGATTAATGACAAACCCGTGGCACCGCGAGCTTTATTGCCATGGTTGGCACGCATGGCGCATCAAAATGGCCATGTGTGCCATAGGGGGGGTGATGAGGCAGGTCACTTCCACCTGGGCAGCACCAGGCCTTTCGGCTGTGGTTACCATGGTCTGTCGCTCGTGCGCTATATGCCAACGGCATAATAGGGGGGCTCCCCCCAGGCGCCGCCACAACGCGGGTCACCCGGCTCCGGTCGGGCCGTTCTGTCATGTCCAGTTCGATTTTTTCAATTTACCGCCTTGTATGTCCTTTAAGCATGTATTGGTAGTGGTGGACATGTTCACCAAGTGGGTAGAGGCCTACCCATGCGTCAAGGCTGACGCTATAACGGTGGCCAAGTGCCTTTTGCGGCACTTTATATGTCGATTCGGCGTCCCGCAGAAAGTGTCATCCGATCAGGGCGGGCACTTCACAGGGGACGTCATTAAAGCCGTGTTAAAGGCCTTGGGAGTGATACAGTCGTTCCACTGTGTTTACCACCCGCAGTCGGCGGGACTTATAGAACGAACGAATGGCACACTGAAAGGTAAGTTGGCAAAGATTTGCGACGAGACAGGCCTCAAGTGGCCGGAGGCCCTTCCGCTAGCGTTAATGAGCGTGCGCTCTACTCCAGGGCGCACCACTGGTCTCTCTCCGCACGAGATATTAATGGGTCGGCCCATGAGTTTGCCGGTATCGGCGCCAGTGGATATGGCAGCCCTTGAATTACCTATCATGGATGACATGCTTCTAAAGTTTTGCATAGGTCTGTCCCATGTGGCGCGCAGCATACATGAACGTGTTCGGGAGGCCCTGCCGGAGCCAACAAGCAAGCCTATCCACACCTTCGAGGCAGGAGATTACGTGCTGGTGAAGCATTTCACCCGTAAGACTGCGCTCGAACCAAGGTGGACGGGGCCATACCAAGTTCTTCTGATCACACCAACAGCGGTGTTTTGTGAGGGCAAGTCGTCCTGGGTACATGCCACACATTGTAAGTTGGCCATACCCACAAACACAGACACCTCAAACGCACCACCACAGATCGAGGATGCTGCACCACCGCCTGTTAGGGGTGGCAATCACACTTAGTTTAATATACCGCTTTGCCAGCACTGCACCTGCCGCGTCACGCCTCAAGTGGGGGGACACGAGGGCATGGGCGAACACGGAGACATATGCATATGGCGACCAAACCGTTAGGGTCTACCGGCAGAGAGTTATCTGGGGTCAGAGGATAAATATACCCTGCTGCCACGTGAAGGAAGACGTATGGACACGGATAATGTGGAGGGCATTGTACACAGACTCACAGGGAAGGAAGACAGGTTTTGCTGCCCTCAGTCGTTTGAAGCAAGCGCCACGACAAGGCGGCGCACCAATAGTAAACATGGCCAGGGCAGGTTACAAATGGGGAAAGGAATCGAACAATTTAACCACGCATGTATTACTGAACAGCGGCACTACTTTGTTACTACAATGTGAATTCATGACGTCACAGAGCTCCCCCTACGACTATAGGCCACCATGCATCTCACACATATTAATTCCGCACCCACGGATCGAAAGCAAGAAAAAGCCAAAGGAAAATACGTATTGGACAGTGACCCGTGCAATGGCGAAGGTACAGAACCGATCACGTTGTTGGGTGTGTATGCATTTTCCTCACACCAGTACGACAGGGATAGAAATGGTAGTGCTGCCCCTGTCCCTACGAGATATGTGCTCAGGACCCTTGCGTACCCCATGTCTGACCACAACCTTGGAACTGATAGGCCCAAAATCCCCAGCAGTGTGTTCCCGGGAGTTTCGATATACCCCACCCATTAAGCAGGCTTTGTTAGACAAACCACCTGATCCAGTCTGGGTGACAGAGCAAAAGGGACGGGTGTGTCTTATAGGAAAGGGACACGTTCAGATGGGAACCTCGGAATGCACCCATACCCTGCCATCCGACACCAGATCGAGAGAAAAGGGAGGCCCCCTTGTAATAACCATAGATGACCAAGCCCAGCATAACGTAACCAAGCTAACCATATCTTGGGGAGCACCAAGCGCCACCCGCGTTGAGATCAGTAAATGCATGGCCTCGGCCCTTATCCCACCCCATGGAGTGATGTTTATTTGCGGAAATAAGGCATATCCATACTTACCCGACCAGTGGGGAGGGACTTGTTATCTGGGATCCATTTTTCCCAAGGTAAATTTGGTAGATCATTTTAATGAAACAGGGTACACCCCTACCCACGAGAGGAAGAAACGATTCTCTCTTTGGAACCCGGATGGAACAGTAAGACTGGACGGACGCTGGTGGCAGGTCCTACTAGGAGCATTTTTTCCCCAAGCGGGAGTGACTATGAATGATTGGCGAATAGATAGTCTCGCATTAGTAATGGAACGAATTGGAAACGAAACTCGAATCGCAGAACTACAATTGGAAGACGAATTAGTGCATATGCGAACAATGGTGATGCAGAATCGAGTGGCTTTGGATATGTTGTTAGCAGAAAAGGGAGGAGTATGTGGGGTGATCGATGGAAAATGCTGCACATATATCCCAGATCACTCGGAAGGCATAGAGGCCTCAATCATTCGGCTTAAGGCCGCGACCCAAGATCTCACGGATAGCCGAAAGGAAAGGGAAGAAGCCAATAATGTATGGTCCAGCATATCAGCCTGGTTCAGAGGATGGACAGGGGTCATTGTAAAATGGCTATTGACAGGCCTGGCCATAATCGTGGGAATCGTACTCACCGTAGTTATAATGAAATCCCTAATCATGATTTGTGTGAGAAAATGTTTCACAGGATGGACCCCATCCACCACCACCAACGGGATGTTACTTTCACTATATGGGAAGGATCCAAAGGCCATTGGTGAACCGGCCAACTCTATCGTCTCGGACCCCCACGATTGGGTTGATGGCCTCGACGTTTCGTGGCAAGAGGATGTGGCTTTAGGGATCTATGATTCCTGGCTTGCAATCGATGAACCTATTGATGCTTGGGATTCTGATAATGATTATGATTTTAGTTGGGATGATTTAACCTGTGATTTAGAAAGTGTAGGTTCTTTTAAAAGTTATTGCTATTATGCCAGCAGTGAGGAGCGGATGGCAAACATGTATCCGGGATATCCGGGAGAACCACCCTCACCACCACTTACACCACCCGTAACAACCACTTTGGGATCGTCTCAGCTTAAAACACCCAACACTTTGAATACTGACGTTGACACAGACTATGTGGAGATGGAGATTTGTGATTATGAGGAGATGGATATTGGTGATGACGAATGTGCCACCTTTTCTTCCACAGAGCAATCACATGTACAAGGCTTGATGGCATTGGACGTCGATTGTTTGCCCTGATTCGCGAGGACCACGCCTGCATAAGGAGGGCCCCAAATCTGGCTGGCAACTGGGTCGCACCTACGCCGTGCCGAGGGTGGATTCGGGATCTGGCCGGGCGGCAGCAATCTCCTAACCAGGCGTCGTCGTCGCGAATTATGGCTAACAATTTATGCGTTGAATGTTAGACGGCCAGTTAGGGCCGGTATCTTTCTTTGAGCATGCGTGACGCTGTGTCGCGCCTGGCATGTGACTAATTGGGATGCTGACCACTGGGTTATACGGTGTCTTTCCAAGGAGTTGTCATGTAAAGACAAAGGGAGGAACTGTTAGCCATTAGGGTTTAAACCCCATGACTCAATTGATCATAACATCTGAAATTATATATCGCGCTTCTGAAAACTGATTTGAACTCAGCTGCAGGCAGAGGCGGGTGGACAAAATGTGGTTTCGAGGCTCGAGGTGCAGGGTGGATCCTTAGCCCAATAAACAAGTCCTTGAATGTATGTGCCAGACAGTAGATAGTATGCTCACCGCCCACGTACAGGGAAAACATGTTGCCAAACGCCTTCTTCACAAAGGGAACAATTAATTATATATCTTTGTAGTTTCTAGTATGTCTCCTAAATCAAGGACGTAACCAACCTTGGAAAGAAATATAGACATTACATATCCTTTGATTGTTGTGTATTCAGCATGTGTATTCAATCATTATCCTATGCTTACATCTTTTTTGTCTAAGTTTGGCCTTCTTCAGGAAGGGACGATGGTAGGTGGGTCTTTATGGCCCAGTTTTGCTTTGTCTTTAGCGCAGATTCTTGTCTGATATTTTGCTATATATGAAATGCCTTTTTGCTTATTTTGCAGCGAGTGTCTCGAGGAATTGCCCGCTGCATGTCAGGCGGTGCATTCTCGAGCCTAGCTCCACACTGTGTGTTTGTAATCGATTTCATTAAACATTGTTGCTCTGATCTTCTTCTTCTTCCTTCCCTTGAGGTCTACGACCGACATATACACTTTTTGACCCTTTTCAGACCTATTGACTTTATGAGACACTTTGGCCAATTTCAGACCATTTGGACACTTTTGACCCCTTTTGCTCTTTCGTAATTTGACAAATTTAGACACCATTTGGCCCTTTTCAGATCATTGATTCTGTAAACACTTTCGACCCCTTCGATAATTCGAATAAATTTCCTCCCAAAATCGGTTTTGACGACCTTTTCTGTGCACTATTCCCATCGCATCACATGTTGCGATGATGAATCTAAACTGTTTTCTCAAAGTGAAACTGATGTTGAAACGTGAAACTGAAACTACTGATATATGGATCATCGAATGGGAAACCAGAATGAAATGCTGTGGGAAATTTCTGAAAGTGAAGCGATGGTGAATGCAGAGAGAGAGCGTAGGTCACAGCTGAAGAAACGATGTGGAGGGGTTGGTGCCTGGAGGTGGTCGGTTGGTATGGAAATAACTTTTTTTTTCTTTTTTTTGTGTACAACATCGAGGCTCGTGAAAGAGCGAACATTAATCACACAGAAAGACAAACCGACACATAAAACATGTAACATCGGGAGCGGTAGACAAGATGGGGAGAGAGGGGGAAGGACACAAACACAACATTTGAGAGCAGGGACCAAGAGACATGGAGACATCGAGAGATCTGTGGGAGGGAGAGGGCTTTGGGGGGGGGAGGCATGGGAAGGGGGGGAGGTGGGAGAGGTATAAAACATATGGACACTGCCAGGACTTCCAGGAAAGAAGTTGGAATTTCAAACAAGGTGGATCTGGGGTGAATTAGCGGGGGTCTAAAAGATGGAGGTTATGGATGGGGGAAGATAAGAGATGGTGGTGAACAGCTGATTTAAAGACCTGGAGGGAGGAGTGGGATTGAAGGGAGTGTGGGAGTTTGTTCCAGAGGCGGGAGAAAAGGAAAGAGTGAAGGTGAGCAGAGAGCCATGATTTCGGCAGTTTAACCATCAGAGGGTTGCTGGCAGATCTTGTGCGACCTGTAGGAATATTTGGGGGACAGAGCACAGAGAGAGCTGGGGGAGCAAGGCTGGAGAGGAGTCGGTAGAAGACAGAAAGACCACCTACCTGCCTGCAGTGAGGGAGTGAAAGGCCCTCAGAGATAGCTTCATCGCGGGAGATTCCAATGATTCTGAAAGCTTTGGTTTCAACAGCGTGAAGCCGAGCTAGGTGTGAGGCAGGAGCACCGGTGCATAGGGGCGAACAGTATGCCATTGAGCTGCGGATGAAAGCCTTGTATGTGGTGAGGAGCTCAGGTGTGCCTAGGAAGGACTTCGCACGACGGAGGATGCCCAGTCGGTGACTGGCTTTGGAGGCCAGCTTGGAAATGTGGTTTTCCCAAGAAAGATCATGGCAGATAGTGAGACCCAAAAGTTTGAGCGACAGAACTTCTTGGAGAGGATTGTTGAGAAAGTAGATGGGAGGGTTGTCCAGTCGATCTTTTTGGAGAGACATCGTAAGAGTGTGAGATTTGTCAGGATTGAAAGACATGTTCCACTTGATTGACCAGTCTGTGATTTTGTCCAGGTCTTCAGAGAGTGAGGAGGCTGCAGACTGCCAATCTGAGGGAAGAGTAATGGAGCGGCAGAGAGTGTAGTCATCAGCAAAGAGATAGAGCGGATTTTCCAGAGAGTCGGATAGATCATTGATAAAGACCAGAAAAATCACAGGGCACAGAACACTGCCTTGGGGAACTCCAGCCTGAACAGGAGGAGGAGATGAGAGAAATCCATTCAGGGCCACACGTTGACTACGACCAGAGAGGAAGTCCGCAATCCATGCATGGAGATTTCCATGGATACCATAGGAGGAGACTTTGGTGAGCAGAGCTGGGTGTCAGACCGTATCGAAGGCACGTGATATGTCAAGGGAGACAGCTCTGATTTCCTGTTTGGCATTGAGGACCTCCATCCATTGTTGACACAGCCATTGTTGTGTTTTATACCTCTCCCACCCCCCAACCCTTCCCATGCCTCGTCCCCCCAAGCCATCTCCCACACACAGATCTCCCATTATCCCTGTCCTCTGCTGTTGTACTTGTGTGCTTCCTTCTCTCTCCCCATCTTGTCTCCCGCTCCCTTTATTATATGTTTTATGCGTCCGTTTTTTTTTGTGAGTAATGTTAGTCCTTACACGAGCCTCGATCTTGTATGCAAAAAAAGAAGAAAAAATGGGTCTAAAGGGGTGTAAATGGTCAGAGGGGACTAAAGGATGGAAAGGGTCCAAGGCTGCGTTCCGCAACCTTTTTATCCCAGGACCCAATAAAAAACCCAGGCATCCAGTCTCGACCCATCAAACCCAACAAACCATCACGGAAATATCGATTGCTTGTTGTCATGTATGCAGTGCAAATATTCACCGTTGTATCCCTACACCGGGACCAGGTTGTATCCCTATGCCACAGCTCGGATGGTGCTGCTGTGAATCGGGCCTTGATCGGCAGAGTGAATAAACGCGTACGACAATTGATCGTAGTTTGTCGAGATACTTTACATGACGACAAGGATAAACATCTAGACCATGACTTATTTCGGCCATATCGATGAATTCGATCCTCATGAGGGGGATTTTGACACGTATTCTGAGCGGTTGTCTTTCTACTTCGAGGCGAACGACATCGCGACCGAAGCCCAGATGAAGGCCGTCTTCCTGTCCGTTTGCGGAGGTGAGACGTTCACACTCGTTAAAAACCTGATTCGGCCTCGGACAATCCAGGAGCTCATGTATGCAGAGCTCAAGGCCGCTTTGAAGGAACATTGCAACCCATCTCCTTCAGTCATCCTGTGTCGGTTTAATTTTTACATGTGCAGACAGCAGCAAGGTCAGTCGATCGCAGACTTCATTGCACACCTCAAAAAACTGTCACATCTGTGTGAGTTTGGGGACACGATCGATGACATGCTTCGTGATTTGCTGGTGGTTGGCATGTCCGATGACCGCACTCGTAGACGCCTGCTTGCTGAGAGAAGACTGACGTTCCAAAATGCCAGAGACACTACCATTTCCATGGAAAGTGCTGAACGCAACGCTACAAGCATCGGTGCCACTCGCTCGTCTGGTACCAGCCCTGCTGTGAATCGGTTGGATCATGTTCAGCCAAAACGTTGGAACAAGGCTCCTCGTCAGAAGCCAGTGCAGTCTCAAACCCACAACAACTGTTTTCGGTGCAACGGAAAGCACCCTCCGGAGACGTGTCAGTTCAAAGATGCCACCTGCCATTTCTGTTCAAAAACTGGCCATATTGCTCCAGCTTGCATCACTCGCAAATCGGGAAAATGAAAAGCTGCTGACAAGATTCATCAGTTTATCGGTTTGGAGGAATCCGAGCTTGACCAGGTGAGCTCTGTTTCCGACAACTCAGAATCGTATGACCTGCTTCATATTGATTCTCACCATAGGTGGGACCCTCTTCTTGCCAATGTTGTCGTCAACAATCGACCATTGCAAATGGAGGTCGACACTGGTGCAGCCGTCTCGCTCATCAGCCATGCTGTTTTCACAAACCTGTGGAGTGATGCTGACCGACCCCATCTGAAACCTACTACCTATGGACTCTCCACCTATACAGGTGAGAAGATTGTTCCCTGTGGTACATGTGATGTCACGGTGGGCTACGATAACCGTGAGTTTCACCTACCCCTGATCGTCATTCCTGGAAAGGGCCCTTCCTTACTCGGCAGGGACTGGTTGAGCATAATTCGACTGAAGTGGGAAAGCATTCATCAACTCCGGGCAGCCAACGTTTCTCCTACCGCAGCATACACACTCAAAAATGTGCTGGATACGTACCCAGATGTCTTCAAGGATGAGCTTGGAACCTTGAAAGGACATACGGCTAAACTCAGGATTGACCGGGATGCCAATCCTATATTTTGCAAGGCTCGCCCAGTCCCTTTCGCCCTGCGTGAGCGGATTGACAAGGAACTGGATCACCTTGAAAATCTGGGGATCATCGAGCAAATCCAGTATGCCGAATGGGTGGCGCCCATCGTTCCGGTCATAAAATCGGACCAGTCCATCCGCATATGTGGAGATTATAAAATGACCGTGAATAGGTGTTCTTCATTGGATAAATATCCAATCCCAAGGATCGAAGACCTCTATGCTCGTCTCACGGGAGGCAAGACTTTTACGAAACTCGATCTCAAATCCGCCTATCTACAGCTCTGCTTGGATGAGAATTCGAAACAGTATCTTACCATCAACACGCATCGTGGGTTGTACAGGTACCACCGACTTAGTTTTGGAGTGAAATCTGCACCTGGAATTTATCAGCGTGTCATGGACAGTTTGTTTGCCGCCGAACGCAACGTCGTTTGTTACCAGGATGATATTCTGGTTACTGGTCGTACGGACGCGGAACATCTACAGAACCTGGAGAGAGTTCTGAAGAAGATTTCGGACTCCGGCCTACATTTGCGTCGAGACAAGTGCAAGTTTATGGTGCCATCAGTCACGTACCTGGGTCATACGATTGATGCCGAGGGTCTACACCCGACAGATGAGAAAGTCAGAGTTATCAAGGATGCTCCTGCTCCACGAGATGTGACCGAATTGAAGTCATACCTCGGTTTGCTTCAGTTCTATGGTCGTTACATCCCGAATGTGACCGACTTTTTGGGCCCCCTTTATCGGCTTTTGAGGAAAGGAGTCTCCTGGAGCTGGGGGTCTACTGAACAATCAGCATTCCAGACCTCTAAGGATCTGCTCAAATCGTCCAATGTTCTCGTTCATTTTGATCCAGAAAAGGATCTTGTGCTGACATGCGATGCCTGTCGGTATGGAGTGGGGAGTGTATTATCACATGTGATGCCTGATGGTACGGAAAGACTGGTTGCATTTGCATCCAGAACGTTGTCCCCGGTAGAGAAAAACTATTCCCAACTTGACAAGGAAGGATTGGGAATCGTTTTCGGCATCGGCAAATTTCGCCAGTACCTTCTTGGACATAATTTCACGATTCGCACTGATCACAAGCGGCTGATCAGTCTGTTTGGTCCAACTAAGGCGACATCTGACACACTACCGCCCAGGATAATCTGCTGGTCCCTGTTTCTCGCTGCTTATGACTACACCATATGTTATAAGCCCGGTTCGTCTATCACAAATGCAGATGCCATGAGTCGGTTACCCCTTCCAGAATCCGTTGATGATTCGCCTACACCAGGATCCATTATCGCACTGATGGATCATCTGGAAGATTGTGCTGTCGATTGCGGCCAGATCCGCACTCATACTCGACGAGACCCCATTCTGTCCAGAACTGTCCAGGCTGTACAGCTTGGATGGCATTTGCTGCCTGAGGGTGACCCAGATTTTGCGGCTTTTAAAGCACGTAAAAACGAACTCAGCGTGTAAAATGGTTGCCTACTCTGGGGATGTCGTGTCGTGATCCCGAAAAATCTGCATTCCAGGGTCATGGATGAAATCCATGACTGTCACCCCAGGATTGTGAAGATGAAGTCACTCGCCAGAAACTATGTGTGGTGGCCGAATCTTGATGCTGATATTGAACATCATGTTCGACATTGTTACCCCTGCCAGAGCACCCGGAATACACCTGCGAAAGCGCCACTGCATCCCTGGAAATGGCCCAGCGAACCGTGGCATCACCTACATCTCGATTATGCCGGGCCTATTAACGGCAGCATGATTCTAATAATTACGGACGCGCACACAAAATGGATTGATGCCTATGTGACGCGTGGTACTACGTCAGCCATTGTCATCGAAAGACTCAGACGCTGTTTCGCCACTCATGGTCTGCCCAGGATGATCGTGAGTGATAACGGTTCGTGTTTTTCCAGTACCGAGTTTGCCAAGTTCACACGTCGGAACGGCATCAAACATAAGTTTGTCAGCCCACATCACCAGGCTTCAAATGGCTTGGCCGAACGATCCGTGGGAATCATCAAATCCGGATTGCAGAAACTTCAGGAGGGAACCCTGGAAACAAAGCTGTCTCGTCTCCTGTTCAAACACCGCATCACGCCACAATCAACAACCGGTGCAGCTCCGTCTGAGTTATTGATGAAACGACACTTGAGATCGACACTTGACAATCGCAAACCAGACATATCATCAAATGTTTATCAGAGCCAGCTTAATCAAAAGTTGGTGCACGATAAGACGTCCAACAGTCGATGTATCAACATTGGAGATCCAGTGTTTGCCCGAAATTTTGGTGCAGGTGCGACGTGGCTACCGGGGGACATCATCGAGAAGCCAGGTCCACTGTCCTGTGTGATTCGCCTGCAGGACGACCGCGAAATTCGTCGACATCAGGACCACATAACCTACCGTCACTGTGAGTCGATGGAGCCTGTAGCATCGTCACAGTCAGGACAACAGTTCGACCCGCCACTGCCGGAGATCGTCGTGGCCGCTCCAGCCGGCTCGGATGCCCCGGAAACCTCTGCAAACGCTACACCCTTCGTGGAGACCAAAGGAATCACCTCAGACTCTGTATCCACTGGTACACCGCGACCCAAAGGAATCACCTCGGACTCTGTATCCACTGGTACACCGCGACGCTCAATGCGTGAGAGAAAAGCACCCGACCGGTTGAATCTTTGAAGATGTTTTTTTTTCCACGTTGACACATGTTCTATTTTCACGTATTTTCATTACTAGGGCATGCCCGTACTATATATATATCTAAAATTATATCCCCCCCCCTCTATTTACATGAAATGGTTTGGTCCAGCGAACGGCTTGCGTGAACGGAAAGCGAACGGCTTGCGAGTACGGTGACAATCCCCCCCCTCTATTTACATGAAATGGTTTGGTCCAAAGCGAACGGCTTGCGGAGTTTGGTAAATAAATCGCCATAGCTCGGTAACTACTTCTCCGATTAATATGAAACCTTGAAAAGGCACATCCTCAGGTCCCCAGCAATATACCTGGCAAGTTTAAAGTATATCGGACCCGTGGTTGTCGAGAAACAGCGGTCACAGACAAACACACACACACACAGAGATTACTGGAATTATCGATAGATTCTCATAACCGTTTGCACACATATTTTCACATGTTTTGGAAATGTTGCTTTTGAAATGTCAATTCTGGAAATCTAGCACGTATTGCTCTTGGTAATTTTGGACTTAAAGGGGAGGATGTCATGTATGCAGTGCAAATATTCACCGTTGTATCCCTACACCGGGACCGGGTTGTATCCCTACGCCACAGCTCGGATGGCGCTGCTGTGAATCGGGCCTTGATCGGCAGAGTGAATAAACGCGTACGACAATTGATCGTAGTTTGTCAAGATACTTTACACTTGTGACGTTAATATTGTAACGGTTTTGAGAAGTGTAACGAGTTTTGAGAAGTGTAACAATTTTGGAGGAAGTGTAACGAATGTGAAAAGTATGGTTTTGTTGTGTGTAACACCCTCGTAATGTAAATAATGGTCGCAGCCGTCCTCCTAGTTAATTCCATGAAACTTACACACAGGCCACGATATATCTTTTTAAATAGTTTATTTCCTTATTCCATGTAGGTTAAATATGTGTTTCCCACTAGATTGACTCTGCATTGTATCAAACGAAATAAGCGTAGGCCCTTTCAATTTCCCCAATCATCTCCGCTCTCCCAAAGTTCCTTTCAAAAGCAGTGCGAGTGGTGTTCAATCCCGCAAGCCGCCATTGCCCATGTGCTCATCTCGGAGAAGAGGGGGGGTAGGAGCCGCCAACTCACAGGCGTGGCACGTCGTCATGATCGAAGGAGGAATCGGACAGCCCTAACAGCCAACCAGCACCGCGGTTAGCGACCCGGTAGGCGTGCCCTCGCAGCCGGCGGCTTGATTCCGCCCCGAGTGATGAAAGCGACTGGAAGGGACTGCTTCAGCAGATGAGCGAAGAGGTGACATATGAGAGGAGCAGTGAGCGGTGAGATGCGAGACGCTCCTAGCCAAAGAGGAGAGGTACTCGGAGAGGAAACCAGCTTTGGAGAGACGCGCTGAAAGGAGGGAGACAGCTCCACCAGAAGGAGAGGAGCAGGTGTGACCGAGCCAGCGCGTGACGTCTACAGCATCGGCAGCGGATACGCGACGGAGGGTTTTCCCGCCAAAAACGAGAGGAATTGAGAGCTGCTGCCTCCGACCCTGCCTCCCTCTCCAGCAATCCACCTCAAGCCATACCTGCCTGCAATATCCCCCGTGTAAGTGTGAACGTCGTCTGTCCTAATCGTTGTCCTGGGGTTAAGTAAATTGAATAGTATAAGCTAACGATGCACTGTGTGACTGCTTCTTCCATCCATTGCTGTAAATAATTTTGGTCGCTCTTTCGTTTTGCTTGTGTGTGTATAATAAATCTGTTCTTCCTCCGTACTCTGTCTTCTTCTCTTTTTCCTTCTCTTTCGGTCGCTTTAGAGGTTTCCCGATTGAATATCTGTGGTGCGATCTGGTCAACGTCGGGTGGAATCGGGCCAATTGGGGATCCTGTAACGGTCGCGGTTGGACCATCCACTCGGCCCATCATAACATCTAAACCGCGATCAGTAACAATTGGTTGTCAGGAGTTGGGATTCGGACCTGGGACTAAATTTGTTAGGCCCAAAGTTTGGAACACCAATTGTGTTATTACCGTAACAATTGGTGTCTGGGAGTGGGATTCGAGGCCCGAACCAAATTTTTAAAACGTCTAGAAAAAATTTGGTCAAAATTACGAGCTGCCGAAATTTTGTTGTTTTATAAAACGCGAATTTTGAGATCGCGCCATGGACAATCAAGGTGATCGGATGTCGGTGGGGGAGATAGACGGGTTAGGGGTAACCCAGGACTTCGGGGAAGAAAGGGAAGAGGAGAGCAATGAGGTGGTTGAGGGTGTATCAGGTGCACAAAATGGCGGCCTCGCGCACATGGTTATTGTGGCGCCAAATTTAGCCACGCCCGTGACCGTGGCAGCGGCCGCAGCACCAATGAACTGGGGCCTATTCATGCAGCAGATGCAGGCCTTCATGGTCAAGGCGGAGGAGGAGAGGGAAGAGAACAGGGGGATGAGGAACCGGATGGATGCTCAGGGTGAGCGATTGGAGGGCCAAATGGGGGTAATGGGGAACCGGATGGATGCTCAGGGTGAGCAATTGTGGGTAATGAGGGACGAAGTGAGGGGTACCGGTAAGGCGTTAGACAATGGGATAAAAGAGGTAAAGAATGGATTAACGGGGGTAGAAAACAGAATGGCCGCTCAAGAGAATCAAATGGAAGGGATGAAAAGGGGGTTAGAGGGGTTAGAAAACAGGATGGAAGGCAAATTGCGGGAGATAGGGGAGCAATCCGCCCGAGAAATTAAACAAATGGGAGAGCAGATAGAGGAGGTAAAAATCGGGGTAGAAACCAAATTGGATGCTCAGAGGGATGAATTGGGACAGATGAGGGTGGCATCTACAAAGGAGATGGAGGAGATGAAAGAGGAGATACGACGAGGTGTGAGTGAGGAGGTCTCGGGGCTACGCGAGGAGGTAAAGCGAGGTGAGAAGCGTATGGAGAAAGAGGTGAGAAATAATACGGCTAGGTTACAGGGGGGCATAGAAGATCTGACTGAGGAGGTGGAACAGCTGACAGAGGGACAGACGGAGTTAGTGGAGCAGGTTCAAAGGAACACTGCGGTACTAGGAGGGTTAAAGGCAACACAAAAAGACATTAAAAACGAATTAATAGCAACACAAAAGGAATGTCAGATGGTACTTGAGGGACTGACAATGAGGGTGGACGAGGTGACAGAGATAATGGAGACAAAGGACCGGCAGGTGAGGATGCACATAGAGACGGTCACGGTAGCCTTAGAGGACGAACTTGAGGAGACGCACCAGGAAATAAGAGAGGTGAAGCGAAAATTAGAGGAAGTGGAAGAAGAGGTGAGTGAAATTAAGAAGGGACGGACAGAAACTAAAAGAGAAATCCAGGAGGAGGTGATGGAATATGTGCAAGGTCGGTGCTCAACTCATGATGTGATTCACACGAACCAAATAAAGAGTTTGCAGGTGGCAAAAGAGGTGCGGAGACGAGGTGCCAAGGTGAGTGGCGATATAATCGGAAATGTACATGATGTGAGGAAAGCTTCAGTCGGCTTGGGGATTGGTTTGGATCCGGGTGTTCGTGAGAGGCCGTTGGTGAAGTGTGCGACAGGTCTGGTGTGTGAAAAACGAGGTGTGCGAGAATGTCCGACCATGGGGTGTGTGAGGAAAAAGTGCACGCCAAGGAGTGAGTGTGCTGTCGAGAGTGAGTCGGTCGTAGCGCGTGTGCGAGGGGGTACATGGAAGCGCGGTGTGGTGAGTGTTACGGAGGAAGTAACGGAAAAGTGTGTGCAAGAGGATGCGCGAGAAAGGTGTGTAACGGACAGGTGCATGAGGAAAGAGTGTGCTGTCGAGAGTAAGGGTGAGTGCGTTGTCAAGAGTGGTGGTGAGAGTAGTGAGAGTGGCACGGAGCGTGAGTTGGTTGTGACAGGTGAGCGAGGATGTACACCTGGAATGGAAGGATGCACACCTGGAATGGTAGAGCGTGTGTGGGAATGCACACTTGAGTTGGTCATGAGGCACGTGGTTGGGTGTGCGAGTGAAAGCACACCTGTGATGGTCACAGAGGAGGTGACCGAGGAAGGGGCGTGAAGAGGTGTGTTGGTGAGGTGTGCGAGCGACGAATGTGTGCCAAGGTGTTCGGTGGTCAGGTGTGTGACCAAGGCTGTGAGTGGAATGAGTGTACCGAGGTGTGTAAGGAAAGGTACGAGGAGCATGGGAACAGCTGGAGGTATGAGCAAGAAAGGGGTAGCGTATGCATGTAAGCAGGCAGGTGAAGCATCGACGGTAACCGGGTTAGAGGTTAGAACGACTTATAGCCGAATCGGGCCCTCGGTGCGCGTCGGGCAGCTTCGCATGCCGCGAGGACCAGCGGGGATCCGAACCACGGCGGTTTCGAAAGAACCGCCGTACGCGATCCACGCTGTGCCTCGCTTGGAACAGCCGCGTCCGGGCTCCACTAGGCGGAGCGGGCAGCCCGATAGGAAGGGTCGTCATGGCGACCACTTTCTATTGAGACGTGCCGGCAGGTCGAGATCGGGACATTGGATGGCTCCACGCCGAGGTGGTGCGTGGGATCTCGGCTCGGGTAAGCCCCCGTCCCTGCCACGAATGCGGGACGTATCCAGCCGCTGGCACAAAACAACCCGTATTCATTGCTCGGCTGTACGAAGCCGAGCTTTAGAAGGGAATTGGCGCACCGAGAGGATCTAATAAGTAGACGGGTGATGAGGATAGTGTTTTGGCCCCGAAATTAGAAAAAAGCGAAATTTGATGATGGTAGAGTGATTGGCAAATTTTTGATTTGTTGAAATTTGGTGTGCCAAATTGATAGTGGGACCTCCCCGATGTGGTGGGATGGCAAATCCATCATCCCTCACAGGGGGGGGCAAAGGAGCACTAGATTATGGGGTTGATGGCAATGAAAACTAGCCCGGGTGGGTTAGGATATCGTGTGTAGGGATCTAGCGAAGATGACATTAGGTAACGTTAAGATTAGTTAGTGACTGATACCTGTAGTGGGGACGCAGGTAGATTAGTGTGGATGATAATGACGTGGGAGCGCAATAGTTTAAAGGGACGACAGGGAAGCGCAAGTTTCAGAGGGGAGTAGTTAGCTGAGATGATGCCGTGTGTTTGAGGATTGAACAGGTGTGATTGCACAGGTGTGCAACTGAACAGGTGTGTGGAGCAGTGTATGAGTGAGTGATGATGATGTGTATTGTGATGACCAAATGGTCCAGGAAGAAAGGAGGGTGCAGGTGTCACCAGGTGTGAGGGCACAGGTGTGCAACAGCAGGTATGGAGAATGGTAGTGTGGAATAAATGGAGTATTGGAATGGATGGTCATGGAGTGAGTATGGTGGAAATTGTGGAGTGGAGTGGATGGTGCGAAGGTGTGAATGGGGGAAGAGTGGACCCCCATCACGGATACCCGGGGCGGGTAGTGTAAGTGTTAGGTAGAGGGTACAGGTAAATTGTGGTTGGATATTGGCATCTGTGGTGCGGGTGAAAGAATGGTCTTTGGATGGGTGCATTAGTGTTGTGGAAATGGCTGGGCGTGTAGCCTGTTAGTGTGTGTAGTTGGTTGGGCGCTCCACCACTGTGAGGATGTCGGCCAGGCGAGGCCGCAGGTGGGCTCTGGGAGCCGGTAGTAGTTGTTGTGGATGGGGCCCGAGGATCCGGAGGACGGACCCGGGTAGCCCAGTGCCAGAGGGCACCGAGTGGGGTGACAGAGCCAGGAGGGGCTGTCCCCAGTTAGTTAGGTTAGGGTGAGGAGCTAGGTAAGCTCGGGTGGCAACTGCAGTGGTGGAGGTGTGCAGGTGGGTAGACCTGCTGGGGAGAGCTACATGTCGCAGCCCAGAAATTGTGCGAGGGCACCGGGAGATGAATCGGGGGAGTGAGACCCCAAATTGAGAAGCACCACAGTTTGGTCAATGGGAATTGGTTTTTAGATCCCATAGTGTAAGTTGGCCAATGGATTGGCAGGGAGAGACCCCGGGTAGTGTAAAGTGTGTTAAGGTCATTTAGAGGATAGTTAGGATTGGAGTCTCCTCGCACCATCTGCATCCACTCACCTGAGGTGACAGGTACTCCACACCATGCCATGTTTTGATTATTTTTTATGATGCAAATGTTTGGATTGTGAGACGCATCATGACGTGGGTGTGACATTGTGCTTTGATGTTCCATCTCTTCCTCCTTATGAGGATTGATGATGAATTTGGTGATGGCAAATTTTGAAGTAGAGGGATTGTGGAGACGAATTTGGTATAAGGGAAATAAGGGGAAGACGTGACAGTAGTGACGAATTGGTAATGTGTAGATTTTGTACATAGGGGGTAAGGGCAAGGGTAGTGTAGGTGACAGGGGGGGGTGACGTACGGTAGGGATGAGCGTTCTCACTTCGCTCTCCGTACGCATTTCGCCTTGCATTGCCTTATTGACGTGTACCCTTGTGACCTTACCCCTCGCTCAATTGTCTTCCCCCCTTTTGTCTCCCACTTGAGGACCTGTGCGCCATTGGGTGCCGAGGGGAGCGTGCGTGAGGTGGCCATTGTGCGCACGAGATTCCCAGAACCAGCATGCATTGCGTTGATGTACCACTTTATGGACCGCTGTTCTGCGGCCAAGTACCACTTGATGGACCCCAGGTTCTGGGGCAGGGCACCTCTGTTGGAGACCGGCCATAGTGGCCAGGGAATCTTGTTTGCGGACCTCGGTAAGGTGGCACCTATGCCAAACAGGTGGACCACCCTTAGTTGGCCCCTGAGGCCCTAAATAAAAAATGAACACAAGTTGTGCTTTTTATTATTTCCAAGTAGGCCGCATGAAGCCAGAAGACGTCGGGAGGAACATCGGCCCAGCAGAGAAAGAGAAGACCACCACCAGTTGTTTTGTTGTGTTTATTAAGAACCATGGTGACTGTGCACCGAGTGGTGCTTTGTGGTGCTTTGTGGTGCTTTTGGTGCTTTTGGGTGCTTTGGTGGTATTGGTACTGGTGCATCGATGCAATGCGTGCTGTCTCCTCCCTCCCAACAGGAATTTATTTTTCTTGTTCCCTAAAAAGAAAAAAAAGAAAAACACAGGTCCTGGGTTGCGTTGTAAATAAGAAATAACGTCACTGTAAATAATGCTCCCCACCGTAAATGTATAGTTTGAAAACAAATCCGTAATTCGGTTAGCTGTGGGCTTGAGTCTGTTAGACAGGGTGCAATGCAATAGGGGGACATACTTATTTGTGTTTTAAGATTGTCACACTCAGGGTCAGGTTAATTGTAGAGGGAATTACACCTACGTGTCACACTAAGTTAAAGTTTTGTAGGCCTGAGTACGGGCCTGAAGAAAGGAGGGTGCAGTGTAACAGTTTTGAGAAGTGTAACGGGTTTTGAGAAGTGTAACAATTTTGGAGGAAGGGTAACGAATGTGAAAAGTATGGTTTTGTTGTGTGTAACACCCTCGTAATGTAAATAATGGTCGCAGCCGTCCTCCTAGTTAATTCCATGAAACTTACACACAGGCCACGATATATCTTTTTAAATAGTTTATTTCCTTATTCCATGTAGGTTAAATATGTGTTTCCCACTAGATTGACTCTGCATTGTATCAAACGAAATAAGCGTAGGCCCTTTCAATTTCCCCAATCATCTCCGCTCTCCCAAAGTTCCTTTCAAAAGCGGTGCGAGTGGTGTTCAATCCCGCAAGCCACCATTGCCCATGTGCTCATCTCGGAGAAGAGGGGGGGGGGTAGGAGCCGCCAACTCACAGGCGTGGCACGTCGTCATGATCGAAGGAGGAATCGGACAGCCCTAACAGCCAACCAGCACCGCGGTTAGCGACCCGGTAGGCGTGCCCTCGCAGCCGGCGGCTTGATTCCGCCCCGAGTGATAAAAGCGACTGGAAGGGACTGCTTCAGCAGATGAGCAAAGAGGTGACATACGAGAGGAGCGGTGAGCGGTGAGATGCGAGACGCTCCTAGCCAAAGAGGAGAGGTACTCGGAGAGGAAACCAGCTTTGGAGAGACGCGCTGAAAGGAGGGAGACGGCTCCACCAGAAGGAGAGGAGCAGGTGTGACCGAGCCAGCGCGTGACGTCTACAGCATCGGCAGCGGATACGCGACGGAGGGTTTTCCCGCCAAAAACGCGAGGAATTGAGAGCTGCTGCCTCCGACCCTGCCTCCCTCTCCAGCAATCCACCTCAAGCCATACCTGCCTGCAATATCCCCCGTGTAAGTGTAAACGTCGTCTGTCCTAATCGTTGTCCTGGGGTTAAGTAAATTGAATAGTATAAGCTAACGATGCACTGTGTGACTGCTTCTTCCATCCATTGCTGTAAATAATTTTGGTCGCTCTTTCGTTTTGCTTGTGTGTGTATAATAAATCTGTTCTTCCTCCGTACTCTGTCTTCTTCTCTTTTTCCTTCTCTTTCGGTCGCTTTAGAGGTTTCCCGATTGAATATCTGTGGTGCGATCTGGTCAACGTCGGGTGGAATCGGGCCAATTGGGGATCCTGTAACGGTCACGGTTGGACCATCCGCTCGGCCCATCATAACATCTAAACCGCGATCCATAACAATATCTTGGTAAGGATTGGGTTCATCATCTTTGTACAGTAGTACAATTCGTAATTGAACAATAAAGCAAAGTGACGACAATCGTACCAAACACTGTCCTTATTTTGTTGTTATTTTGTACGGATTTCCACGACCATGAGGAGAGAGAGAGCGAGAGCCCACGCCCCCCTTGATAATGAGCAGTGACTTCGATCACAGACACCGCCCACTTGATATTATTGTTAGCCAATCAGGCGTAAACTCTCTGCCTTGTCAGCAGCTTCGGAAGAGATGAATCCGCCCTTGCGATGAATCCGGATGCAGATTTAATGAAGAAGATGAAGATGATGATGAAGATGAAGAAGATGATGAAGATGAAGATGAATCTCACAACATTCATTGGCGGTGTATCTTTTGTGAAATAGAATAAAACTTTAATTATTAAAGTGACACGCCAAGACAAAGTGTTTGAACTTTATTTGTCCCCTACCGGTGAACACCGGAGGGGACTATAGGTTTGCACTCTGTCCCTCCGTCTGTCAGTCCGTCAGTCCGTCAGTCCGTCAGTCCGTCAGTCCGTCAGTCCGTCAGACCGTCAGACCGTCAGACCATCAGTCCATCATGCAAAGAACAGTTTTCCGGACTTTTTTTCTAAACGCTTAATGCTAATAATTTCAAGCTTGGCACATGGTTTACTCATGATAAGATACAGATCAAGTACGAAATTCACGACGTTTCGATTATTTTTGACAAAGTTATGGCACTTTGAACTTTGGGAATCCTGATAATTCTGATGATCCTTAACTCAGTGCCACTTTAAGTTTTAATTTCCTTTAAAAAAAGATTTTCTCTGCAATAATAGGACCGATTGAGATCAAATTTTCACCGCAGGGGTGAATCGGTCTGACGAATATTTGAATGGTAATTATGATGTCACAGGTCACGTGATTCGGCCGCCATATTGTTTTTCGTGAAAACACGAAAACCCCCTTTTCTCTGCAATGGCTGAACAGATCGAGGCCAAACTTTTCAGGCAGAATCACATACACTTGACGAACAAAAAACGTCAGCGAGCATGACGTCATGCATCACATGCTTTCAGAGTTATGACGTTTTTAAGCATGAACCTTTAAAACCGAGCTCCTCCCTCATTTTTGATCCAATCGAGGGGAAGCTTCACAGATCTGTTCAGCATGTCAATCTACTAAAACGTCCTTTTGGAATTTGCGATGGGGCATGTGGTTTGGCAGATATCGTTAATTAAACCAAAATATTTAAAAAATAAAATGGATATCTCTTGAATTGCTTGTACCTCAGACCGTGAGTTGGTAATTATATAATTCACACAGTGCAATACGTGCAGGCTGCTCCAAGGAGCGACCTTATGGGCTTATCAACGAGGCACGGCGTGACACACACGTGCCTCAGAATACCTCAGATCAACCAGCATCAACCGTGCATAAATTTGCATATTCGATCATTTTTGACAAAGTTATGGCATTTTACACTTTGGTAGGGGACATGTATTGCAGCGAAATACTCAGAATGCTTGTTTTAATCTTCATTGTGAATAGATGATGAACTTAAAATGTAACATTAACTGGTAAACAAAATAAGAATAACTTTTACTGAAAAAAACCGATATGCATCTGAACTTACATCCAGGTTCAATGTTCCGTTATCATGAACAACATTAAATGAACAACTTTTACTGATTAAACCTGAAAGTGAAACTTACAAGCTTAATTCAAATGTTCCGTTAGCAACATTGTAGATGTGGATTATCCACATCAGTGCGATGGTTGACTTTGCATATTGGCCACGAGATCATCGATTCGGCTTTGAAGCGGCGACAATGCGATTCTCAGGTTGGTGCACAGGGCCACTGTCTCCAGTTTGTTTCGATACTTGGACTTCAGATATGTCACCATTGAGAAACCTGCCTCACACATCCATGTCGTCGTGAATCACATCAGGAACTTTACCGCGAGATGTGCAATCTCTGGGTACTCATGAGACACTGTCAGCCAAAACTTTACTAAAGTGTCCTTCCTGAACAGTGTCTCAAGTGCACCGTCGGACAGGATGTCGATCAACTCCTCCTTCAATCTGTTGGATAAGTTGCAGCACTGCTGAACGTCGACTGAATAAGGGTCTCGTATCATCTCCGATCATCCAGGTTTTCGAGCATGTCAAATTCATCATTGGTCTGTACTCTTCTCTTCCATTGATCTAGCTTTGACTTGAACGCCGCTATCTTGTCATACATTACGAACACGGATTTCGCCTGCTTGTTCGTTTTGCCCTGGAAAGATATGTTCAGATTGTTCAACAAGTTGAAGATGTCGGCCATGCATGCGAATGTTGCGATGAATTTGTTGTTTTTGTTGTAGACTGCCAGGTCTGACCTAGCCACCTCCAAGAATGCGAGGACCTGGTCGCGAAGTTCATACAATCTTACCAAAGCATCGCCTCTTTAGAGCCAGCGAACAGCTGCAAAATACAGCACTGTGGTGTATACTGCATCTTGCTCCTTACACAGCTCTGCAAACAACCTCGAATTTAGGGCGATCTTCCTGAGATGGTTGATTGTTTTCACTGCAATGTCCATTACTTCGGCAAATCCAGGTGACATCTCTTTCGCCGGTAATGCCTCGCGGTGGAGGAAGCAGTGGGTCCAGCTTGCCTCTGGTGCCACATCTTGGATGAGCTTATTGACACCTCTGCGCCGACCTGTCATCGATTCTGCACCATCGGTACAAACGCCAACACAGTGGCGTTTCCCAACTGACACAACTCAATACAACTCAACACAACACAACATCAGTGTCTTCCCACCTGAGGCTCTGCAATGCGAATATTTCTGCGGCCGTGGTCTTGGTCCGTAGCTCGTCACATGCCAGAAGATCCTCCATAAAATCATCACCATATCGATAAATGAACAAATATGAGGATCAATGCCTTCTGTGCGATGTCCATTGCCTCGTCCAACTGGTTGACAAACTTGTTGGCCTCCAGGTTTGCATACAGCTGGTGCTCGGTGTCTTCGCCCATGTCTATTATCCGTTGGCGAATCGTGTCGGCAGAAAGCGGATTGGTGTTTATCTTGGAAGCCACCCTCTCTCCAAGCACTTCTCTACAGATCGCCTTGGCACATGGCAGGGTGGGTTCCTCTGCAATACAAGATATATAAAATAACATATGAACATTTCTTTCACTTTATGATTAATCTTGATTTTGTTCCAAGGCAGCAGTTCTTAACCTGGGGGTCGTTTGGGGTTTTCCGAGGGTCATGAAGGGGTCATAAATAACATCAATTTGTTGAGCCTATTTTTTGTAACCTAACAAAGGTACATACCACACACAGTATTTTGTTCGCGTATGCACATGCGTCACGACCCCCATGTTCAGAACCATTATAAAAATTCAATATGCACGATGTGATTGCCGTACGTACTTTTAAAAAAGAGGCAAAGTTTAAGAATGGCTGTATTGCAACAAACAATAAAACTTACGAAGTTGTGATGTACCAATGTATACCTGGCACGAGTAATAGTAAGCAAGGACCCGACACATCAATATTCTAAAGACGAAATGAAAAACTAAATGTAACTATACTTACAGCGCCTATACTTATATACTTACAGCCTAACTATACTTCATGAACCTACAAACCACCAATGCAGTGAAATACGAAAAAAAACAAAAAACTTACCCGCAATAGTGTACGTCTTTTCTTTGGCTATCTTCTCCACCACCAGGTAGCTGGCTTTGGTCAGTCCCTTCGACGGAAAAACAGCCGAACTCATTACTGACTTGCTGTTGTTCATCTCACGTTCTTTCCGGAGAAAAAACTCCCGCGACTTGTTGACATGATCTTCTTGTTTCTTCTCGAGGTGCCGTTTCAGCTTTTGGGACCTGAGGGACTCGTTGGCCAACACGGCAAGGCATATCATACACTGTGGTCGATGAACATTGTGCTTATCGATATTCAAGGTGAACCCATAGTTCAGGAACACAGGCCGATACTTTCTAACTATGGCGAGTTCCTTACGCTCACAGCTCAATCTTTCGAATGAAAAGCAATGGACATTCGCATGTCGGAAACTAAACGTATGATCTGACTGACCGGATGCACACGCGGTACATCGCGGTACATAGGTACAGCGTGGTCGAAGAGTCCACACCATAAAGTTTGTGTCGGCGTTCGTTTGATCTCTGTTCTGTTTAGTCGGGAGAAGTAAATCGTCGATAAAGTTTTTTCCCGCGATTTCGGAAACGATCGTGCAACCCATTGAAAATCCTTCGCGACCCAAACATTGGGTCGTGACCCATAGGTTGCAGCACGTCACTCTAGACCCTTTACACACCTTATACCCCTTTGACGCTTTGCTATCCTGAAGACTTCTTTGACTATTTACACCCCTTAGACCCCTTTACACCCCCTCAGAAACCTTTGACCCTTTACACCCTTTAGACCCTTTACACCCCTTATACCTCTTTAGACCCTTAACACCCCTTTGACCTTTTAAACCCCTCAGACACAGTTCGACCCTTTACACCCCTTAGACCCCTCCAGATCTTTTACACCCTTTAGACCCCTTACACTCCTTAGACCATTTAAATCCCTAAGACCTTTTTGGACCCTTTGCACCACTTCTACCCTTTGACCATTTACAACCCTTCGACCCCCTCGACCATTCACACCTATTTAGACCCCTGAAACTCCTTGGACCTTTTAAACCCCTTAGACCCCCTTTAAACCCTTTACACCCCTTAGACCCCTTTGACCATTTACACACCCTGAGACCCCTTCGACCATTCACACCCCTTTAGACTCCGAACATTCCTTGGACCTTTTACACCCCTTAGCCCCTTTAAACCCTTTACACCCCCTTCGACCCCTTTGACCATTCACACCCCTTTAGACACCTAACACTCCTTAGACCCTTTACACCACCTCGACCCCTTTGACCATTTACACCCCTTTAGACTCCTTAGACCCCTTTCACCATTTACACCCCTTTAGACCCCTTTAAACTCCTTCGAACTTTTACACCCCTTCCACTTTTACATCTTTTCTTTTTTTTTTAATACAAGATCGAGGCTCATGTAAGAGATAACATGAATCACAAAAAAAAAAAATTGACACATAACACATATGATAAAGGGAGCTGGAGACAAGATGGGGAGAGAGGGGGAAGCACACAAGAACAACAGTAGAGAACAGGGACATCTGGAGATCTGTGAGAGGGAGGGGGCTTGGGGGAGGAGGCATGGGTGGGAGAGGTATAAAACACATGGACACTGCCAGGACTTCCAGGAAAGAAGTCGGTATTTCAAAAAAGTGGATCTGAGGTGAATTAACTGGGGAAGAAAAGATCAAGGATTTGGATGGGGGAAGATAAGAGTTTGTGGTGAACAGCTGTTTTCAAAACATGGAGGGTGGAGTGGGATTGAAGAAAATGTGGGAGATTGTTCTCGAGGCAGAAGAAAAAAGGAATGAAGGAGTGAATGTGAGTAGAGAGTCTTGATTTTGGCAGTTTCACCAGAAAAGGGTTGCTGGCAGATGTTGTGTGGCCTGTATGAATATTTGGGGGGGGGGGGCAGAACACAGACAGAGCAGGGGGAGCAAGGCCGGAAAGGAGTCGGTAAAAGACAGAATGGCCACCAACCTCCCTGCAGTGAGAGAGATAAAGCCCCTCAGTGTCAGCTTCATCGCAGGAGATTCCAATGTTTCTGAATGCTTTGGTTTCAACAGCATGAAGCCGAGCTAGGTGTGAGGCAGGAGCAGCAGCCCAGAGTGGAGAGCAGTATTACATTGAGCTGCGGATCTTCTAAAATCATCAATGTATGTCTAAAACATAGGGGCAATAACCCTGGCGCTCACATGGAAAAATAAACAGTATACTGCACAGACTCAGGGTATTTTAAACCAATTTCCATGGTTGCTAGAAGACAGGGCAGCATGTGGAATCACACTAGCATAATCATAAGACTTTAAACAAACAAAGAAAAAAATACCAATTTTTTTTTTCTTTTTTGTATACTGAATCGAGGCTCGTGAAAGAGCTAAGAGCTCGTAAAAGTGAAAGAGCTCGTAAAATACCTATTTTGGGGGGCAAACCCCCCTCCCCCAACCCCAAATACCTCCGATGACCCCAATTTCCCTGATGCCTTGAACAAGCATTGGTACATCATGGGTGATTATGGTTCTGGTGAAGTTTCATCGAAATTGTTTGTGTAGTTTCTGAGAAGAAAGCAAATACCTATTTTTGGGGAAACACTCCGCCCCCCCCACCCCCCCATACCTTATCCATTCGGCCAATAAAGGGGTGCCAATTTGATTCATACAGCTGCATGAAGAGCTAAATGTATTTTATTTGCCAGATGGAGGGCACCCCTTTGCATGAACCTTTCTATGGCATTCCTTGGTTCTTCCTCAGAACACAAGTTCAGCATGCACATTAAATTTTTTGAATGTCCCTTATTTTCTGTTGTTTGGCATTTTCTACAAGCTATGGAATGTCCCTTCTTTTCTATACTTTGCCAAAATGGCACATACCATATAGAGGGGTGTTTTCTATGTCCCTGGCATTTTTCCCAAGAATGCCCCCTTCTTGTAACACGCATTAGAAAGGAGGCGGTTATGATGGGATATGATTGATGTTTAAGATAATGAAGGGTATAGGCAAAATAAGTGCAGAATAATTATTGAGCAGAGACAGTGACAGGACATGGGGCTGTAGCCGAGTCAAGAAAAGAAGAGTTAATACGGTAGTAAGGAAGCTTCAGAGATTGGAAGAGTATGGGGATATTGGCAAGATGTTTTTTGACTTGAGTATGGATTGGGAGATTGTGTGCATCTGAGTGAAGAGAAGTGGAGCGTGGTGTCTGTGGGGGGTCTCGTCAAGGGGTGGTGTGTGGTTGAAGTTGTGTGTTTGTCATCCATGAAGCGCCATCGCCAAACCTCCCCGTCCTCCTCCACCCACCCTTGAAAGAAAAACACAAAAGATTGCTTTTTTGTCTTTTTTATTCAAATAATTTAAATGAATGTATTTCTCCATTTGTATTTGATGTGCTTGGGATATTCCTGGTCGTGCCACATTGTCTCATCCACATTCCTTCCCTCTTTCCCAAATTACATTGCATCGTTTTGGTGTATAAAATGTGTCCGGTGTTGATGTGGCACAGCATAATGGGAAGAATGGTCTCCTCTCGCTTACTCTGGGTTTATTTTTGTCTTTGTATATAGAAACTCACATTCATAAAATGCTGATTGATAAGAAAACTTACAAAATGGAACACATCGGGTGAACAAACTGGATGCAAAATCCCGCATTTACTGGTTAATAATTGATTGCATTGTCAATGGAAATAACTCAAAAATTCTAAACTGAGCAAAGAAAATAACATGTGTAACCTTTCCTTTCTTAACATAGGCATTGTATCCATGACAGGTTATCAGTGAAATGGAGAGCTTCTTGGAATGGCTCAAGTCTCAACGCCTGAGAGCAGAAACAGCCCAAGCAGTGATCGATACGCTTCAAATTGAGGATCAGAAGGTTATTCAAGCTTGTACTGAGTCGGATTCATTGCGGACCGAGCTCCTCTCTCTCGCCAAAGATAAATTTCAATTTACAATGTATGCTGACTTCTGCAAATTTTTTAATTCTTTTTCGAAGCCACAAGATGTCCAGATTGCAGGTTATTATCTTTTGGGAAGTATTTTTCTCAATTTGAAGAATGTTATTTGGGAACTTTCCAGTTCCTGAGAAAAGATTTCCGGATCCCAAAATGTGCATCGCAACGTTTCTGGTTTCTCTGGAATCGGGTTCGGTGGTTTCTGCAGTCTCCAATTTCAGGATGATGGATTAAGACCCATGAGTAGTCGGAAAATGTGGGTTCTAGCGCACAAAAATTTTTACATTGAAGTCAATGGGGAAAAAGGCAAAAACGTATTGACCCACTGGATTTTCAACCAGATTTCACCCTCTTTTGGGACAACCAGATTTTTGGGACAAATATTAAATCCTCAATAGACCTAACTACTACTCCTATGTTCTGAAGCACAAACATTTTAACATTGAAGTCAATGGAGAAAATTAAGGATAATTAATTGACTCACTGGATTTTCAACTAGATTTTATCCACAAGATTTCAAGATGTTCAACAGACATTCCCTCATGCTCATTCTAACTCACGACGTTTGTTTGCTGTTCGTTGGTGCATTCAAGACACTCCATTCTCATACTACTTGTGGCGGAAGGGAAAATTGGGAAGGGGACTGCATTTGATTGTACTCACTAAGTGGACCAATTAATATTTGTTTGCTTCATTTTAGTGAATAATTTAATCTTCTTTCAACACTCATCACCATCAGGGTGCTTGGTATAAGTATCTTTGTTGAGCAGAGATGAAATGGCTAAATTACCAAGAAAATTTTATTTGAAGCAAAGAAGCATCCATAAATATTTCCTGTTATAATAAAGAGAAACCCCAAACAATTATGAAGTTTTAAATGTTTGTTAATACACCCAAATCTATTCAGGAGGCTGTTGAACAATGTGATAGACACATTAGAACCGCTCTAAATAACTCCTTTAAGAAATCAATGCCACTAACTATTAGACTTGGGTGCTCAATACAAGGTGAAAAGAGGAACCCCTTTTTTAAGAACAACTCTTAGACTACTAAATAATTATGAAGAGTTTCTTGAGAGCGGTCTCATAGAAGAGCTACTCATGATTGAGGAAGATTGTAGTCCAGGAATAAGATATTTCTACATTCCTAACCCCCAAACAACAACAACCCATGCAAATCTTCTACTCAAATCAATAATTTGAAGTGAGAAGTGAGAAGTCCCACATGTGACGCACCCCAAACCCCACGTCTGCAACAATATTTTCACTCTGTTGCTGCTTGGCAGTCAAACAAAATTGAAAATCATTCCAAACAGGAAAAATACTGTTTATAATGACACCATAAAGGACAGTGAACATAATATGTCTATAAAGGACAGTGAACTGCATTTGCCCTCTTCACGTGACTCGTGGTGGTCCCTCTCGGCTCTCCCCCCGTTGGTATTTTGTGCATATAAGATTGTTCACGGTTCTGTTTAAATATTATTTAAATATGTTTAACCTTTCCCCTTCAGTGTTTTACTCAGTGGTATTTTACAACATGCTGTTTTTCTTCCTATTTAAAAGGCTTTTCTCAATTTCCTCTCCAACTCATTCCACTTCAAAAAAAAGAAATTCAATATCTTATACATCTCCCTCACCACATGGTCTAAATTCACATTCATTCCATCCCTCCTCCATCGTTCTGAATCGGATTGCTAACTTGAAAATCACAACAAACCCAATTTGTTTTCAATGTTCGTCTTTCATTAATCATCCACTTTCTAAACTCCCATCTTGCCCCTCCCATCCAAATCCCCCCCTTGCACCTACACTCCTAAACTCCCCCCTGCCCCTCCACTCTTAAACTCCCCCCTTGCCCCTCCACTCTTAAACTCCCCCCTTGCCCCTCCACTCCTGAACTCCCCCCTTGCCCTTCCCCTCCTAAACTCCCCCCTTGCCCCTCCCCTTCAAATCCCCCCCTTGCCCCTCCACTCCTGAACTCCCCCCTTGCCCTTCCCCTCCAACTCCCCCCTTGCCCCTCCCCTCCAAATCCCCCCTCACCCCTACACTCCTAAACTCCCCCCTTGCCCCTCCACTTCTAAACTCCCCCCTTGCCCCTGCCCTCCTAAACTCCCCCCTCACTCCTCCCCTTCAAAACTCCACCCCAACCCCTCCCATTCAAATCTCCCCCCATACCATTCCTCTCCAATTCTCCCTCCTCCCCCCTCCTCCTCAAAGCTGCCTCCTCCCCACTTCGTCTCCCTTCTATCTCATACCTCCACCCCCCCAACCTTCTACTTTCCTCTGCCCCCCCCTCAAACAACCCCTCACTGTGCCTCATCCCTTCACCATCAAACCTTTCATCCTCCTCATCCTTCCCTTTCTTGGAACTCTTCTGCAATCTCTGACACACTATCAACTGCTCTCCCTACCTCCCCCTCTCATCCTTCATCTTACCCTACTCCTCCCCTCCCCTGTCCTGTACCCGATGCTCCCCCTCTCTCTTCATTAACGGTATGGACCTCAAACATCCGGGGCCTTCACTCAAACCTGACTGATCTCTCCATACAGGTTGCTTCTGACAATCCAGACTTGATCTGCTTGACAGAGACTTTCCTCCTTCAAGATGTCTCTGATTCCTTAATATCTCTTCCTGGTTACTACCTCCTCCGGTATGATAGACCTGAGCCTCGGCCTGGTGGTGGGGTGGCTATCTTTATCAAAAACTCTCTTCCTCACTCTCCTTGCACTGCCCTCTCTCCTCCTCACCCCCAGGAGTACCTCTGGCTACGGCTTCCTCTGTGCTCCCACCTTTTGTTCATATGTGTTCTGTACCGTCCCCCAAACAGTGATGACTCCATCTACATTTCACTGTCTGACAACATGGACCAACTTCTATCCACTCATACCAACTCTCTTCCTCATATGTGGTGACTTCAACTGTCATCATGCCACCTGGTTGGGTGTGGGTTCCTCTCTCACCAGTCATGGCACCTCAGCAAAGGACTTCTGTGACTCACTGGGATTGACACAATCTGTCAATTTCCCGACCCGGATCTCAGCCAATGGAGTATCTTCTCTTCTAGACTTGGTTATGACAAACATCCCTGCTAATGCCTGCTGCTCTTCTTCTGCTCCAAACGGTTCTTCTGGTCATGTGCTTGTCAAAGTGGACATCTCTCTGGCCATTCTCAGAGAGCCTCCTCAGCGTCGACGAGTCTGGCATTTCACTCAGGCCAACTGGGACGGTCTTCAAGCAGCCATCAATCGTCTGGATTGGTCTCCCATCTCCACTGCCTCTGACATCAATTCTTCCTGGGAATTCTTCCAAAGCAAACTGATCTCTCTCATGCACAGATTTATGCCATCTCGCCTTCAGTTGTCTTACCCTTCCTCCCGTCTGTTCTTTTCACCCTATCTTTTGCTCAAGGTCATCTGCCAGCATCCTGGAAATCAGCAAACATTACCGCTTTACACAAAAAAGGTGCAAAAACAGATCCTTGCAACTACAGACCAATCAGCCTGCTCCCAATTATCAGCAAATTCATGGAATCCATCATTGCTTCGGATATGAAATCTTTCATCTTCTCCAATGGCTTGATCTCTGATCATCAATTTGGTTTCAGACCAGGTCACTCTACTCTGGACATGCTGCTTCTGCTGTCTCAACAATGGATGGAGGTCCTCAATGCCAAACAGGAAATCAGAGCTGTCTCCCTTGACATATCACGTGCCTTCGATACGGTCTGGCACTCAGCTCTGCTCACCAAACTCTCCTCCTATGGTATCCATGGAAATCTCCATGCATGGCTTCCCAACTTCCTCTCTGGTCGTAGTCAACGTGTGGCCCTGAATGGATTTCTCTCATCTCCCCTTCCCGTTCAGGCTGGAGTTCCCCAAGGCAGTGTGCTGGGCCCTGTGCTTTTTCTGGTCTTTATCAATGATCTCTCCGACTCTCTGGAAAATCCTCTCTATCTCTATGCTGATGACTCCACTCTCTGCCGCTCCATTCCTCTTCCCTCAGATCGGCAGTCTGCAGCCTCCTCACTCTCTGAAGACCTGGCCAAAATCACAGAATGGTCAAAACAAGTGGAACATGTCTTTCAATCCTGACAAATCTCACACTCTTACTATGTCTCTCCGAAAAGATCGACTGGACAACCCTCCCATCTACTTTCTCAACAATCCTCTCCAAGAAGTTCTGTCACTCAAGCTTTTGGGTCTCACTATCTGCCATGATCTTTCTTGGGAAAACCACATTTCCAAGCTGGACTCCAAAGCCAGTCGCCGAATGGGCATCCTCCGTCGTGCGAAGTCCTTCCTAGGCACACCTGAGCTCCTCACCACATACAAGGCTTTCATCCGCAGCTCAATGGAATACTGTTCTCCTCTCTGGGCTGGTGCTCCTGCCTCACATCTGGCTCGTCTTCACACTGTTGAATCCAAAGCTTTCAGAATCATTGGAATCTCCCGTGATGAAGCTATCTCTGAGGGCCTTTCACTCACTCACCGCAGGCAGGTAGGTGGTCTTTCTGTCTTCTACCGACTCCTCTCCGGCCTTGCTCCCCCAGCTCTCTCTGTGCTCTGTCCCCCAAATATACCGACAGGTCGCACAAGATCTGCCAGCCACCCTCTGATGGTTAAACTGCCGAAATCTCGGCTCTCTGCTCACCTTCACTCTTTCATTCCTCTTTTCTCCCGCCTCTGGAACAAACTCCCACACTCACTTCAATCACACTCCTCCCTTCAGGTCTTTAAAACAGCTGTTCACCACCATCTCTTATCTTCCCCCATCCAAAACCCTGATCTTTTCTACCCCCACTAATTCACCCCAGATCCACCTTGTTTGAAATTCCAACTTCTTTCCTGGAAGTCCTTGCAGTGTCCATATGTTTTATACCTCTCCCTCCCCCACCCTTCCCATGCCTCCCCCCCAAAGCCCTCTCCCTCCCACAGTTCTCTCGATGTCTCCATGTCTCTCGGTCCCTGCTCTCAAATGTTGTGTTTGTGTCCTTCCCCCTCTCTCCCCATCTTGTCTACCGCTCCCGATGTTATTTGTTTTATGTGTCTGTTTGTCTTTCTGTGTGATTAATGTTCGCTCTTTGACGAGCCTCGATCTTGTATATAAAAAAAAAACAAATAAAAAAAAACATCATAAAGGACATAAAGGACAGTGAAAGCACAGTGAAAACAAACAGGCACAAATAACTAATGTCACGTGTTAGATAGAGTGATGTAATAGACACCGTGTAACACCAACCAGTAAATTACAGATAATTTATAAAATGAATTTTACAATCTTTATTTTATGTAAATTGATGAAATACTTCAACGCTGTTGAACACAAGTCACCTTCTTGCTACTTCCACGAACCTCCAGTTTAGCAGTACTTGGACAGGTTAAATAGGGTGATGAATAAGGGAGATGTAGAACACTGCTTCATTAGCGATTAACATGCGGAATTTTTTATTTTTAACAATCTTTCACTGAATTATTACATTTAAATTGAGGTATACATTCCATGACATAACATGTTCTTTGAATTCTCGAGACGCTGATTTGTTCACAGGTGATGTCTGTCCTGAAAATGTGGAAGGCAGACAACACAACAACGATTCATCTGTCACAGAAGATTTAAAATGTGCTTCTGCAAAGGAAGATTCAGATGACATTAACATGATAAACGGAAGTGATTCCTGTTTTGCAACTGATGAGTGGAAACGTAAAAAATTAACAAACAATCTTTTATGTTGAGAAAATATATAATTTTCGGAAATGTGTTAAATATTTTTCATTTTGATTTTAACCAAAAAAATAAAATGTGTTCTTTGTTTCTGTAGAACAATCCAGAAGTAATATGGCACAAATAAGGTCCAGTCGCAGTTTGACAGTGAGGAAGAATCCTTTTTGAAGAAACAATCACGAAATGAAGACTCACTTCCCATAAAATACAAATTCATGTCTCGGCCTCGCAACACCAAGATTAATATAAAAATAAACAAACACAAAAAGTTTCCCAGAAAGGCGAATACGTTAAACATGCAATGTGTGCAGAATGCATTTTGCTTCAACGAGTGACATCAAAATATCCACACAGGAGAATGGATTTTGCTTCAACGAGTGACATCAAAATACACATGAGGATCCACACTGTAAAACACCCCAACAATTGCTCTGAGTCATAAAGGTTCCTTAACAAAAGGCAATTTTAATAAACATTTGAAGATCCATACAGGAGAGCGACCTTACAAATGCTCGATATGTGATAAAGGTTTCTCTCAAAAAGGCAGTTTGAAATTACATATGAGGATCCATACAGGAGAGCGACCTTACAAATGCTCGATATGTGATAAAGGTTTCTCTCAAAAATGCAGTTTGAAATTACACATGATTATCCACACAGGAGACGACCTTACAAATGCTCGATATGTGATAAGAGTTTCTCTCAAAAAGAAAAGGCATATGAAAATCCATATAGGAGAGCTGAAATCTGAAATACCAGGATCTGAAAAATGAGGTGAAGTGGATTTCGAAATTGAAGAAAAGAAACCTGAAAATGTACCAGTTATAGACGGAGCAACAGTGAATTTGGTCATTAAAAGTCATTAAAAAGCATTCCAAGGAATATCACGACAAACAAGCGACAGGTGGAGGCTGTCAGATTCAACGATGAATCTAAAATGAGCCCTTGAAACAAAACTATGAGAATTAAGTTTCACAAACTGGTTCATGAATAATGATCCTTTACTGGAAAAGGAGGTGGAGATTTTGAGTTCTGCGAGACCTGCCTCCCACCTCCTAAAACCTGCACGTGGAGATAACAACATATGAGAGCATCCTTACAAATGTTATATTTGTGAGAAGGATTTTATTTCCAGACGGCGCTTGAACTTCCGTAGTGTAGTGTAACCCACGCTGGAGTGATTGCATAAAAAGTGCTCTGACTGTGGGGAAAGTTTTGCTGATAAAGGTTTGTTAAATTCACATAGCATTACCCACACTGGGTTGTACGTGCCCCTCCTTGTTAGCGATCCTCAGAAGTAGGCAAGGTATTCAGTGAAACAGTAAGGATAAAGCTATTGTGAAAGCGTGCAGCCCTTTGGGCATATACAATGTAAGCACAACTCCTTGGAGTACCATCTGTAACCCCTGACAACCAGCCAGCACCCCAAACCTCCTGATGAAAGCCATACTGCTGTCTATCACCAGAATGTCGACAACAATGACTGCATGCTGGTGTCAGAAGGCAACAGGAATCTCAAAATGCTCACCCCAGTCCTCGAACTAAGTTTAAATAAAATGACAACTTTAAAAAAATGTAAAATTTATGAATTTGGTCCTCCATCTATCTATAATTCCAGTAATCTCTGTGTGTATGTGTGTGTGTCTGTGTGTGTGTGTGTGTGTGTGTGTGTGTGTGTTTGTCTGTGACTGCTGTTTCTCGACAACCACGGGTCCGATATACTTGAAACTTGCCAGGTATATTGCTGGGGACCCGAGGATGTGCCTTTTCAAGGTTTGAAATTAATCGGACAAGTGGTTCCCAAGGTATGGTCACCGTACTCGCAAGCCGTTCGCTTTGGCTTTGCAAATGGACCAAACCATTTCATGTAAATAGAGGGGGGGGGGGGTTCTGTGGTCGTTGCTGCCACGTGGTTTCAAAGTTTTTTTTTGTTGTTGTTGTTTGCACGCATGTTTTTTTGCATCCACGTACGGGCACGCCCTAGTATTCTCAAAGCAGTATATCTGCATGTGAATTCAAACAACAACTCGTGAAGACTTGTGTTGCCATCGAGACAAGACGAACACCTGGCCCCTTGTCTGTGGCTATCTGGTGGAATGCGTGCAGGCAAAGTGTGCTAAAGCCCTTTTGGTTATTATAAAGCTCTCGATATGGCTTAGTACGTCTCTATTAATTCTTAAATCAATTATACAGTGATTGTAGGTGTGGTTACATGGAAAATTACATGCGCTCTTTTGCACTCAAAAAACTGGAATATAATTATAACACGCTGGAGGCAAAGGTTTTACGATCCATGTGTCCCGGTCGTCTCGCCAACTCCTGGCAGTTTTGGCAAAGAAGTCAGAGACTATTCAGCTCACCCAGCAAGTGGCCTGGAGGGTCATAATTAAATTTACACTTTCACAAAACGCTCCTCTTGTCCTTATCAGGATAATCTAGAAGTGTTCAATTTAATTCGGGTCTTCTTGATTTGTCCCCCTTTCCATGGAACCGTTATTTGGATTTTAAATCTGCTTTCATGAATAATTCCTGTTCTTTTAGTTTCGGTCCTTCGGTTAAATTATTACCAACAGGAAAAATAATTTCCAATACAGGACTTTTGCGTCATCTGGGTACTTTGGGTCCTCAGGGACTTTTGGGTCCTCGGGGACTTTTGGGTAATCAATAACTTTTTGGGTCCTTGGGGACTTTTGGGTATTTTGGATCATTAATGACTTTTTGGTCATCTGGGTCTTTTGGGTCCTCAGGGATTTTTGGGTCTTTGGGGAGTTTTGGGTCTTCAAGGACTTTTTGGGTCATCTGAGTCTTTTGGGCCCTCTGGGACTCTTGGGTCTTTTGGGTCCTTGGGGACTTTTGAATCAAGCACTTGTTGGGTCCTTGGGGACTTTTGGGTATTTTGCACCATGAAGGACCTTTGGGTCATCTTTGGGTTTAGCTCCTTTGGGACCTTTGGGTCTTTTGGGTACTCAGGGACTTTTGTGTCATCAAGGACTTTTTTGACCTTGGGGAATCATGGGTCCTTGGGATATATGGGTGTTTTAGGTCTTCAGGGACTCGTGGGTCTTTTGGGACCTTGGGGACTTTTTGGGTCATCCACAACTTTTTGGGTCCTTGAGGACCTTTGGTTCATGAGGGACTTTTGTGGCATCTGGGTCTTTTGGTCCTCAGGGACTTTTGGGTCAAGTACTTTTTGAGTCCTTGTGGACTTTTGGGTCTTTTGGGTCATTAAACACTTTTAGGTCATCTGGGTCTTGGTCCTCAGGGACTTTTGGGTCAAATCCTTTTGAGTCCTTGGGGACTTTTGGGTATTTTATGTCATTAATAACTTTTAGGTTATCTCGGCCTTTTGGGTCCTTTGGGGACTTTTGGGTCGTTAAGGATTTTTGCGGTCATCTGGGTCTTTTGAGCCCTTGAGGACTTTTGCATCATCATGAACTTTTTGGTCCTCATGGACTCTTGGGTCTTTTGGGTCCTATGGGACTTTTGGGTCAACAATAACTTTTTGGGTCAAGGTCTTTTTGGCTCATCTGGGACTTTTTGGGTCATCTGGGTCTTTTGGATCCTCGGGAACTCTTGGGTATTTTGGGTTCTTTGGGACTTTTGGGTCATCAAGCACTTTTGGGTTATTGGGAACTTTTGGGTATTTGGGGTCATGAAGGACTTTTAGGTAATCTGTGTTTTGGCTCCTTGTGGTTCTTTGTGTCTTTTGGGTCCTCAGGGACTTTTGGGTCATCAAATACTTTTTGGGTTGTTTGGGTCATTGAGGAGTTTTGGGTCATCGGGGTCTATTTGGTTCCTTGGGGACTTTGGGTCAAGGACTTTTTGGGTCCCCGGGGACTTTTGGGTAATCAATAACTTTTTGGGTCCTTTGGGACTCTTGGGTCCTTGGGGACTTTATGAATCAAGCACTTTTTGGGCCTCGGGGACTCTTGGGTCTTTTGGGTACTTTTGGGTCATCCAGAATTTTTTGCGTCATCCAGAACTTTTTCGGTCCTTGGGGACTTTTGGGTCATTCAGGACACCTCGTCCCGACCCTCTCAACACTTCATCCTGACCCTCTCAACATCTCGTCCTGACCCTCTCAACTCTCCATCCCGACCCTTTCAATATCCCATCCCGACCCTCTCAACACCTCACCACGACCCTCTCAACACCTCGTCTCGACCCTCTCAACACCTCGTCTCGACCCTCTCAACACCTCGTCCCGCTGAGCACCGATTTGCATTCAATTCATAGATCTTCAGATCTCAACTTTTTAGCTATCGAAACGTCGCCGAATTCTTTTTTGATAAGTTCCACCAACTTTATAGGATTATTAGGACCCAACGGTTTGGACCCATCGGATACCGATACGAACACCAATAATTTGACTTGGGGGATCTTCAGGGGAAGGGGAAGCCCGACGCTTGTCTCCTGAGGGGGAAGCGAGGAACACATGTACTCGGAATTGGACGAGCTGATTAGGAATGAACACACCCCAGCACTTTCATTGGTGTGTTCATTGGCAACTTTTTCGTTCTTGCCAAATCAAATATTGTGCATCATTCTGAAAGAAATGAAGAAATGATTTGATTTTGGTGAAGATCTGGATCCGGATCTGGATCTGAGCATCATCTGAGATCTGAGATCTGGATCATCATCATCCTCGGGTAGTTTGGTTTTATCATCACCCTCGGGTAGTTTGGTTGCATCATCATCCCCTGGGTAGTTTGGTTGCATCATCACCCTCGGGTAGTTTGGTTGCATAATCATCCCCGGGGTCGTTTGGTTGCATCATCATCCTCGGGTTGTTTGGTTTCATCATCATCTTCGGGACAGGAGTTCTGATTTAAAAACCGCAACGTTCCGCCGAACTCACGGGTTATTCCATTTAATAATGAACCTTCTTTTGTCATTGTACAATATATTATAATGTGCATTTGAGAAACAATATTGATATGCATGAACAAAAGCAAATAGTGTAGTGGTTACCTTATGCACATGTCGCGGTTACCTTATTCACTGGTCGCGGTTAACTAATACGCATGTGACGGTTACCATAACGATGGGTTTGGTCGAACCCACGCACACGGGCGTTTGGTTGTGTCGTCGTGACGCATACGCCGCTGTTGGAGCCACGCCCTCCGAAGAGGGTGCTTGCTTTTATATAAGCCGTTACGACTTCCGTTCGTGAGCAGTTGCTGGAGATTTCTGTACAATAAACAACCTTTTGTACCTAACGAAATGGCCTCTTCTTATCGTCTCCGGCAACCGCTAAACTGGTGACCTCGGCGTGATCTGAACACGCAACCTTCTGATGGCACGCCACAGGCGTGGACGTAGTTCGTGGGTGGAACAGAGTCGGGCCGCGGGTGGAACAGAGCCGGGCCGTGGGTGGAACAGAGCCGGGCCGCGGGTGGAACAGAGCCGGGCCGCGGGTGGAACAGAGCCGGGCCGCGGGTGGAACAGAGCCGGGCCGTGGGTGGAACAGGGCCGGGCCGCGGGTGGAACAGAGCCGGGCCACGGGTGATGAGCTGCGGTCGCAGTTGTAGTTGTGGGAGTGGTGTGCGGGGCGTGGCGGCGCCCACGAGGTGAGCATCGGCATCAGCCTCGAGACCCACCATAGGAGCAGTAGTAGGAGTTGCGGGAGTGGTGGGCGGGGCGTGGCGGCGCCCACGAGGCGTGCATCGGTATCAGCCTCGGGACCCCGCATGCGTCAGAGATGAGCAGCGGTAGTAGCTGTAGTGGCAGGACCATCAGCCTCGGGATCCGCCGTAGGAGCAGTAGTAGGAGTGGCGAGCAGCAGTACTCGGCCTGTGTGCGTGGAGGCGGCGAGCAGCGGTGCTCGGCCTGTGTGCGCGGAGGCGACGAAGTAGCTGTACTCGGCCTGTGTGTGCGAAGGCGACGAAGTAGCCGTACTCGGCCTGTGTGCGTGAAGGCGACGAAGTAGCCATGCCGCCCACGCCTCGTATCGGCGTTCCTTCGGAGGGTCCTGTGGCTGGTTCGCCCCTCTAGTCATAGAGGAGGAACCGAGCGCCGTTACGCATGCCCCCCGCTTGTCGTTGCGAAAACTCCAGCAGTTCGAGTTTCGGTCTTGTGGAAGGAATTGCGGTCGCAATCCTGCCGTGTTCATGTGACCCCCGAATGCATTTGGGGGCTACGGGGTCACCAGTTTAGCAGTCGCCGGAGACGAGAAGAAGAGGCCATTTCGTTGGGTACAAAAGGTTGTTTATTGTACAGAAATCTCCAGCAACTGCTCACGAACGGAAGTCGTAACGGCTTATATAAAAGCAAGCACCCTCTTCGGAGGGCGTGGCTCCAACAGCCGCGCGTGCGTCACGACGACACAACAAAACGCCCGTGTGCGTGGGTTCGACCAAACCCATCGTAATAGTAACCGTCACATGCGGATTAGTTAAACGCGACCAGTGAATAAGGTAACCGCGACATTATAGAATTTTAATGTGATTATTGTTCCATTTGTGTACATTCATTGAGTTATTCATTATTCCAATTAACCTGTTTATAACGAATCCTAACTTCACAAGTTAATTTTATAATCGTCCCGTCAAGAAAACATCAGGGAAAAACGTTTTTTTAAATGGATTAATCACGTGACAAAGCTTTATTTCCTCAAGGTGGATCATTCCCTTCACGCTGTGTTTTATCACCAGTCACAAGGTGATGGGTTTTGTGGGTAAAGTGAGACCGACCCTCGGTCTCATCTCGAAACATTGTTGACCTCGATGGGCCTCGCGTTATCTCTCATCTCCCGTGATCTCGGGTTGCACTGATTGCATGACGTCATTGAATTTGGGTGCCTTGGGCACGTGACCATGATGCACGTGCGTTAATCCGCCATTGGGGACAGAGCAACGCTCACTCGCACATGGTGCATTCCTAAACCGGAAGCAGTCCTTGCTTCTTCTTTATCTTTGTTTTCTTTCGCACTGCAATGTGGCGGCGCCATACAAATTGCTGACGTCATAAACAATCTCCTTTCAAATATGAAGAGGAACGATGTGCATAAACAGGAAGTCTTCAATGACGAGGAAGAACTTCCGGGTGATCATTTTCTGAGCTTCGTGCTGCAACGGACAAAGGTTCACGCGATCGGGTCGAATTTTAAGAGGTTTGTTCGGAGATTCTCATTTTATTATTAATACTGTACAGTATTAATACAGGACTGAGAAAATCTGCAAAACGTTCATTTAAAGATAAAACTTCTGTTCGTTGATGATGAGAATGAAGATAATTTGAACGTGTTTTTATTGAATGTATGTTGAGGTATTTGATTGTTCTTTTGATGAGGTGTTTTTCACTCGTTTTGTTTTATTCACTGTATTGGTTTATATGACGTCATCACCAAACTTCATGCAATGATGGTTAAACCTCTTTCTTCCTTTTAACTACAAACCAGGCAGAAAGTTTTTATAATTAACTTGTTTGTCCAATGTGGCGTCTAGAAGAGGATATAAAGGTTGTAGATGGATGAGGGATGTTTGTGGCGTTGGTACGGAAAAAAAATGTCGGTCCCATCTCCTACATCCAAAACTAAAGTTGTAGAATCTTCTCTCAAAAGTCGTTTCGGCTCCATATTAGAACCTACCTGGTCTGTTCATTGTCGAGGCAGGTATCTCTTTTCATTACTCCAGATCATGGCAAAAGCAAAAAATAGAACTGCGGTTCCTGAAGCTCACCTGGATCAGGAGCAACAGTCACTCGAACCCCTCGCAGACCCCCTTAGAACCTGATTTTTGTTTTATATGCCTTGAGCAAACGTTGTACATCACAGGTGATGAAGGTTGTCGTCTAGTTTCGTCGTAATTGTTTGTGTAGTTTTGTCGGAGAGAGCAAATCGTAGTTCAAATCGAAAAGTCAAACCCCTCCCCTCTCCTCCCTCCTCCCTCCTCCCTCTTCCCCGTGCCTCACCCTTCCTTT
The DNA here is from genome assembly GCF_964187855.1 of Myxine glutinosa. Classification (NCBI taxonomy): domain Eukaryota; kingdom Metazoa; phylum Chordata; class Myxini; order Myxiniformes; family Myxinidae; genus Myxine; species Myxine glutinosa. The sequence goes on from NC_136261.1 coordinate 396,231,548, forward strand.
CCCCCTGTGTCTCATAAAGAAGGTACAAGCACACCTGACGCACGGCCTTGCCTTCAAACTTTGGCACGCTCACTTGGCTGTACTGTCGAAATAAACGTCGAAAAGGCAAAATTGTAATGTGCATACACACATACACACACACACACACACACACACACACACACACACACACACACACACACACACACACACACACACACACCCAGTCGGACAAGTGTAGGTTGTGCAAGACAAACAGAAAGTACGAGTCACCTGCTCTCAGGATGCAAAAAACGATTATCAAAACAACTTTACACACAAAGGCACACCAAAGTATGCAAAGTGATTCATTTGATCTGAAAATCTGCAAAATATCTGCAAAAATTTAAACATCCCAGTTCCAGAAAACTCATAGAACCATGAACCAAGCGCAATCATTGAAAATGAGGATATTATGCTCACGTACGACGTGATGATTCCATCGAGCATGAACATAGAAAACAAAGCATTGCATCTGGACATTGCACTCAGGAACAAAAAGAAAAAGACAGCATCTATGATTGAGGTATCAGTACCCAGCGATTTTGGCCGAAGCAATGCAGAAATCAAGAAAATGACCAAATACCAGGATCTAAAAAATGAGGCCAAGAGACCCTGGAAGCTGAAGAGCATCGGAATTGAAGGTGGCCCCATTCCACCTCCTGATGCACGCAAATGGAGATAACCAACGACACGCACATCCTCACATACACTGTCTCTGCCGCGCTCGTCTATGTCTGTGGCTGTCTCCACCATGCCGGTTTGTGTCTGTCTGACTCTGTCACCCCAGTTTATGTCTATGTCTGTCTCTGCCGCACCAGCCTAGATCTGTGTCTGACTTTTATGTGATTAACATACGCATTGTATCCTTGGCAGGTCATCGGTTGAATGGACAACTCTTTGGAAAGGCTCAAGTCACAAGGCCTGAGAGCCGAATCAGGCCAATTTCAGGATGATGGATTAATTCCCAAGTCTGGTATGTGACTGACATATGTTTTTAATTCCACCACAGCATGTCAAGAAGGAGCCTTCGTGAATTATTTTTTTATTTTTACCTCTGCCACCAAAGGTGGATGGAGGTTAAGTTTTCACCCCTGTCTCTTTGTCTGTGAGCAGGATATCACAAAACATTGTGGATGGATTCTGATGAAACTTAGTGGACAGGTTGCATGTGTGACGAGAACGTGTTGGTTAGATTTTGGTGAAGTTCCGGATGCGGATCCTATAATTTGCCCATCTGCCGTGCAGCAGGCGACAGGGTTTTGCAATTGTGTGTGTCAAGGTTCTGAGATGTAAAATATTAAACAATATTAAATCCTTTAGTAAAAATATTATCCATGAGATCTTTATGTAAATACTGTACAATATAAGAATTAAATATACGACAAATCAATGTTGCCAGGAATCAGTGGTTGCTGGGATATAGCAGCATGCAAAAAAACCGCTATATGTGACAGTTTGAACATTTGAAATACAGTTTGATCCAGAGGTAGGTGGTGTGGTGTCATGCTGGCTGGTAGATATGGTTTATTTAAGGTAAGATGTGCATGATTTAATGTATGATCATATCATGGAGTGTGTAAGGAAAGTTATATATTTATGATAACACATTAAAATTATCATATTATGGAGTGTGTCAGGAAAGTTTAAATATATGATAATACATCAAATCCCATTGCGAGTAAAGTTGGAATAAATGATGTTGCATTGATGAGTTAACTGACTGCCTGGACGCAACTGAGGTTGTGGATCTGCTGATGTACCATCTATTGATGTGGGTCCATGATCGAGGTTGTGGATCCGCCATTTGGAGAGGTCCTGGGCTGAAAGGATAGAAACCTTGAGGAAGATTGGTGCCCAGCTGATGGTCCGTGCAGTCGGGAAACAAGTCAATTGCTTACAGGTTAAGGCTCTTGCTTTTGGGAGAGGAACTATCTTTTGAGGTTTAAAATTTAAATAAAGTTGAATATGGATGTTCTGAAATTAATATCATTTACAGAAATCCTTTAAATTATTTATATTTAAGTTTAGAAACAACCAATACTGTACAATTAATTAAATGCATTTTAAAATAAAAATAAAAAAAGAGAAATACGAATTGAAAATCATAAGAGATAGAATTGTGAGAAACAAAAATTAAAAAAACGTGTGTGTGTGTGTGTCTATCGTGTTGCATTTTATTTATTTATTTTGGACACAAAATCGAAGCCCAAGTAAGAGCGAACACATTGAACATGAAAACATGTGCAAACACACAAATACAATGAAGGGAGCAGGGGACAAGAGGGGGAGAGAGGGAAGCACACAAGCACAAAAACAGTAGAGAACAGGGACATCGGTAGATCAGTGGGAGGGGTAAGGCTGGGGGAGGAGAGAGGGGTACACGGTATAAAGCAAATGAACTCGACTAGGAATTTCAGGAAAGAAGTTGGGGATTGAAAGAGGTGGATTTGGGGTGTTTTAACGGAGGTAGAAAAGGTCAATGTTTTGGATGGGGGAAGACAAGCGATGGTGGTGAACAACTGTTTTAAAGACTTGGAGGGAGGAGAGTGATTGAAGAAAGTGTGGGAGTTTATTCCAGAGGCAGGAGAAATGAGGAATGAAAGAGTGAAGGTGAGCAGAGAGTCTTGATTTTGGCAGTTTCACCAGAAGAGGGTTGCTGGCAGATCTTGTGCGTCCTGCATGAATATTTTGGGGACAGCGCACAGACAGAGCAGGGGGGGGGGGGGGGAAGGCCGCAGAGGAGTCGGAAGAAGACAGAAAGACCACCAATCTGCCTGCGTTGACAGAGAAAGGCCTTCAGATCGGCTTTATTGCAGGTGATGCCAATGATTCTGAATGCTTTGGTTTCAACCGTGTGAAGCCGAGCTTGGAGTGAGGCAGGAGCACCAGCCCAGAGGGGAGAGCAGTATTCCATTGAGCTGTGGATGAAAGCTTTCTATGTGGTGAGGAGCTCAGAAGTACCCAGTAAGGACTTTGCATGATGTGGGATGCCGAGACGGTGACTGGATTTGGAGGGCACCTTGGAAATGTGATTTTCTCAGGAAAGATCATGGCAGATAGTGAGACCCAAAAGCTTGAGTGACAGAACTCCTTCAAGAGGATTGTTCAGAAAGTAGATGGGAGGGTTGTGCAGGCAGTCTTTTCGGAGAGACAAAGTGAGAGTGTGAGATTTGTCAGGATTGAAAGACATGTTCCAATTGTTTGAAAAGTTTGTGATGTTGTCCAAGTCTTCAAAGAGTGAAGAGGCTGCTGCCTGCCAATTTGAGGGTTGAGCTATGGAGTGGCAGAGAGTGGGGTCTACTGTCAGGGATATTTTCCTGCAGTAGTATGCAATAGATGAACCAAAAATTCAATGTCAGAAGAGAGTCACAAATTTTAATTCCCGAGGAGGACAACACTTTCTGTCCACAAGGAAATACACAGCAAGAAACAATAACCTTTATCAATCCATATTACAATTCACAAATTACATTGCAAGATTCACAGAAGGTCCCAAGTGAAATCCTGGGACAGTAGAGATGCACAAAGAAAACATAAGGATACAGTAGCATGCACAGCACACAGTCAACATCACAGAAGGTCCCAAGTGAAATCCTGGTGCAGTAGAGATGCACAAAGAAATGTCATGCCAATCACCAGCATGCATATAATACAGTTAACACACAGTGTAAACATATAGAATCGACCAGCCAAGTGAACATCGTAAGTACAGCATTACAAACCTAGTGAAAATCCTGAAGTACAACACACCAACATCTTACAATTCCGGTGCTAATCCTGCTAACTGGACATCCGTTCTGATTCTTATACAATTTCAAGTGGGAGGAGTGAAGAGAGGGGAGGAGAGCAGTCGGATTGGTTGGGCAAAGTTTGGGTGGGAGGGAGCAAGGATCGGGGGATACAATGTGATTGGTCGAGTGAAATATTGAGATGAGAATACTCCCCGCTGAGAGCATATCTGCATTTTCAAATTCTTTAATGAGAAGAATGTGTTGGTCCAGACTCTTCGGCACCAAGAACCTATCAATCATAACGTTGCGTTAACGTTATTATAACTTTGCAGCAACGTTTTATAACGCCATTGCAGGGACATTAACTTTATGGTTTAATATTGTTGCGGTTTTGAGAACCCTCACTTATAAATAGTTACTTGTATATAAATTCTCGTCATTAATGGTTAAAGGTAGCACCCTTAGATAGGCCACAGCAACACGTAGGTCACCATAGGATTCCAGTTATTTCATTCGTATGTGTTTTAGATAAGGCCGTGTTTCCAATAGTTGAATCTGTTACGTCAATTAAATAAGAGTAGGTCCCCAATCCGTCCATTTTTGCAAACCTCCCTGTCGAAGCGAAGCCATTACGTGCCTTCCAGCATGCCCTATACCTCTCAATTTTTGTTACGCGCCTTTGTTAGCAGCGTTCGCTGCCTTGAGCTGGAGCTCGCTCTAACGCCGCCATAAGCCACGCGGTGAGGCCCGAGAAAGGAGGCGGAGCACCAAGAAGAAGGTGTGGCCACGTCATCCAGTCGTCAAAGGCCTGGCCGGTAAGCCCTCACCAGCCAACCAGGGCTGAGGTGACATCGCCGACAGGCGTGGCTTTGGGGCTCGCGGAGTGGTCGCGCGGATAGATATAAAAAGTGAGCGGAAAGCCCTTTCACGGGCTTTGATGGGAGAGCGCATTTGTGAGGACTCGTGCGAGAGCGGCGCTATTAACAGGACTTTGAGGACTTCGATGGGAGAGCGCTGGTTGTACGAGACTTGTTGGAGGCGTGCGTGTTGCTGGAGGACTCTTTGGGAAATGCGCATTGAACAGGACTGAGAAGAAGAAGGGCGCGCTCATTAAAGAGGACATTGGGGAGAGAGAGAGGGCATTTGGCACGAGCGTGCATTTATTACATACGCCACAGGACACCAGCTTCCCCCCGCTATATAACTGTCCGGTCGTGTTCAACCATACGCGGAGCTCTATGCCGGGTTTCACCCGCTGGACCAGAGCCTGGACCCCATCGCCGGACCCTCTACCTGTTCCACACTACCATCTAGAATCCCCGTGTGAGTGTGTACGTTTGTCTGGGTTATTAAGCATCAGACTGTTTTAAGACTGCCCTGTGTAACTGCTTCTTCCTCTTCCTATCCTGTACATTATTTCGTTTCCTCTTCTCCTTCTTGTAAATAATTAATAAACCCATCTTTGTTCTTCCTATACTCTGGTTTCCTCTAGTCCGATCGCATCGGTCCTTTCTTCCATTGGGTAAACGTGGCATGATCAGAACCGATCAATCGGGTTTTGTCCCATTGTTAACAGCTCGGATCGTGGATTGCTATCCGCTCGGCATTTTCCATCATATCCGTGGTTCGAGCGGGAGTTATTCCCTCGTTTCCCGCTGGCGTTGGTAATTAGGTAGCAGCGAACCCCTAGGTCTAGCAAACCCTACCTAATGCCGTGCCGGGAAGGACATTATAACTTCCAGGACTCGGGTCGGCCAGCTAAAAGGACAAGCGGATTAACCCCCCCTTGATAGTGGGAGAGCCGACGTCCGAGATCCATAACAATTGGTGTCAGCAGTAGGGATTTGGACCCGAACTAAATTTTTATATCTGGACAAAATTTGGTCAAAATTACGAGCGGCCGAAATTTATTAACATCTAAATTTTCAATCGTGCCATGGATAACCAAGGCGATCGGATGCCGGTGGGGGGAAATGAGGGGGTAGAGGAAGGGTTAGAAGCAACCCAGGACCACAGGGAAGAAGTGGGAGAGATGGAGGAGGAAAGTGAGGAAGGTGCAGTAGCGGGGGTTGCAGGTGCACAAAATGGTGGCACCTCGCACATGGTGACGAGGGCCACGCCCGCTGCGCAAGTGGGAGGGATGGATCTGCAGGACTTTATGGCGCAGATACAGGCAGCCGTATAAATGTGGTTGGATAGAACGCAGGAGCAAATTGGGGGATTGAAAAATGACATGGAAAATCAAAATAAAGGGATAGGAATTGAATGGGAGGAAAAGATGGATGATATGGGAAATCAAATTGAAGGGGTTGGAAACAGAATGGGTGACCGAATAGAAAAAATGGGGGGGACCATAGACCGCATGTTGAGCGTAAAGGTTGCGGGGGTATGCGACGAGGTAGCATGGCTTGAGAAGCGTGGGGAAAGCGAGCCTGAGCAGAGCACAGCCAGGTGGACCGGGATAGAAATCACGACCCGGGGTATGGGGAAGCCAGCGACCGCCGAAGTAGAAGAAAATTTTTTATTAGCGCCAGCGGTCGTCGAGAAAAAAGAACATGAAATCATTTTAGTGGAAATTGGGATTAAGAAGACTCCAGACTTAGAAGAGCAACAGCGGAAGGAAAAGATGGAGTATGCTCAAAGTCTGTATTTGCATCCTGATGCCGTACTTGCTAATTCCAATAAATATTTGCAGGTGCGTGTGGAGAGGAGGATCCCAAAGGTAAGCCGGGCTGTACATGGTGCAAAAAGGTTTGGCACGAGAGGATTTTTCGCGCGCTTGGGATCCCGGCAGCACCCGGGCACCCGTAGGAGGTCCGTGGTGCGCTGTTTGAATGGAAATGGCACGCGTGTGCGAACGGCACCGGAGCGAGAGTGTGAAAGTGAGGGCGAGTGCACAACAGAGGGTGAGAGTGAGGGAGAATGCACAATGGAGTGTATGTGTATGTGTGGGAGTGAGTGTGACACGGAGTATAAAATGGATGGAGAGAGTGTGCATGACTGCACACCTGGGATGGATGAGGAGTGTGCGGGAGTGCACACCAGAGCACGTGATTGGATGTGCGACCAGAGAGTGCACACCTGTGGTTAGGTGTGCGCTGAGTGGGTGGATGCAAAAGTGCACACCCGGGAGTGTTACGGAGTGCGTAACGGAGGTGTGTGTCACAGAGTGTGTGAGGAGAATGAGTGCACATGAGTTGTGTGCACCTGAGTGTGGAATGAGAGAATATGCACGGAGAGAGAGTGCGGTGGCGGAATTGACGGAGTGTATGGGCCGTGTGGGTAAAGAAAGGAGCGCGTGGTGTGAGAATGCGACGGTAGCATCGACGCTGACCGGGGCAGCGCTTAGGACGACGTACAGCCGACGCGAGCTCTCGAGGCATGGTGCGCTTTGTGTGCTGTGGCGGCCGGCGGGGATCGTTGCCGCATCGCTCTCGCAAGGAGTGCCGTGCACGATTCAGGCCGGGTTCCACCCTGTATGGTCGGTGCCGCGCTGCAGCGGCGACCGGCACGGTTCCGGGGGAGAAGGGCCAGGTCGGACCTTCGCCCCCTAGCGGGGGCGGTGTTCCGACCAGGTGAGGTTGGGTCATCGGGCCGGAGACCACAAGGGTCCGCACCGAGATGGACCCTGGAATCTCGGTCCGACAAAACCTCCTCCCCGGAATTGAGGGTGCCGGACGGACCCAACCTACAGGAGACAAACCACCATATGCATTGCTGGGTTTTTCGAAGCCGGGCAGTAAAGATGCATCCCGCACGAGAGGCTCATCGTTTAGTGAACGGATAGTGATAGTGATGGCGATAGTGATGAAGAGGGATGGCAGCTCTACCATCCCTCACATGCTTTTTTGGGCACATGAGCAATAGATTATGGGGTGGCAGTACAAACTAGCCCGGGAGGGTTAGGATAAAAGTATAGGGACCTACAGATAACTATAGGTGACCAAGATTTAAGTAGTGACATTGTACGAGTAGTGGGGACATGGGTAGATTTGATGGTTGATGAAGACGAGGGATGTGCGTAGTATAAGGGATGACAGGGAAGCAATAATATTAGGGGAAACGCAGGTAGTTAAATGATGATGTATGAATGAGATTCCTTGTAGTGCTGGTGAAATGAGGAATTGTGTGTGTGTGTGTGTGTGTGTGTGTGTGTGTGTGTGTGTGTGTGTGTGTGTGTGTGTGTGTGTGTGTGTGTGTGTGTGTGTGTGTGTGTGTGTGTGTGTGTGTGTGTGTGTGTGTGTGTGTGTGTGTGTGTGTGTGTGTGTGTGTGTGTGAATGGAGTATTGAGGATGTGTGTCATTGTGTATTGAGTGCATTGGCTTGCATATTGCATAGAGTGCAAGTGAATAAATGGTCTGGAATGAGTGGAGTGCATGGTGCAAAGGAGTGGATGGGGGAAGGATGGGCCCCTTCACGAATACCTGGGGAGGGCAGTTTAAAGTTAGGTAGAGGGAGTAGGAAAATTTGGTTGGATATTGACATCTGTGGTGCGGAAAGTTGCAGTGTACTGCTTGGATGGGTGCATAAGTGTGGAATGGCTGGTCGTGTGGCCTGTTAGTGTGTCTGGTTGGTTGAGCACTCCGCCACTGGTAGTCTGTCGGCCAGGTGAGGCCGCATGTCAGCTCTGGGAGCCAGGTAGAGTCAGTGTTATGTAGAGTTCAGCGGGGCGAGAGGACCCGGGTGGCAATGCCAGGGAGGGCATCGAGGGGGTAAGCGCCAGGGAGGGCCTTCCCCAGGTAGGTTCGGGTGAGGAGCTAGGCAAGCTCGGGTGGCGACGTTCAGTGGCGGAGGTGCGCAGGTAAGTAGGACCTGCTAGGAGAGCCACACGACCCAGCCCCGAAATTGTGCGAGGGCACAGTGGAGAAAAATCGGGGGAGTGAGACCCCAAATTGGAGAGCGCCACAGTATGGTCAATGGGAATTGGTTTTTATAACCGCATAGTGTAAAGTGGCCAATCGATTTGCAGGGCAAGACCCCGGGTAGAGTAAAGTGTTAGTCATTTAGAAGAATAGGCAGGATGGAAGTCTCTTCGCACCATCCGCATCCACTCACCGAGGGTGATAGGACTCCACACCATGTTTTGCAGATATTTGGAGTGTAAGACGCATCTTGACGTGGGGGAGACATTTTGTTTATTCCATCTCCGACTCCTTAGGAGGGATTGATGACGAATTTGGCATTAGGGGAGATATGGGGGGCAAGATGTTAGCGACGAATTTGTAAATTTGTAAATTGTGTAAATATGGGGTAGGGGCAAGGGTAGAGTAGGTGACATGGGGGGGGGGGGTGACAAACGCTAGGGACGAGCTTTCTCACCACGCTCTCCCGCGCCCTTCATGTCGCATTGCCTTGTTTTTATGTGTACCCTTGCCCCCGCTAACCTGTTTGTCTTCCTTCCCCACTCATGGTCCATGTTCTTTTGTGCCCGAGGGGAGTGTGCACATGCCGTGAATTGTGCGCCCACACCCTTGCTGCCTCCTGCCTGCACTGATGCACCATATGGTCCACACGCTCTGTGGCCTGGCACCACTTATGGACCACACGTTCTGTGGCCTGGCACCTCTGCTGGGGCCGACCATTGTTGCCAGCAGTATCTTGCTTGCGGACCACTGTTTTAAGTGGCATCGATGCCATGCAGGTGGACCACCTGAGTTGGCCCTGCTGGCCATGAATAAAAAAGCAGACGCGGTGTGTGCCCTTTTTATTAATTGAAATAACATCAAGCAAGAAGACAGCCAGAAACATCGGCCCAGCAGAGCAAGCGCAAGAAGAAATCATTTTATTATTTTAAAATGTTTGTTTTTGTGCATTTTCATTTTTGGTGCATTTTTTATTATGGTGCATATTGGTACATATGGGTATGGTGTATCAGTGCAGTGCATGGCAATGGCATTTCCTCTTTTCAAAACATCTTCTTTTTTCCCACAAAAGACAGGTCCTGGGTTGCAGTGTAAATAATTAGTGTCTTGTAAATAATGCTCCCCACCGGCTTTGTGTAGTTTGAGAATAATCCGTAATTCGGTTAATTGTGGGCGTGAGTCAGTTTGGTAGGATGCAACGCAGCAGGGGGGGACATATTTAGTGTTAAAACAGTCGCACTCAGGGTGAGGTTAAAAGTAGAGGGTAACCACACCTAAGTGTCACATTAATTTAAAAGATAGCCCTTTTGGTTCAGCTCAGGACAAGCCTGGAAAAAGGGGGGGTTCAGTGTTGCGGTTTTGAGAACCCTCACTTATAAATCATTACTTGTATATAAATTCTCATCATTAAAGGTTAAAGGTAGCACCCCTAGATAGGCCACAGCAACACGTAAGTCACCATAGGATTCCAGTTATTTCATTAGTATGTGTTTTAGATAAGGCCGTGTTTCCAATAGTTGAATCTGCGTTGCGTCAATCAAATAAGAGTAGGTCCACAATCCGTGCATTTTTGCAAACCTCCCTCTCCAAGCGACGCCATTACGCACCCTCCAGTATGCCCTATGGCTCTCTCAATTTGTTACACACCTTTGTTAGCAGCGTTCGCTGCCTTGAGCTGGAGCTCGCTCCAACGCCGCCACAAGCCACGCGGAGAGGCCCGAGAAAGGAGGCGGAGCACCAAGAAGAAGGTGTGGCCACGTCATCCAGTCGTCAAAGGCCTGGCCGGAAAGCCCTCACCAGCCAACCAGGTCTGAGGTGACATCGCCGATAGGCGTGGCTTTGGGGCTCGCGGAGTGATCGCGCGGAGAGATATATGGAAAGCGGCGCGAGCGAAAAGCCCTTTCACGGGCTTTGATGGGAGAGCACATTTGTGAGGACTCATGCGAGAGCGGCGCTATTAACAGGATGTCGAGGACTTCAATGGGAGAGTGCTGGTTGTGCGAGACTTGTTGGAGGCGCGCGCGTTGTTAGAGGACTCTTTGGGAAATGCACATTGAACAGGACTGAGAAGAAGAAGGGCGCGCTCGTTAAAGAGGACATTAGGGAGAGAGAGTGCATTTGGCACGAGCGTGCATTTATTACGTACATCACAGGACACCAGTTTCCCCCCGCTATATAACTGTCCGGTCGCGTTCAACCATACGTGGAGCTGCCTGCCGGGTTTCGCCCGCTGGTCCGGAGCCTGGACCCCATCGCCGGATCCTCAACCTGTTCCACCCCACCATCTACAATCCCCATGTGAGTGTACATTTGTCTGGGGTATTAAGCATAACTGTTTTAAGACTGCCCTGTGTAACTGCTTCTTCCTCTTTCTACCCTGTACATTCTTTAGTTTCCTCCTCTTCTTGTAAATAATTAATAAACCCATCTTTGTTCTTCCTTTACTCTGGTTTCCTCTGGTCCGATCGCATCCGTCCTTTCTTCCATTGGGTAAACGTGGCACGATCGGATCCACTCAGAATCGGGTTTAGTCCCATTGTTAACGCCCCGGATCACGGCTCGCTATCCGCTCGGCGTTTCCACCAATAGCCGTGGTTCGGGCGGGAGTTATTTCCCTGCTTTACCGTCGGGTTAGTAATTAGGTATTTGGGACTAAATTGACCAATCACCCTACCTAATACCGTCCGGAAGGAGCGTTATAACTTCTAAGGACGCGGGTCGGCCAGATAAAAAGACAAGGGGATTAACCCCCCCCCTTTGATAAGGGGAGCGCCGACGTCCGAGATCCGTAACAATATTTAGACATCAATAAAAACAGGCATACAATAAGAAAGTCCTTATTTAATCAAAAGGTCGCTCAGTAGCTATGACAATCGCATCCTTTTTCAATCTGCAAACTCATCTTTTCCCTCATAAGTCAAATCATACTGCAATCCCACAAAAGATCTTTACTGAGAAGCAGAGAGCCAGAGAGAGCTAGACTACATGGATTTTATACTTTAGACTAACCCCTATCAAACACTAACAAGCTATAAGATTTTTTTTATTTGATTCAGTGTTTAACCATCGTTCTTTTGAGAGATTTTACTGAGAATGCTGACAATTTCATAAAATTATCTAGGAGATGAATAGAAAGAAAGTGTAGTGGGGCCATCCCCCATTGGCCAGTGCGAAGCAAATCATCCACCTTCCATTGTCCAACGGGAACTCTTTTGCCCAAACTCTGCAAAATAATTACCAAGTATTTTGCATTTACTTGTCAATACAATGTTTATCTTGGACTTTGCACTGAGTTGATTATTTGCTAATTACTCCAGGCAGCTGGTCAGACATGGTGTTATTCAGCTGTTAGTTTGTATTATTTAATTATTTACCAAGAAGACAATATCTTTTGCTTCAATTTGCTTATATAACTCAATAAGACATACTCGATCTAACATTACCTTATTTCCAAAAACCCTATTTGTAATAATATTACCCTCAGTCATAAAAATGATTTTGTCATGACAATATGTGATCTACCATTGCCTCCACTAAGAATTTTTACTTTTCTCGAGCAACGAATTTGGTCAGTGTCGGAGATAACTTGCCAACTGTAGGAAATCCCAGATTCTGCATGGAAACCACAAAAAAACTTGCAGACTAGGAAAGCAGGTTGTGGCTCATAGAAATAACTTGCTTCATAAATTTACACTTCCACACGACTAATGGGCGATGAGAGAATTCCCTTCAGGGCAACATGCAGGCTGCGACTAGAAAGGAAGTCTGCAAGCCATGCGTGGAGGTTCAAAAGGATACTTGAAGAGGAGAGTTTTGTGAGCAGGGTGGGGTGCCTGAATGTATCAAAGGATGTGATATGTCAAGGGATACAGCTCTGATTTCCTGTTTGGCATTGAGGACCTCCATCCATTCTTGAGACAGCAGAAGCGACATACCCAGAGTAGAATGACCTGGTCTGAATCCAAATTGATGATCCGAGATCAAGGCATTTGAGAAGAGGAATGATTTGATGCCAGAAGCGATGATGGATTCCATGATCTTGCTGATTATTGGGAGCAGGCTGATTGGTCTGTAGTTGCAAGGATCTGTTTTTGCACCTTTTTGTGTAAAGCGGTAATGTTGGCTGATTTTCAAGCTGATGGCAGATGACGTTGAGCAAAAGAGAGGGTGAAGAGAACAGAGGGATGGTGGGATAGAGCGGCAAAGCAGGATTTTGGGACCCGTGGACTGATGCCGTCTGTTCCAGTTGCAGAATCAGAGTCGAGGTTTGACAAACTTCTCAGCCTCGTCAGGAGAGAAGGACACCAAATCCAGGAGCAGATGTGTCTGATTGTGTGAGGTGGGTACAGAGAGAGAGATGGGTTTAACGTACAAGATTTTGAGGCAAACACAGAGTTGAGGCATTCGGCTTTGGAAAGTTTTTTTTCTTGTTATTTTCGGTTTTTGGGGGTGGAGGATGAAATGTCATCGTATCAATACGATAGTATAGGTGAAGCATGGATCGTGGATGCGTCGGTGACTTCTCAATGTATTTAAGCAGGGAAACTGGAGGTTAAGATTGTTTTTGTGTGTCAACACCGGGGGGGGGGGTTGGGGGGGGATTGGCAAATAAACCCCACATCCCAGGGATCATATCCAACAGGCCACACCAAGCCGAGTCATTGGTCGAGAAGACGTGGAGTGTTTCGAGAGAGCTCAGCGGTTGGTCGGTGTGGTATCAGGGTGGCATCAGAGTGAGAAGGTTAGGAAAGGGAGAAGAAGAGTTTTATGAGCTCTCTCTCTGACTTTTGACCCTGGGGGTTGCGTTTTGGTCTCGTGTGTGACTATGAGGAGACCTTCGGGAACTTTTGTGGAACTTTTGCGATCATGAAGAGGACCAATAAGGTGGCGGTTTGCAGGGCTCTTGGCTCTTCAGAGAGAGAGAGTGAGAGAGAGCAAAAAGAGGGTTGTTTTCACAGCTCCCTCGATGGCTCGATGCATGTCGCCATCATCAGCTCGGCGCAATATTGGGCAATCAGGTGCGGGAAGCGTTGGACTTGGCCACCCTGTGCTGCCAACTTCATTCAACAAACTTGTTGAGCAAGCTGAGTGCAGGCCGACTAAAATAAAGCATTTATTTTGTTTTATCTTTTACCTTGTGTGTTTTTGTGTCTGCGTGGAGGGTTTGAAATCTGAAATCTTCAAATTTCAAGTCAGTCGGATGAAAATCTTGCTTATGGCTTTTGGTGAAGTTTCTTGAAGATCGGTTGAAAATTGTGACCTGCAGGCGACTGACATACAGACAGAATAACGCACAAAACCAACCAATATACAGTCATGCGTCGCTTAATGTCCTAGATACGTTCTCGGAAACGTGACGCTAACCGACTTGGACGTAGTCCGAACATCACATTGTGAACTTTGTATTTATACTTACGTGTATGTGGAATATTGCAGTGTACTTTAACTGTACAATATTGACTAAATTCAAGAGATAACGTACACATCTAATGAAACACAAAGGTTAAGAAGGCTAATAAAATTACATAATGTCTACATTAGCTAATATATTGAAGTAAAACAAATACAGGTATAATACACATACAGTAAAACAGGTACAGTACTGTATAGTAAAGTAAAATTAAACAAGTACAGATAAATTCAAAGTACACCGCCCCATGCCAAATAATTAAATATGCTGCAGCGCGGCATTGCCGGGGCGCCTCTGGCGCCTGGCAATACCGCAGTGCAGCTCATCGAGGCTGCATTGGGAGGGAGAGGTGTACAATAATTGATTGATTAATTGTATAATTAAAATCAATAAAACATTATCACAAAATATTTTCATAATCAATTGGCTAATCGCATAACTAAACCACTAGTGCTTCATCCGAAGATGTATCTTTTAGAAATTTAATTAAATAAGTCATTTATAAAAAATTAAATAATTAATTGATTACTCAGTAAATAATTAATCGATTAATCAATAAATAATTAATAGATGAAATGATTAATCAATAAATGAAAAATATCCTTGATAGCCACATCACTTGGTCACTCATGTCCAAATATTAGCTTCCCAGCTCAAAAGGTGCCTGAGATTTTGGCCAAATGAGAAAGAAAATAAATAAATGATTAATAATGAAAAGAAATAAATAATAATCATAAAAAAAAAAAATTATTAATCAATTTGGTCAGAGAACACATAAACTACCACTATTTCATCAGAATCTGTAACTTTAAAAAAAAAATTTTTTTTGTCATTAATCGAATAATTAAATAATTAATCGATTACTTGATTAATTAATAAAGCAAAAATATCCTTTGCAGCCAAATCACCTGGTCATTGGCATGTCCAAATATCAGCTTCCTAACTCAAAAGGTGCCTGAGTTAATGGTCAGAAGAGAAAGGAAATTTGTTTAATTTAATAAGTACTTAATTAATCGCTAATAATTAAATAACTCCTCAATTTATTGATTAATCAAAAAAAAAAAAAACTTTTTTGACAAAGGACTTGCTCACTATTGTGCCGAAATTTCAGCTTCCTAGCTCAAAGGATGGCTGAGATATCGTCCGGACAAACAAACAAGAAAGAAAACAAGAAAGAAACCAGAGTGAAAACTGAGTACTCTCTTTCAGCGTGCGTCACTGCCGAGCCCCCTTTGGTGCCCGGCAATGACGATTTGCAATGCCTGTAGATGGCATAGGAAAGGAGCGGTGTACAACAAACAACCAGAGTGAAAACTGAGTACTCTCTTTCAGCGTGCGTCACTGCCGAGCCCCCTTCGGTGCCCGGCAATGACCATTTGCAATGCCTGGAGATGGCATAGGAAAGGAGCGGTGCACAACAGTGCACTGTTCACTGATTGAGAGGTCATTATCGTCGTGATCGTGGAGTGCGACATACCGAAATCACGTGCGATAGCATTCACAGATGTGCCGCCCTCACGCTGTCTTATTATTTTCTGCTTCTCCTCCAAATCAATGCTTTTGCGTTGCTTCTTGCTGCTGCTACCACGAGGGCTGGTTGTGCTGTGTTTGGGGCCCATGGTTATCTTTAGGGTGGATTGATTTCAATAAAATCAAATGAAAAGACAATGGAATAACGCTCTCGATACGCGGGGGTAATCGAGACTGGATGTTGATGATGTTGCGGTGCTGCCGACGAGGCAAAACCAAGCATACACTGCTATACAGTTTGTAAACTTTTTATTTCATAAGTAAGGAAATCAAATTAAAAGTACTGCACACTACAACAACAACACAACATGCATTTTAAAGGCCATTTTCCCTGCTAGAGCGGGGGTTAGCCTTGCGGTCCCCATGACAATCTTCTCCATTTTGCCCTATTTTCTGCATCTCTCCTTGTTAACCCCCTTGCCCGCATTTCTTCTTCCACCATATTTAGCCAAGTCTTTCTCGGTCTTCCCCGTCTTCTACTTTCTTCTACATTCATTTCCATCACTCTTCTCAACCAGTCACTTTCATCCTTCCTCAACACATGACCAAACAATCTCAACCTGTTCCTCTTCACAGCATCAATCACAGGCTCTATTCCCATCATCATTCGCAATTCATCATTTGTCTTCCTCTCTCTCAATGATACTCCGCACATCCGTCGAACCATTCGCATTTCCACCCTTTCCAACCTTCGTTGCTGCTCTACGTTCATTACCTATGTCTCGCTCCCATAAATCATAACACTTCTCACACATGCAGCATACACCTTTCCCTTCAGCTTCAACGACACTCCCCTCATCATCAGCACGCCACTCAATTCCCAAAACTTCTTCCATGCACATCTCACTCGAGCAACCGTTGCCGAGTCTGATCCACCTTCTCCATTCAGCATGTCTCCGAGGTAGCAAAATGTTTTCACACCTTCCAGCTTCACGCCGTCTCCAAGATCCAACTCAACATTTCCTCCATCTGCAGCTCCCTCTGTGCACACCTTACATTTGAATGTAGCTGCCACACTGGTTAATGACCCTCTCAGACCACTACATTTTTGATGAACCCACTCAGCGCACATTGTACACTGAATGGAGTTCACTCCGACACCCTTCTTACACACAGCACAGGGCCACTTCCCAGTTCTTTCCACCTCACCACATGCTTTACCACTTGCCATCACCTTCGTCTTTCCGATATTCACCTTCAGACCTTTTGTCTCCATACATTCCTTCCACGTGTTCATCTTTTCCTTCAGTCTATCCATACTTTCCGCAATCAACACCAGATCATCTGCATACAACAACTCCCATGGTAAACCCTCCTTTACGTTCTGAGCCAGCACCTCCATCACAGCTACAAATAGTAGTGGACTTGGTACCGACCCCTGATGCACTCCCACCTTCACCTCAAGCTCACCACTGTTCCCGTCCTTCGTCCTTACAGCTGTGCACGCTCTTTTGTACATTGCCATCACTACTCTGATCAACCATTCCTCCACTCCTAACTTCCTCAATGCCCATGTCAATACTTTGTGTGGAACCCGATCGAATGCTTTCTCCAGATCAACAAACCCAAGAAACAACTTCTTCCTCTTCTCCATGTACTTCTCCTGCAACTGCCTCATAATGAAAAGCGCGTCTGTCGTTCCTCTTCCTGGCATGAATCCAAACTGCATTTCGTCGATCTTCACTTTCTTCCTTATTCTTCTCTCCAACACCCTTTCCAATACCTTCATTCCATGCTCAAATAACTTTATCGCTCGGTACGAGCCACACTCCAGAGGGTCACCTTTCCCCTTGTATAGAGGGACGAGGGTACTCGGTTCCCAATCCACTGGAATGCGGCCTTCTTTCACCACCAGATTACAGATCTCTGTCATTCTCTTCACACTCCAACTTCCTGCTGCCTTCAACATATCTCCCACAACTCCCGTCGGCCCTCCCGCTTTTCTACCCTTCATTGCTTTTATCGCTTCCTCAACTTCCTTCTCAGTTATCTTCTCTGCCGGTCCTAAACCTGGGTTACTCTCTATGTTGCCATCCCATTCATTCTCTGTATTCAACAGCATTTCCATACATCTTTTCCATCTTCCTTTAATTCCATCTGGGTCAACAACGATTTGTCCCACTTCATCCTTCAAGCAACTCACCCCCATCACATCACACCTCTCTTTTGCTATCTGCTTTGCAATCCTGAATCCTGCTTTCTGACCCTCTTCCGAATCCGAAAGTACCGAAGAATCCGAACTCCGCCGAAAAGTACTGCACACTACAATAGACAAAAAACACAAACCAGTAACATAGGCATTTCTTATATCTATCAAAACATATTATGGATATACAGTATAGTTACTGTACTGTATCATACGCCTGGCAACACAATCTATTTTGTTTAAGAATACGGGATGCATGCGTGAGTGCGCCCGCTCTCAGGCCACTTACGTCCGCTACGTCCCGTTGTCTGAACGGGTTTTTTTTTGTCCCCCTTATTTTCTTATTATTTTTGTGGGCCTCGGACGTTGTTCGGACGGCCGTAAAGCGACGCATGCCTGTACTTTAAAAAATCTTCAATTTCCACAAGGAACAAACAGACACATACAACGTATAATAAAAAGTGTGGGAGACAAGATGGGGAGAGGAAGGGAAGGAAACAAGCACAACAACATTAGAGAGCAGGGACATTGGTCGATCTGTGGAAGGGGAAAATTAGAGTTGATATTGAGGCAAACGCAGAGTCGAGGCATTTGGCTTTTTCACGTCGAGTGTCAGGTGTGTACCTGTTTGAGGAAAGGGAGGAGATGGATGGGTAACAAACACCAGAAACAGATTTGACCAAATGCCACCAGGACTTGGAGGAGGGAGACAGGTTCGAGTGTTCAGTATTGAGGGACGAGAGATATTATTTCCTGGCTCTCCTAAGGGTAGACTGTTTGGCAGTACTTGGACATGTTAAATAGAGTGGTGTATAACGGTGATGTAAAATACATCTTCAATGGCGCTTAACATCCGGAATTTATGTTTTTAGCAATCTTTAACTTCATTATTATATTTAAATTCAGTGATGTTCAGTGATGACTCAATCTACATCTCGCTGTCTGATAATATGGACCAACTTCTATCTACCCATCCCAACTCTCTCTTCCTCATATGTGGTGATTTCAATTGTCACCATGCCAGTTGGCTGGGTGTGGGTACCTCTCTCACCAGCCATGGCTCTTCAGCAAAGGACTTCTGCGACTCACTGGGACTGACACAATCTGTCAATTTCCCGACCCGGATCTCAGTCAATGGAGCATCTTCTCTTCTGGACTTGATTATGACTAACTTCCCTGAAAATGTCTGCTGCTCTTCTTCTGCTCCAATCGGCTCATCTGATCATGTGCTTGTCAAAGTGGACATCTCTCTGACCATTCTCAGAGAGCCTCCTCAGCGTCGACGAGTCTGGCATTTCACTCAGGCCAACTGGCACGGTCTTCAAGCAGCCATCAATCATCTGGACTGGTCTCCCATCTCTACAGCCTCTGACATCAACTCATCCTGGGAATTCTTTCAAAGTAAATTGCTCTCTCTCATGCACAGATTTATCCCATCTCATCTTCAGTTGTCATACCCTTCCTCCCGTCCATGGTACACGGAATCTTGTGGTGAGGCTGTTGCCCTGAAACAACTTGCTTTCATCTCCTGGAAAACAAATCCAACGGAAGGAAATCTCATTTCCTTTCACAAAGCCCGAAACAAGTGTGTGTCCACCCTCAGGAGAGCCAGGAAACAATATCTCACCGTTCTCAAGACCGAACTCTCTTATCTGTCTCCCTCTTCCAAATCCTGGTGGCGTCTGGTCAAATCTGTTTCTGGTGTTTGTTCCCCCTCCATCCCCTCCCTCACCTCAAACGGCTTAACGGCTGACTCCGCACGTGAAAAAGCTGAATGCCTCAACTCTGTGTTTGCCTCTAAATCTTGTGTCCCAAACCCATCCCTCTCTGTACCCACCGTACCCAGTCGTACCCAGCTGCTCCTGGACTCTGTGTCCTTTCCTCCTGACAAGGTGGAAAAGTTTCTGTCAACCCTCGACTCTGATTCTGCAACTGGTCCTGACGGCATCAGCCCACGGGTCCTAAATTCATGTTCTTCCGCTCTTTCACTCCCTCTTTCTGTTCTCTTCACCCTCTCTTTTGCTCAAGGTCATCTGCCATCTGCTTGGAAATCAGCTAACATCACCGCTTTGCACAAAAAAGGTGCAAAAACAGATCCCAGCAACTACAGACCAATCAGCCTTCTCCCAATTATCAGCAAAGTCATGGAATCCATCATTGCTTCAGACATGAAATCTTTCCTATTCTCCAATGACTTGATCTCTGATCATCAATTTGGTTTCAGACCTGGTCACTCTACTCTGGACATGCTGCTTCTGCTTTCTCAACAATGGATGGAGGTCCTCACCACCAAACCGGAAATTAGAGCTGTCTCCCTTGACATTTCACGTGCCTTCGATACGGTCTGGCACCTTGCTCTGCTCACCAAACTCTCCTCCTTTGGTATCCATGGAAATCTCCACGCATGGCTGGCGGACTTCCTCTCTGGTCGTCGTCAACGTGTGGCCCTGAATGGGTTTCTCTCATCTCCTCCTCCTGTTCAGGCTGGAGTTCCCCATGGTAGTGTTCTGGGCCCTGTGCTTTTTCTGGTCTTCATCAATGATCTCTCTGACTCTCTTGAAAATCCTCTCTATCTCTTTGCTGACGACTCTACTCTCTGTCGCTCCATTCCTCATCCCTCAGATCGGCAGTCTGCAGCCTCCTCACTCTCTGCAGACCTGGACAAAATCACAGACTGGGCAAACAAATGGAACATGTCTTTCAATGCTGATAAATCTCACACTCTTACGATGTCTCTCCGAAAAGACCGACTGGAAAACCCTCCCATCCACTTTCTGAATAATCCTCTCCAAGAAGTTCTGTCACTCAAGCTTTTGGGTCTCACTATTTGCCATGATCTTTCCTGGGAAAACCACATTTCAAAGCTGGCCTCCAAAGCCAGTCGCCGACTGGGCATCCTCCGTCGTGTGAAGTCCTTCCTTGGCACACCTGAGCTCCTCACCACATACTAGGCTTTCATCCGCAGCTCTATGGAATACTGCTCTCCCCTCTGGTCTGGTGCTCCTGCCTCACACCTAGCCCGTCTTCACGCTGTTGAAACCAAAGCGTTCAGAATCATTGGAATCTCCCGCGATGAAGCTAACTCCAAGGGCCTTTCACTCACTCACCGCAGGCAAGTTGGTGGTCTTTCCGTCTTCTACCGACTCCTCTCTGGCCTTGCCCCCCCAGCCCTCTCTGGGCTCTGTCCCCCAAATATTCCTACAGGTTGCACAAGATCTGCCTGCAACCCTCTTCTGGTTAAACTGCCAAAATCAAGACTTTATGCTCACATTCACTCCTTCATTCCTCTTTTCTCCCACCTCTGGAACAAACTCCCTCACTCTCTTCAATCCCACTCCACCCTCCAGGTCTTTAAAACAGCTGTTCACCACCATCTCTTATCCTCCCCCATCCAAAACCTTGATCTTTTCTACCCCCACTAATTTTGGTCCCCATGTGTTTGATTCCTCTACCCCCCCCCCCCCCACCTCCCACGCCTCCTGCCCCCAAGCCCTCTCCCTCCCACACTTCTCCCTGCTCTCAAATGTTGTATATTTTGTATATATTTTGTATATTTTTTATATTTTGTATATTTTTGTACATTTTGTATTTTTTGTTTTTTGTATATTTTGTTTGTCTGGTTGATTTGTTTGTGAAATAAATGTTAGCTCTTTCACGAGCCTCGATTGAGTATCCAAAAAAAAAAAAAAAAAAAAAAAAAAACACCCCTTATGTCTCTGCAGACCCTTTACACCCTTTAGACCCTTTAAACCCCTTGGACATCTTTAGACCTGTTACACCCCTGAGACCCTTTAAACCCCTTGGACTCCATTCGACCCTCTACACCCCTTAGACCCCTTTAGACCCTTGGACCCCTTTAACCATTTGCACCCCTTAAAACCCCTTTTACTTGTTCGACCCTTTACACCCCTTAGACCCATTTAGACCCTTTACACCCCCTTAGACCTCTGATCATTTACACCCCTGAGACCACTTCGACCATTTACATCCCATTTAGACCCCTAACACTCCTTAGACCCTTTACACCCCCTTAGACCTCTGATCATTTCCACCCCTGTGACCACTTTGACCATTTAGACCCCTAGCACTCCTTAGACCTTTTACTCCCCTTAGACCTTTACACTCTTTAGATCCTTTCATACCCATTTCGACCCTTTTTAGATATATACACCTTTTGACACTTTTCAGACCTATTGACTTTATAAGACCCTTTGCCAATTTAAGACCATTTGGACACTTTTGACCCCTTTTGCTCTTTCATAATTAGACACATTTAGACCCCATTTGGCCCTTTTCAGATCATTGATTCTGTAAACACTTTAGACCACTTTATAACCCCCAAAAAAAAGCTTTCGACCCCTTCGATAATTCGAATAAATTTCCTCCCAAAATCGGTTTTGACGACCTTTTCTGTGCACTATTCTCATCGCATCACAAGTTGCAATGATGAATCTAAACTGTTATCTCAAAGTGAAACTGATGTTGAAACGTGAGACTGAAACGACTGATATATGGATCTTTGAATGGGAAACCAGAATTAAATGCTGTGGGAAATTTCTGAAAGCGAAGCTATGGTGAATACAGAGAGAGAGGGTAGGTCACAGCTGAAGAAACGATGTGGAGGGGTAGGTGCTTGGAGGTGGTCGGTTGGTAGGGAAAGATCTTTGGTGATCTTCCATCAGGTTGTAGGCCCAAAATATTCCTCAGCTCCCAGCTGAGCTTTTATAATATCACCCTTTCTCCTGAGCATTACTTTATTTAGCATTTTAGCATCACCTGAGCATTACCGCCAGAGCATGAAAAATATTTCAAAAAAGCTTATGACCGCGTTTCAGAGGCTGAAAACGGCATCAAATATTCTAAAATTGACGAAGAATTATTTTTTAGAAATCTCGCGGCCGTAGGGGATAGTTTTTCACGGCCGGAAATATCCGAAGTTGAGACGGAATTCACCGAATTAATCAAGAAGGAAATTTTATATATTTTAATGTCATCCAGAATGCAAATGGTGTCATTTTGAATTATGTACGGTACCTACTACACCTACCTCCTACCAACGACCTAACCTACTGATGCCATAGTGATGGGTAAAATAGTGGCAAGAGGCTTTGGCTTCGCCGGCTCATTGCGGCTTTGCAGTAGGGTACAAGTAGCTGGCGAAGCCGTTGTGACTGAACGCGTATTATGTTGAAAAGCCAGATTTTGCTGGATCCTTTGAGAATTTCGAAGCTTTGACGCACCAAATCGCTCCATGGAGGCCGCCATCTTGCGGATGCGGAAGTATGCATACAAAATTGCGAAAAAGTTCAATAGGAGTTTGTTTCACCCGTCTTTTTTTGATTCACAATCTTATGCACCTCTAATTTGTAATTAAAATACTTTGAGACATGATGGAGTGACTTGAGTGAGTCGCCGGCTCATTGTGGCTTTGCAGTCGGGTCATATTATGAATCGTTTAAAATAAAAAAGCCTTCAATTTCTGATATTTGGCTTTTCATTTGGGCTTCCCAATTGAAGCCCCGCCCATAGGGCAGGAACCGTTGTTCGGACATATAAAACCGAAATGTCCATTTGTTTGTATGTTTGTTTGTGAACCTAGTCCTCTGAGCTCCCAAGGTTAATCGGCATGAAACTTTACAGGATAACATATTTTACCACCTGCACATAAATAGGGGTTTTGAAACAGTTATTTTCTCACAAATCATAATTTAAAACCATCCGAGCCGCCACCTGTCGCCTTGATCCCCGAGGGTCGATCCACATATACAAATCTTTAAAAAAAAAAAAATTATAATCGAATTTCAACACGGATTTCGATATAATTAGTTTGATGTTGAGCTTCGATCATCAAATATGTTATCCTATATGAGAAACAACTGTTAATTAAGACGTTACCATGATCGTTAGGTTCAGCACATATTGGGATGTTAAATCAAAACGACCGTTAAATCAAACAAATTGCAACAAAACTCAAATAAATCGATGAAAAACAAACAAACATGAATTACAAGCGGAGTTACCCGGCGTTGACCGGAAAACAAAGTCAGTCACCAAATTTAGTTTTGTGGGCTTTTTATAGTCAGAGGAAGCCACGCCCCTTGGGCCCACCCTGCTGCCATGCTCCTTGGGCACGCCCTGCTGCCACACCCCTTGGGCCCGCCCTGTAGCCACGCCCCTTGGGCCCACCCTGCTACCATGCTCCTTGGGCACGCCCTGCTGCCACACCCCTTGGCCCCACCCTGCTGCCACACCCCTTGGGCCCGCCCTGCTGCCACGCTCCTTGGGCCCGCCCTGCTCCCACGCCCCTTGGGCCCGCCCTGCTGCCACACCCCTTGGGCCCGCCCTGCTGCCACACCCCTTGGGCCCGCCCTGCTGCCACACCCCTTGGGCCCACCCTGCTCTCATGCTCCTTGTGCCCACCCTGCTGCCACACCCCTTGGGCCCACCCTGCTGCCATGCTCCTTGGGCACGCCATGCTCCCACACCCATTGGGCCTGCCCTGCTGCCGTGCTCTTTGGGCCCACCCTGCTGCCATGCTCCTTTGGCATGCCCTGCTGCCACACCCCTTGGGCCCGCCCTGCTGCCATGCTCCTTGGGCACGCCCTGCTGCCACACCCCTTGGGCCCGCCCTGCTGTCATGCTCCTTGGGCACGCCCTGCTTCCACACCTCTTGGGCATGACCTGCTGTCACGCCCCTTGGGCACGCCCCTAGCCTAAATCTTATGGGCCCATGTTTTTTGTCGTGAAAAGTCACTCCCGTGGACGTCCTCTTCCCTCTCTAAGTCACTTCTTTAGGCTGTCCATGAGGTACAACCGAACAAACAGACGTTCACAAATAGGGTTATAGATTACTTGCTTCAAGTGATGGTGGTAATTTAAATCAATAAAGCTAAATGGATATATTGTAAACATAATAGTAAAGGCCTGAGTTACCAGAACGACTGTGAAATAGTGTTAAAAAAAGAGGGTGAGAGGTGGGAGGGGGCAAGGGATGGACGAGGGAGGCTACGTGTGGAGATGTATATAAAGCAAATGAAAATCAAAGTGAAAGCAAACGAAGTACTAATTTATGTGCTTGATAATCCAGTTTCTTTGGTGTGTTCCTGCATGAGGGGGACAAACGCTCGTGGTAAGTCAAGCTCCACCTCCATGAGAGATACAACAGATTCCCCCACATGCCATGCCTCCAAAATCCTCCTGTGTTCACTGGGGCTTGCACCCAAAACGCTGGTATTATCCCACAGGGGAACATGGCCAGCCTTCAGACCATGTTTGGCAATGGCAGATCCCTTGGATAGTTGCATTCCAAGGCCTTGCGATGCTGGTTGACACGTTGTAATGTTCTCTTTGTCTCTCCAATATATTCAGCCCCGCAAACACAGGAAACCCTGTATACCACCTCTTCCCGGTCATTCCTGTGAAGCTTGTCCTTGACCTGTATAAGTGCCTGTCTCATGGTGAATATAGGTTTGTAACTTACCCTCACAATTGCCAATTTTAAAAGGAGGAACTTAGGTTGAACTCGCTGCTCGCTGAAATTAACAGAACAGGTCGTCTGTCGGCGACACATTCCAAACAATTATACAGCAGCAGTGGAGTTTCCCCCAGGGCATACGGGCTGCCCAAAGTACACAAGGAAGGGGTTCCACCACGTCTCATTGTCTCACGCATCAATGGACCAGCCTTTGTTTTGGCCAAGTAATGGAAGAATTGGAGGAATGTACCATCCCATCTTCATAACACAGCCAAGTACATGTTATCGTTACGTGGACGACACGTTTGTCATTTGTCTCAGCGAATCAGTTACCAACATGCATGAGGCTATTGGAAAAAGTATTCCTTCCATCAGTTTCACCCTCGAAAAGGAACAGAATGAATCCATCGCCTTCCTGGACACCATGGTGACAAGGGTTCCCAGAGGAAATTTGAACATGACTGTTTACAGGAAACCCACTCACACTGACCGGTGCTTGGATTTCGACTCTTGCCATCCCATGGACCACAAACAAGCTCTTGTGCACACCCTCCTAAAAAGGTCACGCGATTTACCATCGACAATCAAAGTTAAAAGGAGAGAGGTAAAACATCAACAAGGCATCTGAAGGGCAATGGCTACCCTGACAGATTACCACCAAAAGGGATGTGATCTTGGCGAAGCCTCGCAACGGGACTGTCTCCGTTTATCACCCCTTCATGTAAAGGGGCGCCAATTTGATTCATACAGATGCATGACGAAGTAAATGTATTTTATTTGCCAGATGTAGGGCGCCGCTTTCTATGCTTTTCTGGAGCATGACTTGGTTCCTCCTGAGAACACAAGGGTAATACAGCATGCACACGTGATTTTTTTGAACACCCCTTATTTTCTATAATTTGCCAAATTACACATCCCCTTATATAAATGGGCCTTTTCTATTCCCCTGGCATTTTACCTAATAATGTTCCTTCTTTTCTATAATTTGCCACATGTAGCATCTCGATATATAAAGGAGGAGTGTCTGTGTGTCTGTCTGGATGTCCGCTTAAAACTCAAGAACTACACATCGGAGAAAAGTTTTGGACACAGATTCGGAATCAGCAGAAAATCCCGGTGGTTTTAGGCTACGTTTTATTTTAATATCAATGGTTTAAAAAAACCGCGCCAGCTGCAATTCATGGTGTAGTTTGTGGCGGCACTAGACGTTCGGGGTGTATTGCAATGGTTTGTCGGTTTGGCTGTGGGTCCAGAATAGCTCCAATTTCCTTTTGTGCTTCTACGTTTATTTTGATTCTTCTGTTACAACGCCTTCCTTATCTACCTTATATCCCCCTGACGAGGCCTCTACATAATTTCATGCGGCAGAATTTCGTGCATTTTGAGTGAAAGAAGTGAGACGAAGTTGAAGGAGGAAGAAGAGAGGCGCGATCACTCTGGAGGCCTTGATCGTGAGTGGAAATGACGGGAATTGCGTTTGTATCGAAAAGTAAAGGATCTGCATTCATTTCTCAACTTGCATTGGTGGGTTGTTATACATCTGCATTATTTTTCATAAAAAAACTTTATGTTGAACTTGAAGGCTCCAAGCATGGACTATATATATAGCCCTCATTGAGGTAAAAATAAAAGTAAAAATCCTGCTATCGCTTGCCAAGCTAGCCGTTCCCCTCTCATCTCCCCTCGCCTCCTCCCCCTCCCTCCTCTTCTCCCCTCTCCTCCTCCCCCCTCCCTCCTCTTCTCCCCTCCCCCCTCTTCTCCCCTCCCCCCATCTTCTCCCCTCCCCTCCTCTTCTCCCCTCCCCCCCCACTCCTCCCCTCCCCCCCACTCCTCCCCTCCCCCCCACCCTCTCCTGCCCTCCCCCCCACCCTCTCCTGCCCTCCCCCCACCCTCTCCTACCTCCCCCCACCCTCTCCTCCCCTCCCCCCCACCACCTCCTCCCCTCCACCCCATCCTCTCCTCCACTCCCCCCCCACCCTCTCCTCCCCTCCCCCCACCCTCTCCTCCCCTCCCCCCCATTCCCCTCCCCTCCCCTCCCATTCCCCTCCCCTCCCCATCCTCCTCCCCTTCCTTCCCCCCTCCTCCTCCCTCCTCTTCTCCCCTCTCCCTCCCCCTTCCTCCTCTTCTCCCCCTCATCCCCTCTTCTCCCCTCCCCCCTCTTCTCCCCTTCCCCCTCTCCTCCCCTCCCCCCCTCTTCTCCCCTCCCCCCTCTTCTCCCCTGCCCCCCTCTTCTCCCTCCCCACCCTCTCCTCCCCTCCTCCCCCGTTCCCCTCCCCTCCCCATCCTCCTCCCCTCCCTTCCCCCGCCTGGCAATGCCGGGTACTTCCCATGGCCAGCTGTACGTGGGCTGCTCGAAGGTTGGAAAACCAAGCAATCTTTATGGCTTGGCACCAAGTAAGAAAACCAGAAATGTTGTATACCAAGAGGTTTTGAGAAATTGGAAAATGACAAAACGTCATGTAGGAAATGTACTGTGATATTGCTCTAAAATATACATGTTCTTTTCATCATATATTTGTATTATTCTTATTCAACCCCGGGCGAAGCCGGGTACCTCAGCTAGTTTTCTATAATTTGCCAACTGGCACAAACCCTGAAATAAATGGGCCTTTTCTTTGCCCCTGGCATTTTACCCAATAATGTCCCTTCTTTGCTATAATTTGTGACCTGGCACATCTCTATATATAAAGGAGGAGTGTCTGTGTGTCTGTCTGGATGTCCGCTTAAAACTCAAGAACTACACATCGGAGAAAAGTTTTGGACACAGATTCGGAATCAGCATAAAATCCCGGTGGTTTTAGGCTACGATTTATTTTAATATCAATGGTTTAAAAAAAACCGCGCCAGCTGCAATTCCATGGTGTAGTTTGTGGCGGCGCTAGACGTTCGGGGTGTATTGCAATGGTTTGTCGGGTTTGGCTGTGGGTCCAGAATAGCTCCAATTTCTTTTGTGCTTCTACGTTTATTTTGATTCTTCTGTTACAACGCCTTCCTTATCTACCTTATATCCCCCTGACGAGGCCTCAACATAATTTCATGCGGGGCAGAATTTCGTGCATTTTGAGTGAAAGAAGTGAGACGAAGTTGAAGGAGGAAGAAGAGGCGCGATCACTCTGGAGGCCTTGATCGTGAGTGGAAATGACGGGAATTGCGTTTGTATCGAAAAGTAAAGGATCTGCATTCATTTCTCAACTTGCATTGGTGGATTGTTATACATCTGCATTATTTTTCATAAAAACTTTATGTTGAAACTTGAAGGCTCCAAGCACGGACTATATATATAGCCCTCATTGAGGTAAAAATAAAAGTAAAAATCCTGCTATCGCTTGCCAAGCTAGCCGTTCCCCTCTCCTCTCCCCTCGCCTCCTCCCCCCTCCCTCCTCTCTCCCCTCTCCTCCTCCCCCTCCTCCTCTTCTCCCCTCCCCCCTCTTCTCCCCTCCCCCCATCTTTTCCCTCCCCTCCTCTTCTCCCCTCCCCCCCCACTCCTCCCCTCCCCCCACCCTCTCCTCCCCTCCCCCACCCTCTCCTCCCCTCCCCCCCACCACCTCCTCCCACCCCATCCTCTCCTCCACTCCCCCCCACCCTCTCCTCCCCTCCCCCCACCCTCTCCTCCCCTCCCCCCCATTCCCCTCCCCTCCCCTCCCATTCCCCTCCCCTCCCCATCCTCCTCCCCTTCCTTCCCCCCTCCCTCCTCCCTCCTCTTCTCCCCTCATCCCTCTTCTCCCTCCCCCCCTCATCTCCCCTCCCCCCCTCTTCTCCCCTTCCCCATCTCCTCCCCTCCCCCCCTCTTCTCCCCTCCCCCCTCTTCTCCCTGCCCCCCTCTTCTCCCCTCCCCACCTCTCCCTCCCCTCCCCCCCCCATTCCCCTCCCCTCCCCTCCCATTCCCCTCCCCTCCCCATCCTCCTCCCCTTCCTTCCCCCTCCCTCCTCCCTCCTCTTCTCCCCTCTCCTCCCCCTTCCTCCTCTTCTCCCTTCCCCATCTCCTCCCCTCCCCCCCTCTTCTCCCCTCCCCCCTCTTCTCCCCTCCCCCCTCTTCTCCCCTCCCCCCCTCTTCTCCCCTCCCCCCTCTTCTCCCCTGCCCCCCCTCTTCTCCCCTCCCCACCCCTCTCCTCCCCTCCCCCCCATTCCCCTCCCCTCCCCTCCCATTCCCCTCCCCTCCCCATCCTTCTCCCCCTTCCTTCACCCCTCCCTCCTCCCTCCTCTTCTCCCCTCTCCTCCCCCTTCCTCCTCTTCTCCCCTCATCCCCTCTTCTCCCCTCCCCCCCTCTTCTCCCTTCCCCATCTCCTCCCCTCCCCCCCTCTTCTCCCCTCCCCCCCTCTTCTCCCCTCCCCCCTCTTCTCCCCTGCCCCCCTCTCCTCCCCTCCCCCCCATTCCCCTCCCCTCCCCTCCCATTCCCCTCCCCTCCCCATCCTCCTCCCCTTCCTTCCCCCCTCCCTCCTCCCTCCTCTTCTCCCCTCTCCTCCCCCTTCCTCCTCTTCTCTCCTCATCCCCTCTTCTCCCCTCCCCCCTCTTCTCCCCTTCCCCATCTCCTCCCCTCCCCCCCTCTTCTCCCCTCCCCCCCTCTCCTCCCCTCCCCCCACCCTCTCCTCCCCTCCCCCCACCCTCTCCTCCCCTCCCCCCACCCTCTCCTCCCCTTCCCCCACCCTCTCCTCCCCTCCCCCCCACCCTCTCCTCCCCTCCCCCCCATTCCCCTCCCCTCCCCTTCCTCCCTCCCCTCCCTCCTCCCCTCCCTTCCCCCCTCCCTCCTCCCTCCTCTTCTCCCTCTCCTCCCCCTTCCTCCTCTTCTCCCCTCCCCCCCTCTTCTCCCCTCCCCCCCTCTTCTCCCTCCCCCCCTCTTCTCCCCTCCCCCCTCTTCTCCCCTCCCCACCCTCTCCTCCCCTCCTCCCCCATTCCCCTCCCCTCCCCATCCTCCTCCCCTCCCTTCCCCCGCCCGGCAATGCCAGGTACTTCCCATGGCCAGCTGTACGTGGGCTGCTCGAGGGTTGGAAAACCAAGCAATCTCTATGTCTTGGCACCAAGTAAGAAAACCAGAAATGTATACCAAGAGGTTTTGAGAAATTGAAAATTGACAAAACGTCATGGAGGAAATGTACTGTGATATTGCTCTAAAATATGCATGTTCTTTTCATCAATATATTTGTATTATTCTTATTCAACCCGGGCGAAGCCCCCCTCCCCCCTCCCCTCCCCTCCCCCATCTCCTCCCCTCCCCCTCCCCCTTCCGCTCCCCCTCCTCCTCCACTCCCCCCTCCCCTCCCCCCTCCCCTCCCCTCCCCCCATTCCCCCTCCCCTCCCCTCCCGTTCCCTCTCCTCCACTTCCTCCTCCCCTCACTCCCCCCCTACCTCCCTCCCTCCTCTTCTCCCCTCTCCTCCCCCTTCCTCCTCTTCTCCCCTCCCCCCTCTTCTCCCCTTCCCCCCTCTTCTCCCCTCCCCCCCTCTTCTCCCCTCCCCCCCTCTTCTCCCCTCCCCCCCTCTTCTCCCCTCCCCACCCTCTCCTCCCCTCCTCCCCTGTTCCCCTCCCCTCCCCATCCTCCTCCTCTCCTTCCCCCGCCCAGCAATGCCGGGTACTTCCCATGGCCAGCTGTACGTGGGCTGCTCGAGGGTTGGAAAACCAAGCAATCTTTATGTCTTGGCACAAAGTAAGAAAACCAGAAATGTATACCAGAGGTTTTGAGAAATGAAAATTGACAAAACGTCATGGAGGAAATGTACTGTGATATTGCTCTAAATATACATGTTCTTTTCATCATATATTTGTTATTATCTTATTCAACCCGGGCGAAGCCGGGTACCTCAGCTAGTACCATATAAATGGACCTTTTCTATGCTCCTGGCATTTTACCGAATAATGTCCCTTCTTTTCTATAATTTGCCACATGGCACATCCCATATAAAGGTGCCTTTTCTGTGCCCCTGGAATTTTACCCAATAATGTCCCTTCTTTTCTATAATTTGCCACATGGCACATCCCATATAAATGGGCCTTTTCTATGCCCCTGGCATTTTACCCAATAATGTCCCCTTATTTTCTATAATTTGCCACATGGCACATCCCATATAAAGGGGCCTTTTCTGTGCCCCTGGAATTTTACCCAATAAGGTCCCTTCTTTTCTATAATTTGCCACATGGCACATCCCATATAAAGGGGCCTTTTTATGCCCCTGCAATTTTACCAATAATGTCCCTTCTTTTCTATAATTTGCCATTTGGCACATCCCATATAAATGGGCCTTTTCTGTGCCCCTGAAATTTTACCCCAATAATATACCTCTTTTCTGTAATTTGCCACCTAGCACATGCACCCCTTATATAAAGGGGCCTTTTCTGTTCCCCTGGAATTATACCCAATAATGTCCCTTCTTTTCTATAATTTGCCACTTGGCACATCTCTATATATAAAGGAGGAGTGTCTGTGTGTCTGTCTGGATGTCCGCTTAAAGCTCAAGAACTACACATCGGAGAAAAGTTTTGGGACACAGATTCGGAATCAGCATAAAATCCCGGTGGTTTTAGGCTACGTTTTATTTTAATATCAATGGTTTAAAAAAACCGCGCCACCTGCAATTCCATGGTGTAGTTTGTGGTTGCACTAGACGTTCGGGGTGTATTGCAATGGTTTGTCGGGTTTGGCTGTGGGTCCAGAATAGCTCCAATTTCCTTTTGTGCTTCTACGTTTATTTTGATTCTTCTGTTACAACGCCTTCCTTATCTACCTTATATCCCCCCGACGAGGCCTCTACATAATTTCATGCGGCAGAATTTCGTGCATTTTGAGTGAAAGAAGTGAGACGAAGTTGAAGGAGGAAGAAGAGGCGCGATCACTCTGGAGGCCTTGATCGTGAGTGGAAATGACGGCAATTGCGT
Source organism: Myxine glutinosa (assembly GCF_964187855.1). NCBI lineage: Eukaryota > Metazoa > Chordata > Myxini > Myxiniformes > Myxinidae > Myxine > Myxine glutinosa. The sequence continues at coordinate 396,263,586 of NC_136261.1, forward strand.
TTGTATCGCAAAGTAAAGGATCTGCATTCATTTCTGAACTTGCATTGGTGGATTGTTATACATCTGCATTATTTTTCATAAAATAACTTTATTGTGAACTTGAAGGCTCCAAGCACGGATTATATATATAGCCCTCATTGAGGTAAAAATAAAAGTAAAAATCCTGCTATCGCTTGCCAAGCTAGCCGTTCCCCTCTCCCCTCCCCTCGCCTCCTCCCCCCTCCCTCCTCTTCTCCCCTCTCCTCCTCCCTCCTCCCTCCTCTTCTCCCCTCTCCCCCTCGTCTCCCCTCCCCCCCCTCATCCCCTCCCCCCCTCTCTCCCTCCCCCCACTCCTCCCTCCCCCCCACCTCCCCTCCCCACCACCTCCACCCTCCCCCCACCCTCCTCCCCCTCCCCCCACCCTCCTCCTCCCTCCCCCCACCCTCTCCTCCCCTCCCTCCACCCTCTCTCCCCTCCCTCCCACCTCACCTCCCCTCCCCCCACCCTCTCCTCCCCTCCCCCCACCCCTCTCCTCCCCTCCCCCACCCTCTCCTCCCTCCCCCACCCTCTCCTCACCCCACCCCTCCCTCCCCTCCCCCCACCCTCCTCCTCCCTCCCCACCCCTCTCCTCCCCTCCCCCCCACCCTCTCCTCCCTCCCCCCCATTCCCCTCCCCTCCCCTTCCACCTCCTCTCCCTCCCCCTTCCTCCTCTCTCCCCTCCCCCTCTTCTCCCCTCCCCCCTCTTCTCCCCTCCCCCTCTTTTCCCCCTCCCCCCCACTCCTCCCCTCCCCCCACCCTCTCCTCCCCTCCCCCCACCCTCTCCTCCCATTCCCCCCACCCTCTCCCCCCCACCCTCTCTCCCCTCCCCCACCCTCTCCTCCCCTCCCCCCACCCTCTCCTCCCCTCCCCCATTCCCCCCCCCACCCTCTCCTCCCCTCCCCCCGTCCCCTCCCCTCCCCTTCCTCCTCCCCTCCCTTCCCCCCTCCCTCCTCCCTCCTCTTCTACCCTCTCCTCCCCTTCCTCCTCTTTCCCTCCCCCCCTCTTCTCCCCTCCCCCCCTCTTCTCCCCTCCCCCCCTCTTCTCCCCTCCCCCCCTCTTCTCCCCTCCCCCCCTCTTCTCCCCTCCCACCCTCTCCTCCCCTCCTCCCCGTTCCCCTCCCCTCCCCATCCTCCTCCCCTCCCCCATTCCCCCACCTCTCCTCCCCTCCCCCATTCCCCCCCACCCTCTCCTCCCTCCCCCCCGTTCCCCTCCCCTCCCCTTCCTCCTCCCCTCCCTTCCCCCCTCCCCTCCTCCCTCCTCTTCTCCCCTCTCCTCCCCTCCCTCCCACCTTCTCCTCCCCTCCCCCCCACCCTCTCCTCCCCTCCCCCCACCCTCTCCTCCCCTCCCCCCACCCTCTCCTCCCCTCCCCCACCCTCGCCTCTCCTCCCCCCTACTCCCCTCCCCCCACCCTCTCCTCCCCTCCCCCCCACCCTCTCCTCCCCTCCCCCCCCATTCCCCTCCCCCCACCCTCTCATCCCCTCCCCCCCCACCCTCTCCTCCCCTCCCCCCACCCTCTCCTCCCCTCCCCCCCATTCCCCTCCCCCCTCCCATTCCCCTCCCCTACCCTTCCTCCTCCTCTCCCTCCCCCTTCCTCCTCTTCTCCCCTGCCCCCCTCTTCTCCCCTCCCCCCTCTTCTCCCCTCCCCCCTCTTCTCCCCTCCCCCCTCTTTTCCCCTCCCCCCCACTCCTCCCCTCCCCCCACCCTCTCCTCCCCTCCCCCCACCCTCTCCTCCCCTCCCCCCCACCCTCTCCTCCATTCCCCCCACCCTCTCCCCCCCACCCTCTCCCCCCCACCCTCTCCTCCCCTCCCCCCCACCTCTCCTCCCCTCCCCCCACCCTCTCCTCCACTCCCCCCCCACCCTCTCCTCCCCTCCCCATTCCCCCCCACCCTCTCCTCCCCTCCCCCCCATTCCCCTCCCCTCCCCTTCCTCCTCCCCTCCCTTCCCCCCTCCCTCCTCCCTCCTCTTCTCCCCTCTCCTCCCCCTTCCTCATCTTCTCCCCTCCCCCCCCTCTTCTCCCCTCCCCCCTCTTCTCCCCTCCCCCCCTCTTCTCCCCTCCCCACCCTCTCCTCCCCTCCTCCCCCGTTCCCTCCCCTCCCCATCCTCCTCCCCTCCCTTCCCCCGCCCGGCAATGCCGGGTACTTCCCATGGCCAGCTGTACGTGGGCTGCTCGAGGGTTAGAAAACCAAGCAATCTTTATGTCTTGGCACAAAGTAAGAAAACCAGAAATGTACACCAAGAGGTTTGAGAAATTGAAATTGACAAAACGTCATGGAGGAAATGTACTGTGATATTGCTCTAAAATATACATGTTCTTTTCATCATATATTTGTATTATTCTTATTCAACCCGGGTGAAGCCGGGTACCTCAGCTAGTACCATATAAATGGGCCTTTTCTATGCTCC